>NC_064629.1:69490287-70115287 GCF_023864275.1 Schistocerca cancellata
GATCTTATTGTAACAAACATTCAATTACAAAACTTATATGCTTGTTTTGAGTTACTAAAACATTTTCAAAAAACGAAACATTGTCCATGGTAACAGGGACTTCCAAGTCCATAATTTAGGACTTTCGGTCTCTAGTAGTTGAAAGCTGTTTGTAAGATTTGGTGTGACATTCTATTTGTATTTAAAAACTTAAGTGTTTAGTGCTATATCACTATTAATTTCAGCTTGATACAAAAATATGCTATAATAATGATAATAATAATAATAATAATAACCTTCACCATCATTTACTTGTTATTCTTCAGTGTTGTATGTTATAATTATTAATTGATTCGGGAAACGTTCTGAAATGATTCCAATGTTCGGTTACTTTCAGTTGATGATGCTGAGAAAATACTCTGCATTCCCGATGAATCTCATACTTCACTTTGTGATGGAGAAGAATTAAATGATGCACATGACCCAAAATATGACACATCCATTCTTGCTGACACTCCAGTTCTTGTAAACGAAAGTGATGGTGAAGAAGATGAGTTACCTCTCACTGCACTAACAACAACATCAACACCTATCCAACAGTGAACACCGACAACATCAACACCAAGCAGAAGAGACGTTTCTCACCTAAACATCCAGAGATTTCACAGCCAACTTTACCTCAAACAGACACAAGTGAATTCGGCTAATTACAATGTTTTGAACAGTACATTGATGACAAAATTCTGGAGTTAACAGTTAAAAACTTGGATGAAACGTACTTACTAGAGAAAGGCCACCCTATTGAGTTAAACCTAAAATAATTAAAAGTTTTCTATGGGTTATATGATAATGAGTTGGTTACAGACTCCACGCAAAATAATGTACTGCGATAACAGTTGGCATATTACAGTAATTAGTGACAACATGTCACGCACGTTATTTTTCATATTACAAACGTCTCTGAAAGTGGTGTTTGATGAAACTGTTCAAGAGAGTGAACGAAAAACAGATCGCTTTTGGTAACTACAACCACATATTGTCAGAATAACGAATGGATGTCTGATGGAAACCAGGGACAAATGTGTATGTATGGATGAGATGATGTAGCCTTTTTCTGGTGTGTTCAGTCCCAAACAATATGTTCTGAACAAATCCAATCTAGTTCGCGTGAAAGTATTTGTTTCAGCCAGTTCGATTAGAACTGGCTTAGATTTTATTTTCTACCAAAGATAAGGTACTTTCCCAGAGTTAATAGCTTCTGAGTTTTCATTCTTCTGTACTCAAACCTATTGATAGTGTGCACCATGATCGGTACTTCACAAATGAAGAACTAGTTAATGAACTTCAGAATCGAGAATTTCTATCTTCTGGTACAATAAACAATTTATGCTTACAGAAGAAGCACGACTAAAAAGCGAGAAGGAAATGAGAAATAAGCGAAGAAGCTCTTTTGATGTGTTGGCTCGACAAGGTGAGAAAATTTGCATTTTGAAGTGGCTGGACAGAAAAAGCGTGACCATGATGTCATCAGTTCATGGCATTGAACCCATGTGTTCTAGAAAAAGATATACTAAGAAAGAAAAGAATTCAAATTGAAAGACCAACTGTTGTCAAAGAATATAATAGAAACATGGGCAGAGTGGACCTTGCTGACAGAATGATGTATGATTGTCCCATACGAGAGAGAACCAAAAAATGGACAAAAAGGACCATTTTACATCTTCTAGATCCAAGGGTTGCCAGTTCATGACTAACTTTGGCAGGATAAATGGCGCCAAGACGTTCCTAGGAAGAAAATTCCTCAAATGAGAAAATACAAGCTTTCTTTGGGAGTAATGGTTATCTGCATTAATGAGGGAAACTCCCGCGAACCAAATAAAGATCCAGAAAATGAAAATCTACTTCAAGAACCATCAGAAAAAAGAGGTGTAATCCTATTCCCATGCCTAGTGACAGCAAAAGGAGAAATGGTGTGGATCACATGCCAAAAACAGCTGACATAAAAGGCTAGAAAAAATTGGAGGAAACTAGGCTGCAAAAGAAAAACGCGAAATTTGTGCCAAACGTGCAAACTTTTCCTGTGTCCAGTTCTGAATCGAAACTGTTTTGTCGAATTCCACCAGGATAACTCAGTATCATTTGGACTGAAATTGGAGTTCCAGTAGTTTATATTGTAATCTTTTTTCTGTAGCAAAATCTGTTAGTGTAATATCTGCATAGTTTTGATTACTTCGTATTGTAATGTGGAAATTCTTAAGAAAAATTTAATATTTATGAGTATGTGTATAGAAATGTAGATGTCAGCATTAGTGCTCATAAATAATTAATTCAGTAAATAAGAAATTTTGAAATTTAGTTTAATATTGTACTTCTAGAAAAACAACGCTTGAGACCCAGAGTCCAGTATACTTATCACTTGCTCCTGAAAAAGTAATACTGAAGAAAAGTTTCTAGTTTCAATATGTACTTTTGGTATACACTCCTGGAAATTGAAATAAGAACACCGTGAATTCATTGTCCCAGGAATGGGAAACTTTATTGACACATTCCTGGGGTCAGATACATCACATGATCACACTGACAGAACCACAGGCACATAGACACAGGCAACAGAGCATGCACAATGTCGGCACTAGTACAGTGTATATCCACCTTTCGCAGCAATGCAGGCTGCTATTCTCCCATGGAGACGATCGTAGAGATGCTGGATGTAGTCCTGTGGAACGGCTTGCCATGCCATTTCCACCTGGCGCCTCAGTTGGACCAGCGTTCGTGCTGGACGTGCAGACCGCGTGAGACGACGCTTCATCCAGTCCCAAACATGCTCAATGGGGGACAGATCCGGAGATCTTGCTGGCCAGGGTAGTTGACTTACACCTTCTAGAGCACGTTGGGTGGCACGGGATACATGCGGACGTGCATTGTCCTGTTGGAACAGCAAGTTCCCTTGCCGGTCTAGGAATGGTAGAACGATGGGTTCGATGACGGTTTGGATGTACCGTGCACTGTTCAGTGTCCCCTCGACGATCACCAGTGGTGTACGGCCAGTGTAGGAGATCGCTCCCCACACCATGATGCCGGGTGTTGGCCCTGTGTGCCTCGGTCGTATGCAGTCCTGATTGTGGCGCTCACCTGCACGGCGCCAAACACGCATACGACCATCATTGGCACCAAGGCAGAAGCGACTCTCATCGCTGAAGACGACACGTCTCCATTCGTCCCTCCATTCACGCCTGTCGCGACACCACTGGAGGCGGGCTGCACGATGTTGGGGCGTGAGCGGAAGACGGCCTAACGGTGTGCGGGACCGTAGCCCAGCTTCATGGAGGCGGTTGCGAATGGTCCTCGCCGATACCCCAGGAGCAACAGTGTCCCTAATTTGCTGGGAAGTGGCGGTGCGGTCCCCTACGGCACTGCATAGGATCCTACGGTCTTGGCGTGCATCCGTGCGTCGCTGCGGTCCGGTCCCAGGTCGACGGGCACGTGCACCTTCCGCCGACCACTGGTGACAACATCGATGTACTGTGGAGACCTCACGCCCCACGTGTTGAGCAATTCGGCGGTACGTCCACCCGGCCTCCCGCATGCCCACTATACGCCCTCGCTCAAAGTCCGTCAACTGCACATACGGTTCACGTCCACGCTGTCGCGGCATGCTACCAGTGTTAAAGACTGCGATGGAGCTCCGTATGCCACGGCAAACTGGCTGACACTGGCGGCGGCGGTGCACAAATGCTGCGCAGCTAGCGCCATTCGACGGCCAACACCGCGGTTCCTGGTGTGTCCGCTGTGCCGTGCGTGTGATCATTGCTTGTACAGCCCTCTCGCAGTGTCCGGAGCAAGTATGGTGGGTCTGACACACCGGTGTCAATGTGTTCTTTTTTCCATTTCCAGGAGTGTATTTGGTTACACAAAGAGAGTGTTTGGGATAAAATGAGAGAAACATCAATGGACCTGACGAGGTTATCTAACGATGAATTGTGAGAAAATGATTTGAGAAGGATTGCAAGTTGGTGCAAGAAGATCGATGATCTGTCCCAAGGTCTTAAGCAGTGCAAGCGAGAGGTTTTCAAAAGAAATTACACGACCAGAAGACGATGTAATACCTAAAGGAGGAAAAGGGTCATCTAGAATAGGATGTGGCCCAATAGTAAGGAGGAAATGGAAGCAACAAGCGCCGTGCAAAGTTGGCGAGCAGCGATTGTTACAGAGGTGGTAAACAATGAAGAAGAAGGCAATGTGTGAAGTACACGTGCTCCAAATTATATTGTAAGTGATAGTAAAGAAATAAATATGGCCTCTAGTAGAAGGAGAATGGTAGAAAATGATATCCTCAGTGTTGTGCTGGCAGAAGAGCCAACACCGTGTTACTAATGGAGGCCGAAAGGCACGCATTTTAGCTCACACAGGCTGGCGTGGGGAGGGAAGAACTATGCTGACGTGAGGTCTGGAACATGACAAGGAATTAGAATTCAGAAAGCGGACGTAATTAGTTTGATACTTAACTTTAATCCATTAATGATGAACGTCGCTATTGACGGTACATGATTCACAATATTATCTGTTCACAATACACTCGTAGTAACTGAATATGGTGCCTTGCTAGGTCATAGCAAATGACGTAGCTGAAGGCTATGCTAAACTGTCGTCTCTGCAAATGACAGCGTATGTAGACAGTGAACCATCGCCAGCAATGTCGGATGTACAACTGGGGCGAGTGCTAGGGAGTCTTTCTAGACTAGACCTGCCCTGTGGCGGCGCTCGGTCTGCAATCACTGATAGTGGCGACACGCAGGTCCGATGTATACTAACGGACCACGCCCGATTTAAAGGCTACCACCTATCAAGTGTGGTGTCTGGAGGTGACACCACACTCAGCGTTGCAGACAAAGCATTCCTGACTAACGAAACGTCAGTAAACAAACTGTTGTCACTAACGGGAAGAGGTAGATTCGGACTGTTGCTTACGAATTATTACTGCTCACAGTGACAACACAAAATACAAAGTAAAAGCAGATGTCATTATACCCAATGAAGACTACATCCCAAATGAAGATCCTGCAGTTACCGAAAAAGATCTTCTAACATAAGGAGAAAACTGTGACCCTACTTATTTTAGATCTTTAAATGCGAACATTTTAGGTTAGGCTTTACGATGACTGCTATAGACATTAAATGAAACAACAAGTTTACTGTTACCAGTCACTGTTTATTTATCTCCACGACGCGTTTGAGAGGTTTAAACCTCCATCATGAGCTGGATTTACATTTGTTAGTATGACATGTGTGTGTGTGTGTGTGTGTGTGTTGTATTACGAGTTTTTGGAGATACTTATGGAACTTCAATGGCTCTGAGCACTATGGGACTTAACATCTATGGTCATCAGTCCCCTAGAACTTAGAACTACTGAAACCTAACTAACCTAAGGACAGCACACAACACCCAGTCATCACGAGGCAGAGAAAATCCCTGACCCCGCCGGGAATCGAACCCGGGAACCCGGGCGTGGGAAGCGAGAACGCTACCGCACGACCACGAGCTGCGGACCTTATGGAACTGTCTAGTGGAGAAACAAAACACTATTTGTGTTCTTTTTGAGAAAAACTAAAAGTATATCTAACGGTAAAAATAAAGTAAGTAAAATAAAGTACCTCCAGTGGTTTCAGGTTCCTTTCGCTGTCGTAACACGGCACATGTATACTCTCATATTTTGTAAATATGACTGTATACACAGTATACACTTTAACTTTCTCTTCCTATCCCTCTGCCTCCAGACTTACATTCCTAAATGTCAGCCACAACCAAAAGTGTTATTTATGTATAATTTTACTACTGTAACCAACATAATTATTGTACTTGAGATATGCAACATTCACCTGATTATATAAACGAATATTAAGTCTAACCTATATGAGCTTGACAAAATCGGATTTACATACCACCTGAATATTTCTTCCAACGAATGTATTCAACACCTCACAACAATGTTTCTCTTCTGATACATAATCCTTACGCCTAATAGTTTCCAGACGACATATTTGTTTACAAAATATGACAGTATACATGAGATGTGTTACGACAGTGGAAGGAACGTGTGACCACTGGAGGTACTCCATTTTACTTATTTTGTTTTTATCTTTAGGTATAGTTTAGTTTTTCTCAAAAGAAACCTATACCCATCTTCTTAGATAGCGTTTTGTTTCTCCACTAGACAGTGCCATACGTTCCTCCAAAAAATCGTAACACCATGCACGCACTCATATATCATACTAACAAATGTAAACACATCTGATGATGAAGGTTTAATGCTTTGAAACGCATCGTGGAGGTAAATAAACAGTGACTGATGACAGTAAACTTGTTGTTTCATTTAATATTTAAGGTATGGCAACAGATCAGAGGTGGAAATCTGTTGGAACCGAACAGTGACCACAATAGCCAGAATTTGAAGATAGTTAGGATGAGGAATATACTGAAGTAAGGGAAATCAGATAATTTTGTTTTGTTCCACCTGATGAAACGATTTCAAAACAGAGTCTAGAAGTTAATACGAAACCGAGGAAGAAAGAACCACCAGATGATGTGTCAACAAAGGATTCATGTAGCTAAAGACTTTTAAATCCCAAAACGAAAGAAGTCCCTGATACAGAATAGTACATATAGACAACATCCCATGAGATGAAATTAGACCTCTTTAAGAATTGTGGGAGGAAGATAAAGAAAATGAAATTATACTGTCTAGAAAAGCATAATAGCATCAAGTGAAGTGGCGCAGTGGTTAGAACACTGCACTCGCATTCAGGAGCACGACGGTTCAAACCCTCATCCAGCCATTCAGATTTAGGATTTCCATGATTTTCCTAAATCGCTACAGGCAAATGCGAGGATGGTTTCTTTGAAAGGGCGCGCCCAACTTCCTTCCCCCTCTTTCCCTAATACAGTAGGAGCTATGACCTCGCTGTTTGGTCCCCTACCCCAACATCAACCATCCATCAAAATTAACCACATTTATTTCCAAGCTGAAACATATCTATAATTGCCCATTTGAAGCGCAAAGAACTCCTTCCACTAACTGGTGTACACTAAATCAAAGAAGCTCTTAGGTCCTGGTAATACAGAGGACTTGAAACTCGATGTCCACAGAATAGAATAGAAAGGAGCACTATTTAAAAATGATAACTGAATAAACGACATTATATTATAAAATGTATAGTCACACAAAATGTGTTTTGTGACAGATATACCGTTGTGATGACTCGCTGTCATAATTTTGCTAACACACGTCCATAAGTTCCAGATTCTTAACGATGGAACTATGTATAGAATGAAAGGGACATTCCAAAAAAGTTAAATAACATGCCAAAGAACTAAACTGCATAAAGAGCTGCACCTTAATAAAATGGAATGCCAACATGTGAAACGGGCAGCACAATTTCCTGATAAATGAACAGAGCAGGAAAGGTGTTTAAAATGCACTGCAAAAATCTCAGTGGGTAGCCAAGTGTTTCTTTGTCAAACCAAAGTTTGTTAACGAAGGTGGTAGTGTGAGCTGCCTGAAATAATGAAGAAACTGTGAATAAGTTTATGCTTGTTAAATATAGTGTTGTGCTATTTCGTTGAACTGCATAAAGGTTCACTCATCAATAAACACCTATCTGTTGAAAAATATTATTTTCCCTCTTTGCTTTTCCTATACGCAAACTGCAAGTAAAATCTTCAGTAATCCGTTGAAAATTATAAAGTTGAATAGCTAAATACTTCCTTTAAAGCAGCGTAAAAGATATTGGGTAAAATTCTAGTAAAGAAAAATATGCACTGGAGAAAGTGCAAATAATATTCATGTAATCGTTTGTACTGCATTTTCTCTTTTGTACTTACGTATAGCGTGTTCTCTTATATTAGTATATATGTCTTTCCCGTGTGGGTATAGTCATTTTTATCCAATGGCCTATGCTGTGCAAATAGTTTTCGTTGATCATATATGTGTTTGCAAAGTGTAAGTAACGTTGTTCTTACTTTGAATGACGTGAAAAGATATTCTTTGTATTGCTATATATGTAAAGTACACTATGTGATAAAAAATACCCGGACAACTGGATTAAAATAATTTACAATTTTGTAGTGCCCTTCATCGGCAATGTTGGAATTCAATACGGTGTTGGCCCACCATTAGCCTTGAAGAGCTTCCGCTCTCGCAGGCATACGTACAATCAGGTGCTGGAAGGTTTCTTGGGGAATGGCAGCCAATCCTTCACGGAGTGCTGCACTGAGGAGAGGTATCGATGTCTGTCGGAGAAGTCTGGCACGAAGTCGGCGTTCCAAAACATCCGAAAGGTGTTCCGTAGGATTCAGGTCAGGACTCTGTGCAGGCCAGTCCATTACAGGGATGTTATTGTCGTGTGACCACTCCGCCACAGGCCGTGCATTATGAACATGTGCTCGATCGTCTTGAAAGATGCAGTCGCCATCGCCGAATTGCTCTTCAATAGTGGGAAACGTGAAGGTGCTTAAAACATTAATGTAGACCTGTGTTGTGATAGTGCCACGCAAAACAACAAGGGGTGCAAGCACCCTCCATAAAAACACGACTACACCATAACACCACCGCCTCCGAATTTTACTGTTGACACTACACACGCTGGCAGATGACGTTGACCGAGCATTCGTCATACCCACACCCTGCCATTGAATAGCCACATTGTGTACCATGATTCGTCACTCCACACAACATTTTTCCACTGTTCAATCGTCCAATGTTTACGCTCCTTACACCAAGCGAGGCATCGTTTGGCATTTACAGGCGTGATGTGTGGCTTATGAGCAGCCACTCGACCATGAAATCCAAGTTTTCTCACCTCCCGCCTAACTGTCATAGTACTTGCAGTGGATCCTGAGGCAGTTTGGAATTCCTGTGTGATGGTCTGGATAGATGTTTGGCTATTACACATTAGGACCCTCTTCAACTGTCGGCGGTCTGTGTCAGTCAACAGATGAGGTCAGTTTTTACGCTTTTGTGCTGTATGTGTCCCTTCCCGTTCGACTTCACTATCACATCGGAAACAGTGGACCTAGGAATGTTTAGGAGTGTGGAAATCTCGCGTACAGACGTATGACACAAGTGACACCCAAATACCTGACCAGGTTCGAAGTCCGTGAGTTCCGCGGAGCGATCCGATCTGCTCTTTCACGATGTCTAATGTCTATTGAGGTCGCTGTATGGAGTACCTGGCAGTAGGTGGCAGCACAATGCACGTAATATAAAAACGTATGTTTATGTGGGTGTCCGGATACTTTTGATCACATAGTGTATATGCTGTAATGATGTGTTCACAGTTTTTCTTCTTTTCCCCTACAAAGTTCGAGGTATTACAGATGAGCCACTGATGTATCCGTAACAGGAAACAACACTGAATCGTGGGACATGCGTATTTCCAATATCGATGTTCCCTGTACTTATCTCATATAACTTTTTTGTCCGCTTTGCTTAATGTGACATATGTATAACCCTGCTCTTTGATGTAATGTTTATGTAAATGCTTTATTCAATATTTACGACCATCCAGTTACCACATGTTCCATTTGAGTGAAATAGAATGAGGAAGAGAATGCTCCTTAAGAATACAAACAATAATAGGAATAGAGAATATAATTACCTGAAAGCCATTTCGACGATGGTATTTTCCGGTATAGAACCCAACGGCCTTGCCACAGTGGTAGCACTGGTTCCCATCAGGTCACTGTAGTTAATCACTGTTGGTCTTGCTAACACTTGGATGGGTGACAGTCCAGGTCTGCCGAGTGCTGTTGGCATGTGGGGAGCACACAACGCTTGTGAGGCCAGTTGAGGAGCTACTAGACTGAAAAGCAGCGGCTCCACTCAATAAAGCTCCCAACGGCAGGGAGAACGGTGTGCTGACCACTTGGCTCACCGTATCCGCAGACAGTAACGCCTATCATCTGAGGATGACACGGCGGTCGGTTGGTGCCGTTATACCTTCCAAGACTTTTTCGGATGGAGTTAGTTACAGTAAACTCCCGTTTACCCGAATCGCGTTTATCCGAAAAAAATTTTCCGACTCTCGCGGCTCACATTGGCGGTATCTGACGCATCGCAAAGCTATGCTTTTGGCTAGCTAGACTGACACTTGAAAAGTTTCAACTCCTCTGCGTCTGGAGCCATGCATCGCTGGTGGTTTTCGGCTGTCTACTGTGCACTGGCGCGTGTCAAATGTCCGAGTGTCGTCAATTCATGCGTGTGTTGTTGAAGTTTTAGCGTGTTTCTTGTTCGTATTGCGTGGTTTCATGCCATTTCCATCTATTGGAACTCCATGGAAGTACAGTACATACAGTATTACTCTATGCAGTGCGACGTAGCCCTGTCGAAACCGACAATGAGAGTGCAGCGCCAAACGCTTTCCACCTGTTGTCGCCACATCAGACGAAGCCGAGCGTTTAACAGTTAAACAGTGAACGTACAACGCACTGTTGTGTCGCCGCGTGGACTTAGGTAGGATAGAGGAGAGAGGACAGATGTATCGAATGTTTTCAATCGATGGCTGCCATAGCCTGGTTTCAAAAGTCAAAAGCTTTGTCTAGAGCGTCTCGAGTGTTGTCAAGTCGTGTGTTTTCCATTTAACGTTTTGTGATTGCGCTACATGCTTTAAATAGTAAAAGTGGCCAAAAACCAAAAAAGAATCAGTCAAGTGTCGATGAAAAAACGCTGAACGTGACCACGGGCACGAAATGAAAAAAGAATGTGATCTCTTGGAAGAAAAACTCCGCGCTTTGCAGAGAACTGATGCTGGTGAGTCGCCAGCAAAAGCTGCTGCGAATTTTTAAGGTCGGTAGGAGTACGAATACTGACTGGAAGACAAATCGACCGAAAATGAAAAATTTGGTTCCTTACAAGCGTCAGGCAGCGCAGTGAAATCCCAAAAACGATGAGAAAAGATGCACACCCTCGGTTAGAAGAGGTTTTATTTCTGTGGCACGAACACATAAGAGCGAAAGTTGTGTCAGTTTCAGGTCCTCTCCTTCGTCAAAAAGCGATGACTAATTATGAGCTGATTGAAGGAAAGGATGAAGAATTCCTCGAAAGTGATTCCTGGCTGGATCGCTTCAAGAAGCGGCACGGTATTCGCGAAATTGCCATCAGCGTCGAATCATTATCCGAGGATGAAGCCACTGTCGCTGGTTTTAAGAAAAAACTGCTAAAGATTGGGATCGAATTCCACCAATTTCTCTCATTAGGTCTTGGAAAAAAACTCTTAGATCATGAGGCAACTTGTCAGCGGAGGCAACACAGAAACTCAAGCTAACGTGCCAGAAACAGATGAAAACGACGTAATTTTGGTGAATTTACTGTAGAAGCTACCGGGTTGTGAAGACGCCAACTTCGAAGACGTTGAAGAGTGGATGGGACACGACTTTTTTGATTTGACTGAGGGAGAAATCGTCCAAACTGCGACCAATCAGAAAGCGTCAGAAGAATATGTCTCTGACGACGAAGCAGAAAAAAAAGATCGCTTATGTCGTCAATTACGAAGCGATCCAAACCGCACTTGACTACATCAGCCGACAGGAGGAAGCAACTTATCCCGAAATCTTTTTTTTCCAACGTAGGAGATATATTGCCGCAACGAAAGTTTCTTAAGCCAAGAAACAAAAAAACTATTATAGACTTTTTTATCAAAAAATAAATTCTAATGGAGCATCCTAGAACTTCAACGTCCACAAGTTAAAAGTTTTTTTTTTTTTTAAGTTCCTCTAGACAAACTTTTCGTTCCTTGGAGTAGTCTCAAGATTTCTAATTGTGATGTGATGTGTGTGATGTGATGTGACGTAATTGTGAAATTCCCCTTGACAGCACTTTATTCATTATACTTTTAGAGTCCAATCATCACATCTAGAAAGTGTTAAGTTATGTTCCTGCTGAATTACCAGATTTTGTCATAACAAATCACAGGCATGATTTTGATACAAGAACATGTAATTCTCTGCTTTTAACAAAACATTTGTATATGTATAGGGAGCCTACTCTCATTGTACACATAATAAACACTGAAATACAAAGTCTTTTAACATGATTTGAACTTATTTTTAAGTTGTTGCATACACAATTTCCTCTTGTTGGTAAATTTCTGTTCTTTCACATACTTGTATATTATAAATGGAATACTTGTCTTCAGAAGCCTCTCTTCAATTTCAGGTTTATTATAAACTGTTGTGTGAGACAGAACAAATATTTTTTTTAAATTATCATGTAGTTTTGTTGTGTGACTATTTAGATACTCATACAGCTGATCATGGAGTGCCCTTAGGAAAATCATGACTCTTTCACTTGCATATTTCAAATGAGAATGCTCCTCACTATTCTCTTTAAATGAGGTAAACAAATGATTTTCAGTCACAACAGAGGAGTAGAGACTGGTATTACATGTTTCACAATCATCTGGTACATCTATGGCTTTTAGTACATGGCCTGCTACATAGGATAAGGATTGTTGATCTTCTACAGACTCGATGATACCATCTGAGTAAGAATAAATTTGCTCAGGTGTATCAGTGTCATTCATCTCACATTCACTTAAATGTTTACTCCTACCACAAGCTGCCAAAAAGTGACACAAACTGCTCAAGGGAGTGTAATAGTCATTTTCACAGTTACTTACACTCATGGCTTTGAAAGGCAAAGTCATATGATGGACAACACAAGTCTTCAGAGCTTGTACAAATTGAAAACAAGTTGGGTTTGTATAAGCAATACCATGTTGTCTTATACAACAAAAGAAATTTTCTAAAGCATCTTGATTGAACGCCTTTAAATTTAAGTACTTAAAGCCAACCACTTTCAAGGTCTTCCACAAGAAAATAATAGACTGTAATGTAATCTGCCAACCTTTTATGAAGCTAAACGTATTAGTCTTGTTTCTTCCCGTTTTTAAATCTATTATTTGCCAGCTGCCTATTTCCCTCAATATGCTATACCACATTTCTAAATGTGGCGAATTTTCTGATAAAGCACACCTAAATTGTTTTCCATCCCTGGGATATTGCGCATTACTGTTGAGTGAATCAAAGAGATTATCTACCTTTTCCACAAACTCAGCTGTGTGTATAGCTTCAGATGGTAATATGTGAGTAGAAACATACGTTTCAATTGCAGCTGCAACAGTATGGCTCATTTGTGCTGCAGCAACTTTTACCTTCATTTTGACATGGGAATCAGAAAAGTTAAAGTGTTGTGCTTTTAATTTGGGTAGAGTTTTGAACCGTTTTTTTATCCAAAAAGAACATTGCACTGATGTACTCAAACTTTGCTGCTTTGTGAGGTTCAAATTGAATTTTATTATCTATTAAAGCATTTCTAGTGTTTTGAGCAGATGTGGTAGATCATAAATGGTAACAATTGGTTGATTATTGACGACAAAATGAAATATACTGGGCTTCAACAAATTTGCTTCACACAATTGTTTAAGGGCCTTTTGGTTTGTTGCATTCTGGTCACATGCAGTACAAACCACTTTGAACCCAATATTCTGTAGTTCTCTTATGATGTGAACAATGAGTGATTTTAAATTGGTGTAGTGGAAAGTGGTTGCGGTAAAGTAATATACTAGAACTTGTTTCCAAGTTCTGTGAATGCCTTTCAGCATAAAAACCAATGCTTGACTAGCAGCTACAGGTGAACGTCCTAAATAACCCAAGGCCTGATACCCATAGATTAGCTGTTTGTGTGCACCATAGTACATACCATCATCCAGAGACATTTCATCACAAAGTAGAGCACAATACTTGTCATTTTCATGCATATTACTTACTTCCCTTGCTAAAAAGTTTAATAAAGCTGGATTAAGTCCTGTATCAAATGGTATGTGGGAAAGCACTCCCTTCAGCAGCCTGACAGATGGAAGGGAGAAGTGTGTGGCCAAATATCTGTACAACCGGGGACTACGCTTATAAATAGATAAAGCAAATGCCTTATCTTGTGTAGACCACCGTACTGCTGTGGACTGCATATTGGCATTTCTTAACTGACTATTAATAAAAGTTTTAGTCACATCATTCAACTCTTCTTCAATTAAGTGAAATTTCCTGTCATCATACAACTCTTTCAGAATTTTCAAGTTATTCCTTTCATTCTGTAGCTGTTTTTTTTTTTCAATTTACACACTCTGGAAACTGTAATTATATGCAGTTTATACATTTTGTGTTTTCTTGGAGTTAAATCACGTTTAGAAACGCCAGATCCCATTACACCTCGACTACTTTCAACATCATAAACAGGTGACGATAAAAAGCTGTACTCACCATCATCTGTGCTCTGTAAAGGGGGACTGCTTCGTTGTATTACTGTAGATTTTGTATTGTGACCTGTCTCGTGCACACTTATATTTGCACCAGATGTGGTGAAACCGCCACCACCACCATCACCACCACCACCAGTGTAACACAGATGGGTGGGGGGAGGGTGATACAACACCAATTCCATGTGCTTTGGTATAACACCAGGATTTAGCCTGTGTCTAGTAAAGTTCACAAAATCTGCTTCATAAAAATGATCCTCACACACACATAATAATAACTACAGTTGACACCTTCATCTATATTACAGATCAATTTCCGCTTCTTTAAAGTCTCACTCTTTGATGCAGCTGGAAATTTATAGAAATGTTTATTCTTGTGTTTGGAATTTGTTTTTACATAATAACTACTCCTACATCCGGGAAACTTGCACGAGTATTTCAATTTCAATCTCAAACTGGATTCTTCTCTTCCTGTATGATCCATCCTCATGTGTCTGAAATGTTATTCAAAGCAAAAATTAGGAACGAGAAAAAAGATCAGGTATGGTTTACATTGATTAATGTTAAAGAAAACTCAATGTGAAATTAATTTCACTATCAAAAATCATATTAGCTTATGTCTAAATGGAGATATCCTGTACTGAAGTATTGATAACTGTTATCATGGCTTGTAATATGATGTGGTATTGCTACAAAATAGTGAAAAAACGAAACAAATTCTCATTTCTACTACGGATATGCACATCACTCTATATATAACTGCGTGAGCGTAGTTGCACTATATTCTATATTCAACACTACTTCGTTAAACAGTGCTATCAGGCAGTAGAAACACTGCTTATTGTACCATTTCAGTATATTTCAGCATCTATATACCATGGTAGATACCAAATTCAACTGTACATTATCAGTAACAGTTACAGCTGTAAATCAGTATTACATTGTGTTGAGCATTAAAGTGCATTGGATATTGCCACAATAATACGTGAAAATGTCCAACTGCTTGAAGGACCTGCTTTGTGTGACCTCCAAACAAATGTCTTATTATGTGAGAACACAACCTTTGTCGATACAACAGCAACAAACACTTTTTACCTGGATAGAGTGTTACGTACTGTACAGAATATTTACTGTCGGAAACGGGAAATGGAACACTCGCGAGGCATTACGAATCAATTGTAACACGTCCAATATTTGGTATGTAGTAAACGGCACAATAAATGGTACTTATTATGTCACTAAGAGTACTTCGTGGCAAAAAGGAAGATGAATTAAAGCCAGAATTATATTCCATTACAGGATTCGGAAAGTTGAATGCCAACTATGTCAAAAGCTGCTAGCATGGGATTCTCTATGAAATACAAGGAAATATGAACATAAATAAGAAATATACTTACCCTTTAAGTAAACTGAGCAACGGAAATTGTATTTCTTTGCAGGAACAAATATACAGGAGACCACAGAACGTAATGTGATGATACAACTTCGTGTTCTATATGAAACGAAAGTAAAAGAGTAAAAACTGAATCATCACACCATCAAATATTACGAATGCATCCAAAAAGTAAGCAGAATAATAGCAACATACTTACACTGCAATTTAAACGAAAAATCACCATCACGTTGCAACGGTACCAAAACAATTATGGAAGACTACGTCATCCAATAGGAACACGAGACTATAAATTGCGAAACTTGCTGCGCTCCAAGTGGCCTGGGACCAAACCAACGTCGTGTTACCGGAAATCCCTATATGAGTTTCACCCCCCTGGCAGACTGACTAGTCGGAGGTCTGCACACTCGTTATAATACCTCGCGCGTTCAGGTATCACTGCGCGAGTGTGAGCCGCGAGGAGAAAAGGTACTACGTTAGCAGCAATCTCATTGCCTGCGTTACATATTAATACGCGGATCGGCGGAAGCAGAATTTGGTCCGTCTTTATGGCAGCGCCATCTCGTAGAGCGGAGACGGACGAGCGCTGCGCCTGCGCTGTTGTGCTTAGCGGGCCGCGCTCTAGTGGGAAAGTTGTGTACCCGCTGACTACGCGGAACTATGTACACAACAGGACCCGAATTCGTTGTAATAAGCGGCGGTAATTAAGAGCCGCAGTGCGCCATACGTCGTCGTGAAACTCTAGCCCTAGACATTTTATAGTACCACTAAGTTGTGGGGGTCGAAACACGCTGGGGTCAACCCATCTCCTATGGCCATGGCGACCGATTTGGTGACGTTGAGACAACTGCCTGAAGCCACACCGTATGTGGCAATCGATTCTAGCGCTCTGGTTACATCGTCACGACTGCGGAGCACGGGAACCAGGTCGTCTGCATATGCAGTACAGAGAAATGTGACGCCACGTTAGGTGAGTCTGGTGAGGCGTTGACGGAGGCCACAGAGGAGCGGTTCCAGTGCCAGAGCGTAGAGTAAGGTTGACAGAGGGCAGCCCTGATGCACAGATCTGAAAATCGGGAGGGACTGCGTAAGACGCCCGTAAACGAGCACCTTGGAGGTCGCCCCTCGTAGGAAGAGCATCACGACGTCTATGAATTTCTGTGGGTACTATGGGTACTACATGTGTTGGAGAACGGACGTCAGGTACAAGTGATCCACGCGATCGAAAGCTTGGCTAAAATCTAGATACGTCAGCGCTCTCGGAATGCAGAGTGCCCTCACTAGGGCTAGTATGTCACGATATCGACACAGCGCTGTGTCGATGTTATTGATACCCCCTAGGGAAGCCTAATCTAGTGATATGACATGAGGCAGGGTCGGTCGTATACGGTTTGCTAATATTCTGGTGAATATCATCATGTCGCAGTTGATGAGTGTCAGTGGGCAGTAATCATGCATTCCAGCGCCACCTTTCAGTTTGTGAATTGGTATAATCATTCCTTCTACGAAGGCTGCAGGGAGCGACACCGCGGGGGACATAAGCTCCCGAAAGGTGTCTGTCAACTTGGGAGTCAGTAAATGCTGGAAAATTCTATAAAAATCCACAGGAAGCCCGTCGGGGCCAGGAGACTTGTTCGCTGCTCCTTTACCTTCGGCGCCGATAACTTCGTCTTCCGTAATGTCGTTCTATAATTCAATTGAATAAAGTCGTGCGTAATAGTCGAAGGAGGTTGCACCAATATCGTGTTGTGTGGTGTGACGACAGCCGCCCTCAGTGGTGATGGCCTGTATCAGCGCCCGTCTTCGCAGTTTACGTTATCTAATGACGTGGTATTTGGTGTGTCGTTCCGTTGCTAGTCTGTCCTTTGTTGGCGCTCGGACAACCGTTCCTTCTAGATGGCGCGTATGGGCTACGATCTGTGCCTTAGCACACTGTACTGTCATCTGTCGTTCCAGTGTTGGTGTCAAGCAGGCACATCCGAGAAGAACGGTGAAATAGAAATCCAGAGTCTGCCGTCTCCAATCAGCGGTCTCACGACTTAACGTAATCGAGGTTTTCCGTAGAGTCGGCTTGGCGCAGTTTAACCACCAACTGATCGATGTAGGCTAGGTCGGGAGACAGCGGACGCACAAATTCCACGTCTACTCGATGACGTGTCGACAATCCGGAGAAGCGAGATGAGCCAGATTTAACTTCCAGGGATGTCGGCTGCGCCACACCCGTTGGCGACGAAGGGAGACGGCACATATATAGGCCTCGTTATCGGAAAAGGCTACTGGCCACACCTTCGCGTCGCTCACTGTTGCTGCGAGAGAAAGGGAGGCGTAAATCTTATCAATCCAATTATATGAGTGACTCGTGAAATGAGTGAATCCCGGTCGATTTCCTCGGACATGTTCGTATGTATCTACCAGCTGGACATCGCTGATGAGTGTCTCACGTTCGGGGCACGGTGAATGCCATGGCAGCTGATCTTTAGGTGCTAGTGTGTTATTAAAATCGCCTCCTAATACTAAGTCATCGTGCCTGTCTTGAAAAAGCTGTGCTACTCCGTCGCAAAGAAGAGCGATCGGTCGTGACGGCGATTCGTTCCAGAAGCAGAGTACACGTGGATAAACGGGACACCTGTTAGTGTTATGTACCGGGGAGATATCGTACTTCGTCCACCTCGAGGCCCTCTCTGAGGAGAACTGCGACTCCACTGTTAGCTGGCGAGGCTTGGAACATGTGAGCCATATAACGATACATACTCGGAAAATTGTCAACGAAGACTTCTTGGGAAATACAGTGTCAACGTCTGCTGCATTGAGCATGTCTTGGAGCAGCGACAACTTTGTACGTGTCCGAATAGTGTTAACGTTGATGGTAACTAGACGACTGGTCTGTAGATAGTCTCCTGAAATGGGGGCCGTCGTCAGCGTCGCCGTGAATGTTAGGGCCTATAATCTGCAGGCCGCGTCCGCGCCGTCATCTATTGCTACTCGGGAGGGGTCGCGGAGTGGGAGGAGAGACCCCGCTCCTCGTCCACCACAGTGGGCATAGAATCGTCTTTAATGTCGTCCGCCCAAAGTCCGTAAGTTAACCGTGGCTGCGGTAGGACACTTGCGATCTGAGTGACCAACGATGAATTTGGCTGTGTACAAGTGGCGGGCTCTGCGCTTGTGATTTGTTTGCTCGCGAGAGCGGATACCGGTGCGTCAAAGTCAGGGAAAGTAACAGATCAGGGCGATCCTGTGTCATCCATTTTTCCCCTCTTCAGCCGTCCGGTCAACTGGAGAAGACGTTCGCAGAAGGCAATCGACTGACGGTGTACGACGTCAATTTTTATGTTTCCTCGGTGACCTCTGTTTGCGGACGTGGGTTTCTGGAAGTGTGGTAGCCACACTGCATCCCCATCAGAGAGAAAAGCAGGGGTCGATACAACCCTAACGTCGAGTTCCAGTCTTTCATCCGAATCTTCCTGTGGAGTCGATGGGCGGCCTTCTGCAATCTTTGTGGAGCCTGTAATGGTGTCGGTCAACCCAGGACGTGCGACGGGTGTGCATTCTAACTCTCCCTGTCTTCTAAGTGGTCTTTCGTTTCCCATGACGGTCGACCGTGTCACCCCTGCGTAATTGATGGGGAAGGCCGTTAGTGTAGGAGGTGGCGCCGTGTCACCTAATAGGGTTTGTGTAACCTGACGTTGCGTAGACGCCGAGCGTGCGTGACCCTCCTGGCCGCAACCAGAACGAGTACCCGGCTGTCCATCGAACATTACGATTGCTCGACATCACCTATGATTAAGCGAAATGGCAAGTCTCTCGTTAATACAATTTCGACTCTTCTGACGCTGTTAAGGACGGGGTACGTCTGGAAGGTGTTGCATCTCTCGTCCACGTGGCTAATTACCGTCCCTTACGGTCGGAAAGCTGCGGTAATTACGTCCGGCGGCACTTCGAACGGGAGTTCGAAGACTCTTAATGTGTGTAATACTAGTCCTGCATGGTCAATGGTAACCGCCCCGATGCGACCATCGGAGTGTTTGAACTTGAGAGTGTTTGCTCATCTGCTCACAACAGCGTCACATAACTCGTCATCAACCATCTTGACGTAGACAATGCTACTTGTGATGGATAGTTGGATAAAGACGATGTGCTGTGTTGGTATTTGGACTTCGTGACAAATGATTCGTTCGATTTCAAAGGCTCGTGGTCTTGCATGGTCGGACTGGAAGCCGATCTTGATGGTCGCTTTTCTGTAGGAATGACCCATAGCAATTCAATGTCAACAGACGCGAGCAGTAGCTGCGGCGAGGAAGTAAACAAACTACGCGCGCTTGCGACTCTGCGGACGGGACGCAAACAAGATGTCATTGCCGCTCACCTGCCGAAAGCAGACTTGTAAGGTTTCGGGGGTTCTGTTTCTTTGAATATTCTTGAACTGAGAACACTGTGTGAGGTGAAATGGCAAATTTAATGTCGCAATGATTCTCACCACATTACAGCGTTTTACACAGTTTTCAACTCGCCAGCTGGCAGGTGTGGCCAAGCGGTTCTAGGCGCTTCAGTCTGGAACCGCACGACCGCTACTGTCGCAGGTTCGAATCCTGCCTCTGGCATGGATGGTGTGTTGTCCTTAGGTTAGTTAGGTTTAAGTAGTTCTAAGTTCTAGGGGACTGATGACCTCAGATGTTACGTCCCACATAGTACTCACAGCCATTTTAAACATCAAGTCGACAACATAAAAACAGCGTCATGGATAATGCATCTTGCCAACATCAAAAAGTGAAATACGATTATACACAACAATGTTAAATATTAACTCTGTTGTGACTTGGCAAGACAGCCAAGCCACTATGATTGTTAGCCGAAAGGCACGCGTTAAGCTCACACAGGCTGGCGTGAGGTCTGTAATATTTTAAGAAGTTGAGTCTAGTAAAAAAAGGTCTTAGCTGTTGGAAAAAATGGCTCTGAGCACTATGGGACTTAACATCTATGGTCATCAGTCCCCTAGAACTTAGAACTACTTAAACCTAACTAACCTAAGGACAGCACACAACACCCAGCCATCACGAGGCAGAGAAAATCCCTGACCCCGCCGGGAATCGAACCCGGGAACCCGGGCGTGGGAAGCGAGAACGCTACCGCACGACCACGAGATGCGGGCAAGCTGTTGGAATACTTAACTTTAATCCATAATTGGTGAACATCGGTCTGACGGTACATGCATCACAAGATAAATAGCAAATGATAATGGCGCCTTGCTAGGTCGTAGCAAATGATGTAGCTGAAGGCTATGCTAACTATCGTCTCGGCAAATGAGAGCGTAATTTGTCAGTGAACCATCGCTAGCAAAGTCGGCTGTACAACTGGGGCGAGTGCTAGGAAGTGTCTCTAGACCTGCCGTGTGGCGGCGCTCGGTCTGCAATCACTGACAGTGGCGACACGCGGGTCCGTCGTATACTAACGGACCGCGGCCAATTTAAAGGCTACCACCTAGCAAGTGTGGTGTCTGGCGGTGACACCACATTCCTCCCCCGCAAATCGGCGTACGGTTGTGTTATAAGGCTTCCGCCCGCCGTCGGGAGGACCTCATGTTGACGTATGCGACGAGGTGGGGAGCCTAACAACAGGAGAGGCTGTGCCACCCGCACCCTGCCATTCGGTCCGAGGGGAGCTAGGAAACGCCGAAAACCTAGTCCAAGGTGCACGCCAACATGCGGTGTACGCGCCCGTAGAGAGACAGGAGGGGCCGAAGGGTCGACCTCCATCGGGACGGGGCACCCGACGGGCGAAGACGTCCTATGGTCCGGAGCGGGCAAGAAGTCCATGGCGGAGGACAACGGGTCACGGGAAGCGATCGGCGGCGCGTGACCCTGGGAGGCGCCGGCGGTTGCATCGACGCGTCCACTGCGGGCATCGTAGCCGAGAGAACAGGCGGCGGCGGCGGCGGCCCGTCGCCATGGGGCAAAATGGAAGGCAGCGTCGGTAACGCCTGGGGCTGAGGCGAGCCAGTAGATGGGTCCCCAGGGCGCTGGCCGGACGGCACCGTCGCTGAAAGCAGACGGGGAGCGGCAGAACCCGTGCGACGACAGAGGCGCAGCTGATTGAGATGCCGGCGCACCTCACCAGAGGCCCCCAAAACCAGATACATCGCGCGGCCGAGGCAGCGAAGAATGCGCCCTTCGCGCCAACGCCGTGAACCGCGATAGTAGCGATAGTATACAACGTCGCCTGGGGCAAAAGAAGGTGTCTGCCGCTGCACAGGAACCTGATGCGGCGGATGTAGCAAAGAGATCAAGATGCGATGAGGGCGACCATGAAGCAACTCAGCCGGCGAGCGACCATCTCGGGGATGAGAGTGATACGAGGACAAGAAGAGCAATAATGCATCCTCCCGAGAATGCGACTAACGCTTGGATGGTGGCAGAAGACGTCGTGGAAGACATCCGGACAACAAAAGGAAAATTACTGAATGAATCGACCATAACCAACCATCGAGCATTCCAGAATGGACCAGCAAAATCGATGTGTAAGCTTTGCCAAGGGGAAGTGGCTTTTGGCCATGCAAAGAATTTCCGCGGTGGTGCAGATTGTTGTTCGGCACACACCACGCAAGAAGAGCACTTTTGTGTAATCGCAGCATCGATTCCGAACCAAGTACAGTGCTGACGAGCAAGTTGTTTCGTTCTCACTATACCCCAACATCCTTGGTGGACAAGCTTTAAGACAGAGGACTCTAACGAACGTGGGACCACGACCCTGGACTGATCATTATCAGAACGCAACAGCGAAACACCACGTCGAACAAAAAGTCTCCCCTTGTGAGCAAAAAATCGGCGAACCAACGGATCCTCGATCCGTGACTTTGACAAGGGCCATTGCGTAGCAACAAAACGCAAAACGGTAGCAAGTACAGGGTCAGCAGCTGTGGCTGTAGCTACACGACGAAAATCAATCGAAAACGATTCGACCACGTCATCGGTTTCCGAATCAATGAACATGCAAGCAAGTTCGGAGGAATCGAATGCTCTATCCTCAGCAACAGGCAAACGGGACAACGCATTGGCGTTTTCGTGCTTAGCAGTGGGCCGATACAAGATATCGTAGGGGTACTGCGAGAGGAAAATAGACCAGCGAATGAATTTCTGCGCTGTACGTGGAGGTACAGGCTTGTTCGGATGAAAAAGCGACGTTAAAGGTTTGTGGTCTGTGATGATGGTAAAGTGACGACCATACAAGAAATCATGAAACTTAGTAACACCAAATACGAGAGCCAATGCTTCTTTCTCGATCTGGGAATAATTTCTTTGCGCAGACGAGAGCAATTTGGACGCAAAGGCAATAGGGCGATCGTGCGAACCATCTTTGTGCGCAAGCACAGCACCGATCCCGAAATCCGATGCATCCACGATCAACAAAAGGGGCTTCCGGGTATCGAATGGCGTGAGGCAAGTATTGGAAAGCAACGCCGATTTAAACTGGCGAAAGGCGCGTTCGCATTCCTTCGTCCACAAGAATGGAACACCTGTACGGCGTAAGAGATGAAGCGGAGCTGAAATGGAAGAGGCATGGCGCGCATATTTATGGTATTAATTGATTTTGCCCAGCACACTCTGCAGCTGCTTCAAATTCTGCGGCGAAGGTAAGTCTTGTATGGCACGGAGGTGCTCTGGACTGGGATGTATGCCTTGGGCATTGAGTACGTGTCCCAGATAGGGTAAGTCACAAGCAAAAAACACACATTTGTCCTTCCGCAAGCGAAGACCATTTTGTCGCAAGACCTGAAATAATGTTCTGAGATTGGCTAAATGTTCTTCTGCCGTCTTTCCGGAGTTCACAATATCGTCCAGATAGTTTGCTGCAGTAGGGAACGACGCACAAACAGTTTGTAGATATTGCTGAAACAATGCAGGGGCGGATGCACACCCGAATGGCAGTCGTGTGAATCGATACAAACCAAGATGCGTGTTCACCACGAAAACGCGCTGGGATTCTTCGTCCACCGGTATTTGCAAGTACGCATCTGCTAGGTCCAACTTCGAAAATTATTTACACGGGCACAGTTTGTCAAAAAGATCTTCCGGGCGGGGTAAAGGAAAAGTTGCAGTCACTAGTTGTGGATTCAGTGTTGCCTTGAAGTCCACACAAAGTCTCAATTTTCCGGAAGGTTTCTGCAAAATTACTAAGGGTGATGCCCAGAGAGAAACCTGCACACGTTCCAGTACACCTTGTGATTCCAAATCGTGTAATGTTTTTGCGACCTCATCACGCAATGCGTGGGGAACATTGCGCGCTCTGAAAAATTTCGGTTGTGCGTTTACTTTCAGTTCCAAATGTGCTTTATAGGTCTTAGCACAACCAAGGCCCGGTGCAAAAATGTCTGCAAATTCTTCACACAGACGACAAACACTGTCTGGAGGCACAGTCTGGTTCACTGATAGGACCTGATTTACAATAGACAAGTTAAACAACTGAAATAAATCGAAACCAAACAAGTTCACTGCAGAAGAAGAACGAAGGACGTAAAATGACACAAGTTTTGTTTGTCCCTTGTATGTTGCAAGAAGGCTGCACTGTCCTAAGACAGGGATCGATTGTCCGGAATAATTAGTTAGCTTAACATTTGCAGCACGCAACGGAAGTGTGCCCAGCTGCTTGTACGTGTCGTGATTGATCAGTGAAACCGCAGCTCCAGTATCGAGCTGGAACGGGATCACTTTTCCGTGAATCTCCAAGTCGACAAAAAGTTTATTGTCCTGCTGACGACAAGAGCGACTGTCTTGTGCAACGTGAACTGACACTGGTACAAAATCACTTGCGACTTGGCGGGATTTCCGTCGACGTCGACGCACACTTTTTGTGGGACGAACACAGTCACTATTAGAGAGAGTAGCACTGGGTGGAGTGGCATGAACTACATGAATTTCCATGCGCGAAGTGTCGCGAGCCTGAGTATCTGTGGTTCGATTCCGATTCCAGCCCGTAGCAAAGGGCCTGGAATGGTTGTGAGTGTCCGATCGGAGCTTTTTCTGGCAAACACTTTGAACATGTCCTTTTTTATTACAGACAAAACAAATAGCCTGGCGTGACGGGCAATTCTCATGCGAATGGCTAGTAGCACACCGCGGGCATGATTTCACTGCATTTGCATGCTGGCGCGGGACACGTGGCTGAGAGCCAGGCGGCTTTGGCGCGTCCAGGCGCGAGGACTGTTTACTGTTCCATGCAGCTCGCCCGGCGGGCCGGTTAACGTGACACACAAGTGGCGAAGTTTCAGATGATTCCTGAGCAAAGTCAAGTGTGTCCTGCCGATCCAATATGTCCATCACTTGTTGAAGGGAGGGATTGACTAGTTTCAAAATCTGTCCCCGTATACGAACATCAGAAACGTTCTGCGCAATTGCATTACGCACCATAGTATCTGAATAAGGGAGTCCACATTCACACTCAAAAGCATAATCCCTAGTAAGGCCTTGCAAGGTTGCAATCCACTCCCGAGTAGTCTGACCGGCCATACGGTTTGTACGAAAGAACGTATACCGTTTGGCAACTACATTGACTGATTCTTTGAAATATGCATCTAATGCAGACAAAATTTCGTCGTAGGACAGAGTTGCTACGTCGCGTCGGGGAAATAATTTCACTATCACACAGTACGTTTGCACCCCTACACACGATAATAAGAAAGGCTGCCGCTCATTACCTTGAATTCTGTAGGCGGCGAGATGGAATCCAAATTGGCGTGACCACTCCGTCCAGCTTTCCAGTGCCGCATCAAAAGGACGAAAAGGTGGTGCAACTGCGTGTTGTGGCTGCGGGAGCGGTGGAGCGGCGGCTGCCGCATCGTTTTGCAGTGCACGTTGACCCTGGACGAGCTGTCCAAGAGCATCCAATAAGGCCTGCGTCTGCTGATTCTGCAAGCGATAAAATTCGGACAGTACATCTGGAGAATGTGGCGAAGCCATTACACAAGTAAATCAGGGCAGGAGCGGTAGTATTAGTACAAACGCGAATTGGCTCGTCGCCAATCCTCGGCGCCAAACTGTTGTGACTTAGCAAGATAGCCAAGCCACTATGTCTGGTAGCCGAAAGGCGCGCGTTAAGCTCACGCAGGCTGGCGTGAGGTCTGGAACATTTTAGGAAGTTGAGTCTATTAAAAAAAGGTCTTAGCTGTTTGAATACTTAATTTTAATCCATAATTCGTGAACATCAGTCTGACAGTACATGCATCACAAGATAAATAGCAAATGATAATGGCGCCTTGCTAGGTCGTAGCAAATGACGTAGCAGAAAGCTATGCTAACTATCGTCTCGGCAAATGAGAGCGTAATTTGTCAGTGAACCATCGCTAGCAAAGTCAGCTGTACAACTGGGGCGAGTGCTAGGAAATGTCTCTAGACCTGCCGATGGCGGCGCTCAGTCTGCAATCACTGACAGTGGCGACACGCGGGTGCGTCGTATGCTAACGGACCGCGGCCGATTTAAAGGCTACCACCTAGTAAGTGTGGTGTCTGCCGGTGACACCAAAAACTCTCTGAAACAACATTAATCTTAAGCACAATATTACGAAAGTTTAATTAGAAGTCTCTTTACAATTAATCCTAAGCACAGTAGTATCAAAGTTTAATTGGACGTTTCTTTACAAAATTGCTCCTACACATACGTTATGACCTTGTTCAGTTCTACGAAAATCGTCCGATTCCGGTTGAAAGTTTGGTACTATTTAGGATGACAATCAAGTCTACGGTGGATGGTTAGTCAGGTGACAAATTTGAGCGCAAGATTACCCAAGGCCGCTCGAGTTTACAGTGGACTTTCCCTATGTTTCTCGTTATGCGAGAAAACATGTACTCAGCCCTAGTCTTATAATGTGGCAATATCAATATACAAGGGCATGGTTGGAGCAGTGTGCGTATTATAGTGCCCTCTCAGTTCTCGGAAGAACAATTAACTAATTTGGCTGGTTGGTTTCTCCACAGTTGGAGCTAAACCTTGCTACAGCTAATTTTAGCTGGACTGCAGCCGCTGTGAACGCAGTGTCCATACCAATTTCTTCTCTGAGTTGTACGGAGCATTAAGCGTTCCTCTCATTTTGTAAAATCACCCTCTAACAATCGCAACGTCCCTTCTATCAAACTGCGTCGAAACTTTAGTAGTTTTCTGCTTCCTAGTGAGTTTCCGCCAATTGGACGTTTTGTGCCCATTCTAGACACCTAAAGTAGATTGACCTTTCTGTATGTCGCACTCGCTGGACGAAAATGCGTCACTTGCTTTTGTTCATCTCCAGTTGGAATTTCGAAACGCAGTTTTCTAAAGTTTCTTCTCTTCCCTTGTACCGATGCCCTCGCTACAGGCGGCCCTCCAGCTTGAATCACTTGGCCTGGGGTCGCTGTCTTCTTTCCTGCCACCCACTGAAGTGGTCACCAGCGTAACTCCCGCAGCGTGGTTTCACTATGCCTGTTCTACCTTCCGCTCAAAGAGATGCACTGTGTAGGAATGGTGTGTTAATTACTGTCAATTGACTGTCATCCCTTTTTGCATTACATGTTGATAGGCAAATGTTCTCATAACTGTCGATTTACGTTAGGTGTCATCTTCACCTAATCTCATTGTGATTTGCACAGGCCTCATGTAAGGTGCGAATCTGACCATTTATTCTGCCCTCTTACATATCCTCCTCCTTGCGTCTTCAATTTTGTACTGGGACAATCAATGGTTGAGTAATTGATTGAAGACAGAGCAAAATTGGTTCAACTGGTGACTGTAGAAATTGATATGTTTACTGACCATCTTCCTATCTTAATATTTAGTATAATTTATGCAGTGGTTCTATTCAGTCTCCTTTATTTACCTTGCACTTGATTTTTTGTACAATTCTACTGAACTAATGAAAAAAATTTTTCTTTTAAAGATAGCTGACTATATCAAAAGTGTTACTGACATTCAAACAATGTGTGTATATTTGTAAATTTGTATCATTTGAAAATTCTCCTTTTTATTTTGAGACTGTTCTATTTTCTTCAGTTAATTTACGTTGCATGGCGTGGATATGTATTGAACTTGAGGAAACCTTCATTTAATATTATTTTCCCCATTTTATTAAAAAAATGTTACATTTTTCTTTTAGATTACACATAATCGAAAACGTGTTTAATTCTTACAATTAAACTTTATAAGCTATATGTCAACCTGTCTAACGATTTTACAACTATAATCCTAGTTTACGACTCTACACTCTCCAGAAATCTTAATTCTACGCATCTTGACTTTACAAAAATTATCAACATAAACTTTCACAAACACTGAATTTCTAAACCTAATTTTTACTTTACACACTTTACAATGACATCCTGCAATAGCTAACTCTATTCATGTTTATCTATCCTACGTATTTTTATGAACACATTACACTCAAAAATTGTTAATACTACGTTCTTTACTAACTTAAACAAGTTGAAAAAACTGCAATATAAGAAAATATTATTTACATGTCAAAATAAGCAACCAAATATCGTTAATAAAGATTTATTACTAACACAGGAAAAGTTTACATTAACATACCTTTAAATACAATACGAATTTAAATTGTTGTACATTTTTTTTCTAGATAGTAGTCTGTCACAGACAGTTCTTTCTCCTATCTGTACTATGGTTCACTTTTTCTTCAAGTGTTTCGTCGTGTTTCCGTGGAACGTGGAATGACGGTCGGCTTTGTGCCTCACCGTGTCTCCTTTGAGTATGGTATGCGTCTCGCCGCGCTTCCGTTGAGTGTGGCATGACGGTTGCCCGTGCCTCGCCGTGTTCCCATCGGGAACGGAATGACTGTCGGCAGAGAGAAATGTCTGAAGACCTGAGTGTGTCATAAATGCGTGGTAGCCGTTGTTCCATTATGCATATGCCTGTGGTGCAGTTGAATTAGAGATCCATTGTCGGCAGCCAAACTTTTCCACTTCCACATTCGTCGAATCCTTATGCCGATTCACCGTGGGTCATTTTGTCGGTAGATTTTCATATGAGTTGTTCTCTTCCATCTTTCTGGTATGCCATCTGAAAGCGTTGCAATCTGCCATAAAGAACGTCGAACAAACATGCTGTTAGAACAGTTAAATTATATTCTCGCTGGAAGTTAAATCTAATAATGGTCTTTTATAGGAAGGGATTTGTAATGGTTTCTTGATCTCTCCTGGTCCAGGCGCTTCTTTCTTCCAAATCTTTAGCGTTGTGTCTTCTGTTCTTGGTGCTTCTTGCTGTCTTCTTACTTGTGCCTTTGTTCTTCTCTGGATCGGGAGTTAGGATTGAAGACCTGTTCAACATCGTTGTCTTTTCTCCGTTCTCATGGCGTCTTCTTAACAGTTGTTGTCCATTCTCCATTGTAATCGGTTGTTCATTTAGATAAGTTGAACAGCCTTCAATCCTTGTCCTCCTCCGTCCAATGTGTTGTCAGGGATTGTCAAGCAGATGTTGAATTTCGTATGGTCTGATGACAGCTTCCTCTATTCTGCACACTGAATTACAGAAACGCGTTTCTTCTTCTTCCTGTGGTGAATCTAAGCCTCCGCTCGTCCTCGGCGTAATGTATCCGCCTCCGGTCCTGTTCTGTGGACATTCCTTATCCCTTCATATGCAGCTTTGAAAATCTTGCGATAGAAGTGCCAAGTGACGAACACTTGCGTAAAAACCATTGTTGTGACGCTTTTGGGTGGCTTTCGCAGGAATAAAGCTCACCTCAGAGTACAAGTTGCTTACGCTGCGTTGTACTTTTCCACAGAGTAGTTATCCTCTACGAACGTCGTTTCCACCAAGGCCTCTTCTTCTGTTATCTCGTAAGCTGACGTGCCAGGCACTCACACTCAATGTTCCTTTCTCTCACGCCTAACCGCTCTCATCAGTGTCGTCGCCGATCTGGCCGCAATGATGCTGCACCTTAGCTTCCGACTTCATCTTCAACATATAACAATCTTACTTTCCTTACATCCCTACATTACGCTATCACCTTTACACTATCAACTTTACAAACATTAAACAAATTTTTTATATGACTTTACAAAAAGTATCATTAATTCTATCAAAATTAGCTTCTCCCTTTGTTTCATTTAACTTAATTCTACTATAAGGTAAAGGTCATGGTTTCCTCATCTTCATCACGATCGATAGTAAAAGTGAGACTGGTGGTGATGACGGTTAGTATGTTACACTACTGGTCATTAAAATTGCTGCACCACGAAGATGACGTGTTACAGACGCGAAATTTAACCGACAGGAAGAATATGCAAATGATTAGCTTTTCAGAGCATTCACACAAGGTTAGCGCCGGTGGCGACACCTACAACGTGCTGACATGAGGAAAGTTTCCAACCGATTTCTCATGCACAAACAGCAGTTGACCGGCGTTGCCTGGTGTAGGAGGGGAAATGCGTACGATCACGTCTCCGACTTTGATAAAGGTCGGTTTGTAGCCTATCGTGATAGCGGTTTATCGTATCACGATATTGCTGCTCACGTTGTTCGAGGTCCAATGACTGTCAGCACAATATGGAATCGGTGGGTTCAGGAGGGTATGACAGAACGTCGCGCTGGCTCCCTACCGCCTCGTGTCACTAGCAGTCGAGATGACAGTCATCTTATCCACATGGCTGTAACGGATCGTGCAGCCACGTTTCGATCCCTGAGTCAACAGGTGGGGACGTTTGCAAGACAACAACCATCTGCACGAACAGTTCGAAGACGTTTGCAACAGCATGGACTATCGTCTCGGAGACCATGGCTGCGGTTACCATTGACGCTGCATCACAGACAGGAGCGCCTGCGATGGTGTACTCAACGACGAACCTGGGTGCACGAATGGCAGAACGTCATTTTTTCGGATGAATCCAGGTTCTGTTTACAGCATCATGATGGTCACATCCGTGTTTGGCGACATCGTGGTGAACGCACATTGGAAGCGTGTGTTCGTCATCGCCATACTGGCGTATCACCCGGCGTGATGGTATGGGGTGCCAATGGTTACACTGTCGGTCACCTCTTGTTCACATTGACAGCACTTTGAACAGTGGACGTTACATTTCAGATGTGTTAGACCCGTGGCTCTAGCCTTAATCGATCCCTGCGAAACCCTACATTCAGCAGGGTACTGCATGGTCGCATGTTGCAGGTCCTGTACGGGCCTTCCTAGATACAGAAAATGTTAGACTGCTGCCCTGGCCAGCACATTCTCCAGATCTCTCACCAATTGAAAACGTCTGGTCAATGGTGGCCGAGCAACTGGCTCGTCACAATACTCTTGATGAACTGTGGTATCGTGTTGATACTGCATGGGCAGCTGTACCTGTACACGCCATCCAAGCTCTCTTTGACTCAATGCCCAGGCGTATCAAGGCCAGAGGTGGTTGTTCTGGGTACTGATTTCTCAGTATCTATGCACCCAAATTGCGTGAAAATATAATCACATGTCAGTTCTAGTATAATATATTTGTCCAATGAATACCCGTTTATCATCTGCATTTCTTCTTGGTGTAGCAATTTTAATGGCCAGTAGTGTAGTAACCCCCCTTTTTTTCTAAATACAGGTATATTATGTTGTTTTGAAAACTTCGAACATTGACTGCGACTCCAGCGTCTTTTTCTCTGCAATCTCTTCTTTTTGTCCTTAGCTGTAACAGACCCTCAAAATACACTTTTTATTTTGTTTTGTTATTTCCCTTCAACAACCGTCTCTATTGTTCTGTTATATTGTTTTTAACTTCGTACTTATCCCTTCCTCCTTGTTTTGCGATCGCAAACTTTTACTTTCATATCTTCACTCATTACGCTCTTTTATACAGAAATCTTTCCTGGGTGAACTTAAGCTCCTACTGTTCTACCTCCTGCCACGAAATAACATGTTTCTTGCTTATCTTAATATTTCAATTCTCTTTCGTAATAGTTACCTCTTAACTACTTATTATTCTTCTTTCTCTCAACATGGATTGTGGTATCTTCCACAAATCCTATATGTTTCACATATACTCCCTAAATATCTCTTCAATTATTTGTTCACCGTCCTCGACGGAACAAAAATTTAAATTGCCTATCTTCTTCTCCCCTAATCATCTGTGTCCTACCTACTTCTTCACTTCTTTTCTTCTACAAAAATGAAGTTGCTCCTCCTTCACACTGCATCTTTAAGAGAGAATCTACTACTGTTACGTTAAACTATCCACATGCTGATCTCTATTTTTCTTCTTACTTTCAATTCTGTCCCCAGAACACATTTCGTTTGCAGAAGAGTTACATTAGTTGTTACTTTCCTGTTCTTTCATCATCATTAATTTACCTCCTTACGAAATTTATTTTATTTAATTAATAGAGATAAGCACAAGCTAAAAGTTTTACTTGTTTGCCTTTTGCTTTCTTTCCTGTTCCTAGTATTCAGTTCCTTTTTTCTGACCTTTTGTATATAAAAAAGAGTTTTACTTTCAACGCTGCAACCTTCCCATCGCTTGGTGCTAAATTATAAAATGACTATGTTTTACTTTAGTTACTGGTGGGAATTCACTTCTAACTAGGTATCACTACTGGTGTTGCCACCGGTACATTATCCTCATGGCATACTATTACTTTCTCCGTTTCGTATTAACGCGCTACGTCCTCTACAGTTTGGTCATCATCATCAATTTTTGTCCTCCTGTCTATATTCACCGTTTCTGACTCCTGTTCCTCATCATCGTCGCTCGATTCCCAGTCAATTGAATCTCTGCATACTGGTGTCTGTATTCGATCTCCCCTTAAACCTACTTTAAAATCTGGCTTATAAAAACTAAGTCTATTTACTTGTTTGATTATACAATTAACTTCATTATACGATCGAATTACTTGTGATTGGTCTTCGTACCGCTCATCTCGTCAATTTTGTCTTTTACCTGGGTTTGGTGGCCTCACCTCGACTTCCTCTATCGGTTCATTTCGCATATTTTGTCCCGCTGAAGTTTTATTTTCCCAACCTTTCTGCGTTCAGGCCATTCCACTTCCACCTGAATAACTTGGATTTGGCTGCTGAAAACCTCTAAACCTTCCGCCTTCGTTTGCACGGGGATTGTATCTCGGATCATAGTTACCACCGTAGTTTCTAGGACCAAATCCCCCCTTATAATTCCTCGGTCCCCCGAAACCGTAATTGTTATTTGCCTTCTGTACGTTACCAAAACCATAGTTATTATTGTTCTTCCATGGGCGACTGCCACTCCTTACAAAAGCATTACCTTTTCCTATGTTATTTTAACCGATGCAATTATTATTAAAACCTGATCGGTTACTGTTACTCCCCCTACTATTTTTTTCTCTGCTTGTACGTTGTTTTCTTGCGTCATCTTCACTGAAGATGAATTCAAGTTTTCTCAGCATTCCTTTAAATGCTAGTATGTTATCTCCTGCCCTACCAACCAATGACTGCTGATAACGTAACGGTAGCTTGATTGTGCACATCCGTACCAGTTCCCCATCACTGTATGGATTATGTAAGCAACGATTTTTCTTTCTCATATCTTCGAAAAAACTAACGGGTTTCTTTTTTCCGGAATTTTCGGACAACGCTTTCTGCAGCAACTCATACTTTATTCTGTTTTGTGTTTCTGTCGACCAGTACCGCTCCAAGAATGCAGTTTTAAATTGTTCATATGAATGACAGTACGCCGCTACTATTTGCATGCTTTCCGCTATTGCCCCGTCCATATGCCCACAAATGAAGACAAGCGGCCAATGCTCTGGTAAACCGATCTGAAATTGGATTTATGAACGAGCGTGGATGTAAGCCGTTCCCACTTTCTTTGTAATGTTGGAATTTTCTAACTTTCAAAAAGTGATCACTGTCAAATTTTTCTCTTCCACCATACGGCGTTTGTGTTTTCACAACATTACTCGTGTCTTTCAATTGTGTCATATTCTCTTGTACTCCTACCACATTTGGGCCTTGAGCTGACATATTTATGTCCCATTTAGCATCGTATCTACGCAGTGGTGTGCAGCTGTCTACACCGTACCGTCCCTCGTGTATCGGATTGAAAGATTCGTTTAGATTTCCCGTTACTGGTTACGTGTTTTGCCTTTCTATTAGATTCACATTAGCCTACGGTCTGTAACCAGTTGTGCTCTGAGTCGGACATTGTGGAATTGGTAGATGTATCGTTGCAATTTGCTCCGCTCTCGTGTCACCTGCGTACTTTCGAAAGGTCGGATGCCGCTCTGCCGGAATGCGCGCGTCTACCGTTTCTCGCTCCCTTGTCTGGTGTGACCGCACATCACCTACTTCGATCCCCTGTGGTAACTGTTCCTTCCCTATTCGTTTTTGTTTTGCTTCCGTAATTTTAGACGCAACCTCCTGTGGATGTACGACTGGAATCTCATGAGATTTTTGTGATTCCGCTACTGCTACGAGAGATTGCACAACTGATTTTTTTCTTTCTGGATTAATGTCCTTTACTATATCGGATGATACTACCGATTTCGGTGTCTCGCTACTACTTTCTGTAAGATTCTCGATACACTGTTTCAATTCTGTGCGAAGGTCTTCAAACTGTTTCTGATTTTTCGAGACTATGTTTTCAATGCGTGTGTCAAATCATTTTAATACGGCCCGCGTGACACGTTTTCTGAAATTGAGCTCTTCCACGATTTGTTGCGCCTTACCAGACGTCTTACGTGCTGACTTATCCACTCTTTGATTAACGTTAGGCACTGCATCCTGCACCTGGTCAACGTCAGAACTCATCTTTTTCTGGTCAGCCATTAACACTTGTATCAGCTCGCGTGAGTCTCTCGCCTCTCTCCGGATTTCAGTGAACTTTTCGTTGACTCCTGTTCGTAATTTTTGCTGATCTTCGATGACTTTTTCGAACCCGGCTTAAGTTTCAAATTGGAGGCAGTATTTGTCTCTGTTTTTAGCTTTTCCATTTCGGTCTTTCGATTCGCCGTTTCAGTTTTCAATTCTGCTAATCCCACATCTGTTGCTATCTTTAAATTCGTTTACCCTGCATTTGTTGCAAGTTTTAAATTCTTTAACTCTGTATTTTTTTCTGTTATTAGTTCTGCTAATCCTGCATCTGTTGCTGTCTTTAAATTCGTTGTTTCAGTTTTCAGGTCTGCTAACCCTCCATTTGTCTGCTTTACGACTATAGTGAGTTGCTTCAATATTGCGAACACATTATCTGACTCTTCGCTATTATCGCCTGTCACTATTCGATGAAAATTTTCCCGTTCGCGTCTTTCACGTTGCGTTTCACCGACTTCCGTGCACAGTGCGGACGTACTTACACACATTCTTTCTGTTGGAAACTGTCCCGTTTGGTTTAAAATTACTATATTTGGTTCAACGTACCGAAACTGCTCGTCCTCTGACTCTGTTTCTGACCCACTAGATCCGTCATTAGTTTGTTTTTGCGCATTCGCTGACTGTGATGCCAATCTTGAAACTGCTACTATTGCCTCTGCTCTATCACTACGTCCCGTTTCGTGACCTGTACTCGATACCTTTTGTTCTATATCAATCTCTATCCTGTCAATATCTTGAGTTTGACCTATCTGCGATACGCTCTGTTCTTCCACCATTTCAGTTCGTTGAGTTAACCTCTGTCTTTCTAGAAAGGTGCGAGCCTGCGCTCGCCTCAGCATCAAATTATGGGACCTTACACGTTTCCAAAATATCATAGAAAGTTTCTTAGACTACGTACACAACATTAGCAACACTGTTCACTGTTTGTGGAATGTCAACCCAACTCAACTATGCCGTGAATAATTTCGTACGCGCCAGCGAGGTAATGTACAATCTACTTCTACTCAATTATACTTTGATTCTATGTGTCAATACGACCTTTATACACTTTGGATCACACATTTACTGTATTTGTGCACTATACATTTAAATACATTGGGTAACCTCATCACAAAACAACATGAGAAAGGTTTTTTAAAAAATTCTAAACTTTTGTTTTTTACTCCTAATTTGACTAACTGTCATCCAGGCAGACCACTTGCCATCCTGGCAGGGTCGCCATTTGTAAGGTTGTGGGGGTTTTGTTTTTTTGCTTATTCTTGAATTGAGAACACTGGGTGAGGTGAAATGACAAGTTTAAAGCCGCAATAATTCTCACCACATTACAGCTTTTTACATAGTTTTCAACTCACCTACATAAAAACAGCGCAATGGATAATGCATCTTGCCAACATCAACAAAGTTAAATAAATTTATACCCAACAATGTTAAATATTAACTCTTTGAAAGAACATTAATCTTAAAAAAATAATATGAAAGTTTAATTGGAAGTTTCTTTACATTAATCCTAAGCACAATAATATCAAAGCAAATTGGGCATTTCTTTACAAAATTGCTCCTACACATACGTTATGATGTAGGTCAGTACTACGAAAATCGTCCGATTACGGTTCAAAGTTCGGTACTATTTAGGATGAGAATCAAGTCTACGGAGGAAGATTAGTCAAGTGACAAACTTGAGCGCAAGATTACCCAAGGCCGCTCGAGTTTACAGTGGACGCAAGCTGGTGAACCAACAAAGTTTACGCCTCTGTACGCAGTATTTACCTTAAGCTGCGACGTGCTGCTGTCTGCAAGGACGCTCTCTCCCACTGAAATTCCTGCAAAACTAATCTGTCCTTTGCTGAAGTTTCCAGCAGAAACTTTCCCTATGTTTCTCGTTATGCGAGAAAACATGTACTCAGCCTTACTCTTATAATGTGGCTATATACACGCGCATGGTTGGAGCAGTGTGCGTATTATAGTGTCCTCTCAGTTCGCGCAAGAACAATTAACTAATTTGTCTGGTTCGTTTCTCCACTGTTGGAGATAAACGTTGCTACAGTTAATTTTAGCTGCTGTGAATGTAGTGTCCACACCAATTTCTTCTCTGCATCATACGGAGCGTTAAGCGCTCTGTTCTGCACTTGACGCCAGTTCCGAGAAGAGTCTCCCACCAAATTTCTCTATTGTCCCACTTGTGACAAAACTGCCTCCCTCCACTTGGGTTCGCTTTTCACGTCACGGCTTTTTCTGACCAATAGGAGCGTTCCACACATTTTGTAGAAACACCCTCTACCAATCGCAACCTTCCCTTCTATCAAACTTCTTCGAAACTTCAGTAGTTTTCTGCTTCCTAGTGAGTTTCCGCCAATCGGACGTTTTGTGCCTGTTCTAGACGCCTAAAGTACATTGACTTTCCGTGTGTCTCACTCGCTGGACGAAAATGCGTCACTTGCTTTTGTTCGACTCCCATTGGAATTTCGAAACGCAGTTTTCTAAAGCTGCTTCTCTGCCCTTGTACCGATGCCCTCGCTACAGGCGGCCCTCCAGCTTGAATCACTTGGCCCGGGGTCGCTGTCTTCTTTCCTACCACCCACTGAAGTGGTCGCCGGCGTAACTCCCACAGCGCGGTTTCGCTACGTCGTTGTGGTGCTGGCTTCTCAAAACTAAAACCGACTCGACTCGCGTTCCCTGTTCTACCTTCCACTCAAAGACATGCACTATGTAGGAATGGTGTATTAATTACCGTCGATTGACTGTCATCCCTTTTTGCATTACATATTGGTAGGCAAATGTTATCGTAACTCGCCCGCATCTCGTGGTCGTGCGGTAGCGTTCTCGCTTCCCACGCCCGGGTTCCCGGGTTCGATTCCCGGCGGGGTCAGGGATTTTCTCTGCCTCGTGATGGCTGGGTGTTGTGTGATGTCCTTAGGTTAGTTAGGTTTAAGTAGTTCTAAGTTCTAGGGGACTGATGACCACAGATGTTAAGTCCCATAGTGCTCAGAGCCATTTTTTTTTATCGTAACTGTCGATTTACATTAGGTGTAATCTTCACCTAATCTCATTTCGATTTGTCAGGTCTCATGTAAGGTGCGAATCTGACTATTTATTCGGCCACTTTACAGACTGACTGGCTATTTGGCTACCTGTGTACGACTCTTGGATAGACCCAAACTTCCATATATCGTCAACCATGCGTCTACTGTACACGTACATCCATTATGTATATTTCCATACAGGTTAGACATTTTTCTAGAAAATCGGTTGCCCGGGTCGCCGGATAAATGCAATATTGCAGTACCTGTATTATTCTGAATTACGATGCAAGGTTCATCTGGACAAGCATTCATGCCTTTGTCTACGTTAAATGATTCCATCGTTTGAGCTCTTTTTGTTGCTAGGACGTCTAAGAAGTTACCTTCACGAGCTGGTTCTCTAAATTTACTCGAATTAATTTTCTGACATGATATTCAGAACAATATCACACGAATCACTGTTTCTGGCACCGTTTTGATGGCATGACTGTCACAGTCTGTACCTGTCAAGTTAAGGTCACCGTCTATTATAACGACATGACCAGGAGAATTTGTAACTATATTCTGCAATCCTCACTGAAGCACTTTACCACCACAGCTCCTAACCCAGAAAGTCTATAAAAGCATCCAGTTACCGTTTCTGACCGGTCTTTGAGCCTTAACTTCATCCACACAAATTCACATTCGGAATCAGCGATACTCTCGCCAGATATTATCGAATTCGTTATTGCAATAAATACGCGCCACCATTGGTTATTAACCCATCCTTACGATAAATATTCCAATCTGATCTTAAGATATCGTTGCTATTCACTTCCGTAGTCAAACAACTTTCTTTTCCTAATACTATCTGGGAATTATAACCTTCAATAAGCGATATTAACTCTGGGATCTTTCCATGCTGCTCTTGCAGTTTATTAACATCATATGAACCTTTTCTATATCCGATCTGCCAGGATGAGCATTATTTGATAACATTGTGGCTGATGTAACTTCGATTTGGCAGGAAATTCGTCTCTGATCCCCATGTGCACCCATGCGTAGTCCACTACTCTCGTAGTCGCGTGTAGTGCGCGCCTGATCTTACAATTCTTTACCCAACAGCAGACGTGAAGAAATTGGCATCCGACACCGTCGCAGAATCTTCTAAGCCTCTGGTTTAGACCTACTGTGCTCCAAACCAGAGGTCCGCTATCGGCCATGGGTATGGTGCTACAAATAGTTAGTTTAGCCTGCACCCCTCTTGTAATGCTAGTTGCCTTCTCGTCCGCCGCTCGTGGTCTCGCGGTAGCGTTCTCGCTTCCCGAGCACGGGGTCCCGGGTTCGATTCCCGGCGGGGTCAGGGATTTTCACCTGCCTCGAGATGACTGGGTGTTTGTGTTGTCCTCATCATTTCATCATCATCCAGGAAAGTGGCGAAATTGGACTGAGCAAAGGTTGGGAAATTGTACGGGCGCTGATAACCACGCAGTTGAGCGCCCCACAAAACCAAACATCATCATCATCATCATCAGTTGCCTTCTCCAAATCAGTCATCCGCCGAAGGGAACCGAAGATGGTCTCAGAAACAAACTGGCAGGTGTCACTGGTGCCACATGGGCGACTATTTGCAGCCGGTTGCTCGATAGCCACTGGCAGAGCCTCTTCCTCGTCACAGACGAGAGCGCCCTGGAAAAAGTACCGAGTTCACATTGGCATTCTTTCCCTCCCGGCATGCCACTTCTCTGAAGGGCTCAATTTCGGCTAACATTGTCGCTCCCAGTGACTAGGATACTATCCCTCTGCGCTTATCCCAACTGGGTTGGACAATTGGTCACTGGCTCAACAAGAGAGGCATCCTGTGCTGGCTGAGAAGTACTGTCAACACTGAGCAGCCCCTTATAAATATTTCTAAGGCATTAGGGGCCAGCTTTGCGGCACATTCCCTCTTTCGCTTCGCGCCCAGTAACACGTGAACTCACCACCGTCCACCACTCACTCTCGAATGAAGGCGAAACAGTCAGACGTTGGCACCAAAGATGCCATAGGTGTCGTCACTGGCGGCCTGATGTCGTCATAACTTTGAACAGTAGCCAGAAGCCTGTCAACTGTGGCCATTGCAGCCTCCGGCACTTTACAAACAGCAGCCAAGCCTTCTTTTGTCCCTTCACAAGAAGCACAGACTCTGTTGATATCGTACTTCGTAAAAAAAAATGCATAAAATCTCAAAAATACAAAAAAGCAGTGCGGAGTAACTGAGGAAGCACAAACAGACCCTCCACAACAGAAAAAATTAACTGACTGTGTCGCTACTGTGGTTGGCATGTACGCAAGATATAAACGAAGAGAATAAACAAATACTGAAATCTGCTGTGCAACATTATCACTCCTAAAACACAAATAGATTTCTCTACTGAAAATGGACGCATCAACAGTTACTTTTTACTAGAAACTGTGTTTACGCAAAATCTACTGCAGAAAAAAAGAGTGCGATAACTCTAAAGCACTGATCTAAAATATATTCTGTGTACTAACACGAAATTTAAACGGAAACACGACGTGGCTCTTCAGGCGGCGGTGGCCTCACACAGAAGTGCACTACAATTTATGCAGAAAAACTCACAGTAAGGTACAAACACTAGTCTACACAGTCTCTCTCCTGTGAAAAACAGAAACTAAACGAAATACAATATTTTCCGTGGCCATCAGAACCCTGGAACATTTGCACATAGACTATACTGGACCATTTTAGGAACCTAATGACTGACTGTCATAGGCACATTTTCATAATTTCCATATTTTGTAAAAAAAAAAGTCGCCCATGCCTTGCATGAAAACAATCTTAAGTCACTCAAGAAGTTTTTAAATCGCAGGGTTCCCAAAATCAATAGTTGCAGACAGTGGTACTAAATTTTTGTCTCAGGAATCCCAACATTTCTGTAAAAGAAATGACATTGCTCGTTTCAAAATTCACAGTTTCATCCTGAAGCAAACTGCCTCGCCAAAAAATTTGTAAAGACATCAAAGTCTCGTATGAAAAAAGTTAAACAAGCAGCCAATGAATATGATTCATTACACTAAGGTGACAAAATTCATGGGACACTGATATGCACAAATACAGATGTTGGTACTATGGCGTACACAAAGTCTCATGACAAAAGGTTCCCAACGTGATTATGGCTGCACGACAGGAATTAACAGACTTTGAGAGCAGGATTGTTGTTGAAGCTACGCGCATGGCACATTCCACTTTGGAATCGTTAGTTCAGTATTCCGATGCCCACAGTGTCAAGGGTGTTGGCACTATCGCGTACACAAAGTCTCATGGGAAAACGTTCCCAACGTGATTATGGCTGCACGACAGGAATTAACAGACTTTGAGAGCAGGATTGTAGTTGAAGCTACGCGCATGGCACATTCCATTTTGGAATCGTTAGAGAGTTCAGTATTCCGATCCCCACAGTGTCAAGAGTGTGCCGAGGACACCAAATTCCGGGCATTATCTCTCGTCACGGACAGCGCTGTGGCCAAGGCCCTTCACTTAACGACCGAGAACAGCTGCGTTTCTGTAGAGTTGTCAGCGCTAATAGACGAGGTACACCGCGCGAAGTAACCGCAGGAACTGATGTGCGACTACGACGAACGTATCCGTTAGGACATGCGGCGAACGTTGGTGCGTTAATGTGCTACTGCAGCAGACAATCGACTCGAGTGCCTTTATTAGCAGCACGACATCGCTCTGCGGCATCTCTCCCGTGCTCACGGCCATATCGATTGGCCCGTAAACGACTGGATATCCTTGGTCTGGTCAGATGAGTGCCGATTTCAGTTGGTGAGAGCTGATGGCAGAGTGAGTGTCGTGCAGACCCCTCGAAGGCATGGACTCAAGTTTTGAACAAGGCACTGTGGTAGTTGGTGGTGCCTCCTAGGCTATTTTCTTTTACAGCCTTTCATGCCCATCGACTATGTGGATGTGTAGCTGCAGCCTGTCGTTGCCCCTGACTTCGCCACCGGCAGTGGGGCCCAAGTGCACCAATCAGAGGACGTCCCCATGGAGGTAGACGGCGCAACTCACACCAGGGACACGGAAATTGCCGTTGCTAATTAGCTTCGCAACTGGCTTCCTCCTCCGCCCCCCCCCCCCACACACACACATACACACACACATACACACGCACACAAATTTTGAGTACAGATTTCCTCGGGAGCCGCATGATTCGTACGTCGGCAAGTACTGGGAAGGATAAACCTAAATAAGCAAGTTTCTTCAGCTTTCTCTCCCTCTCCCACCTCCAGTCCGAGGGATCCGAGGCGCAGCCATATGCAGAGAGGGCGCCACAACTCAAGACGAGAGTCGAGAGGGCTGCAACACAGATACGGGCAGATGCACTATGCTAAGGTGACAAAAATTATGGTATGCCTCGTAATATCGTGAAGGACCACTTTTTACCCACCGTAATCCAGAAACTCGACATGTCATCGACTCAACAAGCCGGTGGAAGCCCCTGCCGATATACTGAGCCATGCTGCCTCTACAGCCGTCCATAAGTGCGAAAGTGCTGCTTCTTGCAACATTTATGTTCTGATTGCAACATTTATATCTCATAAATATTCGACGGGATTCATGGCGGGGCCGGCCGGTGTGGCCGTGGAAGTTCTAGGCGCGTCAGTTTGGAACCGCGTGACCGTTACGGTCGCAGGTTCGAATCCTGCCTCGGGTATGGACGTGTGTGATGTCCTTAGGTTAGTTAGGTTTAAGTAGTTCTAAGTTCTTGGGGACTGATGGCCTCAGTAGTTAAGTCCCATAATGCTCAGAGCCATTTGAACCATTTTTTGATTCATGGCGGGCGATCTCGAAGGCCAGACCATTCGCACGAATTCTCCACAACGTTCTTCAAACCAATCGTGAACAACTGTGTCCCGAATCATGGCGCATTATCATCCATAAAAATTCCATCGTTGTTTGGGAACATGAAGTCCATGAATAGCCGCAAATGGTCTCCAGATAGCTGAGAATAACCATTTCCAGTCAGTGATCGGTTCAATTCGACCAGAGGACCCAGTAAGTTTCATGTAAACACAGCCCAAACCATTATGGAGCCAGCGCCAGTTTGCACAGTGTGCTGTTGACAACATTGGTCTATGGTTTCGTGGTGTCTGCGGCATACTCGAAACCTACCATCGGCTCTTACAACTGAAATTGGGACTCATATGACGAGGCCACAGTTTTCCAGTCGTCTATGGTCAACCGACATGGTCATATACGCAGGGGAGGCGCCGCAGGCGATATTGTCCTGTTAGTAAAGGCACTCGCATCGGTCGTCTGCTGCCATAACCCATTAACACCAAACTTTGCTGCACTGTCCTAACGGATACGTTACTCATACGCCCAGACCGATTTCTGTTGTTATTTCAAGCAGAGTTGCTTGTCTGTTCGCACTGCCGTCTCTACGCAAACGCCTCTCCTCTTCGCCGGCCGAAGTGGCCGTGCGGTTAAAGGCGCTGCAGTCTGGAACCGCAAGACCGCTACGGTCGCAGGTTCGAATCCTGCCTCGGGCATGGATGTTTGTGATGTCCTTAGGTTAGTTAGGTTTAACTAGTTCTAAGTTCTAGGGGACTAATGACCTCAGCAGTTGAGTCCCATAGTGCTCAGAGCCATTTGAACCATTTTTCGCCTCTCCTCTTGTCGTTAAGTGACGGGAGTCGGCCACTGCGTTGTCCGTGGCAAGAGGTAATGCTTGAAATGTAGTTTTCTCCGCACGCTCTTGACATTGTAGATCTCGGAATATTGAATTCCCTAACGATTTCCTAAGTGGAAAGTCCCATGCATCTTGCTCCAACTGCCATTTCGCATTCAAAGTCTGTTAATTCTCGTCGTATGGTCGTTAACGTTGTTAACGTTTTCACATGAATCTCCTAAGTACAAAAGACAGCTCCGCCTATGCACTGCCGTTTTATCTCTTGTGTACACAATACTACCGCCGTCTGTATATGTGCATATCGCTATCCCAAAACTTTTGTCACCTTTGTCACGTACACTGTGTGATCAAAAGTATCCGGAAAATGACTTACAAGGTCGTGGCGCCCTCCATCGGTAATGCTGGAATTCAATATGGTGTTGGCCCACCCTTAGCCTTTATGACAGCTTCCACTTTTTCAGGCATACTTTCAATCAGGCGGTGGAAGGTTTCTTGGGGAATGGCAGCCCATTCTTCACGGAGTGCTGCACTGAGGAGAGGTATTGATGTCGGTCTGTGAGGCCTGGCACGAGGTCGGCGTTCCAAAACATCTCAAACTTGTTCTAAAGGATTCAGGTCAGCTCTCTGCGTAGGCCAGTCCATTACAGGGATGTTATTGTCGTGTAACAACTCCACCACAGGCCGTGCGTTATGAAGAGGTGCTCGATCGTGTCGGAAGATGCAATCTCCATCCCCGAATTGCTCTTCAACAGTGGGAAGCAAGAAGGTGCTTAAAACATCAATGTAGGCCTGTGCTGTGATAGTGCCACGCAAAACAACAAGAGGTGCAAGCCCCCTCCGTGAAAAACACGACTACACCATAACACGACCGCCTCCGAATTTTACTGTTGGTACTGCACACGCTGGCAGATAACGTTCACCGGTCATTCGCCCTACCCGCACCCTGCCATCGGAACGCCACATTGTCTACTGTGATTCATCACTCCACACAACGTTTTTCCACTGTTCCATAATCGCACAGTAACCCTGAGATCGTTGTGGGGAGGAGGTGGGGTGAGTGGACTGCTGTAGCCTGTTGTGGGTTGTGAACCACTGAGGGCAACGGCGGGGACGAAGCCTCTCCGTCGTTTCTAGTCCCCAGTTCCATACAATACAAGGTGGAGTAAGGCTGTCCCATTTAACGGACATTATGTTGAAAAATAGGGTTTTGTAGCCAAAAGAGTGGGAAAAATATGGTTTATTTTAATCCTAGATGAAACCAGCCTGCTTTCAGAATAAGAAAGAAAAGTGTTGCATTACTTACTGAACGCCTCTCCTACTCTCAGTGGTTGGGACGTCTCTTCCTGCCACATTTTTGTTTGACGCCAAGAGCACTTACTGAATACAACATATCGTTAAGTGAGGTATGGTGCCGGCATATTAGTTTAAAAATGAGGATGGGCATTATTTAGATTGCCAGACAGAAACGCCAATCACTAGTGTTCTGTATCTCAGCGCTTCCTGTCAGGAGACCTTTTCGAAACCAAAAACTAAACTGAAAGAAATTATCTGGGTTAACGCTAGTTTTAGCAGGCATACCCATTAATACTGACGGAGCGTGAGTAGTCAGTTGAAAATATGACAAGGGAATATAAATGCTTAGAAAAAAACAGCCACACTGTATTCGGGGCACTTTGTCTTCACCAAGGTTAGCAGAGGAAACAAGATAATTACGAAACCGTTTCTTTGGTTAGTCTACAGTGGTTGAGATCAAGATACATTGTGGATGAAAGAGACCATGAAGATCACATGGAGAAATTGTGGGTAACGTGTGGAGGGTCTATGAGAACGGAAAAACTTAATAGGAGACCTGCAGATGATACTGACCAGATTAAAACTGTAAATAAGAGGTTGATATTTGGATGGGATACAAACTATATATCCTTATTTACGTGCTATTAACAGTATAACAATTTAGAGCAGATTAGAAGCAGTAGCTTTCGTTCATGATTATATCTAGTTCCATCAATTCGGTGCAGACGGGAGAAACATGAGTAATATTTTGTATCTTCGTATATTCCATGCTGTTTTGGCAGAAGCTGCCCATTGTAATACACACATGAACACGATCCGAACGCAGCATCCACAGACGAGCATGCGATCGCCGTCATTGGCGGCGGAATTCCCGACAAAGGGAACCACCATACATTAATGCCCCGCTGGGTACTTTCGAACTTCAAAGCCAATGCAGTTCCCTCTCTACAATTCCGGGAACACTTTGTACACATTTAATGTTGGGTCAGGTGTTAACGGGAGGCCGATATGGATGTAGCTGTTGCTAGTGTACAATCAGTGAGCCCAGTTGTTTGGTCTGTGAAGCGCAGGTGATATGATGTCACTAATAGGCAATATTATTGAGTATATGTGGCTCCTACGACAAATTACCGAAACTACTTGAAAGTTTTGTAACGGTGAAGTTTTAATATGAAATATAGTTTTGAAGGCCAGAAGTCTTGCTCCGAAATAACTGATTCATGGAAATCTTAAGGAAGGTATGTGGTAATATTTATAACTAATTAAGGCGTACCTATCAGGGTGACTGTAATGAGAAATTAAAAAAAACATGTAACACTTGAAACTATACATTATTAATGTTATACCCAAATCTTTTTAAGATTGCGTCGGTTCCTTCTGTGCCAGTTCTTCTTGCTAGTTCTGTCATCTTGTCACTATCGGCAAGGGGGATGAAAGTATCACATCGCTTCATAAGCAGGCATGGAATACTTAACAACGCATTCTTCACTTGGCAAATATTTATTAAAATGCAGTACTAAGGCTGAAACTACATTCCTTGACGTAGTCAAAGCGGTCTCTAGAAAATAATACTTCCATACACAGTACACGACGTAGAAATGTACTTGCAGTTAGAATTACACCTCAAAAGAAAATAACGCAACCAACAACAAGATATTAAATCAATATATTCTCATCAGATAATTGTTTATGGATCCAATACCAATCTAATTCGTTTACTGTTTCAAAAGTAATACGACTGACGACAAGGCGATAAAAAATTATAGTACAAAAATCGGACTGGAATTTCTGTGCATAATTTTAAAATTCCAAACACGAGTGAATGTTAGAAATTTATTGCGAAATGCAGGAAAACCCGTAGATGGTCATCGGTCAGTGCAAAGGCTAGTAACTGAGTGTTCACATAATTAAATATAACGGAGTGCTTGTAAATGGGCAACAAACGCTAGTAATGGTGTGCTACTCCACTGGTTAATAATCACTGGAATCATTTACTACAGTAAGATATCTATTGGTAGGGGAGAGTGTTGTACCTGTAAGATAGAGTATCTAGAAACGCAAGATGTTTCCTAGTATGTTTTTCAATATGGTGACTGAGAATTGCAAGATGGGATGCGCACTAGAAACCGCTATAAGAAGTTTCCATCTTCTTCTGTTGTTTTTGTTCGTGTGAGAATAAGGTTGTGATTATTGCAGCATTTCTAAATACTAAAGGTTGTTCATACAGGGTGTTTCAAAAATGACCGGTATATCTGAAACGGCAATAAAAACTAAACGAGCAGCGATAGAAATACACCGTTTGTTGCAATATGCTTGGGACAACAGTACATTTTCAGGCGGACAAACTTTCGAAATTACAGTAGTTACAATTTTCAACAACAGATGGCGCTGCAAGTGATGTGAAAGATATAGAAGACAACGCAGTCTGTGGGTGCGCCATTCTGTACGTCGTCTTTCTGCTGTAAGCGTGTGCTGTTCACAACGTGCAAGTGTGCTGTAGACAACATGGTTTATTCCTTAGAACAGAGGATTTTTCTGGTGTGACTTCTGAAATTTTCCCGGCGTATATCGTGGCAGAATGTCGACGGGATCCGGCTGCATACCCGGAAATTATTAGAAGATTTTTCTGGTGTTGGAATTCCACCGCCTAGAACACAGTGTTGTTGCAACAAGACGAAGTTTTCAACGGAGGTTTAATGTAACCAAAGGACCGAAAAGCGATACAATAAAGGATCTGTTTGAAACATTTCAACGGACTGGAAACGTGATGGATGAACGTGCTGGAAAGGTAGGGCGACCACGTACGGCAACCACAGAGGGCAACGCGCAGCTAGTGCAGCAGGTGATCCAACAGCGGCCTCAGGTTTCCGTTCGCCATGTTGCAGCTGCGGTCCAAATGACGCCAACGTCCACGTATCGTCTCATGCGCCAGAGTTTACACCTATATCCATACAAAATTCAAACGCGGCAACCCCTCAGCGCCGCTACCATTGCTGCACGAGAGACATTCGCTAACGATATAGTGCACGGGATTGATGACGGCGATATGCATGTGGGCAGCATTTGGTTTACTGACGAAGCTTATTTTTACCTGGACGGCTTCGTCAATAAACAGAACTAGCGCATATGGGGAACCGAAAAGCCCCATGTTGCAGTCCCATCGTCCCAGCCTCCTCAAAAAGTACTGGTCTGGGCCGCCATTTCTTCCAAAGTAATCATTGGCCCATTTTTCAGATCCGAAACGTTTACTGCATCACGCTATTTGGACATTCTTCGTGAATTTGTGGCGGTACAAACTGCCTTAGACGACACTGCGAACACCTCGTGGTTTATGCAAGATGGTGCCCGGCCACATCGCACGGCCGACGTCTTTAATTTCCTGAATGAATATTTCGATGATTGTGTGATTGCTTTGGGCTATCCGAAACATACAGGAGGCGGCGTGGATTGGCCTCCCCATTCGCCAGACATGAACCCCTGTGACTTCTTTCTGTGGGGACACTTGAAAGACCAGGTGTACCGCCAGAATCCAGAAACAATTGAACAGCTGAAGCAGTACATCTCATCTGCATGTGAAGCCATTCCGCCAGACACGTTGTCAAAGGTTTCGGGTAATTTCATTCAGAGACTACGCCATATTATTGCTACGCATGGTGGATATGTGGAAAATATCGTACTATAGATTTTCCCAGACCGCAGCGCCATCTGTTGTTGAAAATTGTAACTACTGTAATTTCGAAAGTTTGTCTGCCTGAAAATGTACTGTTGTCCCAAGCATATTGCAACAAACGGTGTATTTCTATCGCTGCTCGTTTAGTTTTTATTGCCGTTTCAAATATACCGCTCATTTTTGAAACACCCTGTATTTAAGTACTGTAAAAAGCCATACTTCGTCGCCCGTGCATCATCTTGTTCCTTGAAACAGGAGAAGGTTTTTTACCACTGAACATGTGATATTCGCAAATGAACTGTACTTCTTTAATATCTTAACGATTTTCCCCGTCTAATTTGTATTAGTTGCCCATATATTCTGTTTCAAATTGTTTTTAAGTATTAACTGATTTTTGATAACACTTATTCTTCGCTTTATATTGTTTAGCGATTATTCGTATGTAGCAGATGAATAATGTAAGACACAGGCCATTTAACACAATATTAACAAGATTTTATCAGTCGCAACAATTTTAAATTTGAATAGATTATTTCTTCCTAGGCACATTAACATGTTGCACCTTGGAACAGTTTTTCATATTTGGACTAATTTTAATTTTCCAGAGTAATTTTTTGTAATTTCAGAAAGAGACTACAGCACACACAAACTGAATGCTATAATTTCAAAATGGGATAAGAAAGTATACTAAACTTCTATTACGTGGCTGCCTGGAGACGAAAGATCTGAAATATTCCAGGGTACCACGCATTGCCCTATCAATAAATAGTGATTTACAGTGGAACAATTACATAATCTAGTTATGGAGAAGATAATTTGAGACTCCTAAAATCTGTTACTCGCCTACGAAGAAGGTTAGCTACAAAATACACGTCTCATAGATTCTTGGGTGTGGTTCGTTGATGTGACAAATTAGAGTTAACGGAAGATGGAGAGAATATTCAAAGAGGGGCGGTGCGACAAGGCAAGGGTTTTGCTTATTTTGCATGATATAGTTACAGTAATGCTCGACTGTCTTTAGTAATCGGCTTTACACGAAAATATACACTCTTAAAATGCTGTGGTAAAGAGTCTGGAAACATAATGGATTAACTCCACGTTACTACTATGACGGTAAAGTTAGAGAAAGTCAAACGAGATCTTACCGACAGACTTTTCTCCCGTGCGCCATCCGCAGAATGCAGTATGAAGGGGGATGAGATGATGATAATGCAGTATTTATTTATTTATTGTATTGTTTTTCAAGCACAATATTGAATATGCAGTATTTATCGTCTGCTGAGCACCATAAGGTGTTTGCTGGACACAGAAGTAGATGTAACCCACGTCTTAGCAATCGATGGATGAATGCATGTCGATGGCAGACAGAATGAACACGATAGAAATAGTGGCTGTTCCACAAGCGGCGTAGCTCGCCATGTGCTCGTCGGCGACGCAAGTCGGCTGCCCGGGAAATAACAACGATGGAAATACAACGAGCCTCAGAGTAGGAGGCAGTCCCCTTGAATGCGAGGTTGCAAGTCCCAACAACCCTACCACAACAAAAGTCAAAAATTAATTATGGTTGTGGTGTTGCTCACGCTGCTAAATACTGCATTTTCTGGCAACAAGAGAGTTATATTATGTTGCAGGTGTCATTAGAGCACAGTTAATAAAGTCATTTCATGAAATAATGGGTAAACTAGGCACTCATCTTTTCGTGTTTCCCACGCTGGTCTCGTTGTGAATTTATGGCTCTATCGTCAAAAATCTAGGTAGCGATGATTCCAAGCTCGGATGCAAGGAGGCCTAGGTGTTATCCTGCTATATTCAAAAGTTTTGTAGATGCGCTTCACAAACCATTCTTGAAGATTAAACTTTTGCAAGATAAGACAAGTAAAAAAGTAATCAGCACTCCGAATTTAAGTTACACTTCTTTTTTTATTACATTTGTTGCAATATCACGTAACTCACAAAACATCACTACACAATATAAAACACACTTGAAAATATCTTCCTCACTGTTAAAGTTCACATTACATAAACTGGTTACAATTTGTGTCTTTTCAACATGACGACCAAGACTTGACTCTCTCTAATAACCGCTTACACGTCCAAAAATCAGAGTTACAAGTACGTCAAAGATCATAGTGACAAGAGAGAATACACATAAGAATAATATCATTGCAACATAAACATATCGATGTACCAAAGTACCTCTACATTAATGAAATCAGATCTGAATGTTGTCTCAGAAATATGTTAAGTACTTTACAGAAAAACAGTAGAATTTTGCTGGTATCGAGAGGTTGAGGTGAGCTGCCGTAATGGTTACGTAACTCAAGTACCATTACAAAGTCAAATTTTACTAATGCTATTTGAAATTGTTGTGTTAACAATTATGAGAGGAAAAATATTGGCTGTTAATGACTGACCATGTGCATCAAGACGGCGACGAAAATTTAGTGGCCGGGAGGTGCAGAGTACAACCTTCTACGTGATCTTGTAAGTAGGCTGTTTAGGTTTTTATGTTGGTAACGCCACATAGCCCTCTGTATGAAAATCACTGACTCTGCTCTGGACGCATTGTTGAAATATTCGCTATTGTAATGTTGAGCAGTTGGATGGGAACAGCGCGTAGCGTTGTGCAGTTGGAGGTGAGCCGCCAGCAGTGGTGGATGTGGGGAGGGAGATGCCATAGGTTTTAGCGGACGATCTGGACGTATCTTTCATTTACTAACTATGTCTATCAGTAGTTAGTGCCTGCAGTAGTTAGAATCTTTTATTTAGCTGGCAGTATTAGCGCTCTTTGTATTGCGGTAGTTCGAGTAACGAAGATTTTTGTGAGGTAAGTGATTCATAACAGGTATAGTTTATTGTTTGTCAGGGCCATTCTTTTGTAGTGATTATTCAACCTCAGATTGCGTTGCGCTAAAAATATTGTGTGTCAGTTTAGCTGAGGATACGTCACTGGAATCTTCTGATGTTTTTCTTGTAGTTTCAGTAATTAGTGTAGTTATTGTTTATTGCTAGAGCGTAATTGTAGAGAGAATTTCCTTTGTAGTTGTAGTTTTTCATTGTTGTACAGTAAAACAGATGTGGCATGCATGTAGACTTGCACCAAGTATTTCGCGTTCGTGCTTGCAATTAATTAGATATTATTTTCATCGCTATGTTGATGTGTATTCTTATTTTTGCTCTTCAAATTGTGCTTTTCTTGTTATCGTGTGAAATACGTGATAATTAGGGCGTGTGAAAAACGTAACACTAGGCTGCAAAGTAAATTGAGAAATGACAGTGAAGACGAGAGTGGTGTGTTAGCGCCACCGTCTAATGAATTAACAACTATTCAGAATAGTAATTTGGTAATTTTGCATAGGAAAATGGACCAGGCGGCAAATAATGGTGTAGACAGTGAAACAATTAGTGAACAGGGAAGCATTGTCGATCGATCGGTCGGCAACATCTCGCCTCAGGAATCCGAAATGACAGGACAAAATTTTGCAAATACTGTAGATTCAGGTTTTGCGTCCTCACCTTTTTCTCAATTAAGTCAAGACACTTTTTCTGTTTTTCAAAATACGAATGCTGCCGGTGCAAATGCACTGCCAATAAGCAAAAAGGAACATGTTACAGATACTAATACATTATTATTGCAATTATTGCAACAAATACAACAAAATCAAAAACAATAACAGCAACAAATGGAACAAAATAAGAAACAAATTAAAGAAACAGTGCAACAAACACGTCAAGATTTAACTTCTGAGTTACTTAAAATCGAATCGAAATGTCAAAAAGTCTGTAATGACGTAAAAACACAGATTTGTGAGCATTTTCAATCTATTTTTTCGCGTCATGAAAATGCATTACTGAATCACGAAGCAGCCATAAAAGAACTGCACACTATTGTTAATGAAAATCACGACACTAACAATCACTCTGCAAGTATTGACAGGTACCATATCGACGACGTATTTGATAGTAATGACTTAATTCAGAATAAAATTCAAACAATATGGAACAGTAATGACAATCATAGGCAGGACCTTTTTGACATTTTCAAGCACACTCCAGAGTTTTTACTCACAATACAGGAACAATCAGGGGTTTCAATACCAGTTTCGTGTTCGTGAGCATATTAAATTTTGTGTTAGACCATACGTAATTCTGGCACATTTTAGGGACCGTGTTAGAACAGAAATACAATCTATGCTTGACGAGGGCATTATTGAGCCTGTAGTAAGCTCATACAACAATCCATTACGTTTTGTTGAGAAGAATAATGGATCTATCAGGCTTGTCTTAGATTCCAGACAACAAATCAAGCATTCCTGAAACAGACAGACCACAAACGTTGGAAGAACTTCTTCACAGTTTCAATGGTGTCTTCTATTGATCTCAGATCCAGCTGTAATCAGGTCGAACTTCAACCAGAATGTAGAAAATACACAGCTTTTCTTATTTCGGCGTTTATTATCAGTTTCGTAAACTTCCTTTTGGTTTGAACATTTCTTCGGCAGCATTCATTCGTGGGCTTAATTCCATATTACCTGAGGTCTTAAGACGTCATATCACCTTATATGTGGACGATATTCTAACTGCAGAAGCCTCGTGGGAACAATATAATCGCATCCTCAACAGTGTTTTATGTATTTCTGCAGAATCAGTCAACTTGGAAAAGTCTGAATTCGGTAGGTCAAAAGTGAAGTTTTTGGGACACATTATTTCTTCTGAAGGCACTCACCCGGATCCTGAAAAGTTAGAAGCAATCAGAGCCATTCCAGTTCCATCAACAGAAAAAAACAAGTTCGTATTTTTCTAGGTCTTGTAAATTTTTACCGTCGTTTCTTCACTATGCAAATTCTAGTAACACCAAAACTTTGTTCTCTCACTAGAAAAAATTCGATTTGGAACTGGGACGAACATACACAGTTGGAATTCAGTTGTTTGAAAGAAGCACTACTTAACGTTCTAAAACTAGCTCATCCAGATCTGTCGCAAGATTTCTCCCTTACCACGGATTCTTCTAAAGTCGGTCTTGGAGCCCATTTATTTCAAGAAGCCATAGAAAATGACACTACAGTTCAGAAAACCATGCTGTGGCTAGCTGCTTGCTAACAAAATCTGAAACAAATTATTCCGTTACTGAATAAGAAATTTTAGCTATCGTTTAGGCAGTTAACAAATTCCGTTTCTTTCTTCCTGGTAAACACGTAAAAGTATACAGTGATCATCATGCATTACTATTTCTTATGTCTTCAAAATTAAATAATGACAGGTTAAAACGTTGGGCATCGTCTCTGCAAGAATTACACTTCACAATAGTCTACATTCCCGGCAAGGAGAACATTGTTGTGATCGCACTATCACCTGCACCGGCTGGGCATGAGAGAAGCAATACAGAAGCGAACCTCGAGTATTTTTTACATTCAGAAAGTAGCCTTTGGAATCTCCATCACCACACCTTTAAAGGACATTGCTCATAAACAAGATAAAGATTCGATCAGGAAAGATATCAAAAGTAAATGGAATGAAAAGACACACACACAGATTCAGCATTATTATCTGTTTAGAAACAACATACCCTTCAAACGTTGCACTGTTGATGACAATCTGTGGGTACTGTGCATTCCTCACGATTTTGTTAAGAAGCTCATCTGGTACATTCATTTCAGCTACTCACATTTTGGTCCACGAAAATGTTATCATATTCTTCAGACGACTTGTTATTTTAACAATATGGAAAATAGAATTAGGAGAGTCTTGTCTATTTGAAAGCTTTGTCAAAAGGCTAAACCATCTACCATCTCAAATCTTGCTCCGTTGTTTCCTATCATTCCTTCTAAATTAAAATAATTTGCTGCTGTTGATCTCTTGGGACCCCTTGTCAAAACATCGAATGGATTTTCGTACGTTCTGGTAGCTGTTGAACTTACTTCAAAATTTGTTTCTTCCACTCCATTACTTAAAGCGACTGGACGGTCTGTATCCAACGCCTTTGTTAAAAATTTCTTACCTGAAGGTGGACACGTTGCTAAAGTCATTTCAGATAACGGACCACAATTCATATCTGCTCTTTGGTCACGCATGCTTCGGAATCATAAAATCAAACCTGTATTGTTTTCATTTTACTCACGACATTGTAACGAAAGAAATCAATAATGTTTGCAGACTTTATTGTCTCAGAAAGCATCGGTATTGGGAGAGATACTTACACTTATATCAAAACGTACTGAATGAAATGCCTCATGGCTACATTGCTTTACCACCTATTCTTGTACTGAAAAATGAAGAACCATGAAACAAAATCAGAGAGCTTGTACATTCTCCGATTCCACGTAAACGTCGATGCAAAGACATAGTTGAAAAAAAAAGGGTTCTGAGCACTATGCCACTTAACTTCTGAGGTCATCAGTCGCCTAGAACTTAGAACTAATTAAACCCAACTAACCTAAGGACATCACATACATCCATGCCCGAGGCAGGATTTGAACCTGCGACCATAGCGGTCACGCGGTTCCAGACTTAAGCGCCTAGAACCGCACGGCCACAGAGGCCGGCAGACATAGTTGATTTGGCCATTAAAAATATAAATTGCAGCGGCCTTGCCACAGTGGATACGCCGGTTACCGTGAGATCATCGAGGTTAAGCGCTGTCGGTCTTGGTCGGCACTTAGATTTATGACCGTCCAGGCCGCCATGCCCTGTTGCCGTTTTTCGGGGTGCACTTAGCCTCGTGATGCCAATTGAGGAGCTTTTCAACCGAATAGTAGCGGCTTCCATCAAGAATACCATCATAACGACCTGGAGAGCGGTGTGCTAACCCCACGCCCCTCCTCTCCACATCCTCCACTGAGGATGACACGACGGTCGGATGGTCCCGGTAGGACACTCGCGGCCTGAAGATGGAGTGATTAAAAATATAAATTCCGCAATTCATATCTGCTGTTCGGTCACTCATGCTTCGGAATCATAAAATCAAACCTGTTTTTATTTCATTGTACTCATCACATTGTGACTCGTCTGAACGGATTATGAAACAAATCAGTAAGCTTTGCAGACTTCATTGTCACAGAAAGCATCAGTATTGGGACAGATATTTACACTTATTTCAAAACGTGCTGAATGAAAGGCCTCATGACTCCACTGCTTTACCACCTATTCTTGTACTGAAGAATGAAGAACCACCGAACAGAATCAGGACTTGTACCTCCTCCGAGTCCACGTAAACTTCGATGCAAAGACATAATTGATTTGGCTATTAAAAATATAAATTATGCTATAGACAAAACGAGAAAACTACACAGTAAAGCAAGTGCAAAGAAACTATATATTGGTCAGAAAGTTCTCATTAAAGCTCATTCATTGTCACATAAAAAGAAACACTTGAGTCACAAATTCTTTCTGATTTACAATAGACCTTACAGAATGCGACATATACCACATGATAATTGCGCTGTAGTTGATACTCTGCGTACTAGGAAGAGTAAAGGTTTACACCACATATCACATGTAAAACCGTTTATTGAGAGATAATTTGCTTTCTGAATTAGTCGTTGCTATAAGTTTTCTACTTCACGTTACTGGTACGCTTTGTCACACTTAGAAACTGTTTACATGCAACAATGTTTTGAAGTTAACTATCCAGTCAAGAACCTATGGAACTTATTTACACTGTAATTACGACTGTGTTGCTATAGTGAACAGACGACACAGTGTTATTGTGTGTGTACCAGTTCTTCAAATTAAGTTTCATTTCACTGCACACGTTTCTGTTGGTCATAGTGTATGCACAATATGTGAGTTGTTAAAAAAAAAGGACTGTTAGTGCTCGCACGTGAGTTCAAATGATTCAAATGGCCTTGAGCTCTATGTGACTTAACTTCTGAGGTCATCAGTCGCCTAGAACTTAGAACTAATTAAACCTAACTAACCTAAGGACATCACACATATCCATGCCCGAGGCAGGATTCGAAGCTGCGACCGTAGCGGTCGCTCGGCTCCAGACTGTAGCGCGTAGAACCGCACAACCACACTGGCCGGATGCACGTGAGCTGATAATTCCGCAAGGGACTGGTTAACAGCACTGCTGGTTCTAAGGAGATTCCAAAAAGTTTGTGAGTGCACAAGTGATGGTTTATGGAATTGCTATATTATCAGCAAGACTCTTCGATGGTGATTGTGCAGCCGCACAGTCGTTACAGATGGCTGCTCGCCATCTCTACAAGGGCTACCGTGGGCCTGCATAAACGATAATAAATGATAATGAATTATAATGAATGATAATGAATGATAAGAAATGACAATGAATGATAATGAATGTTAATAAATGATAATGAATGATAGTGAATAATAAACAAAAGTAAGGTTTTGCAGCCATAATCATGTTGGAATTTGAATTTGGAGGGAATTTTCTAGGGTCAATAATGATAAATAATAGTAAATGATAATAAATAATAATAAATGATAATAAATAATAATAAATGATAATCAATAATAATGAATAATAATAATAATAAGGAGAAGTACAGTTTTGCATGCATTTTGGAATTCAAACTTGCTGCCATTTTTTCTTCTGGAGGTTTAGGTTATTGGACGTAGCACAATTGGCCTACTTTCTCCGCCAAAATTCAAAATACACGCCATATTTTCTTGAGGTTAGGTTTGTGGACGTAGCACAATTGGACTATTCTCCCACCAAAATCCGCCATCTTGGATGACGTCATTGCCACCATCTTGAATAAATTTGGCAACAATGGAGAGTGGGGTGGTGTCTTCTTTGTCCCACTACTAGTGTTGGGCAGTTGGTAGGGAACAGCACATAGCGTTGTGCAGTTGGAGGTGAGCCTGCAGCCGTGGTGGATGTGGGGAGGGAGATGCCAGAGTTTTGAGCGGTTGATCTGGACGTGTGTCCGTCAGAAAAAGGAAATTTGTAAGACTGGATGTCATGAACTGATATATATATATTATGACTTTTCAGTATTAAGGTAAATACATTGTTTGGTCTCTGTCAAAATCTTTCATTTGCTAACTATGCCAACCAGTAGTTAGTGCCTTCAGTAGTTACAAACTTTCATTTAGCTGGCAGTATTAGTGCTCGGTGTAATGCAGCAGTTCGAGTAACGGAGTTTTTTGTGAGGTAAGTTATTCATGAAAGGTATAGGTTATTGTTAGTAAGGGCCTTTCTTTTGTAGGGATTATTTAATGTCTGATTGCGTTGTGTTAAAAACTATTCTGTGTCATTTTAGTGATGATCAGTATAAGTAAAGAGAGAACTGTCTGAGTATGTTCACTTTTACTCAGCTGTCTTTGTATCAAATAATGTAGAAGTTTACTAGCACAGTCATTCATAATTTTTATAAGGGGACGTTTCAATTTATGTGTTACCATCGTCGACATTCAAGAAATGTTCATAACAAACCATTAAGCTGCACCTTGAACACCGAATGAAAAATGGCGGGCACAGTGATCACAAATGTTCGCACCATCAAGAGCGAAGGCTAAGTCCTTGGGATTTGCAAACCGCACATGACATTCAGTTAGGTAGCCACTCTCAAAGAACGCATGTAAAATCATATTGGTGTAATGGGATGAAGAGAACTGATGGAATGTGATGGCATGCAACCGAATGTGAAACAGTCTGTCGTGGAGTTTATCGTGAAACTGGGCATCCTATAAGACATCCAGAGGCTGAATTTGTCCAGTGATTGGAGGTGGTATGAGCTGCAGTGCCACACACTTTTCAGAAGGGATAGTTTACTCTAAGGCAAGATGATCTTATACGCAATCCAGGAATTAAGCAAAGGCAAGTTATTTTGACCAGTTATTGGCCAAAAGCAGTGCTCATACCATAATTGTTCACTTACGCCCATCCTCCCACTCTTGCTTGCTGTGGCGTAAATAGTCCCTGCTGCCCTTGCACAGGACAAAGAATCGTTGTTGACAGAGCTACTCCAGCTTGTCGCAGCACAATAAACAACTAACCAGACAATTTACCATCCAGATTAACAATCGACATAATTGTATACTAAAGTGATAAGGCATTCATGTTAATTGATATTGATATAACTCTCTTGGTACCTCTAATTTCCAGGATTCCTTTCTTCTTCAATCGATTGGTCGGAGTTGAAAACAAATTCCTTACTGAATGACGGGATAAGTTTGCTTATCTCATCTACAAATTTTCAGGCTTATTCCGCAGTTTGCTGTGCATCGTCAAGTCCACCTTTGTATGAAATTTCGTTATCTGACGCCTTCCAATTCTGTAGCGCTGTTTGAAGTTAAGCAACCATCCAATGCATCCGTCCAAATCACTCTAATCTATGTCGCGCCCAATTTGTTGTGCATAACGTAGCAGGTCACTATCATGCACATCCTATAAATTGTATCGAGCATCCTTGAAACGCGGAAAAACCAGTTTTTGTAACAAGTGCGCCTTGTCCTCCCTTGAATATCCGTAGGTTTTTTAATGCACTGTCACACCATTATTGCTGCAGACTTAGTCGAAATCTGTTCATAATTGCTTTTACGCCATGCTGAGGATTATCTTCCATGTACGTAATTATCTTTAGTACCCGCTTCTTGGACAACGAAGCTCCTTCACTACGTATCATTGGAGACGAGATTTGTAGCTCTCTGTCCGCCAATGAAGGTCAACCAAATGTCTAGACACCTTCTTTAGTACCACTGCCACTTGCTAAGCACGTATCGTCATCATTGTACTCCTTATGTACATTGTCCACACAATCTAGCGGGTACGACGCCACAAATTCCACTGACTCATCTTGCAGAAACGCTAATATTTCATCTGCCACTCCTTTCTCATTCTGCAAAATTCCTTGGCTTCTTTCATGACTAAATTTCAACTTTGGCAAATATTGTTGTAGATATAATGCCAAGTATGCTTTTTTACCATTGACCTTCTTTTGTATGAAAACCGCCTAGCTGTTTCGCCACGGGACTTTGATCGTGTGAGCCGTTCTCGGACAGACTCTGAAACATTATCCTACCGTCGCCTGTGTAGTAGGAAAAACTCTGAACTGGCTCATGTCATCAGGCGTCACTGATTGCATCGTGTAACAGACGCCCAGTTACTCTATCTTCACGTACCAGGTTGTTTTACTTCACTTATTTTTTGTAGAGTTTACATTTTCCCTGATACAAGGATCCTATAATTTAAGTTGTATTAATGTTTAATGATCAATAAATGCTTTAACTGTAAAAGTGCCTATTTACTTGCTGTACACTGCAGTAATACAGATTAAAAATACGTAAAGAGATATTAAAATCAATGCATGTAGAACCTCGCAACCACACATATTTATACTTACATCACAAATTTCTGATGTTTATGTGGTAAAATTAAATATACTCTCTCAGCTTTCCAGTACCCAAAACAGGTGTAGTTAGTCAAGAGCTCTGCCTCCTGCACTCGCACGTTTTTTTCGAATGTGTAGTGCGAGGGGATTCCCTGTCACACCATTTTTCTTTCATTGGAGATGTAACAAAGAATTATGCATCTTGCATCGAACCATGTTAACTGAATTATCAGAAACCAGTGCTAGAAGAGTCCTTGGAAATGCGCAGGTTATATTGGAGAGTTAGATCTGAACAGTTGTAATATATAACACTAGATGCCACTAAAAGTAGCCAAAGTGAAAGTACTTAACAGATATATGAACATACAGCTTTAACAGTAAGCATCGACGAAAAAAGTTTAGCGCAAGATTGAAAACACATTCTTAAAAGATTATTTTAGAATAAAAATTGAAATTATCCTCGCTATTTGAATGAGAACTAGTGGATCTTCCATATATGCTTGTTCTCTATTACCATTACTCACAAGAAGCCATGGTTCTCAGCCAAGTCCGTTCTAATGTAACTGATGGGTCTATTGTCGTTTGCCATTAATGTTTGACATACAGGTACATCGATCAACTCTTTCCTCTACTGCGGGAATGAACTTATGTTGTCCTGTTTATCTTGTCGTTCATAGCAATCCTTACATAGCAATTTATAATTACAAATTTAAGAAACCTGACTAAATAAAAAACTGAATCAGTGAACTCACTAAATCGAGAAAAGCAGAAGAAGAAGATTCTAAAAGTGTTAGTTTTTTACAGTCTCGCGCAGAAAATGCTCACAAAACTCAACTACCGTTGTAAATCGAACCATCTTTTAATAGCGGTCAAATGAACTGCACGCGGAAGTCGTATCGTGAAGCACGCCATCCGCATAGCTCGATATCCGTTCTGCTGCGTTTTCCCAACTCTCCCTCCGAGCGGAAATTGACATTTGACAAATATTTATACACACGGAAAGGGCGGAAGAATGACATGACGTCATACAAACAATCTGAGCGCTATGGGCGGAGCTTAGGGACCTGCTGTTTGTTTTGGCTGTTAAATGACAAAATCGATCATTTGTGATGTCCCTGAACACGCACGCCACGCTGTTCAACGACAAACCCACCCAGCTAAATAAAGCGACTCCCGGGAGTGTAAATTGATGATGTTTACAAGAGCCCTAACACGCTCAGGTGAAGGAAATGTGACACGTCATTCTCGTACTTGCAGCGATCACGTAGAATCTGGTAATAAATCGCACACCTACACAGGTATCAGTAAGGAAAAAACAGGCCGACCAGCCGCATATATATCTTGTAAGCAGCAACTGTATTGGGAGATAGATATATTATTTTTACTAGAAACGTAAGCAATCACATACAGCGATTGAAAGGTGCCTGCAAGAAGTAAGTGGACTAACTAATAAAGTCACTTCACTTCCAAGGGCAATTCGTATATATGACCTTAGGGTAATTTCGAACGTCAAGATTCTTCGGTTGATACAAATCACACACAATTTCTGTCAGAGATTAGCAGATATTTCAGGCAATGATATTGTACAGGGTGAAGTAGAATTCCGCCGACAAATTTCCAGAAATGTTAGAATGGACCAAAATAAGAAAAATGTCTAGTAATCATGGGCCCTAAAATGCATACCTTAAGAGCTATAAACACTCGTTTATTTTTGCTACTGTGAAACACATCTTTACTACTGAAAGCTCTTTGCTTTCCGTACCTTGAGAGGTAGTAGTAAGTACCAAAACAAGAGAACAATGCCCGATAACATGGACTCTAAAATGCTAACATTAAGAGCTATGGGTTCTCGTTCATCTTCGCTACTGCGAAACATCCTTTCTACTAAATAAGTGCTTATAGCTCTTAGGGTATGCATTTTAGAGTCCATGTGTACTAAATACTTTTCCTTGATTTGGTTCATATTTTTCGGTAGAGTACAGGTCCCGCCTGTCGATGACAGAATTGACTTCGAATTATAAAATGTTAGTAGATATGAATATCATTAATGAAAAAGACTTACTTGACTGAAGGTGGCTCCTTAGAACATTAGTCTTTCACGTTCCATGGACATAAGGGTCATTACATACAGCAAGCTTGCTCAGTTGGGCAAGGAAGGAGAAGGTAAGTGCCCTGAATATATGTTATTTATTAATTAATTAATTTATCCATCACGTTCCGTGGGACCATATGAGCCAAAGCTACTTGGTCCTGCAACGAGTCAGCACATGCTTTACAAAACGTTAATCAACAATTTAATAACTAAGAACTAAATAACTGACAAAGCACGAACGACAGAGAAAACGAATAACTTTTGCACTACAGAGGACAGTACTCAACTACTTTACAAAATAGGTATAGTGTGCCACCAGGAAACCTTTAAACTTTTATCTGAATTCTTGGTATTTATCTCTGAATTTTCCCAGTTCTGCTGGAAGCCTATTGAAGACGAAATTTGGTGAATATTACTCATCTTTGTGTACAATCATTAAGGATGTATTATCCAAATCTATATAGTTTTCCCGTCAAGTGTTCACTGAATGAATGATACAGCTTATTGTGAATGAGTCAACATTGTCAAGAAGATATCCCACGGTGGATGGAGAAGGTAAGTGCCCTGAATATATGTTATTTATTAATTAATTGACAGAGAAGAACAATCTGACTGCATGTCTCTGGGCAAATAATATTCTTAGTGAAAGCATACAGAGTTGCCCCAGAATATAACACCGTACGAGATAATAGAATGGAAGTAGCCAAAGTAAAGGAGCCTCCGTGTTTCTGTGTTGGAGGCAGTCGTGATCATTGTTACAGTGAAGATGAGAGCACTTAGTTTCTGCACAAGATCTTGAACGTGATACTTCAAAATGGTTCATATGACTCTTAGCACTATGGGACTTAACATCTAAGGTCATCAGTCCCCTAGAACTTAGAACTACTTAAACCTAAGTAACCTAAGGACATCACACACATCCATGCCCGAGGCAGGATTCGAACCTGCGACCGTAGTAGTCGAGCGGTTCCGGACTAAAGCGCCTAGAAGCGCTCGGGCACCGCGGCCGGCCGTGATACTTCCAAGATAGCTTTCCATCTACCACTAGTTCTCTGATTTAAAATGAGTCACTGATCTGACTATTTGACCTCCTTCAGATGAAACAATTTCGCTTTACAGGATTTCCACGTCAGAAACCATTTGCATTGCGTTTTGTTAGAATTAAGTGTTAATCTGTTGTGTGAACACCATGTGCCAATGATAGTGACTACGTTGTTAGCTACATCATCTTTATTACAAGAAATGGTTCAAATGGCTCTGAGCACTATGGGACTTAACGTCTGAGGTCACCAGTCCCCTAGAACTTAGAACTACTTAAACCTAACTAACCTAAGAACATCACACACATCCATGCCCGAGGCAGGATTCGAACCTGCGACCGTAGCGGTCGCGCGGTTCCAGACTGAAGCGCCTAGAACTGCTCGGTCCCTCCGGCCGGCCATCTTTAATACATTCCACATCCTTCACAACAACGCTTCTGATATACAGGGTAAGTCACGTGCTACGTTACATCCCTTTTATTTAGTGAACGGCTACACACATCGAAACGCGGTGTTCGGCAAATGTTAGAGCGACGTGGGGCATGTATGTTTTTGTTCGGTTAATGTTTTCGGTATCAACTGAGAAATTGAAGTAACTACGTTTTTTTTACTTTTTATAACTGCATTCAATAACTCTTGAGACGACAATTTCAGTGATATAGCATTTGTTAATGTTAACGTTGAAAACTGCTGTAAAAAAATTCGAGAAGTTTCCTAGAATTTGAGAGCACGGTGACCAGACTCACCATTTGCGGTGTAAGCACTGCCAAGCAGGCGTCTCGGTCCAGGCTGCGTAGTTGTACACCGTAAGGTAGACGTGCGCTACGTGAATAAAGCTTTTTTTCTCATTGATCCAACTTACGACCTAGATTCCGTTTCACCTACGAATGTTGTATATGGATATACGACATAGTCTAGAATCTAGCGTATCACAAAGGGCTTAGGAAAACTATTTCACATTTCTGTATTCTACCAGATTTACTACAACTGAAACAGAGAAATCAGCTGTTCTTCTTCAAAAATAAAGAGAGCTGTTTTTGATGCAAAAAGCAACTACTGTATTTTATGTCTAAATGTTAGTAAGAAGATTTGACCTATCTTTTCCTGTACGTTGCTGCTTCTTAGAGGTAAAATACATGCTGTCGGACAATTGTCTCTACCTATATTACTCTAAATTATGTCCTAATGGGATCCATTCGTTGAACTAAGCATTCTATTAAAAATACTTTGGTGACCACCTGTACACTGCAAAATAAATATTATTCTTAACGAAACGTTGTTTCATGCGGAACGTAAGTGCGTAATGACTGTGTTACCCGCTATGTGCAATACACGCTATCGATTTATTGGTCACTGCAATGCAGTTTAGTAGAGCGTAAATGAAGTGAACAATTTACAAAAAATGATCTGGTAACCACCCAAATAACATAACATAAATTTTGTTTTTCTAAACAAATAACTTTGTCTTTTATTTAAGCATATATTCAAACTGTTGACTATGAACTAAAATCGCCGTTCGAAAGACCGATGAACAGCGATCCTACACACACATCGTTTGGTGTAGTTGGGGCTTCGTCATACACCCCATATGCGAGTGCTCGCCAAAGAAAGAAATCAAGAGGAACGAAATCGGGGGACTCTCAGGCCATTTGACAACAGATTTTCGTCCTATCCAACGTCCAGGAAAGTTCGCAGTCAGTATTTGTGTTGCAACATGGGAAGAGTGATCTGGACAGCCGTCATATTGCAGTCGCATGTACTGTACCTCTTCCTCTTCTAGAAGAACCGGCAGAATGTTCGTCAGAAACTGTGCGTACGAATGTCCATTTAGAACGCCTGACATGAAGTAAGGTCCCAAAACGTAATTTCCTATGGTGCCGCAACATACTTCTACGCTCCACGGCTGCTGATGTTGCACCTCACGAAGCCACTGTGGAATTTTGGCTGCCCAGTGGTGCATGTTATGCAAATTTACATTAGAGTGGTTAGTAAACGTTGCTTCAGCGGTTAAGAGCACACGCTGGAAATATGTACGGTCGTTTCTCAGCTGCTGAAGGGCAAACCATAATAAGTCTGCATGACATTCGAAATCACGGTCGTCGAGAATACTACAGCAAAGGAGGGAGCGCCCCACTCTGCATTGTTGCAAAATTTATTCAAGGTGGCGGATTCAAGATTGCAGCCACAGATGTGGCAATGTCACACTGATGTCATGGCAGGAAGTTCCAATTTGATGGGAATATAGGTCAATTGGGCTACCTCCACTAGCGTGAGTCCAACCCCCTCCCCTCCCCTCTCTGCCTATTCCATTCCCATCCCCCATCTGGAAATTGGTGAGAAAAAGACTCAGTATGTTCTGGGCTGCTGGAGAGGATGGATGTAAGTCTCTATTCTGTATGCATTACGGTATATTGTTTATTTAAACAATTTTAGTTGTCATAGATGGTAGCTCCATTCATTATGTTCACCTTGAGGACAGGAGTCCAAGTAATCTAGTTCACAACACCACGACCAGAGGGCAGTATTGGCCTCCCCTCCCCTCCCCTCCCATGATGTAATCCAAGATGGATGTCTAGAGAAAAATGGCGGAAAATTCTCTCAGTCTCTGTCTGGTTGCTGTACAGGGAGGATGGACATAATTGTTTACAGTGTACTCCATTCACCAACTCAGAAGTAAGCATCCATGTCTACAGTCAAGGAAATGCTGGTGATGAGCAGGGACGAGTTTAGTTAAGTGTACTACATGCAGGCACACAGCTGAGGAATGTATTCAAGCCTCCTACACATTGAGTTGAAAGAAAAGATATTGAATGAGCGAGTTTTCGAGAAATAATGGCAATGCAGCAGGATGGCGTAAAGATGCATTTCAGAACTCACACAGATAGATGCTTGATCTGGAACTGTCTACCTTTTTTGAAATTGCCTGATACCCCACATCAACTTTGCCCTGTTCGACAATGAACCATATGTGTACATCTCGAGGTTTGGCGACCAACTAATCTAGTTCACAACATCTCAATAAGAGGGCGCTGTCGGTCCTCCCCCACTTCCCTCCAATAATGTAATCCAAGATGTCAGTCCAGAAATAAGGGCAGGAACCACTAGGAACACTGAACCCGATCACATGATAGGCTTCGACCAATAGGATGGCAGTATGTGCTAATGTCATCAGAGGAGATATCGGGCAGGCTCAGCAGCTCCTTGGCATAAGTCTCACTCAGTCACCCAGCAGCTGCTGCAGAAGAGGAAGAAGAACCATGAAGTGTCAGCAGCAGCAGTAGTCGAGATGTAACACAGTCCTGCAGACAACGAAGAAACGAAAAAGTAAGCATCCCATATCACAATTTCTTCAGGAGGTAGCATTATTACTGTCTGTTGTTTCGGGTCTTGATCTATATGTAACGCTTCCTCCTCCTCTTTGTTCAGCAGCAGCCTTCGATATGTCGTTCCTGCAGGAGCGAGCACCAACATGTCAGTCTCTGCCGCAACCAGACCCGCAACTACCTCAGCTCCCATATTGTCGAGAAATGCACCGACCTTTCGACCTAAAACAGCAACAAAATCCAGCACGTCCGAATGTGTAGCGACCACATGGGATCCTATAGAGCACATAGCTCACTTGCGGTAGCAGCACAAGGAGCTGTTATTGTCTGTCCCACCCACCGAAGTGGGCAATGAAGATGCATGATCTGTCCCTAACGTTTCGAATGCCGCTGGTGGTCCTAAACAACAGCAACAGGGAGTTTAGTACTGGTCACCGACATATGACCCATCCCATCAGAACATTCCTGTAGTAGTGCAGGGACAGATGCCGATGATGTTCATTAGAAGATTCCACACATAGCCCACTTGCTGGAGCAGGACATGGAGCTGCTGTTGTCTGTCCCACTTATCGAGTTGTGTGATGAAGATGCGTGGTCAGTTTCCAATGCCTCAAATGCCGCCGGTGGTCCTAAACAACAGCAAGGTGGACGACAGTACTCGGAACCAACGTACGACCCATCCCAGCAGAACATCCCAGTGCTAGCACAAGGACAGAGGGGAGATACTGTGGATAAGAAGGTGTCAAGTGTGCCCATGCTTTTCAGTTCTACATACAGTTAAACTCCTGGTAGAACGAAACGTGAAAATGTGGGTATAGAAGCACATCACGACTGGGGCTTTTAAGTGAGGATAGAACTTGAAAATGCCTCGAAAGGTGTTAAAATACCTATTTCTGAGTTCGACTGGGATGAAATACGTCGTTCAGAACGCTACATCAAACATCAGATGATCACAGAGTATTATCCAACTCGTACCCCCCCCCAGCCACTTTCTATTACAACAGTTTATGATGACTCTGCACTACATTTGAAAAGTGGCGACGAGTGTGTTTATCTGCAGCACGCCTCGGTTATGAACTTACATGATGCAGATTGGAGAGACTGAGTGGCTGGTTCCCAAGTATAGACTGTGCATACAATGACGTAAACTTTCTGCATGTTTATAGTGTACATGTTGATGATTTGGAGGAGTACCTTTGTTTGCGCTTGAACATATAGTCGAAAGAGAAACATGTTACATGTTCAAATGTGTGTGAGTTCTTAAGGGACCAAACTGCAGAGGTCATCGATCCCTAGACTTACACACTACTTAAACTAACTTAAACTAACCTATGCTAAGAACAACACACAGACCCATGCCCGAGGGAGGACTTGAACCTCCGGCGGGAGGAGCCTCGCAGTCAGTGACATGGTGCCTCTAACCGCGCGGCCACTCCGCGCGGTAAACAAGATAAATGTGCACGTGAAAAACCAGGGTATTGTGAGGCGACCATCAGTTTGAAGAAGACAAGCGCAGAGTTTATTGAATATCAAAAAGCTTTATTTGGGAAATATTGTACAGTTGCGAAGCAGATAAAGAAGCAAACTAATGATTCTTTTGAAATACTGCATCTGATGTATATATACTCAAACTGTGTTTGTGTTTTATTTCACCACTCTCATTATAGTCCAAGTATTACACTTATTAATATCATACCATTGAAAAGTATACCCATGAAAAGGAACTTCATCGTTCATTCTGACAATGATTGGTGAGGAGGTGTTTGAGGCAACTTCTGCTGCTGCATAATTATAGGCGAAGCATTGAATATAATGATATTAGTAAGTGTATTATTAATAAGTGTAATACTTGGACTATAATGAGAGAGGAGTGAAATAAAACACGCGCACACACACACACACACACACACACACACACACTTTCGAAAACAGTGTTTCAGCTCAAGTATCAACTATTACAGGATTTACTGCGCGGTGTAAAGGGCTTTCCATACACGACATTCAGTGAAAGTGGTGATATCCCCCCAACAGAAAAAGTAAAACCAAACGCTGTGTTCATATTTGACAATGTTGCTGAGGAAAACCAAGACCAAATTTGAAAGTTTTCCTGTTTCGGTCATCATATGGGTGCCGATGTCTTTTTTCTAAGCCAAACCTATTCAAGAATTCCGAAACAGTTGGTTAACGATAATCGAAACCTCATCATAGCCTTCACACAGCACTATCTTAATTCAAAACACTTTTACCAAGTACATGTAGGAACTGAGTCGTCGTTCATTGATTCTGTAAAGATATGCGCTGATTGCTGGAATCATTCACATTTTGGGTTTGTGGTTATTGATAACACAAGAAAACTGAATGATGGTAGGTATAGGCGAAACCTGTATCAGTTTCTGTATATAACTCCAGGAAAGAGAGGTGAGTACATCAGTATACGCTGCACCATGGACAAATTCTTGCGAATGTTAGGCTCTCAACGCGAGAAGATGGGAGTACATAGACATAACATCGTCTCGTACATGGATGTGAAAATTCAGACTATCATGCATAAAGTTGGAGGTATCTGCAGGGAGCTAGAAACGTATTTCCGGACTCTTCTGAGAATGATCAACGCATTAAATGAGGTAGCTAATGAAATCAGTAAGAAAGTGACCGACTTAAATTGAAAATGTTGAGGCTATTAAGGGGAAAATAGATGCAGAGGGTTAGCAGGCACATAATAAGAGGAAGAAGAGCTGATATACAAAGCCTCGCTATGTAGAAACGTATGATTAGTATACATCTAGATGTCAACGGAGCAGAAAGTCATTCAGGTGCGGAAAGCCATTCGAGAGAAATTACATCTGCTGCGGTTAGGGCATATGGATCGACAGCAAACACTGAGAGATTTAAGCCGGTTATTGCATCTGTCAGGCAGCTTTCAGCAAAAACAAAACTTCATGGTATTGCCACTGACGCATTCATTATCCGTCACGCACCTGGCCAAATTAGATAGAACATTCAGCGTCAGCAGGGAAAGACCATATATGATGGGTACGCAGCATATAAAAGTAACGTATGACACAATACAGATTGACGATAGGCAGTTTGAGAGAGCACCTGGCTTAATGAATCTTATTTTGCTAAGACCTACCAAAAAACGCACAAATTATTCAGTTAATGATAAGGAAATTTACCGTGAATTACTGCATTTGACTGATGTACTTAAGATCGCAAAAAGTCAGAGCAACAAGAAGTATAAAACCATTATAAAACCAATGCTTGGCGCGACCACAACTACAACAACAACAACAGCAGCTGCTGCGGTGATGGTATTGACATTGAGCATAAACCAGTGAACACTGGAATCCCGCGGTATATATATTATGACGACCTCAACGAGCTAATAGATCGACTACGTCTGCTCATGGCATCAGCTGCTGCAGGTAACACAGCTCATTAGAATGAGGCAGTTTCAACAATCTCTGATCTTAGAGAGAGAGAGAGAGAGCGAGAGGTATCATCGAATAAGTATGGAGACAGTAGTTCGAGAACTGCACAAACCAGCACGCAAAACATAATCTCATAGGCATGTTGTGATTAAAGGTTTGGACGACTTATGCTAGCCTAATCTTATAGATATGAGGGAATATTCAACGAGAGTAAGGGATACAAATATATTTTAATTGTTATTGATACATACTCCAAATCCACCTAGGGATTACCTGTTGAAACAAAAAGGTGGAGAAATGTTGCTGACGTGTTTGAGCGTTTGCTGCAGACATGGACGAATCGATGCCTGGACAACCTCCAAACCTGTCATGGTGGAGAGTTTTACATTAGGTATTTCAGGATCGTGATGCAGCGGTCTGGAATACAACACCACTCGACATTCACCCACCTGAAGGTGAGTATTGTGGAACGTCTGAACAGAAAAATAAAAGGTCAAATGTGGATGCGGTTTAATCTTCGCGGGTCGTACAAGTGGACAAATATCGTCCCAGAAGTAATTGCTCAGTATAATCGAACCAAACATAGCACAATAAAAATGAGAACAATCGATGTCCGTGATAATGGACTCATGGATACGGTGTACTATCGCATTAAGATGCTGGATCCACGCAAACAGAAATTTCATGTCGGTGATTTGGTACGTACCTTGAAACACAAAACAGAATTTGAGAAATCATACCTATCAAATAGGTCAACAAAGATATTTACAGTTTCGAAGGTGCGAAGAACGAATCCTACACTATCTTGAAGGGTAGTAAAGGTAAAGAAATTCCAGGTTGCTTCTACACCGAAGAGTTGGAGAAAAGCTCAGAAATGGATGTGTTTCTCTTGGAAAGTCATAAGACGTTGGGGAAATAGAGCACTAGTCAAACGGCTTGGTTTTCCTGCAGCACAAAACAGTTGGATTGATGCTAACGACCTACTATACAGGGTGAGTCACTAACTGTTGCCACCTAGAATAACTCCGAAAGTATGATAGTAACTGAAAAGTTTGTCGGACAAATGACAACGGGGGCCATAATAAGACGTTGGTTTTTGTCGCTAGGTGGGTCGCGTCAGAGACATGAAGATCAACTTTGTTTTATTTATTTTTTTGTTAAATGGGATGAAAACTAATGCGAAGAAATTTTTTTACTACTACTACAACTAAATTTCACAGTCCCAGCAGCATAGTTTTTATAATAATTCTGATGGACTGTGTACACTTAGAAACTGATTTCCAGAGCCCCAATGGCAAAGGCTTTTTACAATAATTCTGATGGACTGTGATCTATATAGATATATACACTTAAAACTAATCTGTCTTGGATGGCTAGCGGCAGGTGAAACTTAAAAACTATTCTATTTACAAGACGCACATGGCGCATATATATATATACAATTTTTGCAGTTTACGCTGTCTTTTTGTGTGTGTATGCTTTTTGAACTTCCTTCACACACATGGTATACATATTTATATATTTTTTCTTGTTTTTTATGCTTGTTTTTCACACATGACGTGATGAGGTATGTATGTCCATGTGCACATAAATATTTACACTACACACACACACACACACACACACACACACACATACATTAAATTACATACTCTATGATAAAAGCGTCATACAAATACTCTGCAGACTCTTTCTCTCTCTCTCTCTTTCTCTCTCTCTGTCTCACTCTCTCTCTCTCTCTCTCTCCCTCCCTCTCTCTCTCTCTCTCTGTCTCATTCTCTCCCTCTCACTTAACCAGAGTCCCCAACCCCCCCTCTCGCGACAAGTGAATAGTGTGCGAATGGGAGAGTTTCAATCCCATCATCACAAATGACCCTTTTATCGTCATGAGGTGACAGACCGATTTTAGATTGCAGCACAGTGAATACCTCGTATCCTTTCTATCGAATACTCGTTTGCTGTATCATAAACGGCGGCTAAGGTGCAGCACGGAGAACACTGCTGTACAGGCACCGCAAGTAGTCTTCGATAGAGAGGGTAATGGATGCCATACGACCCACACCCTTAGCCCATCTCTGGATGGCACCTTCCAATGTACGATACGTATACATTTTTTTTCGCAGACCTACCAAGTCCGCAATCGGCACTCCATTCGTCTTGTCTTTCATAAGGCCAATAACCTTTCTGTTCTGTGGAACAATACGATAAGCATTATCAGCTGTTTATGAGGACTTGTCGAATTCAGTACCATGGTACCACATTACTTATATGCATCACAGTTCCCTACCCAATAGATGAAGCTGTCTGTATCTATACAAAGTAATTTAAGATCTGCGAAATGAGTTTTTGCAAACTCATAATGAAAGCGGTACATGCGGAGTTTAGCTGAGTCTAGTATGCACATCCCAATAAAAATAAGTTTCGTAACTCTACTGCAGTCTTCATCATCTCCACAGCAACAAAGTTCTTATTGAATATGGTTACCCGCTTAAAATTTGGTCTGGCAATGCATTTTCTTACGCCATAACGCCCATCCCATTCGTTATAATCAAAATTTCGTGTTGTTCCCTCATATTTTCCTTTGTTTTGCCAAAAATTGAATTATTCATTAATTTATAAAAATCTTTCTTGAAGTCACATGTCGCTGAAGGTCTCTGTCTTGTATTCATATCAATATACTCCATCAGCCAAGTGGACTGATTGAAGGAGATAGCCCGGGTGGTTCTAACAAATCCAACCACAACTTGAGACACTGCTGGAGATTACGATAATGAATAATGTATCACTTGTTATTCCCCAGCGTTGTCATCAGTTTTGGGGTTGTCTCTCCTCACGGAACTAGTCGCTCTGGACACAGCGGCAAATCGGCGAGCTTATCATGCAAACGAATAGGGTATATGAGTTCTGCCTCCACCACATACCCTACATGAGAAATAGCTGCTATACTCCCCATGATTTTTTCACCTAATCCCTTGTATTCGTCTTCAGGCACCCATCGAAACTCATCAAATGGCAGTGACTGGTGCAAGGTGTGCCCCTATAAGTTATTTACATCCAAGTACATTATGTAACTCGAAGAATGAAAGGACGCGTCGAACCTAACACACACCTGTGGGTTATTTGCCTTTGCATGCCTATGAACACATTGACGAAGTCCCCCACGGATCCGGACGAAGTATGTCAGCATCGGTCAACAATTCGCTAGTGCTCTTAGTTTTCTTGAGCATTGCGTCCCAAGATAAACCAGGTGCCGTGCAATAAACGGCGGGCTTAAGAGAATCTGTGGTCATGCATAGACTCCGAAATTTCTCGAAAACGTCCAGAAGCTATCACACGTCTGTGTCCAAGTAAAGCAGTGCGTACTATCCTAAAGTGGAGATGTTGATTCCCGGCCAGACACTAACTGCATGCTCATACTCTCCATCCGTTGTGGCACCGCCTGTAACGTTGCTGGAGAATGCAGTTATGTCGAGTAGTCAGTTTTCGTTGAGGTTTGCCATACTAACCACATACTCTTTGGGGAAAACCCCCTATCTAGTCACAAGCTGAAACTTTATGTCGGGAAATGCAGCTCGAGTGATATGTATATCCCCCTCAGGCAGAGTTTAAACGAGTTTCTCGAGTGGCGCCTGCATAGATCATAGTGTGTTAAAGAAGCGGAGCGTAATTCTTGGCGTCATTCATTTGGAGAAAGAAACGTATTTGTCAAAGTTCTCAGGTACGACGCTGACCTGATTTTTCTCCCAACCGAAATCAGCTGAGTGCACAACTAGAAAGTGAGCGTCACGCCCATTTAAATTATGGAAGAAAACGGGTATGCGCCTTGATAGCGGAACTTCAAATTGCACGTATTGTGTTCTGCGCCCCGGAACTTCCCCATCTCTCGGGTTTAGAGCCAGACATGCGAGCGAATCTGTCTATGGAGCAGCGTACACTGATGCAGTCACCTCTCTTACCGGGCTATATAAACAGAAACTCATGCAAGTTTCCCCTATACCTACCATCATTCAGTTTTCTTGTTTTATCAATAACCAGAAACTTATACTGTGAATGATTCCAGCAATCGACGCATTTCTTTACAAAATTATTGAAGGACACGTCGGTTCCTACACGGAGGGATCCTTGGTAAATGTGTTTAAAATACAGACTGTTCTGTTTGAAGGCTATAATGAGGTTTGCATTATCCGTAACCAACTGTTTCGGGATTCTGGAATATGTCTGGCTTAGATAAAACACATTAGCACCCATATGACCACCGAAACTGAAAAATTTTCGAATTTTCTCTTGGTTTTCCTATGCAACATTGTCAATTATGAACACCATGTTTGGCTTTATATTCTCAGGTGGGGGGATATCACCGCTTCCACTGAATGTCGTGCATGTAACGCCTTTTACACCGCGCAGTATCTCCTGTATTAGCCGATACTTGAGCTGAAACAGCGTTTTTGAAAATACACAAACATGCTGAAATTGAACTCCATCTACGTGGGTTAGCAGCGTCATGAGAACATTAGTCTTGCCACAACTGGATGGAATTACCATAATCCCTTGTATGTTATCAGGAAGTAGTATTTCATTATTTGTCTTCGGGTCCTCTTTTGCATTTTCACAGGACCAGTCACCAACAACAAAGTCTTGTGAAGATGATGTTTCACTCACCTTCCCATGATACCGACTACGTCAGGTACCGGCAAGTAGTGGGCATATCTGGACCTCCCGAAATAACTGTTTGTCCAGATGCAAATTACAAAATGTTTCAAGCAAATGTTCTTCAGCCGTCAGGGGAACATCAATCAGCATGATTGCCTTCGTTGTAGCTTTGTTTTTTACAAAGATATAAAGAGCGGTATGTCTTTTTTAAACGGCACCCTGTATTTTTTATCCGGTAATTTATTTACTCTCCTAAAGACCTATTCAAAAATGTATGACAGTGTGCCATTCACTGAAACACAACGTTATTAATTACATAACACAACATCGACTTTGAGCCCGGGATCACAAACTCGTACACTTGCTGGAGTTGTCAGAAAGCAAATGAAAACCAAGTAAAAACATAACACAAAATTGACTTTGACTCTCCTTTACCATTGCCCAGGAATAAAACATTCAAAGGTGCTCAAAGTGGGGATACCGATACACAGTGCCCTCGTTGAATGAAAGTTATTTACTGCTTCCAGTCTTGTCTACTGAAGAGAATTACAAGCAAGAACGATACGTTCCTGCATGTCCTCTGGAGTTGTCGGAATATCGCGATAGACAATGTCTTTAATGCATCCCCAAAGAAAAAAGTTCAAAATAGTTCAAATGGCTCTGAGCACTATGGGACTCAACATCTTAGGTCATAAGTCCCCTAGAACTTAGAACTACTTAAACCTAACTAACCTAAGGACATCACACACACCCATGCCCGAGGCAGGATTCGAACCTGCGACCGTAGCAGTCCCGCGGTTCCGGACTGCAGCGCCAGAACCGCTAAACCACCACGGCCGGCAAAGAAAGAAAGAAAAAAAATGTCCAGAGGATGTAAATCAGGAGATCTAGCAGGCCAAGTAACTGTTCCTCCTCGACCAATCCATCTGGTAAGATACCTTCGATTCAGAACACGACATGCACGCAAGGCATTATGTGCTGGACATCCATCATGTTGATACCACACAGGCATTCTGGATCTTAGTAACACTTCATCCAGAAGAGAAGGAAGAATTCGTCTGAGGGAGTTGGCATACGCTGTGCCGTTTAGACTATTATTGATGAAATAAGAGCCAATATTTGTAGTACCAAGCATTCCACACCAGACGTTAACTCTCCATTGACGCTGATGTTCGACCTACCTAAGCCATCGTGGGTTTTCGCTGGACAATAATGCATGTTTCTTGTTTTTTCCCGTCCTTTGTTGGAGAAGGAACATTCATCGGTAAATAGAACATTGGAGAAGAAGTTCGGGTAGGCGAGGATTTGTTGCTGTGCCCACTGACAGAACTCTACACGATTCTGGAAACCATTCCCATGCTATTCTTGACGCAGGTGTACACGGTAAGGATGGAACAGGTGATGTGTAAGAATACGATGTACACTGGTTTTAGGAATGCCAGTCTCGTGTTAAAGCTGTCGTGTGCTCACATGTGGATTCATAGCAACGGGAGCGACAACAGTAACTTCGGCAGCTTCGTCTGTGCGAGTGCTATGATGATTGCGTTGTCGTGGGTTGAAACTTCCCGTTTCCTGAACCGTCGCGACAAGGCGAGAAAACATCCGCCGGGAAGGTGGGTTCTTGTCAGGATATCGCTCTCTGTACAGTTCCGCTGCCTGCGCAGCATTTCGCCTACCTTCAACATCAACAATAAAAGAAATGTTATGACGATGCATTTTGTAGGAAGGACAGCCTTTACTGTATGCCTACTCTACACAACAGCGTTTGAACGGACTAAACTACTTTACTAAATGTACCCGTACATAAAAAACAGTATTGCGGTTACTGTTCTGCTAACTTACATTTCCGATATATGAGTAGCATTTCTACCTTCTCTTCGTTTATGTACATTCTACTTAAACAACTCTTCAACTGATGATGGTTGACAGAATGACGGGTGGGCGTTCTACTTATGTTTACATTTGTCCTCTGTCAACATCAGCACGTGGATGTGTACCATTACCCGAGTACTTGCACTAAGCACTGGGAGCGTCAACGTCAGTGTTGTGTTACGTAATTAATAACGTTGTGTTTCAGTGAATGGTACACTGTGATACATTTTTGAATATGTCTTTACGATAGGAAATGAATTGACGAACAAAAAATACAGGGTGCCACTGTTCACATCCTTGCGAAAAACAAAGCTACAACGAAGGTAATCATGATGATTGACGTCCCCCTGACGGTTAAAGAACATTTGCTTGAAACATTTTGTAATTTGCATCTGGACAAACAGTTATTTAGGGTGGTGAAGATAAATGGGACACCCTGTATAGAAAGACACACTTGCAAGAATGGTAATAGTATGTGTAGCCACTATAGGTGAGCTTTATTAGCTACACAGAGAATTCAGCTATATATATATATATATATATATATATATATATATATATATATATATATATATATATATATATATATATCCATGAAAAGTAGCTTCATCATTCATTTTGACAACGACTGGTGACGAGGTGTTTGCGGCAATTGTCTGCTGCTGCATGATTATAGGTGCAGCACTGAAAATAATGATATTAATAAGTGTAATTCTTGGACTATAATGAGAGAGGTCTGAAATAAGACACAAACACTGTTTGAGTATATATACATACATTTTTATTTAAATACCACACATCAGATGCAGTATTTAAAAATAAGGCATCAGACTCTTTCTTTATTGTCTTCGCACCTGCACAATATTTCCCAATTAAAGCTTCCTGATGTGCAATCAATTCCGCACGTATCTCCTTCAAACTGATGGTCACCTCACAATACTGTGGTTTTTTACATATTTATTTAACCTGTCTCTCTTTCGGCTCTGCGCTCATGCGCAAACGTAGGTACTGCTCCAAATCATCAAAATGTACACTAAGCACACGTAGAAAGTTTACAACATCATTGTATGGGAATCTGTGCTGCGCAACCAATTACTCAGTCTCTGTAATGGAAGATGTAGCGCAGTATCCACGTCCTGTAAGTTCATAATTGAGGTGTGCAATAGATAAACATATTTGCCTCCCGATTTCGTATATAGCGCAGGGTCATCATACACTGTTGTAATCGATAGTGTCACACCAGTAAGACGAATATCTCTGGGCGGGGGGATGGGGGGGTTTAGGGGGTGTGGAAGGCGTACGAGGTGCGAGTTGGATAATACACTCTGGTCATCTGCTGAATGATGTAGCGCTCTGCACGACGTATTTCGTCCCAGTCGAACTCAGAAATAGGTACTTTAACACCCTTCGACGCATTTTCAGCCCACATCCCGTGGTCGTGCGGTAGCGTTCTCGTTTCCCACGCTCGGGTTCCCGGGTTCGATTCCCGGCGGGGTCAGGGATTTTCTCTGCCTCGTGATGGCTGGGTGTTGTGTGCTGTCCTTAGGTTAGTTAGGTTTAAGTCGTTCTAAGTTCTAGGGGACTGATGACCATAGATGTTAAGTCCCATAGTGCTCAGAGCCATTTGAACCATTTTGACGTATTTTCAAGTTCTATCCTCACATACCAGCCCCGATGGTGATGTGCTTCTGTACCCACATTTGTATGTTTCGTTCCACTAGGAGTTAAACTCTATGCAGAACTGATAAGCACGGACACAATATTCCTCCTTATCTACGACATCTGCACTTTGTCCCTGTGCTACCGCAGGAATGGCCTGTTGGAAACGGTCGTATGTCAGTGACCAGTACTGTCCTCCACCTTGCTGTTGTTTCTGACCACCAACAGCATTCTAGGCATTTGGAGCAGACCACGCATCCTCACCAACAAATCGATGAGTGGGACAGACAATAACAGCTTCCTGTCCTGTTCCAGCAAGTGGACTATGTGAGGAATTTTCTTATCCACAGCATCTGCTTTCTGTCCCTGCACTACCGCAGGGATGTTGTGAAGGGATGGGTCATATGTCGGTGACCAGTACCGACCTCCATCTTGCTGTTGTTTACGACACCGCATTCAAAACGCTAGGGAAAGACCAGGTGTTCTCATTGCCCAATCGATGGGTGGAATAGACAATAACAGCTCCTTGCCCTGCTGCAGCAATTGGGCTATGGGCGGTACAGGATCCCATGTGGTCGCTGCATGTTCGGACATGCTGGAGGTTGTTGCCACTGCACGTCCACACCTCAGTACAGGTCTCAAGAAGGTGGCACCTGAGGTTGCTTCGGGTCCGGACGTGGCAGAGGTTGACATTTTGGTGTTTGCCCTTGCAAGAACGACATGTCGAAAGCTACTGCTGAACAAGGAGGAGGAGGAAGAATTACATACAGGCCAAGACACGTAACAACTATCTCGTGGAATCGAACCCATAAGTTTTTCGTAATTGGAACTATAATTTTTAATCATGGAAATAAGTGTAAGCCAATTTGAATTAACTAATTTTATTTGCAGCAATGTTTAAATACCATATAGAATCAACTAGTAACATCTGGAAACCGCATTCTAGGCTTCTCGACCATCTGTTCTTCTGATCGGACGGCCGTGGAATATGTACTCGTGTGTGGCCATAAAAACGACGAACACTGTTTCCAAGAACGCTAACGTGTTTGTTCACTAAGTTGGGTTCTCCGCGCATGTCGCCGAAGTGGCGTCAAACCGAAAGACTTGCACCCAGCGAACGGTCTACCCGACGGGAGGCCAAGGCAGACGACATTTACATTTACTCAGTTAGGTATTGGCGTTTGTTCTGCACTTTATAAACACTTTATTTAACGCACTCCACACACTTTTAATTACTTTCGACCATGTAGAACGTAACTGGATATCTCACAATTGTTAAGGCAATCAAAATTTTCGCACACATATAAAATGAAACATCACTTCACAGCCTACTTTCGTTGTATTCATTGCATCTCGTTTTTATATTCGACACAGCAGTATGTACGGGGCGACCAAAAAGTCAGTATAAATTTGAAAACTGAATAAATCACGGAATAATGTAGATAGAGAGGTACAAATTGACACACATGCTTGGAATGACATGGGGTTTTATTAGAACCAAAAAAATACGAAGGTTCAAAAGAGATCAGAATAGCAATAATTAGCATAACAAAGTAAGACAAAGAAAAGATGATGTTCTTTACAGGAAATTCTCAATATGCCCATCATCTTTCCTCAACAATAGCTGTAGTCGAGGAATGATGGTGTGAAGAGCACTGTAAAGCGTGTCCGGAGATATGGTGAGGCACTGGCGTCGGATGTTGTCTTTCAGCATCCCTAGAGATGTCGGTAGATCACGATACACTTGCGACTTCAGGTGATCCCAAAGCCAATAATCGCACGGACTGACGTCTGGGGACCTGGGAGGCCAAGCATGACGAAAGTGGTGGATGGACACACGACCATCACCAAACGACGCGCGCAAAAGATCTTTCACGCGTCTAGCAATATGGGGTGGAGCGCCATCCTGCATAAACATCGTACGTTCCAGCAGGTGCTTATCAGCCAGGCTGGGGATGATGCGATTCTGTAACATATCGGCGTACCTCTCACCAGTCACGGTAGCAGTTACAAAACCAGAATCACGCATTTCCTCGAAGAAAAAAGGCCCGATAACGGTAGATGTGGTAAATCCAATCCATACCGTGACTTTCTCGTCGTGCAATGGAGTTTCCACGACAGTTCTAAGATTTTCCGTAGCCCAAATTCTGCAGTTGTGGGCGTTGACAGACCCTCGGAGCGTGAAATGCGCTTCGTCGGTACACAACACGTTACTCAACCAATCGTCATCTTCCGCCATCTTTTGAAACGCCCACACCGCAAATGTCCTCCGCCTCACTAAATCACCAGGTAACAGTTCATGATGCTGATCGACTTTGTACTTATAGCATCGGAGGGTACACCTAAGGGCCAACCAAACAGTAGTGTATGGAATGCCGGTGCGACCTGCGACTGCACGAACGCTGACTTCCCCATGCATAGACGAATCCGCTACAGTCTCCATTTCTTCCTGGACTGTCTCAGCAGCATTACGCCTTGTGCTCGGTCGGCAACTACGGGGTCTATCGTCTAAACAATCCGTGGCTTCGAACTTCGAAATCATTCTCGCCACAGCTTCAATTGTTAATGGACCTTTACCCGTTCGAATCCCCTTCCTATGGCGATAGGATCGTAACGCAGAACTAGCACATTCCCCATTCTGATAATACAGCTTCATTAAAAGCGCCTTTTCAGGTAACGTCAACATGCTGCGACTGCTGGCGCATCTTATTCTCTCTCTCATTACAGCTCCTTTTATACACGATTGTCATGCGCAGTCACTGACGTTTTGCTGTCCAGCGCCATCTGTCGGACATTTTGTGAACTTTTTTGCCGGCCGGTGTAGCCGTGCGGTTCTAGACGCTTCAGCCTGGAACCGCGTGACCGCTACGGTCGCAGGTTCGAATTCTGCCTCGGGCATGGATGTGTGTGATGTCCTTGGGTTAGTTAAGTTTAAGTCGTTCTAAGTTCTAGGGGACTGATGACCTCAGAAGTTTAGTCTCATAGTGCTCAGAGCCATTTGAACCATTTGTGAACTTTTTTTTTTTTTGGTTCTAATAAAACCCCATGTCATTCCAAGCATGTGTGTCAAAAAATGGTTCAAATGTCTCTGAGCACTATGGGACTTATCTTCTGAGGTCATCAGTCCCCTAGAACTTAGAACTACTGAAAGCTAACTAACCTAAGGTCATCACACACATCCATGCCCTAGGCAGGATTCGAACCTGCGACCGTAGTGATCGCGCGGTAACACACTGTACCGCCTAGAACCGCTCGGCTACTCCGGCCGGCGCATGTGTGTCAATTTTTACCTCTCTATCTACATTATTCCGTGGTTTATTAAGTTTTAAAATTTATACTGACTTTTTGATCACCCGGTAGTTTGAAGACTCAGAGAAAACAGGCATTATCTTGCCAGTTCGGTCGCCAGCTCTGAAGAAAGAAATTAAATTTAATGTTTCAGGGAAAATGTTACTATAACTGAAATGCCGTTAATTATATGTTTTAAAATGGGTTTTAACATAAAGACGAAGATGGATATAAAGGTGTGCATAGCACAATGGGCGTCATCTTCAATGTTTTTAATTACATAGATATTGAAATTAATTACTTAAAAAGTGATGAAGTTACTTTGAACTAAAGTTAATCATCAGCAGGTTTTCAAAGCGACCATAATGTTTCATTGAAAGAATAGTAGCTGGTTAAGCCATTAAACAGTAATATTTAAATTTACCTAGAATTTACGGCAAACATTTTTTTGTCATACAACTTGTATTCTGATATGACGCTTTAGGTAGTATAAATTTACAAACAAACATTAACTAAATTTATGACCAGGAAAAAGGATTAAGTAGGTGGCACTAGGAACATGAATGTAAGGAGCTTTTTGAATAACTGCCTATGTGCAAAGGTTGCAATACATTAAGTGACTGTAATATTCTGAACAGTTCTAAGCACAATTAAATTTAAATAAAGGTTCTTGCCTTAACTGATGGAGATGTAATGCTATCCTAGACTTTTGATGATCGCGAAGTTGTCAAATGCTTGACGTTTCAAAGCGAACCACGTTGACTGCAGGAGACACTGTTCTTGAAGATGAGGAGGCTCAAAATTCATCTTAGATTATGACCAGAAAAACTTCATTGAAAGAATAGTAGCTGGTTAAGCCATTACACAGTAACATTTAAATTTACCTAGAATTTATGGCAAACATTTTTTGTCATACAACTTGTATTCTGATATGACGCTTTAGGTAGTATAAATTTACAAACGAACATTAACTAAATTTCTGACCAGGAAATAGGATTAAGTAGGTGGCACTAGGAACATGAATGTAAGGAGCTTTTTGAATAACTGCCTATATGCAAAGGTTGCAATACATGATGTGTTGGCAAATGTGCCAACACCTTGTAGATAGAGGAGGCCGAAATGCACGCTATAATCTAACGCAGACGGGCGTGAGGTCTGAAACAGGATACGTTATGAATGCTATAAAGAAAAGTACGTAGCTGCGGTTATACTTAAGTTTAATCCATCATTTGTATACAGCATTCTTGATGATACAAGTGAGACTCTCTATAGAAATGGTTAATGGCGCCTTGCTATCTCGTAGCCATGGACTTAGCGGAAGGCTATTCTAACTGTCTCTCGGCAAATGAGAGAAAGGCTTCGTCAGTGTAGTCGCTAGCAAAGTCGTCGTACAACTGGGGCGAGTGCTAGTACGTCTCTCTAGACCTGCCGTGTGGTGGCACTCGGTCTGCAATTACTGACAGTGGCGACACGCGGGTCCGACATGTACTAATGGACCGCGGCCGATTTTAAAGCTACCACCTAGCAAGTGTGGTGTCTGGCGGTGACACCACATTCCTCCCCCGCAAATCGACGAACGGTCGTGTTATTAGGCTTCCACCCGCAGTGGGGAGGGCCCCATGTTGACGTATGCGATGAGGTGGGGAACCTAACAACAGGCGAGGCTGTGCCACCCACACCCGGCCCTTCGGTCCGAGGGGAGCTAGGAAACGCCTGAAAACCTAGTCCAGGGTGCACGTCAACATGCGGTGTACGCGCCCGTAATGAGACAGGAGGGGCCGAAGGGTCGAACTCCATTGCGTCGGGGTATCCGACGCGCGACGATTCCATGTGGTCCGGAGCGGGCAAGAGTTCCATGGCGGAGGACAGCTGGTCACGGGAAGCGATCGGCGGCGCGTGACCCAGGGAGGCGCTTGGCGGCTGCAGCGAAGCGTCCACTGCGGGCGGCGCCGGCGGAAGAACAGGCGGTGGCGGCGGCGGCGGCGCGTCGCCATGGGGCAAAATGGAAGGCATCGTCGGTAACACCTGGGGATGAGGCAGGCCAGTAGATGGGTCCCCAGGGCGCTGACCGGACGGCACCGTCGCTGAAAGCAGACGGGGAGCGGCAGAACCCGTGCGACGACAGAGGCGCAGCTGATTGAGATGCCGACGCACCTCACCAGAGGCCCCCAAAACCAGATACATCGCGCGGCCGAGGCAGCGAAGAATGCGCCCTGCGAGCCAACGCCGTGAGCCGCGATAGTTGCGATAGAATACAACGTCGCCTGGGGCAAAAGCAGGAGTCTGCCGCTGCACAGGAACGTGATGCGGCGGATGCAGCAAAGACATCAAGGTTCGATGAGGACGACCATGGAGCAACTCAGCCGGCGAGCGACCATCTCGGGGCTGAGAGCGATACGAAGACAAAAAGAGCAACAACGCGTCCTCCCGAGAATGCGACTCTTTCAACTTCAACATCTGTGACTTGAAAGTCCGGACCAAACGTTCACCGGCACCGTTTGACTGAGGCGAAAACGGCGCGGATGTCAGATGTTGAATACCATTGGCCTTGCAGAATGACTGAAATTCTGCGGACATGAATTGTGGACCATTGTCGGAAACAATAGTCTGTGGAAGACCTTCAATGCAAAAGATAGCGGATAACGCTTGGATGGTGGCAGATGACGTCGTGGAAGGCATCCGGACAACAAAAGGAAAATTACTGAATGAATCGACAACAACCAACCATCGAGCATTCCAGAATGGACCAGCAAAATCGATATGTAAGCGTTGCCAAGGAGAAGTGGCTTTCGGCCATGCAAAGAATTTTCGCGGCGGTGCGGATTCTTGTTCGGCACATGCCATGCAAGAAGAGCACATATTCGTAATCGCAGCATCGATTCCGAACCAAGTACAGTGCTGACGAGCAAGTTGTTTCGTACGCACTATACCCCAATGTCCTTGGTTGGGAAGCTTTAAGACAGAGGACTGCAACGAACATGGGACCACGAACCTGGACTGATCATTATCAGAACGCAACAGCAAAACACCACGTCGTACAAAAAGTCTCTCCTTGTGAGCAAAAAATCTGCGAACCAACGGATCCTCGATCTGGGACTTTGACAAGGGCCATTGCATAGCAACAAAACGCAAAACGGTAGCAAGGACAGGGTCAGCTGCTGTGGCTGCAGCTACACGACGAATATCAATCGGAAACGTCCACGTCATCGGTTTCCGCATCAATGAACATGCAAACAAGTTCGGAAGAATCGAATGCTCCATCCTCAGCAACAGGCAAACGGGACAACGCATCGGCGTTTCCGTGCTTAGCAGTGGACCGATACAAGATATCGTAGCGGTACTGCGAGAGGAAAATAGACCAGCGAATGAATTTCTGCGCTGTACGTGGAGGTACAGGCTTGGTCGGATGAAAAAGCGATGTCAAAGGTTTGTGGTCTGTGATGATGGTAAAGTGACGACCATACAAGAAATCATGAAACTTTGTAACACCAAACACGAGAGACAAAGCTTCTTTCTCTATCTGGGAATAATTTCTTTGCGCAGACGACAGCAATTTGGACGCAAAGGCAATAGGGCGATCGTGCGAACCATCTTCGTGCGCAAGCACAGCACCGATCCCTAAATCCGATGCATCTACCATCAACAAAAGGGATTTCTGGGGATCGAATGGCGTAAGGCAAGTATTTGAAAGCAACGCCGATTTCAACTGGCGAAAGGCGCGTTCGCAATCCGTCGACCAGACGAACGGAACACCTTTACGGTGTAAGCGATGAAGCAGAGCTGAAATGGAAGAAGCGCGCGGCACAAAGTTTTTGTAATAGTTAATTTTTCCCAACACACTCACTAGCTGCTTCAAATTCTGCGGCGAAGGCAAGTCCTGTACGGCACGGAGGTGCTCTGGACTCGGATGTATGCCTTGGGCATTGATTACATGTCCCAGATATGGTAAGTCACGAGCAAAAAACACACATTTGTCCTTCCTCAAGCGAAGACCATTCTGTCGCAAGACCTCAAATAATGTTCGTAGGTTAGCGAAATGTTCTGCTGTCTTTCCGGAGATCACAATATCGTCCAGATAGTTTGCTGCAGTAGGGACCGACGCACAGACAGTTTGTAAATATTGCTGAAACAATGCAGGGGCGGATGCACACCCGAATGGCAGTCTTTTGAATCTGTACAATCCAAGATGCGTGTTAACCACTAATACGCACTGGGATGCTTCGTCCACCGGTATTTGCAAGTACGCATCTGCTAGGTCCAACTTCGAAAAATATTTACCCGGGCACAGTTTGTCAAAAAGATCTTCCGGGCAGGGTAAAGGAAAAGTTGCAGTCACAAGTTGTGGATTCACAGTGGCCTTGAAGTCCACGCAATGTCTCAATTTTCCAGAAGGTTTTTGCAAAATTACTAAGGGTGAGGCCCAGAGAGAAGCTTGCACCTGTTCAATGACACCTTGTGATTCTAAATCGTTTAATGATCTTGCGACCTCATCACGCAATGCGTGGGGAACATTGTGCGCTCTGAAAAATTTCGGTTGCACATTGACTTTTATTTCCAAATGTGCTTCATAGTTCTTAGCGCAACCAAGGCCCGGTGCAAAAATGTCTGCAAATTCCTCACATAGACGAGAAACACTGGCTGAAGGCACAGTCTGGTTCACTGATAGGACCTGATTTACGATAGACAAGTTAAACAACTGAAATAAATCTAAACCAAACAAGTTCACTGCAGAAGAAGAACGAAGGACGTAAAATGACACATGTTTTGTTTGTCCCTTGTATGTTGCAAGAAGGCTGCACTGTCCTAACACAGGGATATGCTGTCCTGAATAACTAGTGAGCTGAACATTTGCGGCATGCAACGGAGGTGCGCCCAGTTGTTTGTACGTGGCGTGATTGAGCAATGAAACTGCAGCTCCAGTTTCGAGCTGGAACGGTATCACTTGTCCGGCAAAGTCCAAATCTACAAAAAGTTTATTGTCCTGCTGACGACAATTGTGACTGTTTTGTGCAACTTGAACAGAAACTGGTACAGAATCACTTGCGACGTGACGGGATTTCCGTCGCCGTCGATGTACACTTTCTGTGGGACGAACACAGTCACTGTTAGAGAGAGGAACACTGGGCGGAATGGCATTAACTACATGAATGTCCATGGGCGTAGGTTCCCGAGCCTGAGTATCCTTGATTCGATTCCGGCGCGAAGCAAAGGGCCTGTAATGGTTGGTAGTGTCCGTTCTAAGCTTTTTCTGGCAAACACTTTGAACATGTCCTTTTTTATTACAGAAAAAGCAAATAGCTTGGCGTGACGGGCAGTTCTCACGCGAATGTCTAGTTGCACACCGCGGGCATGATTTCAGCACTGCATTTGCTTGCATGCGCGGCACACGAGGCGAAGTTTCAAATGATTCCTGAGCAAAGTCAAGTGTGTCTCTCCTATGCAATATGTCTATCACTTGTTGAAGGGAGGGATTGACGAGTTTCAAAATCTGTTCCCGTATGCGAACATCAGAAACATTCTGCGCAATTGCATCACGCACCATAGTATCTGAATAAGGGAGTCCACATTCACACTCAAAAGCACAATCCCTTGTAAGGCCTTGCAATGTTGCAACCCACTCCCGATTAGTTTGACCGGCTGTATGTTTTGTACGAAAGAATGTATACCTTTTTGCAACGACATTGACTGTTTCTTTGAAATATGCGTCCAATACCGCCAAAATTTCTTCGTAGGACAGAGTTGCTACGTCGCGTCGGGGAAACAATTTCACTATCACACGGTACGTCTGCACCCCGACGGATGCTAACAAAAAAGGCTGCCGCTCGTTACCTTGAATTCTGTAGGCGGCGAGATGGAATCCAAATTGGCGTGACCACTCCGTCCATGTTTCCTTGGTTGAATCAAAATTACGGAAGGACGGTGCAACGGCGTGTTGTGGCTGCGGTAGCGAGGAAGCGGCGGCTGCCGCATCGTTGTGCATTGCTCGTTGACCCTGAACGAGCTGTCCAAGGGCATCCAACAACGCCTGCTGATTCTGCAAGCGATAAAATTCGGACAGTACATCTGGAGATTGTGGCGAAGCCACGACAGAAGTAATTTAAGCAAGTAGAAAGAACACGTTTACACTCGTCGCCAATGGATGTTGTGTCTAGACAAGACAGTCTAGAAACAAGGCGAGGAAACCGAAAGGACACGCGTCAACTCACGCCGACTGGCGTGAAGTCTGGAATAGGATACGTTATGAATGCTATAAAGAAAAGTACGTAGCTGCGGTTATACTTAAGTTTAATCCATCATTTGTATAAGGCATTCTTGATGATACAAGTGAGACTCTCTATAGAAATGGTTAATGGCGCCTTGCTAGGTCGTAGCCATGGACTTAGCGGAAGGCTATTCTAACTGTCTCTCGGCAAATGAGAGAAAGGCTTCGTCAGTGTAGTCGCTAGCAAAGTCGTCGTACAACTGGGGCGAGTGCTAGTACGTCTCTCTAGACCTGCCGTGTTCTGGCGGTCGGTCTGCAATTACTGACAGTGGCGACACGCGGGTCCGACATGTACTAATGGACCGCGGCCGATTTTAAAGCTACCACCTAGCAAGTGTGGTGTCTGGCGGTGACACCACAATACATTAAGTGACTGTAATATTCTGAACAGTTCTAAGCACAATTAAATTTAAATAAAGGTTCTTGCCTTAACTGATAGAGATGTAATGCTATCCTAGACTTTTGATGAACGCTAAGTTGTCAAATGCTTGACGTTTCAAAGCGAACCACGTTGACTGCAGGAGACACTGTTATTGAAGATGAGGAGGCTCAAAATTCATCTTAGATTATGAGCAGAAAAACTTGTACCCCATAACACATAATTTTGAGAGACGACTATGAACCGTAACTGCAGTAGCAACACCAAATCTCATATCAGTCGATACAATATTTGCACTATTAACATTTCACCCCTCCAGACATTACACATTTCCATGTTCGCACAGACTGATAGCCTATCTTCACTATTTTATAACTACTATTGTAAGATGTTCATCTCTTTGCAGGATATCACTGTATGCGTCAGAGGGAGAGACAAATTATGTTATTGTTAAACAATCTTCGGTCTTGTGGCATGGTCTCTGCCTCTGACGAGCCAGATACATTCTTAGCTGAAGTGTGGTAGGTGATGGATATGTTATTTAATGCTGTGTCGATTTGTGATTGTATCTGTGTGATGTAATCATTGAAAAGAGAAATGAATATAATTTTTTTTTTTTTTTTTTTTTTTTTTGCAAGAGGAGACGCTTGAGGTAAGACTGTGGCACTGCGCAGCTAGTTTGGCGGAATGACTGTTGTCAGCTAGTTAACTCCGTTCACGTGCTCAGAGCTGGAAGAAAGACCACCCCACTTCGAAGACTCTTGCATTAGCATGTTAACATACCAACTAATTAACGTGGATAGAAATTCTCTGTTAACCTTATACACTTTTTAAACCATTTTTCAGTTTGTTAAGCATAGTATTGTTCAGATCACTGTTATGTGTGAAGGTCACACGAAGTTTTACTCTGTCTTTTTGAATACATACTTCATTCTAAAATCGTTGCCTTGGAATGTCATTTCATAGGAATAGTTACTGTCCCCATCCCACCTTTTAAAGAAGGTTTGGTGTCAAGGCGCGAGGTAAGTGGAAGTTTAGGTTACAGCTGGGTAACTGTTTTACTTCAGTTGCGCATTTAATATAAAGACAAGTTGTATTCATCTACATCTACATCTACATAGATACTCTGAAAATCACATTTAAGGGCCTGGCAGAGGGTTCATCGAACGACCTTCACAATTCTCTATTATTCCAATCTCGTATAGCGCGTGGAAAGAAAGAACATCTATATCTTTCCGTACGAGCTCTGATTTCCCTTATTTTATCGTGGTGGTCGTTCCTCCCTATGGAGGTCAGTGTCAAAAAAAATATTTTGTCATTCGGAGGAGAAAGCTGGTATTTGGAATTCATGAGAAAATTCCGTCGCAACGAAAAATGCCTTTCTTTTAATGATGTCCAGCCCAAATCATGTATCATTTCTGACACTCTCTCTCATATTTCGCGATAATACTAAACGTGCTGCTATTATTTGAACTTTTTCGGTGTACTACATCAGACCTATCTGGTAAGGATCCCACACTGCTGCGCAGTGTTCTAAAAGTGGATGGACAAGCATAATGTACCAAGTCTCTGTAGTAGATCTGTTACATTTTCTAAGTGTTCTACCAATAAAACGCAGTCTTTGGTTGGCCTTCCCAACAACATTTTCTCTGTGTTCCTTCCAATTTAAGTTGTTCGTAATTGCAATACCTACGTATTTAGTTGAATTTACAGTTTTTAGATTAGACTGATTTATCGTGTCACCGAAGTTTAACGAATTCCTTTTAGCACTCATGTGGATGACCTCTCACTTTTCGTTATTTAGGGACAACTGCCACTTTTCGCACCATTCCGATATTTTTTCTAAATCGTTTTGCAGTTTGTTTTGATCTTCTGACGACTTTATTAGTCGATAAACGGCAGCATCATCTGAAAACAACCGAAGACGGCTGCGCAGATTGTCTCCCAAACCGTTTATACAGAGCGGAAAAGAGCCTACAACACTACCTTGTGGAACGCCAGAAATCAATTCTGTTCTACTCGATGACTTTCCGTCAATTACTACTGTAACGTCCCCTTAGAAGAATTATAAATGACTGTGTTGATAAACCTCTGACGTTATTTGATTTTCAAACAGCTGAGAAAAATTGAACGTACTTAGGCATTTCTCTCTTTACTTATTCTGATCATCACTAAGCTAACGCACTTTTTTTTTTTTTTAGCGCAATGCAATCTGACTTTCAATAATACCTACAAAAGAATGGCCCTGACGAACAACAACCTATACTTTTTATGAATCACTTACCTCACAAAAATCTTCGTTACTCGAACTACTGCAATACAGCGAGCGTCAATCCTAACAGCTAAATGAAAGATTCTAACTACTGAAGGCACTAACTACTGCTAGGCACAGTTAGCAAATGAAAGATTTTGATAGAGAACAAACAATGTACTTCCCTTAATAGTGTTCAAAAGTCATATATATCAGTTCATGACATACAGTCTTACAAATTTCCTTTTTCTGACGGAGACACGTCCAGATCGTCCGCTCTCAAAACGCTGCCATCTCTCTCCCCACATACACCACTACTGCCGGCTCACCTCCAACTGCACAACGCTACGCGCTGTTCACATCCAACTGCCCAATACTACACAATCGAATATTCCAACAATGCCTTCTAGCCACAAACTGCACACAGAACAGTCAGTGATTTCATACAGAGCGCTACGTGGCGTTACCAACAGAAAAATCTTAACAGCCTACTTACATAGCCCCCATGCTCCCCACAAAAATTTTACAAATTGTTTTGGGCAGTGCCCAATACATATCTGTTGAAATTTTGTGGAATTTTTTGTTATATTAACGCTAAAAAATATATCAAATACACATAAATATCGATACACTGTTGTTCAAAAGTAAAAATTGTCCACTGTCCATAAATATAGTCCTGATTATTCAACACAGTAGTAATTACATTGCACAAAGGCTGATCAGTAACAGAAAATGCACACGGAAGTAGTGGATTTCAATGCAGTCTTGAAGAAGTAGTGTTGTCCCTCTGACGGAAAGACAGTGCTAACTCTGGACATGCAGACAGGTAATGGGCAACAACAGAGCAAACCCACAGCAGAATCAGTCGAAGTATTGAAGAATATTGGTAGGTAGGTCATCACAGAGCAGACCCACTGTAGTCCTGGTAGAGAGTATGGGATTGGTGGACCACCAGAGGTGCACACCCACTGCAGTCCTTGTAGAGATAATGGTACTGGTGGGCCATCAAAGGTGCGGACCCATTGTAGTCCTTGTAGAGATGGCCAGCATCCATCTGTTGCGACTGTGCGGGTGCACAGTCACCATAGAAGAGTTTTGCGGACAATATATAGCTGTATGGACAATATAAGTCCATAAACAACCACTTGTGCGCTCACAAACTTTTTCAATGTCCTTAGAACCAGCAGTGCTGTTAACCAGTCCCGTTGCTGATTTATGAACACACTTGCAAACGCTAACATTCCCCCTTTTTTTTTAACTTCTCACATATTATGCCTGTACTATGACCAACATAAACTTGTGCAGTGAAATGAAACTTAATTTGAAGAACTATTGCCTATACAATTATAAATTTACAACAGAGGAATAATAGTACAAAAGTACAAAACAGATCATTAAAGAACATAATAATACAGATAACATTTATAGTAACACAGGCTTTAGAAAAGAATAGAAATAAACATATACATCAGTGTTATAGGAATTATGACATAAGTAAATAAATAAAATAGTGAGAAGAGCTTTCAAAACATTAACTTCACACATGAGCATTAAAACAGAACAGAATAAATAATGTCTAAACATCTTTACAAAGTAAATAACATATTATTAATGCAAATTATGTTTGAGGATGACAGTATTCCTCATCATACTGAATGTATCTTAGTATTAGAAAAATTCTACAACATAACTCTTGAAACGCTACAGTAGTTCCCGCTCTATAAGCAGCAGGTTTCGCTGCTCGCTCGCACCGGGAAATAGAAACAGAGGCGGCTCCAAAGCCAATTTTATTACACGACGCGGCCGGCCGCTGGTGCAACAGAACCCATATGGACGGGTGGAAAGAAATGTGTCAGGCTTCATAATACGTATTTATATGTGTGTTGTATTATGCATTTCTTGTACGTGAATGTGAATCTGCACATGAATATTCCTAATCCTCCTCACACCTTTCCGTAAAGCGTGGCCAAATCTTTGTTGGGAAGTAGTTCTGTAGTATAGTAGTGCCAACCTTACTCCTGGCTAGGGGATCAGAGAGACAGCACAGGCAGGTAAAAGTCAAAGACTTTCCAGTGTCACAAGATTTAGGGTGGAGAGGTTGGTCACGGCCAAGTGGTTCGACCACCCCCTCCACCGGGGCCCAGGAAGACCTCCGGGTGCCCGCCATATTCTTGGAGTGTTACAGAAGACGGGTAAGTGAGCAGACGTGCCCTCAGTGCGTCTGTCTCAATGTTCACGCATGGAAGAGAGGTATTTGAATATTTGTACTCATTCTTTTATTTCCAGCTTCGGATTGTGTAAGGTAATGAATGAGTTCGTTTAATTCCGGAAATTTGACCCCATGTGTCAAAGTATTTGGTCCCCAGTTTATCCGTTATCCTCCTCACATAGTAAATGTTCTATGTAAAATATTGGGAGACTTTAGTGGTATACATTTGGCCAACGCGATTCCGTCTTACCCGTATAAATGTGCGTGCAGATTAGTATATAATATACCCGAGCTATAAGTTGCAAAATTGTAATATCTGTAAACTGAAACAATTGCTGCTATCGCTGTACAGTCGAGTGATAATGTTTAAAATAAATAGGAAATCAACTGTCATCAATCTTTAACATACCTTAAAAATCTCAAAGAAGTCAAGTTAAAGGAATTTATTTAAAATAAAAGCTATAGAATGCTGGGACCCACACATCAGCGTGTGAGCCCTCCAGCCCCTTGCCTAGTATCGTACAGAAAGGACGCGCTCTCTAGGTAGCGCTCTCAAGCTCCTCTCCCCAGTTATCCGTTGCGCAATTTCGATTCAGGACTTGACGATATCAACTTTCATCTGGCGTCCCTAGGCAAGGAGGTAAGACGGTAATCTTTCACTCTTATCAGATAAACACATAAAGACAGGAAGAACACAAATACACAAAGGTACATAAACACATGGCGGAATGACACAAAAGGAAAGGACAGGGTTTGTTTTCAGTATTACATTTGGTACTGCAGTATTTTAGTATTTGATTTGCATTCAAAAGTTTCTTTACTTCTTGGAGATCTCCCTTAGTTCATCATTATTCCCAAAAAACCCTATCTATACCTGTTGTCCCTAAACCCTACTGTCTTGTTCATATCCTCTTTCAAAATAATTATTTTTCATTGTACACTACTGTTTTGCCAAACCTTTTTTTTTATAGCTTCTCAATGCATTACTTCCAATTCATCACAACTCATTCTCTTACATAGCCTACCCCCTCTCAAGCTAACTTAAATCTACTGAGCTCAGGTATATATACTAAGGGACTACGCAATGCAGCAGCACAAAACAATTAACATAAACAGCAACGACAAAAATGCAAATTGGCAAAGCAAGGAGCAGTATCTCTAAATTAGCAAAGCAAATGCAACATTACAACTAATGCCAATGTGCAGCAACATGAAAAATAAATCAGTAGTCAATCTGGCTCAATACAACTGTACCTCACAAACAGCAGCAGCAAATGCAATAACTTATACCTAAACATAATAAAGCTCAAGCAGAAAGAATATTACAGTAAAGATAGGAAATGTTTAATACCTATGTCACATCTTAACACTATAGTGATGCATCACGATAACTTACTCTGCCAAACAAGTTTCCAAGTTGTTGAAAAGATTATGTATGCAGTTCCTGTGAAGGGAAATGTCTATTTGTGCTCTCTGTTTTAAGAAAGTAGATCATAAAATTACACTCCTGGAAATTGAAATAAGAACACCATGAATTCATTGTCCCAGGAAGGGGAAACTTTATTGACACATTCCTTGGGTCAGATACATCACATGATCACACTGACAGAACCACAGGCACATAGACACAGGCAACAGAGCATGCACAATGTCGGCACTAGTACAGTGTATATCCACCTTTCGCAGCAATGCAGGATGCTATTCTCCCATGGAGACGATCGTAGAGATGCTGGATGTAGTCCTGTGGAACGGCTTGCCATGCCATTTCCACCTGGCGCCTCAGTTGGACCAGCGTTCGTGCTGGACGTGCAGACCGCGTGAGACGACTCTTCATCCAGTCCCAAACATGCTCAATGGGGGACAGATCCGGAGATCTTGCTGGCCAGGGTAGTTGACTTACACCTTCTAGAGCACGTTGGGTGGCACGGGATACATGCGGACGTGCATTGTCCTGTTGGAACAGCAAGTTCCCTTGCCGGTCTAGGAATGGTAGAACGATGGGTTCGATGACGGTTTGGATGTACTGTGCACTATTCAGTGTCCCCTCGACGATCACCAGTGGTGTACGGCCAGTGTAGGAGATCGCTCCCCACACCATGATGCCGGGTGTTGGCCGTGTGTGCCTCGGTCGTATGCAGTCCTGATTGTAGCGCTCACCTGCACGACGCCAAACACGCATACGACCATCATTGGCACCAAGGCAGAAGCGACTCTCATCGCTGAAGACGACACGTCTCCATTCGTCCCTCCATTCACGCCTGTCGCGACACCACTGGAGGCGGGCTGCACGATGTTGGGGCGTGAGCGGAAGACAGCCTAACGGTGTGCGGGACCGTAGCCCAGCTTCATGGAGACGGTTGCGAATGGTCCTCGCCGATACCCCAGGAGCAACAGTGTCCCTAATTTGCTGGGAAGTGGCGGTGCGGTCCCCTACGGCACTGCATAGGAACCTACGGTCTTGGCGTGCATCCGTGCGTCGCTGCGGTCCGGTCCCAGGTCGACGGGCACGTGCACCTTCCGCCGACCATTGGCGACAACATCGATGTACTGTGGAGACCTCACGCCCCACGTGTTGAGCAATTCGGCGGTACGTCCACTCAGCCTCCCGCATGCCCACTATACGCCCTCGCTCAAAGTCCGTCAGCTGCACATACGGTTCACGTCCACGCTGTCGCGGCATGCTACCAGTGTTAAAGACTGCGATGGAGCTTCGTATGCCACGGCAAACTGGCTGACACTGACGGCGGCGGTGCACGAATGCTGCGCAGCTAGCGCCATTCAAAGGCCAACACCGCGGTTCCTGGTGTGTCTGCTGTGCCGTGCGTGTGATCATTGCTTGTACAGCCCTCTCGCAGTGTCCAGAGCAAGTATGGTGGGTCTGACACACCGGTGTCACTGTGTTCTTTTTTCCATGTCCAGGAGTGTATTATTTAATGCATCTGTAGAAAAAAATATTGATATTAGTACATCTATTAAATTCTATTTTAACCAATCCTGCAGGGCAACTAGAAATCAGATATTAAACAAAATGAGCAAATATATCTATAAAACAAAGCATGAAATGTCATTCACTAGCCGTATAGCATTTCCATAAATATCAGCAATTACGAGCTCCAAAGTGAAGTTATATTTCTTCAAGTATGAGCGTGTCGTATTTGCGATGCTTTCTACATAGAAATGTCAATAGCAAGGTTAATGACCCGTTTTTTCTCCACTTAATGGCTTTTTGCCAGACGATTGTCACGCAGCTAGGCGCCCACAATACATTACATCTAGGTCACTTACGTTCCTTGCTGAAACATTTATAACAGCAGTTTCCGCTACAGTGTCAGTTTGATACAAATAGAATTTCACATGTCGAGAAATTACAGTACAAATGTGTAGAAACGAAATCTCATGAAAAGCAGTGTTGTGATACTCACATTCAAGCATGTACACACATTTCATAACTCTTAAGGTACGATTCTCGGTTTTCAACATCCTTTTTCACAAATCAGAGTCCCTAACCACTGCTCCTACCCTCATGAACCATGGACTTTGCCGTTGGTGGGGAGGCTTGCGTGCCTTAGCGATACAGATGGCCGTACCGTAGGTGCAACCACAACGGAGGGGTATCTGTTGAGAGGCCAGACAAACGTGTGGTTCCTGAAGAGGGGCAGCAGCCTTTTCAGCAGTTGGAGGGCCAACAGTCTGGATGATTGACTGATCTGGCCTTGTAACACTAACCAAAACGGCCTTGCTGTGCTGGTACTGCGAATGGCTGAAAGGAAGGGGAAACTGCAGCTGTAATTTTTCCCGAGGGCACGCAGCTTTACTGTATGGTTGAATGATGATGGCGTCCTCTTGGGTAAAATATTACGGAGGTACAATAGTCCCCCATTCGGATCTCTGGTCGGGGACTACTCAAGAGGATGTCGTTATCAGTAATAATAAGAGGGTAAAAATCGTAGAGGGAGACCAAGAGATGAATACACTAAACAGATTCAGAAGGATGAAGGTTGCAGTAAGTACTGGGAGATGAAGAAGCTTGCACAGGATAGAGAGGCATGGAGAGCTGCAACAAACCAGTCTCAGGACTGAAGACAACAACAACAACCACTGCTCATTATTCCTTACCTTAATACACATATACATATTCGTAGACACTTCTTCAATACTTCATCATAATAAATATGTAGCATAATCAAATTCCTCATGTAGCATCAGCTTATTGATCAAAAACATTCCTCAACAGCATAATACACATCGTCATCGCAATATCATCATCATCGCAGTTTCTTTCAATAATTTCAAAACCTAAAAAAAATTCTCTGCTCATTTCAGTAGTGCCATCTACCTCAAATGTACTTCAAAAATCATGATCCCATAGCAAATACATCATTCAAAGCTCTCATAGTATCAAAATGGTTCAGAAAAAATATGAAGAGTTCACAAACTACAGACAAAATACAATTTCATAAGTGTGAAGTTATCCAAATGTGTAATTGTGTAAACGTGTGTCACTGACATAGTAAAATAAAATTTCGTCTCTCTCAGTTAAATGATCAGATAGCTGTGTAACTCTGTGTTAGCAAAATATGGTACCGATGTGTAAAATTGTATAAGCAAATACCATATTAGCTAGGGCTCCTAGGGCTTGCTACACGCCTAGTACACAAAGTAGGCGTGTACCCCCTGAGGATTAATGTAATTATACCCTCAGGTGTTACAAATTAAAGCAATGGAATGAAATGTATCACCGAAAACCTTCTTTGTATCTTTGTAATTCAAAAATCTTTAAAAATAAATGTTTTAATTACAAAATTTATCACTCAAATACGTGTACTGTAGCGCTAAACTGTGTGTCTTGTTGTAAGATAATCTCTGTCATTACCTAACCGTAAAAATGTGCCAAGTGTCGTAATTATCGTCGTCCGTAAGCAAAGTTCTGTATAAGTTAATGTAGTTACCTCGTAATAAACAAAAGTGAAATGCAATACGGATACATATCATACTTATTACGTACATTACCCTGATCAATAAAGTACTATACTGTAACGTATTGTTGTGGTACGGAAAAGGCTGTCTCATTGTAGCTATGCCACTAAAGTTACTAGTAAAACATGTTTTACATTCCAGAAGAATTCAGAAAAACTATGTAGATATAAAACAGGTACAGCGGAAAAGCAATAATATAAATTGTGTCACTCATTAGTAGCATCGTGATATAATCGTGTAGCTGTCAAATAAACTAACCACTGTGTCATCTGGTATTTCTCAGAAAATACAAAAATCCATAATGTATTTTCAAGTAAACCAAAATGTTGCATTAAAATCTCATTAGCAATACCGTATATGTTCTAAGTATGTAAGCCTTATAGTCGCTACGTAATCCTGCAACGAACAAGCAAGAATGAACACACAATAACACTGTGTCGCCTGTTCACTACAAAAATGTATTCGTAATTACTGTCTAAATACGTTCCCTATGTTCTTGACTGGATAGTTAAGTTTAAAACATTGTTGCATACTAACAGTTTCTAAGTGTGACAAAGCGTACTAGAAGTGAAAGATTTTATGGCAAAGACTACGTCAATAGCAGATCATCTCTCAATAAACGATTTTACATGTGACATGTGGTGCAACCCTTTACTCTTCCTAGAACACAGAGTTTCAACATTAACGCAATTATCATGTGGTATACGTCGGATTCTGTAAGGTCCATTGTAAATCAGAAAGAATTTGTGACTCAAGTGTTTCTTCTTATGTGACAATGAACGAGCTTTAATGAGAACTTTCTGACCAATATATAGTTTCTTCGCATTTGCTTTACCGTGTAGTTTTCTCCTTTTGTCTACAGCATAATTTATATTTTTAATAGCCAAATCAATTATGTCTTTCCATCGAAATTTACATGGATTCGGAAAAGGTACAAGCTCTCTGATTCTGTTCGGTGGTTCTTCATTCTTCAGTACAAGAGTAGGTGGTAAGGCAGTGGTGTCATGAGGCATTTCATTCAGCACGTTTTGAAATAAGTGTAAATATCTGTCCCAATACTGACGCTTTCTCTGACAATAAAGTCTGCAAAGCTTATTGATTTTTTTCATAATCCGTTCAGACGGGTCACAATGTGGTGAGTACAATGAAATAAAAACAGGTTTGATTTTATGAATCGAAGCATGCGTGACCAAACAGAAGATCTGAATTGCGGTCTGTTGCCTGAAATGACTTTACTAACGTGTCCAACTTCATGTAAGATATTTTTAACAAAGGCGTTCGATACAGACCGTCCAGTGGCTTTACGTAACGGTGTGAAAGAAACAAATTTTGAAGTAAGTTCAACAGCTACTAGAACGTACGAAAATCCATTCGATGTTCTGACAAGTGGTCCCAAGAGATCAACAGCAGCAAATTCTATTAATTTAGAAGGAATAATAGGGAATAACGGAGAACGATGTGAGATAGTAGATGGTTTAGCCTTTTGACAAAGTTTACAAATAGACAAGACTCTTCGAATTCTCTTTTCCATATTGTTAAAATAACAACTCGTCGGAAGAATATGATAGCATTTTCGTGGACCAAAATATGCGTAGCTCAAATGAATGTACCAAATGAGCTTATGAACAAAAATCAGGAATGCAAATTACCCATAGCTTGTCATCAACAGTGTGGTGTGTGAAGAGTATGTTGTTTCTAACCAGATAATAATGCCGAATCTGCGTGTTTGTCCTTTCATGCCATTTACTTTTGATGTCCTTCCAAATTATATCCTTATCTTGGTCATGAGCAACGTCCTTTAAAGATGTGGTGATGAAGTTTTCAAAGGCGACTTTCTGAACGTAAAGAATACTGAAATTTTTTTCGAGGTTGCCGTTTGTGTTACTTTTCTCAAGCCCAGCCGGTGCAAGTGACAGTGTGTCCGCAACAATGTTCTCCTTGCCGGGAATGTAGACTATTGTGAAGCGGAATTCTTGCAGAAACAATGCCCAACGTTTTAACCTGTCATGATTTAATTTTGAAGACATAAGGAATTGTAATGCACGATGATCACTGTATACTTTTACGTGCTTACCAGAAAGAAAGAAACGGAATTTGTTAAATGCCCAAACGATAGCTAAAGCTTCTAATTCAGTAACGGAATAATTTTTTTCAGATTATGTTAGCACTCGGCTAGCAAAAGCAATGGTTTTCTGAACATTAGTGTCATTTTCTATGGCTTCTTGAAATAAATGGGCTCCAAGACCGACTTTAGAAGAATCCGTGCTAAGGCAAAAATCTTGTGACAGATCTGGATGAACTAGTATTGGCGCGTTAAGTAGCGCTTCTTTCAAAGAACTGAATTCCAACAGTGCTTGTTCGTCCTAGTTCCAAATCGATTTTTTTCCAGTGAGAGAACAAAGTTTTGGTGTCACCAGAATTTGCATATTCAGAAAACGACGGTAAAAATTTACGAGACCTAGAAAGCTGCGGAAATGTTTTTTTGTGGATGGTACTGGAATGGGTCTGATTGCTTCTAACTTTTCAGGATCCGGCTGAATGCCTTCAGAAGAAATAATATGTCCCAAAAACTTCACCTTTGACCTACCAAATTCAGACTATTCCAAGTTAACTGTAATTCCAGATTCTGCAAAAATACGTAACACACTGTTGGGGATACTATTGTGTTGTTCCCATGAGGCTTCTCCTATTAGAATATCGTCCAGATATAAGACGATGTGACGTTTTAGGAACTCAGGTAATATGGAATTGAGCCTACGAATGAATGCTGCTGAAGAAATGTTCAAATCAAAGTGAAGTTTCCGAAACTGATATCAAACGCGGAATCAAGGAAAAGCAGTGTATTTTCTACATTCTGGATGAAGTTCGATCTGATGAAAGCTGGATCTGAGATCAATAGAAAAGAAGCACTTTTACACCATTAAAATTATGAATACGTTCTTCCAGTGCTTACGGCCTGTCTGTTTCAGGAATGATGATAGTATTCATTTGTCTCGAATCTAAGACAAGCCTGATCTATCCATTTTACTTCTCAACAACATGTAATGGATTTTTGTATGAACTTACTGCAGGCTTAGTAATGCCCTCGTCAAGCATAGATTGTATTTCTGTTCTAACACGGTCCCGATAATGTGCCGGAATTACGTATGGTCTGACACAAAATTTAGTATGTTCACGAACACGAAACGCGTATTAAAATCTCTTGATTGTTCCTATTTTTTGAGTAATATCTGTGGAATGTGCTTGTAAAATCTCAAAAAGATCCACCCTATTAGTGTCATTGTAATTATCAGTGGTTTGAATTTTATTCTGAATTAAAACATTAGTACGAAATACGTCGTCGATATGATCCCTCTCAATACTTGCAGAGTGATTGTTAGTGTCAAGTTCCGTCGAAAACTTATTTCAGCATCGTGAAAGTTTAAGTCTTTCTGTGCATTCTTTAAAAAAGTCTACTCCCAATATAATTTCTGTTGACAGTAATGGAACGATAAAAAAGTTCATAGAGAAACTGTGGCTTTGACAAAAGGATTCTAAGTTGGTTTGTTGGCGTACATCTACACTTTTTCCAAAGATTGCACCCTGTACTTTAATCTTACGTAACGGAAGTGTGGAGCAATCGTTCTATTTGTTGTATTGGCTAAAGGCTGTTTCATTAATTATTGAAATGGGACTGCAAGAGTCAAGTACTGCCGTAAATTTTACGTCATTTACTGTAATGTGAATTACAGGGTATGCAATGTTGTTCTGTTTTACGTCGTGTTCCTGGAGTAAGATGTCCCTAATGTCTTCCATTTTTACGTAATTAATAGCCACGGCAGCTAAGTCGTCAGCTTCATAAGTACGTTTTGTGGCTGCCAGCGGTGTGAGTCATTGTCTTCTGTCTATTTGTTGACGCGCGTTGTTATTGGGATTTAGATATCTAACCTCTACAACTTCAGCTTCTCGAGAGGGCCCTGTCCTGTTTGAATCCCGCCGATTCTGATTAAATTCTAGTCTGTTGATAAGATTATATCGTCTGTCGTCATGTGGGTAGTTTCTGTAATTTCTTTCTTGGCGATCTCGTGGTGGAGAATTTCTCCCAGAATCGTAACTGCGCGGTGGACCTTTGCGTCTTAAGCTATTCTGTCTCCGTTGATAATAATTTCCCATATTGTCTGTTTCTCTGATTCTCTCTGTCATAGTCATTACTGCGGAGAGGTGGTCTTTCCCTGTAATTATTATTACTCTGCCAACAGTTCTCATTCGGGTGGTGTCTGCTTTGGTCACTATTTGCGTTGTAAGAATAGCCTTGTCGTGTCCATTTATTATTTCTGTCATCGCGGAATTGTGACGGATGTGACATGTAATTGTGTTCCTGTTTTCGTGTCCCGCGATTGTCAGTGTCAATTTCGAATTCTTGTAACAGTCCCTGAAAAGCTTCAATGTCGTCTTTGCAACGTCCTGCCAAAATAACATGTCGTAAATGCTTAGGCAATTTGATTAAGCAAATGCGAATAAGTTCTGAAGAGTTGTATGGGTTTGACAGATACTGGTTCTTATGCAACATGTCTTCAAAATATTTGACAAAACTGGAAAATTCAGATTGTTCGAAATGTTTCATCATTATGATGCTATGTTTTACGCGATCTTGAGTAGCTTGAGACCAATACGCTGAGAGCAAGGCATGATAAAATTCTCCTTCACTGTGACAATCGTGAATGACCGATAGCATTCTTTCAGCTGGTTCATTCTCTAAGTATCCACACATAAATTTTAATCTGTGCTCTAAGGACCAGTTCGGAGGAAAACAATGAGAGAATTGACGAATGTCGTCGCCAGAATTCTTAAATGTTTTGAATTTACGTGTAGTAATGAACAGCTTATAGTCAGAGTCATCGTGTCAGCGAGTCGCATAACGGTCATTGTTACGTCGTTTAGGCAGTTTCATCTCAAAATTCGATGTATCTAGCCAATTTCTTTTATAATTTCCGAAATGCCCTGTGTTATTATTTTGTGGCTGTTCGGTATTTCTATGCTGCTCTTCCCGTATCGGAGCGCGAGTGTCCTCTGAAATATGGATTCTTGTATTACTTGTGCCAACTGATTTTGTACTTTTGGATTTCCCTTTTGTGTTCGTATTAATTTGATTCTGACTTTGTTTGAATTTTCTAATTTGTTCATATCTTCTGTATCAGTAAAGGCTACTGCTGTTGTGTCATTCAGATCATCATCTACCTTTGTAGATAAGTTAGTGAACTGATCCCAAAGTTTGGCTACTTTCTACGATAATGAACTGATTTCTTCAGTGTGTTCTTCTGACCCAAGTTTCAAAGTATCCATTTGTGTTCAAAGCGTATCTATTATGTCCTTAAGTTTCCTTGAGTTTCTGCAAGTTGCGTAACCGAGTCGGCAGATGCAACAGAGCCAATTTTACCTTGCAAGGTGTCGTGATTTTCATGAACAATAGTTTGTAATTCTTTTATGGCTGCTTCGTGATTCTGTAATGCATTTTCATGACCGGAAAAAATAGGCTGGAAATGCTAACAAATTTGTGTTTTTACGTCATTACAGACTATTTGCCAATTCGATTCGATTTTAAGTAACTCAGCAGTTAAATCTTTGAGTGTTTGTTCAAGCGTTTGCTCAATCGTGTTTAACTTTCGAAGATTTTGTTCCATTGTGTCTAACTTTTGAAGCTGTTGCTGTGTTTGTCTCTGATTTTGTTCGATTTGTTTTTGATTTTGTCTCATTTGTTGCATTAATTGCAATAATAATATATTAGTGTCTGGAACCTGTTCCTCTATGCTTTTCGGCAGTGCATTTGCAACAGCAACATTCACATTTTGAAAAGCAGAAAATGCGTCTTGACTTAATTGAGAAAAATGTGAGGACGCAAAACCTGAATCTACGGTATTTGCAAGATTGTGTCCTGTCATTTCGTGTTCCTGGGACGAGCTGTTGCCGACCGATCGATCGACAATTCTACACTGATCACTAACTGTTTCACTGTCTACACGATTATTTATTGCCTGATCCATTCCCCTATGCACAGTTACCACATTACTATGTTGAACATTACTTAATTCATTACACGGTGGCGCTAATACAATACTCTCGTCTTCACTGTCCTTTCTCAGTTTATTTTGGAGCCTAGTATTATGTTTTTCACACGCCATAATTGTGACAATATTTCACACAATAACGCAGAGAAGCACAATCTGAAGAGCAAAATAAGTAAACACATTAAAATAGCACTGAAAATAATATCTATTTAATTGGAAGCGGGCTGCAAAATACTCGGTGCAAATCTACATGCATGCCACAATTGTTTTACCGTTCAACAATGAAAAACTACAACTACAAAGGAGATTTTCTCTGCAATTACTCGCTAGCAATAAACAATAACAACACTCATTACACAAACTACAAGAAAAAATCTGATGATTCCAGTGAGGTATCCTCAGCTAAGGGTCGACATATGTAATGTCCCCTTAGAAAAATTATAAATGACTGTGCTGATAAACCTGTTACGTTATTTGGTTTCCAAACAGCTGAGCAAAACAGAACGTAGCCAGACATTTCTCTCTTTACTTATTCTAATCATCACTAAACTGACACACTTTTTTTATTTTTTTTTACCGCAACGCAATCTGACTTTCAATAATACCTACAAAAGAATGGCCCAGACTAACAATAACCTATACCTTTCATGAATCACTTATCTCACAAAAATCTTCGTTACTCAAAACTACTGGAATACAGCAAGCGTCAATCCTGCCAGCTAAATGAAAGATTCTAACTACTGAAGGCACTAACTACTGATAGGCATGGTTAGAAAATGAAAGTCACCACCAACTACTATCGTATGAGTCGGGTACGTGTTTGAAATCAAACTCAAGTTTCAGACCAGTTACAGTTCAGTTGAAATTAGGTTCTGTTCAGTCAAAGGTTATCATATGAGCATAAGTTGGATAACAGTTTGAGGGTACATAGTTTTGATAACACACAGACTTTGCATAGAGTGGGAGGTAAATTTGAGCTATATTTCGCACAGAAACACATAGTGGGGACCTTTTCTGCGATGATAGTTCGTTGGTTCTTTTCGCAGTGCGAAGTCAGATAGTGTTTGATTTCTCGAAAGCAAATAATTCCAGTGCGTTAATTTTACTACAGTTGTACTTCTTTTCCAGGCAATTCATTTAAAATTTTGTGTTCAATTTGTGAAAGTTAGTGTCGTGTGACCATTATCGACTGCTTTATTACGTAAACAGTTGGCATAATAATATAGGTTCTGTGTGGATTTCATTCATTGTTGAGTAACTGTGTGTACGCTACTACAGTTTTTTGTCACTGTAGCAATTTCGTTTTTCCTAGAAAAAGTATTTCATCATATTTGGCTCAAGAGAAAACAATATGAAAGTCCTTCGTAGCAGAAGACAAGAGATGGTACTACAAAATAACGAGTCGGTACAGGATAAGATAAACCAACTTGAGCAATTAGCAACTAACAGTTGTTTACACGAGACTGCAGGAAACTGTGCAGATCCAGAATTATTAACCAGTTTAGCGAACAATAATGAAACAGAACAAAAGATGGGTGATGAACACGCAAATTCTGTAGTTGAGTCGGTTGGCGATAAGTCGCCAGTCTAGTGAAAGCTTACAAAAGTTCCCACAACCGTACGAAACTAGTAGACGATACGTCAGACTCACGTTTTGCGTCTTTAGAACAGACAGAACACACAGCACCTTCAGTAAGTAATAATAGAGTATCACACAATGTGAGTCTGGTAAATTTGTCAGAATCAGTTTGTCATAGACTCGAAAAATTACATAAAAAATAGGAAAGCACTGGAAGAGAACACATTAGCGCTTTTAGAAGGTATTAAGAACAACCTTCAACCGTTTCTCAGCAGTTTTGACGACAGATTATGTAACCTACTAACTGAATGCGAACGCTTGAAAACAAATCAATAAAATGACAAGGACGAATTGTTGGCTAAAATTAGCTCTGTGTATCCGAATGTGATAGTGACGCAGTTGAACGAGCTGTGCAAACTGTTTGACTCAAAATTTAAGTAAATTAGTGAACGTATGGAAACCTTAGCACTTAATTTCGGAGAACAGAAGGAATAGTTAAGTACGGTTAAAGAAAGGACGGATGACTTGGCCACAAAACTCGCAAATTCGTCAACCATTGGAGTCAGAGATGCAAACGACAGAATGCCAGCACAATTTTCAGATACGGCAGAATATCAGTCATTAATAGATTTTAAAGACAACCAGGAGAACATTAATACGGAAAATAAGCGTCGTAGGAACACTATGAATGAAAATAATTCAAGCGAGTTGAAAGAAAGCTTAACAGCTAAGACGAAAAGGACGGATTTGACCGTTTCATTCATATTCATAAAACTTTGGTGACCATACAAATTTATGGCGTTTAGGTGGGTGATTTTTCACGAGAACACCACCACACATGGTGATACTACAATGAATGGCAGATGTGGTGCAATAGAGAACACTCTGGTTCAAACAAAAATCGTAACTTCGATTACAAACATTTTTTGACAGTACGTAAATTTAAAGTTTTCAGGAATTACAGTAACGTAATCCACACTCAAGTTTGCCTTGATCAGTTCCTACATTCTTTACCACCAAACTGGCCACTTGAACACAAATTAGAATTTTTCTACGGTTTTTTGGAAAATTTCTCTGCGGTTATTTAGAAAATCAAGCTGCTGAAAGAATCCGCTCAATTGTGAGAGATTGCCAAAGCGCAAATGATTTCTACCGCGCATTTTTGTCAGCTTACTGGTCGCAGACCACACAAGATCGGGTAAAAAATAGCATTGTAATGTTACGAAACTGTAAACAGTCTGACTTCTCTGGCCCAGCAAAATGTTTTGGAGACATGGTACACAGTAATCAGTACTTAACAAACCATACAGTCCGTCATAACTAATTCTCATTTGCTTAACAAAGTTACCTTTACTTCTAAGACACGTGATGTTGGCGGGCAGATGTCAAGACGATTTAGAAGCATTTCAAATATTACTTCAGGAACAGTAATTGGACAGTGACGAAAGCTTAATGAGAAACCATAACAATCACAACAGAAATTATGACACACAAGATTCTCTTGTACCACATGAAAACAAAAACTGTGGGAACTTGCATAGCAGAGACGACAGAAACAATGACACGCAGGATAACCGACATCACCCGTGTGACGTACAATTCTCGCAGTTGTCTAATCATTATTATGATAGAAGTAATTTGCACAGATCTGAGTATGGACATAATAACAGACATCACAAGAACTTATGGTAATGAGAACAGGCGTAATCATAATTATCAAAACAATGAAAACAATCACATACAATACTTTAACACAAATGGTTATCATGTTAATTCTCTTGGGCACAATTCAGGTAGATTAAATCCGCAATATACATGGCACAACAACAATTACGCAAATAGCAATCAACAAAGTCAAAACTAGCACAATCACTGTATCAGCATCAAAATTTACAATGGCAAAATTCTGGAAGGGCACGCTCAGCGTGACAGATGGAAATAATTGAAGTCAGATTACCAAATCCACGAGATAATCAACGTTGAGGAAGCAATACAGGACGATGACTCGCGACTCAGGTAAATATCAAAAAGCTACAGGTTGGACAGAAAATTCTAGTTAAATCTCGTCCTTTATCTTGTAAAAGCAAGCATCTTAGTAAAAAATTCCTTCTCGTACATAGCGGACCTTATAGGATTCCTAAAATTGTATACGACAATGTTGTGGTAACTGAAATTCTTCGGACGCCCGAGAGCAAGGGACTTCATCATATCTCGAATATCAAACCATATATAGAATAATTATGTTTACTAAAGTTGTACCTACATGATAGAAATACGTGTCACCTATATCGAAGATATGTCTTAAATTACAGCGCATAGCAATGGTTAAGAGATAAACAATGGTATTGCACCACATACCAGAGCGACTCCCGTCGCGCAGAAGGGAACTTTTCACAAGAATCAGGCGACGTCTGTCGCACAACAAACTTCATTTATGGCGCAACAAATCGAGCGATTTGCTGGCACAACGGGTGTTCTCAACAAATTGCTACGAACTTCAAAATTTCATCTACAATCCGAATAAGAGCAAATAATTTCCAGTAAAATAAACATTTACAGAATTTTTTAAAAAAGTTCTGAGAGACTAAACAGGATACCAGCAATGCGTTGTTCACTTGAGATATATTTTTTGGCTATACACAGTGATGATAATACAAAGACATATAACATTTTCTACCACTCTTGACGACGTATACAGGCTGTTAGGATGGTGATCGTATTGTCTGGAAAGAAGAGTAATAGGTAGTTAGATGTAAGAAGATTTTCAGGATCTATTGTGAGGTAGTGAAGTTCTCTTTACTGAAACGAAATACAAGGGTAAATCAATTATTATCCGCAATTTAGTTATATTTTTGTTTATTTTTGTAGTACTGTCGTTTAACGTTGATGACGCATGCTTTGTTTAATTTCTGTTAAGTCTTTGCAATTTTCAAGCTGCTAGATTAGTTTCGCTATCGATGCCGTGCTGTTAATCATGGGCGCTCCACTGTCGATTTGCATCAAAGAGGAGAAACGTTCAGTGATCCGTTTTTTGTTGTCAGAAGGCGTATCAGGGGCCGAAATCCATCGAAGACTTTCGTTACATTACGAGAACAGTGTGTTACCACAACGGAGTGTCTACGAATGGATTGAAAAATTCCGAAATGGACGCACAAGTGTTATGCACGATGATGGAGCCGGACGACCGTTTACCGCCGCAAATGAAGACACCATTGAGCTGTAAGTAGGCTGTTTATGTTTTCTTATTGGCAACGTTACGTAGCGCTCTGTACGAAAATCAATGGCTGTGCTGTGTGCAGTCTGTGGCTAGTTTGCATTGTTGTCTGCCATTGTAGTGTTGGGCAGCTGGATGTGAACAGCGTGTAGCGTTGCGCAGTTGGAGGTGAGCCGCCAGCAGTGGTGGATGTGGGGAGAGAAATGGCGGAGTTTTGAAATTTGTAAAAATGGATGTCATGAACTGCTGTATATATTATGACTTTTGATGACTATTAAGGTAAATACAGTGTTTGTTCTCTGTTAATATCTTTCATTTGCTAGCTATGCCTACTAGTAGTTAGTGCCTTCCGTAGTTTGAATCTGTTATTTAGCTGGCAGTAGTGGCACTCGCTGTATTGTTGTAGCTTGAGTAACGAAGATTTTTGTGAGGTAAGTGATTTGTGAAAGGTATAGGTTAATGTTAGTCAGGGCCATTCTTTTGTAGGAATTTTTGAAAGTCAGATTGCGTTGCGCTAAAAATATTGTGTGTCACTTTAGTGAATGTTTGAGTACGTTCAGTTTTGCTCAGCTGTTTGAAAAGCAAATAATGTAAGAGGTTTATCAGCACAGTAATTCTAAAATTGTTCATATGTCGACCCTTAGCCGAGGATACCTCACTGGAATCTTCTGATTTTTTCTTGTAGTTTGCGTAATTAGTGTAGCTATTGTTTATTGCTAGCGCGTAATTGTAGAGAGAATCTCCTTTGTAGTTGCAGCCTTTCATTGTTGTACAGTAAAACAGTTGTGGCATGCATGTAGATTTGCACCAAGTATTTCGCAGCTGCGCTTGCAATTAACGAGATATTATTTTCAGTGCTATGTTAATGTGTTCTCTTATTGTTGCTCTTCAAATTGTGTTTTTCTGTGTTGTCGTGTGAAATATTGTGACAATAATGGCGTGTGAAAAACGTAATACTAGGCTCCAAAGTAAACTGAGAAATAACAGTGAAGACGAAAGCAGTGTGTTAACGCCAACATGTAATGAATTAACTAATATTCAAAGTAGTAATTTGGTAACTGTGCATAGGGAAATGGAGCGGGCGTCAAATAATGGTGTAGACAGTGAAACAGGTAGTGAACAGGGACGCATTATCGATCGATCGGTAGGCAACAGCTCGCCTCAGGAATCGGGAATGACAGAACACAATATTGCAAATACTGTAGACTCAGGTTTTGGGTTCTCACCGTTTTCTCAAATGAGTCGAGACACATTTTCCGCTTGTCAAAATGTGAATGTTGCCGGTGCAAATTCACTGCCGAAAAGCACTGAGGAACATGTTTCAGACACCAGTGCATTGTTATTACAATTAATGCAACAAATGGGACAAAAGCTTCAAAAGTTAGACACAATGGAACAAAATCAGAGACAAACACAGCAACAGTTAGACACAATGGAACAAAATCAGAGACAAACACAGCAACAGTTAGACACAATGGAACAAAAGCTTCAAAAGTTAGACTCAGTGGAACATACGCTTGAACAAACACTTGAAGATTTAACTACTGAGTTACATAAAATCGAATCGAAACGTCAAAAGGTCTGTAATGACTTAACAACACAAATTTGTGAGCATTTCCAACCTATTTTTTCGCAGCATGAAAATGCATTACAGAATCACGAAGCAGCCATAAAGGAACTTCAAACTATTGTTCATGAAAATCACGACACCTTGCAAGCTAAAATTGACTCAGTTGCATCTACCGATTCGGTTACGCAACTTGCAAAAACTCAACCAAACTTAAAGGACACAGTAGATACGATGTCAACAAAAATGGACACTCTGAAACTTGGTTCAGAAAAACACACTGAGGAAATAAGTACACTATCGGAGAAAGTAGCCGAACTTCCGGATCAGTTCACTAACTTATCTGCAAAGGTAGATGATGATCTGAATGATACAAGACCTGTAGCCATCACTGACACAGAAGAGTATGAACAAATTAAGAAATTCAAACAAAATCAGAATCAAATTAATACGCAATACAAAAGAGAAATCCGGGAAGTACAAGATCAGTTGGCACAAGTAATACAAAAATTTCATATTTCAGAGGACACTCGCGCTCCAACACGGGAAGAGGAACTTAGAAATACGGAAAAGCCACAAAATAATAACACAGGGCATTTCGGAAATTATGAAAGAAATTGGCAAGGTGCACCGAATTTTGAGATGGAACCGCCGACACATCGTAACAATGACCGATTTGCTACTCTCCGACACGATGATTTTGACTATAAGCTGTTCATTACTACACGTCAATTCAAAACTTTTAAGAATTCTGCCAACGACATTCATCCACAAGCGTGGCTCCATCAATTGTCTCATTGTTTTCCTCCCAACTGGTCATTGGAGCACAGGTTAGAATTTATGTGTGGCTACTTGGAGAATGAACCAGCTGTAAGAATGCGATCGGTCATTCACGATTGTCACAGTGAAGGAGATTTTTATCATGCCTTCCTCTCAGCATATTGGTCTCAAGCTACACAAGACCGAGTAAACCATAGCATCATAATGATGAAACATTTCGAACAATTTGAATTTTCCAGTCTTGCGAAATATTTTGAAGGCATGTTGCACAAGAATCAGTACCTGTCAAACCCATACAGCCCCTCAGAACTCATCCGCATTTGCTTAATCAAATTACCTGAACATTTACGGCATATTATTTTAGCAGGACGTTGCAAAGACGACATTGAAGCTTTTCAGGGACTGTTACAAGAACTGGAAATTGACACTGACAGTCACGGAACGCGAAAACAGGAGCACAACAATTACAGATCACATCCGTCACAATTCCATGATGACAGAAATAATATACGACAAGGCTATTCTTTCAACGTAAACCGTGACCGAAACAGACACCACCCATATGACAACCGTTGGCAGAGTAGTAATAATTACAGGGAAAGATCACCTCTCTGCGGTAATGACTACCACAGAGACAATCAGAGAAACAGACAATATGGGATCAAAATAATTATTATCAAGGGAGACAGAATAACTTTAGACGCAACGGTCCAGCGCGCAGTTACGACTCTGGGAGAAATTCTCCACCACGTGACTGACAAGAAAGAAACTATGGAATCTACCGACATGACGACAGACGATATGATCGTAACGACAGATCTGAACTGCATCAGAACTGGCGGGATTTAAACAGGGCAGGGCCCTCTCGTCATGGTGAATCTGTAGAAGTTAGGTCTCCAAATCCCAATAACGACGCGCGCCAACAAAGAGACAATAGGCAATGACTCACACCGCAGGCAGCCACAAAACGTACTTATGAAACTGACGATGCAGCTGCCGTAGCTAGTAATTACGTAAAAATGGAAGACATTAGGGACATCTTACTCCAGGAACACGACGTAAAACTTAACAACATTGCATATCCTGTGATTCACATTACTGTAAATGACGTAAAATTTACGGCAGTACTTGACTCTGGCAGTCCCATTTCAGTAATTAGTGAAACAGCTTTTAGCAAGTGCAACAAATCGAACGATTGCCCCACACTTCCGTTACGTAAGATTAAAGTACAGGGTGCAATCTTTGGAAAAAGTGTAGATGTACGCCAACAAACCAACTTAGAATCCTTTTGTCAAAGCCACAGCTTCTCTATGAACTTTCTTATTATTCCATTATTGTCGACGGAAATTATACTGGGAGTAGACTTTTTGAATGAATACAAAGCAATCTTAAGCTTTCACGATGCTGAAATAAGTTTAGAGAAGGAAGGTAAGTCAATAGGTTTGAAATTTGAAGATTGGCTCTCAAACCATGACGAGGAAATTAATCGGCTTTACCTTCTGTTCGACAACAGTTCGGTATTTTCTACGGAACTAGACACTAACAATCACTCTGCAAGTACTGACAGGGATGATATCGCCGGCATATTTGAAATTAATGAGTTAATTCAGAATAAAATTCAAACAATTTAGAATTGCAATGACACTGATAGGCAGGACCTTTTTGAGATTTTACAAGCACATTCCACAGTTTTTACTCACAAAACAGGAACAATCAAGGGATTTCAATACCAATTTCGTGTTCGTGAGCATACTAAATTTTGTGTTAGACCATACGTAATTCCAGCACATTATAGGGACCGTGTTAGAACAGAAATACAATCTATGCTTGACGAGGGCATTATTGAACCTGCAGTAAGCTCATACAACAATCCATTACATGTTGTTGAGAAGAAAAATGGGTCGATCAGACTTGTCTTAGATTCGAGACAAATCAATACTATCATCATTCCTGAAACAGACAGGCCGCAAACGATGGAAGAGCTTCTTCAAAATTTTAATGGCGTAAAAGTGTTGTCTTCTATTGATCTCAGATCCAGCTTTTATCAGATCGAACTTCATCCAGAATGTAGAAAATACACAGCTTTCCTTTGTTTCAGCGTTTGTTATCAGTTTCGGAAACTTCCTTTTGGTTTGAACATTTCTTCGGCAGCATTCATTCGCGGGCTAAATTCCATATTACCTGAGTTCTTAAAACGTCACATCACCTTATATGTGGACGATATTCTGATAGCAAAAGCCTCATGGGAACAACACAATCGCATCCTCAACAGTTTGTGACGTATTTTTGCAGAATCTGGAATTACAGTTAACTTGGAATAGTCTGAATTCGGTAGGTCAAAGGTGAGGTTTTTGGGACATATTATTTCTTCTGAAGGCATTCAGCCGGATCCTGAAAAGTTAGAAGCAATCAGACCCATTCCAGTTCCATCCACAAAAAAACAAGTCCGCAGTTTTCTAGGTCTCGTAAATTTTTACCGTCGTTTTCTGAATATGCAAATTCTTGTTACACCAATACTTTGTTCTCTCACTGGAAAAAATACTATTTGGAACTGGGACAAACAAGCACAGTTGGAATTCAATTCTTTGAAAGAATCGCTACTTAACGCGCCAATACTAGCTCATCCAGATCTGTCACAAGATTTCTGCCATAGCACGGATTCTTCTAAAGTCGGTCTTGGTGCCCATTTATTTCAAGAAGCCATAGAAAATGACACTACCATTCAGAAAACCATTGCTTTTGCTAGCCGAGTGCTAACATAATCTGAAAAAAATTATTCCGTTACTGAATTAGAAGCTTTAGCTATCGTTTGGGCATTTAACAAATTCCGTTTCTTTCTTTCTGGTAAGCACGTAAAAGTATACAGTGATCATCGTGCATTACAATTCCTTATGTCTTCAAAATTAAATCATGACAGGTTAAAACGTTGGGCATTGTTTCTGCAAGAATTCCGCTTCACAATAGTCTACATTCCCGGCAAGGAGAACATTGTTGCGGACGCACTGTCACGCGCACCTGCTGGGCTTGAGAAAAGTAACACAGAAGGTAACCTCGAGAAAAATTTCAGTATTCTTTACATTCAGAAAGTTGCCTTTGAAAACTTCATTACCTCATCCTTAAAGGACATTGCTTATGGACAAGATAAAGATCCGATTTGGAAAGACATCAAAAGTAAATGGCATGAAAAGACACACCCTCAGATTCGGCATTATTACCTGGTTAGAAACAACATACTCTTCAAACGCTACACTGTTGATGATAAGCTATGGGTACTTTGCATTCCAGACGATTTTGTTAATAAGCTCATTTGGTACATTCATTTCAGCTACGCACATTTTGGTCCACGAAAATGTTATCATATTCTTCGAACGACTTGTTATTTTAACAATATGGAAAAGAGAATTCGAAGAGTCTTGTCTATTTGTAAACTTTGTCAAAAGGCGAAACCATCTACTATCTCACATCGTGCTCCGTTGTTTCCTATTATTCCTTCTAAATTAAAAGAATTTGCTGCTGTTGATCTCTTGGGACCCCTTGTCAGAACATCGAATGGATTTTCGTACGTTCTAGTAGCTGTTAAACTTACTTCAAAATTTGTTTCTTTCACTCCGTTACGTAAAGCCACTGGACGGTCTGTATCCAACGCCTTTGTTCAATATTTCTTACGTGAAGTTGGCCACGTTGCTAAAGTCATTTCAGATAACGGACCGCAATTCGGATCTGCTGTTTGGTCCCGCATGCTTCGGAATCATAATATCAAACTTGTTTTTATTTCATTGTACTCACTACATTGTAACCCGTCTGGACGGATTATGAAAGAAATCAATAAACTTTGCAGACTTTATTGTCACAGAAAGCATCAGCATTGGGACAGATATTTACACTTATTTCATAATGTGCTGAATGAAATGCTTCATGATTCCACTGCTTTACCACCTACTCTTGTACTAAAGAATGAAGAACCACCAAACAGAATCAGAGAGCTTGTACCTTTCCCGAATACACGTAAACTTCGACACAAATACATAATTGATTTGGCTCTTAAAAATATAAAATCTGCAGCAAACAAAAAGAGAAAACTACACGGTAAAGCAAATGCAAAGACATTATATATTGGTCAGAAAGTTCTCATTAAAGCTCATTCATTGTCACATAAGAAGAAACACTTGAGTCACAAATTCTTTCTAGTTTACAATGGACCTTACAGAATCCGACGTATACCACATGATAACTGCGTTGAAGTTGAAACTCTGCGTACTAGGAAGAGTAAAGGTTTACACCACATTTCACATGTAAAACCGTTTATTGAAAGATAATCTGCTTTTTAACTTTGTCTTTGCCATAAAACGTTTCACTTCACATTTCTAGTATGCATTGTCAGACTTAGAAACTGTTATCATGCAACAATGTTTGAAATTAAATATCCAGTCAAGAACCAAGAGAACTTATTTAAACAGTAATTACGAATGCATTGTTATAGTGAACAGACGAAACAGTGTTGTTATTTGTACATTCTTCCTTGTTAGTTGCACGATTACGTAACGAATATACAGCTTACATTCTTAGAACATATACTGTTAATGAGATATTAATGTAACATTTTGGTTTAGTTGAAAAGACATTCATTATTTGAAGTACTTTCTGTGAGATTAAAGATTACTTAGTATTTGGTTTCTTTGATAGCTACACGATTATACCACGACGCTACTAATGAACGACACAATTTATATTATTGCTTTTGCACTGTATCTGTTTTATATCTGCACTGTTTTTCTGTATTCTTCTGGAAAGGAAAACATGTTTTAGTAGTAACTTTTGTGGTATAGCTACGAGACATCCTTTTCCGTAGCACAACAATACGTTACAGCACAGTACTTTCTTCATCACGGCGATAAGCGTAATAAGTGAGATATCTATACGCAAAGCATTTCACTTTTGTTTATCGTGAAGTAAGTACATTGACTTCTGCAGAACTTAGCTTTCGGAGGACGATAACTACGCCTCTTCCACAGAGATTATCCTACAACAAGACGCACATTTAGCGCTACAGGACACGCATTTGAGTGATTAATTTTGTACTTAAAACAATTTAGTTTTCAAGATTTTTGAATTACAAAGAAAGTTTTCCGTGATACATTTCATTCCATTGCTGTAATCTGTAACACCTGAGGGTATAATTACATTAATCCTCAGGGGGGTACACGCTTACTTTGTGTACCATGTGTTTGGCAAGCACAAGAAGCCCTAGCTAATATGGTATTTGCTTACACAACTTTACACATTGGTACCATATTTCTCTAACACATAATTACACAGCTATCTGATCATTTAACTGAAAAAGACAAACTTTTTTACTACGTCTGTGACACATGTCTACGCAATTACAGAGTTGGATTACTTTACACTTACGAAATTGTATTTTGTTTGTACTTTCTGAACTGTTCATATTATTTCGGACCCATTGTGATATTATGAGAGCTTTGAATGATATATTTGGTATGGGATCACGATTTTTAAAGTACGTTTGAGGCAGATGACACTTTTGACATGAGCAGAAATTTTTTTTTAGGTTTTGAAATTATTGGAGGAAGCTACGACGATTTTGAGGGTTGACCGAGGTGTTATGATGTTATTATTACGATGACTATGTGTATTATGCTGTTGCGGTATGTTTATGATCAATAAGCTGATGCTATATGAGGAATTTGATTATGCTATGTATTTATTATGATGAAATATTGAAGTGTCGTCGCAAGATTGACGTGTCGACGAATATATATATGTGTAATAAGGTAAGGAGTAATGAATAGTGGTTAGGGACTCTGACTTGTGAAAAAGGATGTTGGAAACCAAGAATCGTACTTTAAGAGTTATGAAATGTGTGTAAATGCGTGAATGTATCACAATCCCGGCGAAAATTTTTTGGACACTGTTATATTCATAAGATTTTGTTTCTACACATTTGCAATGCAAATTCTCGACCCGTGAAATTGTGTATATGAGACTGTCACTGTAGCGGAAGCTGCTGTCATAAATATTTCCGTAAGAAAGTTTAGTGACCACCTGCACGTAATGCGTCGTGGGCACCCAGCTGTGCCAGACACCTGGAGAAAAAGCCATTAGTGGTGCCTTTTCAGCGGCACAGGCAGAAAAAAAAGGGGGAGGCCATTATCCTCGCTATTGACATTCCTTTGAAAAAAGCATCGCAAATACGACATGCTCAAACTTGAAAACATATGATTATACAGTGGAGCTCTTAATTTATGATATTTACTAAAATGCCTAATGAAACGATGAGAAACATTTCACAGCTATTGTCTTGCTAGTTGAGAAAAATGCCATATGGCTTGCTTTATGTATTTATTTACTCGTTTTGTTTAATATCAAGTTTCTAGCTGCACTGCAGCATTGGTTAAAATAAAATTTAATAGATGTACTAATATAAATATTTTGTGCCTACAGATCCAGTAAATAATTTTATGATCTATTAAAAAAAAACGAAGGAGCCGAAAATGACGTTTCCCTTCACAGGAATTGCATATGGAATTTTCTTTTCAACTACTTGGTAATTTTTTTGGTTGAATAACTTCTTGTGGTGCCCCACCTTAATTACATAGACATTAAGATGTGAATATACATTTCCCTTGTCTACATTATTGTCTTTAGTGTAATATTTTTTCTGATTGAGCTATGTCATGTTTAGGTATAAGTTATAGCATTTGCTGCTGCTGTTTGCCAGGCATAGTGTTACTTTGTATTACGCTGTTAAGCCAGTTTTACTACGGATTTATTTTCCTTGTTTGCTGCACAGTGCCTTATATTAGTTATAATATTACAATTGCCTTGCCAATGTGAATTTTTTTCTCATTGCTGTTTGTGTTAAATATTTTGTGCTGCTGCATTGCCTTGTCCTTTAGTTTAGCATCTGAGCTCAGTAGATTTAAGTTAGCTTAAGAGGGGGTAGCCTATAAGAAAATGAGTTGCAATGAATTTGAAGAAATGCACTGAGAAGTTATACGAACAAAGTACAGGTATAGGTAGGATTTTCTTGGAAATAAATAATGAGGTAAGAAATATGTGAAATAAATACAGAAAGCATGCTTGGATAGGATTTTTTTGGTGGAAACAAAGGTTGAAATAAGACGAAAGATCTATGGAATGAAGTTTTGGGTTGGACTGCAGTACCAAATGTAGCACTGAAAACGAACCCTGTCCTTTCCTTTTGTGTTATCCCACTATGTGTTTGTGTACCCTTGTGTATTTGTTTTCTTCCTGTCTCTGTGTAGTTTCATAGAATTTTTTCTTCTTCTAATACTAAGCTACATTCCCTATGATGAGGAATACTGTTATCCTCAAATATAATTCGGATTAATAATATGTTATTTACCTTGTAAATATGTTTAGACATTATTTATTCTGTTTTGTTTTAATGCTCATGTGTGAAGTTGATGTTTCAATAATTATTCTGATCTTTTATGTATTTACTTATGTCATAATTCCAGTAACACTGATGTATATGCTTATTTCTATTCTGTTGTAAAACCTGTACTACAAATTTTATCTCTATTGTTATGTTCGTTAATAATGTATTTTGTACCTTTGTAGTTGTATTCTTATGTTATAAAATTGTAATTGACACCAGTTCATCAAATTATTAACTTGTAAGTTACATTTCACTGCACACGTTTCTGTTGGTCATAGTATATGGACAATATGTGAGAAGTAGGGACTCATAGTGTTTGCACGTGTGTTAATAATTCAGCAAGGGACTGGATAACAGCATTGCTGGTTCTAAGGACAATTCCAAAAACTTTGTGAGTGCGCAAGTGGTGGTTGTGGACTTGCTATATTATCCGCAAGACTCTTCAATGGTGATTGTGCACCCGCACAGTCACAACAGATGGCTGCTGGCCATCTCTACAAGGACTACAGTGGGTCTGCATCTTTGATGACCCACCAATACCATTATTTCTACAAGGACTACAGTGGGTCTGCACCTCTGGTGGCCCACCAATACCGTAATCTCTACCAGGACTACAGTGGGTCTACTCTGTGGTGACCTACCTACCAATATTCATCAACTTTGACTGACTCTGCTGTGGGTTTGCTCTGTTGTGGCCCATTACCTGTCTGCATGTCAAGAGTCAGCACTGTCTTTCCGTTGGAAGGACAACACTACTTCTCCAAGACTGCATGGAAATCCACTACTTCTGTGTGCAATTTCTTTTACTAATAAGACTTTGTGAAAAAAAACCTGTAATTACTATTATGATGAATGATCAGGACTATCTTTATGGACTGTGAAAAAATTTTAGCTTTTGACCAACATTGTATCAATAAGTGTGTGCATTTGATTTCTTTGTTATTGTAATTACGATTATGAAAAATTTTAACAAATACTATTAAGTAAATACATTGTTTGTTCTCTATTAATATCTTTCATTTGCTAGCTATGCCTACTAGTAGTTAGTGCCTTCCGTAGTTTGAATCTTTTATTTAGCTGGCAGTAGTGGCACTCGCTGTATTGCTGTAGCTTGAGTAACGAAGATTTTTGTTAGGTAAGTGATTTGTGAAAGATATAGGTAATGTTAGTCAGGGCCATTCTTTTGTAGGAATTTTTGAAAGTCTGATTGCGTTGCGCTAAAAATATTGTGTGTCACTTTAGTGAATGTTTGAGTACGTTCAGTTTTGCTCAGCTGTTTGAAAAGCAAATAATGTAAGAGGTTTATCAGCACGGTAATTCTAAAATTGTTCTAAGGGGACGTTTCAGAGCGTTCACGTGAAATTATTCTCTTAGACAGACGATTAACTATTGACGAAGTGGCACATCGTCTGAAAATTAGTCACGGTTCTGCCTACGAATTCATCCGCAACAGACTTGGGTTTCATAAAGTTTGTGCATGATGGGTCCCAAAATAACTCAGACAGTTGCATAAACAAACGCGCTTAGACATCTGTAAAAAACATTTGGATCGCTATGGTAACGAAGGGGACAACTTATTGGACAGGACCATTACTGGTGACGAGACATGTATCCATCATTATGAGCCGGAGAGTAAACGGCAGAGTATGGAATGGAAACATCCAAATTCGCCGTGCAAGAAAAAGTTCAAGACCCAATCGTCCGCAGGAAAACTGATGCTTACGTTTTTTGGGACGCACAAGGTCGAGTACTGGAACATTATGGGGAAAGGGGCACAGCAATAAACAGTGTACGTTACAGTGTGATGCTTACTGCCAGGCTACAGCCTACAATTAGAAGCAAAACACCGAGGATTGCTGTCAAAAGTGTTGTGTTGTTGCACGACAATGCCCATCCGTATGCTGCCGCCCACACTTCTGAATCGCTCCAGAAACTCAAATTTGAAAAACTGAATCATCCTCCATATAGTCCCGATCTTGCCCCTTCTAATTATCACTTCTTTGGTCCACTAAAACACGCATTAAAGGCCCGTCAATTTGCCTCGGACGAAGCAGTGAATGAAGCTGTTCATTCCTGACTCGCAGCTCAACCGAGAACCTTCTTTTATGAGGGCATCAGGAAGCTTGTACAACGATGGACCAAGTGCGTTGAAACGCAAGGAGAATATGCCAAAAAATGATGTTCTTGTAGGTTTCTATTTGATTACAATAAAATTTTGCAACTACTTTGCGGATAATAATTGACTTACTCTCGTAGTTACAATTACAGTTACGTGATGCTGTTTATGTGGACACAAGTGGACGAAAACAGAGCAAGGAATTATTTGAAGTGCATATTGAGTCGAAGACAGCAAATATGATTAATGTTGTGATAGGATAATGAGATTTATGTTGGTTAGTTACACGAGATGATAGTTATGAGCTATATAATTTGTACTGTACTACAATGAGATAGTGATTATGATGATTACTGTAGAGAATGGGTAAGTGAGTAATGGTTAGGGCACACAGCCCTGTCTCTTGTTATAGTCAATTTTTCTACCATGTGGATGCTTTTCGTGTTCATAAGCGTAAAAGGTAAGTTTTTGGAAAGATATGGGTAGGTGACAACAGTGAATGAAGGTAACGTGACTTGAAACAACACAGTTATTTATTTCATGTGGAGTTTCTGATCATCTGATGCAAATTATTCAACCTTTTGATAAACATACAGTGTCATTTTTTTCACCGGAACAACACAACATGTAATAGTTATGCAGGTTTTCCAGTAACCCGAGAACTGTACGTTTTTATCTCCATTTGTACATGAAATATGTTTTGCAAAGACGTGGATCAGCATTGATTGCTACTTTGTACTGTGACACACTCTATTAGCGTATGGTACCTCGCTGAGCTTTTTGTGACAGGTCTTTTAGGTAGTGTCTATTTTTCTTGTTAATACTGATGAATGACTTTTTTTTATTTGCATATAGCCACATGCCACCAAAATTTAAATTCTGCTGAATTCTGTAGAACTAATCTGCCTTTTCTTTGTCTAGCAGATAAACTTTACGTATCTATGAAACAAAAAAAAATATGGTTCAAATGGCTCTGAGCACTATGGGCCTTAACAGCTGAGGTCATCAGTCCCCTAGAACCTAGAACTACTTAAACCTAACTAACCTAAGGACATCACACACATCCATGCCCGAGGCAGGATTCGAACCTGCGACCATAGCGGTCGCGCTGTTCGCGACTGCAGCGCCTAGAACCGCTCGTCTACTCCGGCGGCTGTATGAAACAATGTCATAACAATATTGACCATCGTTCTAAGTGCTCGGGAAATCTCGGAGGTGAAGATGAAATTCGTGACTCACGAATTGTGACATGGATAGACAATATACTTAGAATGAGGAGAAAAGGCAATAAGAGCAATGGGATGCAGGAAGTATGTAGAATACGAATTTTTTTTCAGCTTTATTCTCTGTATATGTCATAGGATAAGATCGTTTAATATATATTCTTCTACTAACATGTGTGATGCTGCAGACTAGCTGTCTTCCTATATTTACATATGACTTGACAGTGATACTGCAGACAAACTGTCTTCCTGTATTTACCTATGACTTTACATAATAACATGCACTGCTTTAACTTAAGGAATTTTTAGGTTGAATTTGCCTCTTACATTTATCGAGTTTCTTTATAACGCATATTCTCTGTATAAATTGTTACTATAGGATGTGGCACCATTAGTAAAATAATTATGCTAAGTGTAGTACTGTAGTGAGCTCTCACAAGTCATGAAAGATATTTAAGAAATCATGAAAGATGTGTAAAGAGGAAGCAAAGAGAAAAAAGAAGAAAGGAAGTCGTATAACACACATATCAGCAAAAAAATGGTTACAAAGATGAAATTGAGATGAAATCATTAGGTAGGGTAAATATCAGATGAAATTATATTAAATAGGGCAAATGTGAGATATGATTAGGTAGAGAAAAGATGACAAATGGTTAGGTAGGGCAATGGAACTGAATCATATGAACATTTAAGAATGCATCAAATATATGATACAACAAAGCGAAGATATAAAGTAAACATTATTTCTTGGAAATTTGATTAAATTCTGTGTAAAATGATTAAGAGGTGCACAAACTAAAGGATGAAATATAACTAGACGCCACGCTAATTACTGACCATGTTAGGTATAATAATAGATGATGTCTGATTGACTGCATAAAGTATGCTTCGATGTGAAACTTGGTTAGTCCCTAATCCATGTTTTCCCAAATTATATATTTGTGTTCTTAGTCACTATCCTCACATTTTTATTGCTTGCGTATGATCACCATCCTTATTTGTCTCTTTCTGCCTTACTCCCTGTGCTTTTGTATATTTTGTTGACAATCATGCATACATATTTATTTGAATAGATTTGGAGGAACTATCTGTAGGTCATTCTGTACACAAAGAATGATTGTTTTTTATCATGCCTATCTATTACTGTACAGTTTTTAACTTGGTTTACTTGTGTTATGTTTATGTAATTCATCACTGTAATACTATGATGCCATTCTTCGTTGCGTTTTTTATAGACATAGAAATCTGTTGTGACCATAACACTACATGTGCTATCCTTAAGTCTAATTATGTAAATCTTATAACAACTGTTTTATTATAGGTAAGTTTATATTGTAAATGTAACAAATTGTAACTGATTGACCATTCACCACATATGATTCAGACTTGCCAGGGCAGAATTAATATGTCTGCTGATTATGTATTGAAACATTCTGTGACAAATCTTGGCATACCTCACCGACACAGTTTGCACCGACTTTTATAAAAAACTCTTCAATACTACAACATGGATTTGGAGTTATCTATGGATCAACAGACACCTTCACGCAGACACTACTAAGTGTTTTACTGTTTGCGCATGTGTGGCGTTGTCAGCTGAGAACTGTGTTTAGTCTCAATGAGTCTGCTTCCACACAACTTCCCACAACAGTGACATAACTGTAAAGAGCTAGCGAAAGTTTTGTCGTTTGTGAAAAAGATACTACTCTAAGTAGGTACGTCATGCAAATTACTGCTGCCATTTGTGGCTATGCTTAATAACTGCAGGAATTGTGTGATATATACACTCTCCAATCTACTTCCTGTATGCTGCAAAAACAGTGTAGATCACCAATACTACTTATTAAAATACAAAACGTGGCATATAAACTTTCAAAATTGCCTTTTGCAGAAACTTCTCATAGACATGATGAACCAAGATAACCTATCGTTGGTGAATTCCATTGACTACTTCATTCACGCTTTCCTGAATTATGTTAATATCTTTTACTTATAATTCTTTAAGTTATATTCTTGTAAAGCTATTTTCCTCTTTGTATTTGTAACATGTCTTGTATGTTCCTGTCTTTAATGTTAAAAATTTTGTTCTCGTCCCATTCCTGTCTGAAATGATCTACTCGGTGTAAATGATTCAAATGGCTCTGAGCACTATAGGACTTAACATCTGAGGTCATCAGTCCCCTAGAACTTAGAACTACTTAAACATAACTAACCTAAGGACAGCACACACATCCATGCCCGAGGCAGGATTCGAACCTGCGACCCTAGTGGTCGCGCGGTTCCAGACTGAAGCGCCTAGAACCGCTCGGCCCCAGGGGCCGGCCTACTCGGTGTAGCTAGAGGATCTAAGGTTGGCACGTTATTTTAATTTTTGCAAATTATCGATGTGCACGTTAGAGAGAGCGAGTTATGTTAATGTTAAACGACGATTGGTCTTGTTGTGGCACAGTCTTTGTACAGTCGGATACATTCTTAGTAGAAGTGTGGTTGGTGATGGACGTATTAGGTAGTGCTGTGATGACTTGTTACTGTATCTGTTACATGAAGAAAGATTCATTGTAAAAGAGAGCAAGGATGAATATGATGTATACTTTGAAAGGTGAAAGGAATATAATTGTTTTTTAAGAGAAGATGTTTGAGGTAAGACTGTAGCACTGCGCATCTAGTTTGTCGGAATGACTATTGTCAGGTAGTTAACTCCGTTCACTTGCTCAGAGCTGAGGTAAAGACCGCCCCACTTCCCTGACTCTTGCATTAGCTTGTTAACATATCAACTGATTAAGGTGGATAGAAATTCTCTGTTAACATTATATCCTTTTTAAACCATTGTTCAGTTTCTTAAGCATAGTATTGTTCAGATCAATGTTGTGTGAAGATCACGCGAAGTTTTGCTCTGTTTTTTTGAATACATACTTCAATCTAAAATCGTTGTCATTTCGTAGGAATGGTTACTGTCCCCATCCTACTGTTTAATGAAGGTTATTATTATGCAGTACGACATTGCACCATATCGTATGCAACAACTTCAATATTGCTTGGGAATTTAATTTAAAAAAGCAATCTAGCTTAGTCCCTGCCTGCTTGCTTTTTGCTGTTGTGCTTTCAAGAAATCTACAACAATTGTGTAAAGTGGAAATTTAGATTGTGGCCAGATACTTGTTTTAATTCAGTTTCGCATTTAATATAAAGCCAAGTTGTACTCAGACCAGTTACAGTTCATTTCAAAGTAGGTTCTGTTTAGTCCAAGTGTAGCATATGAGTTTAAGTTGGATAATGGTTTGAGGGTACATTGTTTTGGTGGTATGTAGACATTTAATAAAGTGGGAGGTAAATTTTGGCTAAATTTATTACAGAAACACATAATGGGAAACTTACAACATGTATGAACAAATTAATGATTTTTCGAACGATCTAACGACATCAGACACATAACGCCGTCTGTACATCGCGTGTTCAACTGATTGAACAAAGAAGAATTTGCCAAGTCATTTGTTATAAACATCTATTAACGGCTATGCAGTAGAGTGGCAAGAAGATGCATTACTTTACTTTCTCTACCAACACACCATCCTGCATATGTTGGAATTGTTTTCCCTTCTTAAAATGCCAATTCAGCCTCATACCACGCAAGAAGATTGGCAATTACAGTAAATATTCTTATCCCTATAATTGTTGTTATGTTTGTATGAGGTTATATACAGCTAGTGGAGGTGTCAGAACAGCAGCAGCAGGTCGTAGGTTTTGAATTTTCCATGCACAGCACTCTCTCACTGCATTTTCATCTTGACAAGGACAATGATTGTTGAAGACGTCACCTGTGAGTATTTGAAAAAGGAAAGTCCACCATTCTCACACAGCACTACTGAAGTACGAGTGGGGTGATGGCGGATGTGGGGGTCTCTATGGCTAAACACTGTTAATAGCTACAAATGGCATAGTGAGGCGATATGCCTTTCCCTGCTCTAACCCTGGCTGGGGCCGATGAACAGGCTGCACTGCTGAACTGGCACCTCGCGCTGTGAGGCCGGCAGACTGTATAGGCCACGAGCGTTGTGTTGTGCTGTTATGGCCCCTCACTTGGGAGGCGCCCCTAGGCTACGCTTGTGGCTGCGGTGGCGGTCTGAGGAGACTGATGTGCACTGCTGCCCTCGACTTCGTGTGGGCCCGAAGAGTCATCGCCCTGCTCGTGTCATCGAGACAGCGTGCGAAGTGGGCTGTGAGACGGTGGCGACTCGCTGGCCTCGGGGAGTAGTTAGCAGTCGGCTGGTGTTGTGGCACTGAGTCATGTTAGGAACACAGCATCGGATTCGGCAAGTGCGGACGGCAATCGGCAGGGCTGAGGCACCGTGTCTTGCGAAGGAGTTAGTATTGACATCAGGCACAGCCCTGTCTCCAACTAATAGCTACAGCTGGCAGAACCCATTCGTCTCGTGGTCCAGTGTCGCCTGGCATCATCGTGGTACTGCTGGCTTCTGATGACGACAGGTACCCCTGCCTCAAAATCCAGTCTTATTTATATGTCTCCAGTGCCCATTTGTTTCTCTAAAATCCGGCGTCTATTCGTGCTACCAAAACAAGAGACATGTCCTGGTGTGGTGTCACCAACCCAATTGCTACATGGTTACGGCTGTGCAGCGTAGTTTACCGCTATCCTCATTGTGAAATTCACTGCTTCGCCACACTTGCAGTTACCGACCCACACACAGCTGTTAACGCATTGCTCTCGGGCGCTTCGATGCTACTTTTCCTTATTTTCGTTAAGGACAATTAATTTGTCGACAAAAGACTGGGTTACGGCACTGCACTGCCCTCCCTTACGGAAAAGACCCGGTCCTTGGGGCTAACCCTGGCACAGTAATCTATTGTAATTACTTCTACCCCTAACCTGTAAAACTAGTATTGAATATGTGTGGGAAGAAGAAGGAGGTTGTTGTATCCCTCATATGACGACAGCGTACAGGTGGTCGAGAGATCAGGACTTATGAAGTGGGCGTCCAGGACTGACGTTAAATGACAGAACAGGAAAGTAGGTAAAACAAAGAAAATATATTTCAATGTATGGGGTAAACTGGGGTCTAGGGGTCTAGGGCAGAAAGTTACCAGGTGCAGGCCAGCGTAGGAGGTCGAACAATTAAAGTGGAAAACGGAAGTGGAGGCAGTTCTGCTGGTGGACGGTCATGGGTCGCAGAGGCAGAGGCTCTATCTCCCAAGAAAGCCGTCTGTTACAGTCGAGATGCAAATGACAAGAGACAGAGAGAGAGAGAGAGAGAGAGAGAGAGTGAGAGAGAGAGAGAGAGAGGGAGAGAAGCAACTGTGGTCCGCTGCACAGACCGCTCTAGAGTCCACACACGTGTCCTGTTTCCTACACGTGCTATTGGCTAAACCTATGGCGTTAATTTGCTAGCAAACCTTAGTAGGTTGCTGAGGGCATCTCTTGTCAGCAGCTTTAACCAGATAGAACTGCCTCGGTTCTGAAAGGCAACCAACTTGTATCACGTAGGCACTGCCAAAACTGGTCTTGGAGAAAACCTGAGAAGATTTGACTGGGGCCTTTGAAATAAAACTTTTTGACACAATTCCATAAAATATTCCTTCACGGGCTGGCACCTCGCACATCTCTTCCCGTTCCAGAGGAGAAGTGACTCACATTGTTTACAACAATGTGTCATTCACTCCCCAGAAAGACGGTTCGCCCTAGGAGGGGCTTGATGATATGGGAGCGATCTGTTACAATATTTCCTTTAGCGTAAGTGTTAGTGGAGTTATATGTAGTCAAGTTTACCATATTTCATGAGTTAAGTAAATACCAAAACATTAAGTGTTCAAATTACATCTTAGGATGTAATATTCTTAGTAAATCAAATAGAACTGTAAAAGACTGATTACAGTACAATAATGGAAGAATGAACCAAAAATTTCTTTTAATAGTTTATGCATTACAGTGCCAAACTCAGTGTAGTAAAAGAGTAGATACTGGCAGAACTTAATCAGATCTTTTTTTTTAAGGTTTAGACGCATTCCCAGGAACGTATAGGTTTTTGCGTTGACTTGCAAATATTAATCTCGAAGCTCCAAAGTGAACCAATACCAAAATATAAAATGTATCATGTGCATTTGAAAAAGAATAGTAACGAAGATAAAAATCTTGATACATCACCTGTGTACTAGTTACGGGTAATGGTTGCACAAAGTTCCACTGAATACAACATGTTAAAATAATTTCAGTAAAATGCAGTATTCAGTTAACATTTCCTAGAGACGGTGTACCATAAGGCTCACAGAAACCTTATCTAAATCAACACATCTTAAAATATAAAAGTAAAAAATATTCTCTTATATTAGATAGCTGATCACAATTCAGAATAACGGAAAAATTTGTAAATGCTAGACATAAGTAGGTGGTTGAGTTTCTTAAATTTCCAGGAATTTATATTGTGCGACAATAGTGGTGAACAACAGTAACAATAAAACGACAGCTTACAAAATATAAATACATTGGTCCAGATTCTATTTTTAAGATTAAAAAGAGGATGGAAAATAAATTCCAAGGTGAACACAATTCACTTTTCACTTCAGAGGAACGGGGATTTCATAGTTAATCAGGAAAGCAATGTTGGAACACAAAACCTCGACTGATAGGAAACGCAAGCAACAAATAGTGATGCTGACTGAATTTAGATGCAATAAAAAATATAAACTGGATATTGGTTTGTGGATTAGTGCTGGCATTTTCAACTGGGATTCAGGAAATAGTCTCTCCCTACATGCAAGTGGGCTGTGTTCAGGCCCACATGCTACAACGGCCGACTTAGTTAAGGACATGTACCTCTGCCAAAAAGGTCTGTAACAGTGGTAGTGAAGTAAACTGAAATCCAGCAGAAAATGTCAGTCACCAAGGGACGTCCTGGAAATTTGTTGTAGCTATGTAACGGCGTAATTTTAATAGAGTACGTTGGGAACCTCCATCTACTGCCTTAGCTATCTATTTGATCAGAGCAGGGGTTTAATGAATTAGCCTATATTGTAAACTCATGAGTTTCTAATATAAAATTGCTGAAACGTGGATAGAGATGATGCTCCCTTTAGCTTGGCTGATTGTTACAAAAGAGGTTCTACAAGACCTTGAATTCTTGGAAATGAAATAATCGTCTCAGTTTATAACTCTTATGAACAAAATATTGATTAATCAAAACACGAATCGCGAATGGAGTAGTTTACAATCGCTATAAAAACAATATGTTTAAAGTACAGCACACTCCAAATCTAGACATCATGTTGTCACACTTCATGAATCGCTAAAAGGTATGGCACAAATAATAATAGTAGGAATAATAACAGTAAATTTCTAAGTACTTAACGTGAAAATGTTCGTTGAGGATATCTTGTCTCTCGAGGCAAACATTTTCGAGCTTTGCACACATTACAACAAATGGGAAAACACCACTGTGACGTATACTTACAATAAAATTACATATTTGAATTGTCAAATCAAAGGACACAGAGATATTTGCTATTATTCCCACACGCTAAACAATGATCATTAAGTACGGTCTCACATGAGTAGGTGCGACTTAATATCTTCGTAAGACACTACTCAAGACTCGCATCCTAGAACCATGAAATAAAATCATCACAGTTACAAAAAGAACATAAAGCAAAAGTACTTGAGGAACAGATCTATGACAACTCGTTACAATCCATCACATGAAAAAAATATAATACTATACCTACTCCACGTCAACTATCTTAACGTAAGAACACTCCTTACTACATCATCAATCGACACTACAGTAAACCATGATCCACTGATTCATTGCCACTCTAAGTCCTTTTGGCAGGAAAGAACATGAAAAACTACTAATTTGTAAGGGTCGACGGATTGCGCAGAGCCATACGGTACATAACACGCGCTCGCCAGCCGATGTGTCTGGAATGCTGACAATTTGCTTGACGTGCGTCCGGCCGCACTGGGGAGCGGAGTACGCCACTGGCGGCCGTCCGCAGCGCGTGGTATTAACTAGCGTGACCTCGGGCGCGAAAATGTCTCTTTTCTTAGCTCACCATGGAGCCTTTCATACGACCGTAATTAGGATGACAGACACCGTGATGATGGGTGCGCGCAGCGTGCGTGTTTTATAATCCGCCTTTGTTAATAACGCTGTTTAAACCTATTTCTCGGTGTTCGCGTATTGCCGTACCTCAAGGACCCACCGCTTACAAATCCGGACAAAATGTTCGTGTAGTTATCATCCAGGGCAACAACAAAAACTACCCCGTTATAAATTCCTATTAATATGAAGAGACAAAATGTGAGAATACACCAATAATGTACAAAATACAAAGTTATTGGCATAGAGAGAAAAGGCAATACTGTATAAATGGTAAATTAAGCAACAAACAACTAACAAAGTTATCGTCCTATTCATAAGACTTTACATAAAGCTTTGGAAAGAATGCAGTGAGCTTATAATTAGTTCATAAAATAGGAAAAGGTTTATGGCTAGAATGTGGTTGAGCATGACAGAAGCGCACGTTTTTAAACAAATTTCTCACTGATGGGAAAAGAGCACATGGACTGCTGGGTGGAAAAGAATAGACGTGCGTGTGTGATGTGACAAACTGTGATGGTGGCTCAAAGGCACAAAGGCATGGTGGGTAGGAGGGATACAGCACCGCAAGGCATAGGTGTGACGGCTGCAAAAGGTGAGGGCGTTGGGGGAGGGGGGGGGGTATGTGGTATGGCTAGGAAGAGTGGAAAGCGGTGTCAGGAGGAGGAACAGCGTAATGAGGAAGCAGGGAGGGTGATCGGGAGACAGGGAGAGACGGGGAGAGAAAGAGAGAGAGAGAGAGAGAGAAAGGAAGGCGTTAAGGCGGCACAGCCACAGCCACGTGCTAAAGATGTGCATAGCTGACCGAATCTGCCATGAAGAAGCACAGTTGAGAACACGTACCGTCTCCATGTCGTCAATAATGTCGCTAACAACAAGTGAAACATAGTAAGACAATGCCAGTCAAACATCGTTAATTATTAGTACGTCCGCAGCTCGTGGTCTTGAGGTGGCGTTCTCGATTCCCGGCGGGGTCAGGGAATTTTTCCTGCCCCGGGATGACTGGGTGCTATTGTGTCGTCTCCATCATCATCATTCATCCCCATTACGGTCGGAGGAAGGCAATCGCAAACCACTTCCGCTAGGACCTTGCCTAGTACGGCGGTGTGGGTCTTCCACATCGTCCCCTACGCTCCTCGAAGTATAGGACTTCATCATCATCAACAGTTATTAGTACAGAGTGACACCAAATTTGTACATGGAATTTGTGTGGAAAAACCAAGTAAAAAGCAGCACAGGAGACAAGATTTAAGAAGGCTTAGTACAGGTATTACAGTACTCGTTTTAATTTTGAAAGGGAAACAGGATGACAGAGTGCATCTCTGTGTTAACTTTCAGTAAACACAAAATTCAGAAGTCGCTAACCAGCCGTCTTATGAACTGACTGTGCGAATGAAAACCACAACTGAGTAGCTTCAAGGCGACAAAAATTTCAGTACGTAAGGATCGAAGTACAATGGGATGTACTGCGGCTCCGACTCCATATACCGTGCAAAACACGTCGGTAAGAAAAGCGGGCATATTAACGTCAATGGCCACAGGTCTGAAATATTTCATAAAGAGAGAATGAACGGAAATCGTCAGTTCAGTAGACATAAGAATTAAAAACTTGCAATTATTAGTTATGAGTGGCGTCTTGAAAGAAAATGCAGAAATAAATGGTTTCTAAACCAACAATCGAATGAGATCATCTGCAGAGCAGTGGAAGATTAGTTGCAAAAATTAGAGGAAAATTCGAATAGTAAGGGTCAAGTAAACAATAAAACACAAACAGAACTGACACCACAAAGAGAGGCTGCACATTGTAGATTTTTGACAACAAAACGAAACACTCATCAAAGCGGACTTCTAAAAAGTAGCACTGTAGAAAAACTTCAGTAAGGTAAACTTAATAAATTCTTTCGAAAGCCAGGACAAAATGATTGTCAAGAAAAGATATTTACAAGGTAAATACAGTACATCTAAGTTCTATGACAAAGTGGAATAATACAAATAGCTTAATATCATCATATGACAAATACTTATACAGCAGATGAAAGAGCATACCCCAAAATCATCAGAAATACGTAAGATACAAATAGGTATGCGCCTGGACCATACTCCTCACAAAACTATTAACGTTTCCTCAGAACCACTTAAAACTTATACTATTTATGATAGTCAACTGAACAAGTACATTGTCCCAAATAAATTCTTAGAAAAAACTACAACTTAAAACATGGGCAGTAGACAGTAGATCTATCAAAGGGTGAGGGAATAGTTTCCCACAAAGTTCATTACAGTTCATACTCACTGAAAATCTATGTCATATGAAAACTAGACTTACTTAAGGTGCAGCTTACACGACTCAAAAACACATTGTCGTATCAACTGGAAATTCGCTGCGTGCTGAAGTGAATCGTGGTTAACGGTTCTACTCTTACCTCACACGGCCTGCTCATAAATAACCTCAACGAAAGCATCGAGTTCATATACATTTTCATATCAACAAAACTTCGCTGTCCTCTGCGGGACGACAGCAAAAACCGTCATATACTCACTTGACGACTTACAGAGGTTGAAAATATCTGTTCTCCTTCATCATTTAATTATAACTCCTATAATTAGTACGGTAAATCACGTATTACATCTTAGCTTCGTGCACTGAGTTAATCAATTACAAGCAACTACCACTTATGAAAATACAAAAGGCATGGACAGAAAACGGCTTCAGTATGGGGAGACATATGTAGAGAGATGCAGAAAGAAGAGAAAAGAAGACAGAAAAAGTTCAATCTCTTCGTTTCGCCGGCATGTCACATAGCGTCCCAGCTGTTTCGGCAACACAAGTGCTCATCGTATAATCACGACTGTGTACGCGCTTGGGCCCTAAGTCGCCTAGTCCCACTACTAGTCTGATAGACAATATCAAAATGGTCAGAATCTAATGGTCTGCCGCTTTTCTTACAAGACCTGGACGCGGATTTTGCGTCTGTACCCTGGCCTTGCAGTAACACCAAATACCCATTAAGGTACAAGGACTCAGTGCGCCGATTATTTCAGCAAGTCTGCAGACGCGCTTTCCGAGCAGAAGGAATCTGTGGGTACACTTTTTCTCTCACGTCTGTGGATCAAGCCGTAAGAGCCTACCGTCACTGGGGCACAAGAATAATAGTTTAAGAAAAGATGAAAGAAAGTAGGATGATCTTGCCAGGAAAGCGAAACAGAAGAAACGGCAGGGAGACTCTGTGGCTGCATTTTGCTAGCTGAAAATCTCTGGAGATTAATCGAAAACTCTCAAGAACATGCATATAGAAACTTCTCCTTATCAAAAAAACTAAGCCTGAAATACTTCAACAATAACAGAATTTGAAACAAGGATAAGAAGTCCACTGCAGTACACAGGTCCAACGGAAGTATGTGACTGAATTACACAGGCATTAAGTATCCAACCAACATTCATCTGAACTGCTTATATACGAAAGTACACTTGCAACATAGGTATCTGACAATAACAATACGCACAAAAATTTAAAGTTCGTATCATTCTTCTAAGTAAAGACACCTTTAAACAAAACTAAATAACTGCATAATATTCAAAATTCAACTCTATACAGTAAACTTCAAAATACCGAAAGGAAGGAACCCATACTAGTAGCAACAGTAATGGGGCATTGCTTTGGGAAAAATTTCTCTCTACACATGTTTCAGTCTGTCATAATACGTGCTGCGACTTTCTAGAAAAGTAATTCTGGCTCACGACATTTTTACATTACAGCCACTTGGAGTGAAATTATAGCGGGTGATACAAAAACTGAGCTCATAAAATTACAGTATTTACTCATTTAAAACTATAATTTACTGGTATGAGTGTCCCTATTCGCTCTCTACGGTCTCCTCTGAACAAATAACTACAGTTCTTCAGTACATAGCAACACTTACAGTACGCTCGTAGTGTGGCGACGCGCGAAATGCGGCGGTTGGGGGCCGTAAGCACGTGACACCCGCGTATTAATGGGGTGGGCGGCAGGGGCGGCTGGCTCCAAAGTAGGCGCTCCGGGCGTTGAGGCCAGGACCCTAAATGAGACGCCAGCCCGGTGGCGAATGTGGGCGGCAGCTCTGGGCTGCACTTTGCAGGTGGGGCACGCAGCTAGTCAGAGGCAAAAGACGAGGACACATCTTGTGCCACTAATGATGCAATAGGACGGTAGAATTTCGTGCTCCAAGCGCTGGCATGCTATCTGGTAGCTGCGTTTGTACAAACAATGACTGAGGACGAACTGAGAGTGGCAGCTGCCATTTATGCGGTCATTACTGCAGTAATATCTTGACGATGCCGACGAAGAAATATACGTTGGCATAATGCAAGATGGTGGGTTAGACATTGGATTTTAAGACGTGAAGTCGCCGGTAGGGAATTACCCAGTCTTTTACACGATGAACTGAGGTTGGAGGAAAGGGAATTATACAAACATTTTCTGAGGACGGGCGAGACTAGTGTTGCTAGTTTTTATTTATTTTTTTTTTTTTGGCCTGTAAGGGACACATTTTCAGCTAGGCAAAAAAGAAAACGGAATTTCATTTTACCCGGAACAAATGAAAACAAAATTATTTTTTGTGATTTATTGGTCTTTATTATATTATAATGAAGAACGTGTAAGTTTTAACATCCTTTTGTTTTATTTCACATAATTAAAAAAATCAATGCAGTTATAATTATAATTGATAATGGCCATTAATTCACTTTCTACCAAATTCGGGGTACATTTATTTCCTACATTAGTCAGTTTTAATGCCATCTGTGAAAAAATCCTTTCCACGAAGCAATTGGAACTACGGATACTAAAGACGAACGATAAGTCGTGAAATTTGTGAGAGATTCCACTCTTGGAAAACCCTTCCATGACTTTCTCCCATTTCTCAATCACACGCTTATTTTTGTCATCAAAAGACTGAGCCATGTCTAGGCTTCTTTTAATTATCTGAAATTCTTCGTATAAGGAGTCCATGTTCAGTTGATCGATCCCTAAAAGTTCCGCCGTTGTTCGAAAATGATCGTAATTTGTTGGTTTTTAAGCTTAGAAACAACATCTTGGGAAGGATATTTTTTTCTGAGAAATCATAACGTGCTCACAAATATACTCTAAAATTGTTGTAGAACTGTACAAAATCTTTCCGAATATATTCTTTTGCGTTAGTTGTTAATTCGACCATTATTTCTCTCGTCTTACTTCCGAAAAAGTTGTCTTTGATTCTTTGCTCAATCTTTTCGCGAATCCTATGAATTTCAGCATGCGTCTAAACAACGCACAGAGTATCTGATTCAATCTTCTTCACCGTTATTTCTACAGAAAACATTACATAATGTGGAAACGACAAATACGCCGAAGTTTTTTCTCTTCTTGTTCTTCACATGTGATTATAGTTTCAAATATACGAGGACATTCATTGCGTAATTCCATGAAATGAGATTCTAGTGCAGGCCATATTTTTAATATTCTTTCGACAGCAGGGCCAAGAGATAAGAATCTCGTGGCAACACGTTTTATTATTTCCTTCCAATGCATCTAATTGGATTCAAACGGGAGCTGCAATTCCGCTCTTCGTTTCGCAGATCTGCTGAAGTAACTGCATATTTTCAGTATCAAACTTTCTACATCCACTTCCAGTTTATCAGTATCGTATTTTGTAGAATTTTTCACAAAATGGGCGGGGAAACCAGCTTCGGCAATTTGATTATTTCCTGCTAAAACAAGTGCATAAATGGAATGCTTTCTGCCGAAGTTTACTTAAGTGCTGTTAGCGGCGAATACCGAAACTTTATTTAAAGACAATCCATTCTTCTCCAATGTGTCTATTAAAAGCTTAGAAACTAACTTGGTACGCCATTCGGCGTTACATTTTACAAATTCCAGAAGACGGTTTACAATCGCAGTATCATAATCAAACAATCGTAAGCAAACTGGAAACATTCTTCTACTTTTTTTATTTCTTGCACCTATTGCTACACAAAAGTATTGATGTTTTCTTGGATGGTCTTTAAAATACTTTTAATAGATTCTTTCGCCAATACTTTCATACAGTAGATTACGCTTTGGTTTTTCCGCAGCTGAAACTTCGACCGATTTTTTAATCATTGTGGGTATATAGTAGGCCTAATAATATGTGTAAACAATTCATACTGTTTTAACTAAGAGAATGCCTTACCGTGTGATAAACAGATGTGAGTTCTCCAGCAGTAATCTTATCCGTCATCGAAGCAGATGGTTCAGGTTTCGAGAAATGTTTGGATAGAGTATTTGATGTTCTGTTGCTAACAACAGTCATGTGAAATTTAGTAGATGCAAGCTCCCTACCGCCGTTGGATAAGCAGCAGCAAGCAGCAAGTCGTACTCTTAGCTCACTTATTTGTTTCATAGTTTAATTCTTACTTCCTTGCGTGTTTTTGGGTACTTGCATTGTTTAATTCACAAATTTCGGGCTATTATAGTATTTGAGAGTTGTAGCATCGCGTTTTAGTACCCGCATAGTATAAATTCGCGCAGTCGTCAGTTATCTGTTTGTTCTGAACGGCTTGTGAGATAAAAGAGAGGAACAAAATTTAGGGATGAATAGGGACTGCGCCTGTTCTGTACGGATTCAGGGGGAATTGGTCACCTCTACCGCGCTGCAGTCATGGACTGTGCGGCTGGTCTCGGCTGCGGTTCGAGTCCTCCCTCGGGCATGGGTGTGTGTGTTTGTCCTTAGGATAATTTAGGCTAAGTAGTGTGTAAGCTTAGGGACTTATGACCTTAGCAGTTAAGTCCCATAAGATTTCACAAACATTTGAACATTTTTGAATTGGCCACCGTCCGTAAACAGCTGGAAGCTGTGGTGGCCGTGGCCGACAGGTTGTTGCCCCGGGCCGCAGTGACATTGGGACACCCGAGGCGAGCGCTTTGGCGATTCTGGAACCTGTAGCATCGCCTGGGATCTCTGATACCACTGCGCCCACGGATTCGGACGTCCCTACCGGTCGACACTTGCCTGGCGGGGATTGGCGAACCGTGGCGGGGTCACGAAACCCTGGGCGAAAGGCGAAAGTTGGTGCTGGCCCTTACTGCTCCGTTACAGATTTGAGGTACTGCCCACCGCTGAAAGTACTTGTGAGCTAGCAAGAGCGGCCACCGGCCAGTGGCCGGTCTTCCTGAGAGGTCCGCACAAGCACAGAGAGTGGGATTGCTTGTCACTGGGAGCTCCAATGTTAGGCTGGTGATGGAGCCCCTTAGGGATATGGCAGCTAAGGACAGGAAGAGGCACAAAGAAAGCCAATGTGCACTCCGTGTTCATACCGGGGGGATTCATCCAAGATGTGGAACGGGTCCGTCCGGATGCCATGAAGGGTACAGGGTGCAGCCAACTGCAGGTGGTGGCTCATATTGGCACTAACGACTTGTGTCGCTATGGATCGGAAGAGATTCTATCTGGTTTCCGGCGGCTATCTGAGTTGGTGAAGACTGCCTGTCTCGCTGGCGAGATGAAGGCAGAGCTCACCATCTGCAGCATCGTCGACAGGACCGATTGCGGACCTTTGGTACAGAGCCGAGTGGAGGTTCTGAATCAGAGGCTCAGACGGTTCTGCGACCGTGTAGGCTGCAGATTCCTCGACTTGCGCCATGGGGTGGTGGGGTTTCGGGTTCCGCTAAACAGGTCAGGTTTCCACTACACACAAGAGGCGGCAACATGGGTAGCAGGGGCTGTGTGGCTTGGACTGGGCGGTTTTTTAGGTTAGACAGTCTCGGGAAAGATCAAAAAGGGCTCCAGCCTCAAAGGGTACAGGGCAAAGAAACGACGAGAATCGACCAAGCGACAGTCAGTATTGTAGTTGTAAATTGTCGTAGCTGTGTTGGAAAAGCACCAGAGCTTCAAGCGCTGATAGAAAGTACTGAAGCTGAAATCGTTATAGGATCAGAAAGCTGGCTAAAGCTGGAGAAAAATTCTGCCGAATTTTTTACAGAGGCACAAACCGTGTTCAGAAACGATAGATTAAATAAAGTAGGTGGTGGTGTGTTTGTGTCTGTTGGTAGTAGTTTATCTTGTAGTAAAGTTGAAATAGATAGTTCCTGCGAATTACTATGGGTAGGGGTTATACTCAACAGCCGTACCAAAATCCTTCTACCGACCCTCCGACTCAGATGATATAATAGCTGAACAGATCAAAGAAAACTTGAATCTCATTACAAATAAGTACCCCACTCTTACAGTTATAATTGGTGGAGACTTCAATCTAGCCTCGAATTATTACGAAAATACATGTTCAAAGCCGGTGGTAGACATAAAACATCTTCCGAAATTGTACTAAATGCTTTCTCTGATTATTACTTTGAACAATTAGTTCATGAGCCCACACGAATTGTAAATGGTCGCGGAAACACACTTTTCCTCTCAGCCACAAATAATCCTGTTCTAATAGAGAGCGTCATGACGGATACAGGGATTAGTGAACACAAGGTCATTGTAGAGAGGCTCAAAACCATATCAACCAAAACCACTAAAAATAAACGCAAACTGTTGTGGGTTGGCAGGAGAGCCAACACCGGGTACTAGAGGAAGCCGAAAGGCACGCGTTTTAGCTCACGCAGGCTGGCGTGAGGTCTGGAACAGGACAAGGAATTTAGACTTTAGAAAAACGGACGTAGCTGGTGGAATACGTAACTTCAATCCATTAATGATGAGCGTCGCTCTTGACGGTACATGATTACAGTATCAATAGTAACTGGTAATGGCGCCTTGCTAGGTCGTAGCAAATGACGTAGCTGAAGGCTATGCTAACTATCGTCTCGGCAAATGAGAGCGTATTTTGTCAGTGAACCATCGCTAGCAAAGTCGGTTGTACGACTGGGGCGAGTGCTAGGAAGTCTCTCTAGACCTGCCGCGTGGCGGCGCTCGGTCTGCAATCACTGATAGTGGCGACACGCGGGTCCGACGTATACTAACGGACCGCGGCCGATTTAAAGGCTACCACCTAGCAAGTGTGGTGTCTGGCTATGACACCACACAAACTGTATCTATTTAAAACAGCAGATAAAAATTCGCTTGATACCTTCCTAAGAGAGATTCTCCATTCTTTGCGAGCTAATTATGTAAGTGTAGACCACATATGGCTCAAATTCAAAGATGCAGTATCGACAGCAATAGATAAATTCATACCGCATAAGTTAATAAGAGACAGGACTGATCCACCATGGTACACAAAACGCGTCAGAACACAGTTGCAGAAGCAACGAAAAAACATGCCAAATTCAGAAGAACGCAAAATCCCCAAGACTGGCTGTTTCACGGAAGATCGAAATTTAGTGCGGACGTCAATGGGAGATGCCTTTAATAATCTCTACTATGAAACATTGTCTCAAAATATGGTAGAAAACCCAAAGAGATTCTGGTCGTATGTAAAGTACACCTGCGCGATAGCGATGGAAATGTTACCGATGATGGTGCCACTAAAGCGGAGTTCCTAAATACAGTTTTCCGTAATTCCTTCACGAAAGAAGACGAAGCAAATATTCCACAATTCGAAACCAGAACAGTTGATAGCATGAGTGACACAAACGTAGATATCTTAGGTGTTGCGAAACAACTCAAATCACTTAAGAAAGGCAAGTCTTCTGGTCCAGATGGTATACCAGTCAGGTTCCTTTCAGAGTATGCAGACACAATAGCGCTTTTCTTAGCAATCATATACAGCCGCTCACTTGACGAACGGTCTGTTCCTAAAGACTGGAAAGTACCACAGGTCACACCAATATTCAAGAAAGGAAATAGGAGTAACCCATTGAATTACAGACCCATATCACTGACCTCAATTTGCAGTGGCATTTTGGAGCGTATACTGTACTCGAACATCGTGAAGCACCTTGTCGAAAATGACTTGTTGATACATAACCAACACGGATTCAGAAAATATCGTTCTTGTGCAACGCAGCTAGCTCTTTATTCCCATGAAGTAATGAGTGCTGTCGACAAGGGATCTCAGATCGATTCCACATACCTAGATTTCCAGAATTGCGTGCATACGGAGTATCGTCTCAGTAGTGTGAGTGGATTCGTGATTTCCTCTCAGAGAGGTCACAGTTCTTAGTGATAGACGGTAAATCATCGAGTAGATCAGAAGTGATATCTGGCGTTTCGCAAGGTAGAGTCATAGTCGCTCTGCTGTTCCTGATATACATAAATGATCTAGGTGATAATCTGAACAGGCCCCTTAGATTGTTTGCAGATGACGCTGTAATTTACCGTATAGTAAAATTAACAGACGATCAATTCCTATTACAAAATGATCTAGAGAGAATTTCTGTATAGTGCGACAAGTGGTAATTGGCACTAAACAAAGAAAAGTGCGAGGTCTTCCACATGGGTACTAAAAGAAATCCGATAAATTTTGGTTATACGATAAATCGCACAAATCTAAGGACTGTCTATTCGACCAAATACCTGCAGGTGCAGAAATTACTGCAGGAAGAAAGGGCGTTATTACCTCAACGTGAGATTGATGACATTATTCACAGCGTGACCTGTCGTTATCAGGACTGTATTGCTGAAGGAGGTAGCCACACATCACAATGAGCACATTAACCATTTGGCAGAAATTCGTTAAGTTGGAAAAAACGAAGAATATTTTTGTCTACCGTTATACACGGAAGCGCCAAAGAAACTGATATTGGCATGCGTATTCAAATAGAGAGGTATATAAATACGGCAGAATACGGCGCTACCTTCGGCAACACCTCTATAAAACAACAGGAGTGTGGCGCACTTGTCAGATCAGTTACTGCTGCTACAATGGCAGATTATCAAGATTTATGTTAGTGTGCGCGTGGTGTTATAATTGGCGAAGGAGCGATGGGACACAGCATCTCAGAGGTAGCGACGAAGTGGGGATTTCCCCGTACGATCATTTCACGAGTGTATCGTGAATATCAGGAATCCGGTAAAACATCAAATCTCCGACATGGCTGTGGCCAGAAAAAGACCTCTAAGAAATGGAGCAACGACGACTGAAGAGAATCGTTCAACGTGACAGGAGTACAACCCTGCAGATTGCTGCAGATTTCAATGCTGGCCCATCAACAAGTATCAGCGTGCGAACCATTCAGCGAAACATCATCGATATGAACTTTCTGAGCCGAAGGTGTACCCTTGATGACTGCACGACGCAAAGCTATACGTCTCGCCTGGGCCCGTCAACGCTGACATTGGACTGTTGATGCCTGGAAACATGTTGCCTTGTCGGACGAGTCTCGTTTCAAATTGCATCGTGGAACCAAGGACCCTGTATGTCACCAGGGGACTCCGCAAGCTGGTGGAGGCTCTGTAATGGTATGGGGCGTGGGTAGTTGGAATGATATGGGACCCCTGATACATCTAGATACGACTTTGACAGGTGACACGTACTTAAGCATCCATTCTGATCACCTACATTCATTTACGACCATTGTGCATTCCGACGTACTCGGGCAATTTCACCAGATCAATGCTACACGCCACACGTCCAGAATCGCTGCAGAGTGGCTCGAGGAACGCTATTCTCAGTTTAAACACTTCCGTTGTCCGTCAAACTCGCCAGACATGAAAATTGTTGAGCATATCTGGAATGGCTTGCAACGTGCTGTTCACAACAGATCTGCACTGCCTCGTACTCTCACGGATTTATGGATAGCATTGCAGGATTCATGGTGTCAATTCCCTCCGGCATTGCTTCAGATATTAGTCGAGTCCATGGCACGTCGTGTTGCGGCACATTTGTGTGCTCGCGGAGGCCTTACACGATATTAGGCAAATGTACCATTTTCTTTTGAAACGTCCCCTTAGGAAAATTATACATGACTGTGCCTAAACTGACACTTAATATTTTTAGCGCAACGCAGTCTGACTTTCTAAAATGCCTACAAAAGAATGGCCCTGACTAACATTAACCTATACGTTTCATAAATCACTTACCTCACGAAAATCTTGGTTACTCGAACTACTGCAATACAGCGAGCGCCACTACTGCCAGCTAAATAAAAGATTCAAATTACGGAAGGCACTAACTACTGATAGGCATAGTTAGCAAATGAAAGATTTTAATAGAGAACAAATAATGTATTTACCTTAATAGTCATCAAAAGTAATAATATATATAGCAGTTCATGACTACAGTTTTACAAATTTTAAAATTCCGCCATTTCTCTCCCCGCATCCACCACTGCTAGCAGCTCACCTCTAACTGCACAAGGCTACGCGCTGTTAACAGCCAACTGCCCAACGCTACAATGGCGAGTATTACAACAATGCCAACCAGCCACAGACTGCACACAGCACAGCCAGTGATTTTCATACAGAGCGCTACGTGGCGGCGGCGTTACCAATATAAGAACCTAAACAGCCTACTTACACTTTGGCTCTTCAGTATACATGTTGCAGTTGTTTACGTTGTGTATCCTTTACATTCCTCCTCCTTTATTACCACCTGTTTATACTGTTTTGTGGCAAAATAAACACAGCCTTGCAAAATTTCCGTTTGGTGCTTTAATCTTGGACACCAGTTGTAGAAGTACGTACAAAATATTCAATCTGGATTTTCTCGAAAACGCTTGAGAGTTGCGTCCTAGTCGTGCCTAACACGCCTTGTTAATATGAACCGTAAAGGTCAAGGTAATTCGTACTGTGCCCTTGTTATCGGACTGTCCCTCCATTGTTACCGGAGGGTATGGACAGCAGAAATTCGCGAACGGCAGACACTTTGCTTTTGCGACACGTAAGTGTAAGACAAAGTCTTCTGAGCGTACTGGTATGGTTGGAGTTACGTAACGTTTTGATTCATTTCTACATTTTTATCAAAAGTTCAATTCAGTATATTATATTGCTACTATATTTCTTGCTTGCTCTTACTCACATTTTAGAGCAGACTGCGGTTTATTGAGGAAACCTTTCTCCGTGATGAGATGTAAGCACTTGCACCTATGGATCTATGAATTTAGTCCCTCGTGAGTTGCTCCATTCCTAATTTAAATGTACCTGTACGTTTATTCGCGAAGCTCTTCCAGATTTTGATTTAGGAGTTCAGGCGACTTTTAAAACGTTAAGCAGTACTTTGATCTCGGTCCTTTGTCTGTGGTCACACCAAATCGCCCCACTGCCAGTGTAAGTTAATTCTGAATTAATTAAGTGAAAAGATTAAGGCCTTAAGCGACCAAATTCAGTTGTTTCGTGTCGACTTCTATGGAGCATTTTATGTGATTTAAGCAATTTGCTTTCACTCTTGAACATAGTCGTGGAATGACAGGTAGAATGGCTACTGTTTGTTCTCCAATGGGTTTGATTATAATAGATTCACACCCATAGTATCTTATCATATCCATTTCTGAGTGTTTTTGCGAATTATTCCTACAGTCATCATCCCATACAATGCTCCACGTCCTTCACGTACGTGAGGTTAACCATTTCTCTAATAGCATATCATGTCTGTAATCATCTTTTATTAATTGCGTTAAGGGACTATTTAATTAATTTATTAACCTTGTGTGTTTATATGCTGAAGACGTTTCCGTCTATTCATTATGAATATTTCCGGCAACCTCAAGTTTCAAGAGTAAATAAACTACCATTATCTTCAATTACCGATCACCGACTGTTATTGATACCACGTATAAATACAAACTTGATATTTTCCTCAGATGTTTAATCTGCTCCAAAGCCGTGATGCGTGTTTAGACAGAGAATGGAGATGATGATGTTTGGTTTGTGGGGCGCTCAACGGCGTGGTTATCAGCGCCCGTACAATTACCCAATCATTGCTCAGTCCAATTTCGCCACTTTCCTGGATGATGATGAAATTTAGACAGAGAATGAAGCCAAATTATCACACTGCATATCGTGTCGTTCCGTGCGTTACCACGTACCACTGAGTTTGGGTGCTTATTTTTAAATTATCCGTTGTGAATATAATCCATACTAATGGCGTTATTGGGTCGATTCAGTTGTAGAGATTCAGATATTCACACGAGCTCAGTACGACAGAAAAGCAACGTGAGTATCGTGACCAAATCCTGACCATGTTCAAAGTACCCTCATTGATCTTATATTACGATATGTGACTATAAACTTCTTTAAATTACTGTTAACTACTGGAGCTTCAGCCTAGGCACCTGCTTTGTAATTAACAAGGGAACCTCCCCATCGCACCCCCCTCAGATTTAGTTATAAGTTGGCACAGTGGATAGGCCTTGAAAAACTGAACACAGATCAATCGAGAAAACAGGAAGAAGTTATGTGGAACTATGAAAAAATAAGCAAAATATACAAACTAAGTAGTCCATGCACAAGATAGGCAACATCAAGGAAAGTGTTCGGTCAGGATCGCCGTGGTCCTGAGGTTAGCGCGAGCTGCTGTGGAGTGAGAGGTCCTTGGTTCAAGTCTTCCCTCGAGTGATAAGTTTAATTTTTTATTTTCAGTTTATGTGACAAACTCTTACGTTTTCAACACTTTTTCGGGAGTGATTATCATATCCACAAGAACATAAATCGGGCAAGGTAGAAGAATCTTTTTATCCACTCGTCAAGTGTATAAGTTAGGTGGGTCGACAACATATTCCTGTCATGTGACGCACATGCCGTCACCAGTGTCGTATAGAATATATCAGATGTGTTTTCCTGTGGAGGTATCGGTTGACCTATGACCTTGCGATCAAGTGTTTTCGGTTCCCATTGGAGAGGCACGTCCTTTCGTCTACTAATCGCACGGTTTTGCGGTGTGGTCGCAAAACACAGACACTAAACTTATTACAGTGAACAGTAAACTTATTACAATGAACAGAGACGTCAATGAACGAACGGACAGATCCTAACTATGCGAAAATAAAAAAGTAAACGTTTCACTTGACGGAAGACTTGAACCAAGGACCTCTCCTTCCGCAGCTGCTGACGCTAACCACGAGACCACAGCGCTTCTGCGCGAACGTTCTCCTTGATGTTACATATCTTGCGCAAGGACTACTCAGTTTGTATATTTTGCTTATTTTTTTCATAGTCTTGAAAGGAGAATATACGATGAACATCAACAAAAGCAAAACGAGGATAATGGAATGTAGTCAAATTAAGTCGGGTGATGCTGAGGGAATTAGATTAGGAAATGAGACACTTAAAGTAGTAAAGGAGTTTTGCTATTTAGGGAGTAAAATAACCGATGATGGTCGAAGTAGAGAGGATATAAAATGTAGACTGGCAGTGGCAAGGAAAGCGTTTCTCAAGAAGAGGAATTTGTTAACATCGAGTATAGATTTAAGTGTCAGAAAGTCGTTTCTGAAAGTATTTGTATGGAGTGTAGCCATGTATGGAAGTGAAACATGGACGATAACTAGTTTGGACAAGAAGAGAATAGAAGCTTTCGAAATGTGGTGCTACAGAAGAATGCTGAAGATAAGGTGGGTAGATCACGTAACTAATGAGGAGGTATTGAATAAGATTGGGGAGAAGAGAAGTTTGTGGCACAACTTGACTAGAAGAAGGGATCGGTTGGTAGGACATGTTTTGAGGCATCAAGGGATCACAAATTTAGCATTGGAGGGCAGTGTGGAGGGTAAAAATCGTAGAGGGAGACCAAGAGATGAATACACTAAGCAGATTCAGAAGGATGTAGGTTGCAGTAGGTACTGGGAGATGAAGAAGCTTGCACAGGATAGAGTAGCATGGAGAGCTGCATCAAACCAGTCTCAGGACTGAAGACCACAACAACAACAGTTTCACACAACTTCTTCCTGTTTCCTCGATTGATCTGTGTTCAGTTTTTCAAGGCCTATCCACTGTGCCAACTTATAACTAAATCTGAGGGGGGGTGCGATGGGGAGGTTCTCTTGTAAGAGAGAGGTACAATAACAAGAACAATATTTCACAAAAACCTCTTTCAACTCTACTGTCGGAAATTTACCGCCCATCCAAATTACTGAACGCGGAACTATAAGACTGGAGTGTACTGCTGTATACATTCCTTTTTTTCTTTTTTTAATACTATGTCTTCATCGGTGAGCTTATCGGCTGTCATTCTTTTTTCCTGTCTTTTAGTGCCTATGATTTTGCTATTTTTTAAGTCTATATTTTTAATACTTTATTTTAATAAACAGGTGATACACTTCTTCGTGATACAATTTAAAAGTGGTGCAATATTGTGATTAAAACCAAGATCCTTTTCCTTTTTGGGGCGACAGTTTTGCCATAAAAAATGAAAATCGTTTCTTATTCTTGAAAACTAAGGTAGAGTGTTTTTCACTTTCATTATAAAAGGGGCTTCATTATGGCTCTGAGCACTATGGGACTCAACATCTGAGGTCATCAGTCCCCTAGAACTTAGAACTACTTAAACCTAACTAACCTAAGGACATCACACACATCCATGCCCGAGGCAGGATTCGAACCTGCGACCGTAGCGGTCTCGCGGTTCCAAACTGACGCGCCTAGAACCGCTTGGCCACAGCGGCCGGCGGGCTTCATTATATCAGATAATAAATTAGAATAAAGATAATGGGAAAATTATCCTTTTCTAGACGGATAAGCCGGATAATTACGTGACGTAATATAATTTAGAAGTGGTAGATTAAGAGATTTACAAAAAATTAATGAACTGTAAAAGAGTAATTACTGCCTTGTAGTCTAGCTTCTTTACTTCGTCAAAGGACGTTTTATACGAGCGTTGAAATTTTTACCTGACTGTGGTTTTTAGCAAATTTGCTCAGTTTTCTTTGTACTTGTTAGCTTTAGTCAACATATGATGTTGTGAAGTGCGGTAGACCCAGTGATCTTCTTTCGTTTTATTTCTCTCTTTGAAAATAAAATAAATCGTGGGTCCTTTAATCCGGTTAGCTGCGTTCTGTTTTGCTTTTAGAGTGGTTCTCTTCTGGATTTAGGAAACCTGCTGGCTTTACAGCGTTTGGAGACGTTCTATTGATACGGCTGATTTTTTGAGTTGCGCGGTGCCATATTTCGTCCACGCTTTTGCGTACAAGTCTTCACTCCTCAGTGTCTGTTAAATTCCGTAGAGAACATCGGTGAATCCACTAAAAGTACGCTCTGTTGTGGTAGCTGTTTTAATTTCAATCGCACTTCGGATGTTTGGTCATAATTGTTGATATTTTCCCAAATTGACGGCCAACCAAAATTTAGATATTTCTATTCAGTTACGTTGCTATGCTTGATATCCTTTCGGTTCATGTATACTTCTTTTACTTCTCTCCTTGCGTTTTCTGGAGTTGTTAGATGAGCGTAGCTATGTTCTGTTAAGGAGTGTTTGAGATCAAGGAGTGCATTGGTATATATTGAATATTAACTGTGGGATGCAAGCTATCTGCAACTATCTCGTTGAGGAAATGGGCTTCTAAGCTATGCGATATCTTTAGCTACTATTTATACATGTTGCACATATACGTGCTCTTGACTTATTAAATTCGTTTGTGAGTAGTAGACCCCTTTATTTCTGGCGAGTGCTGATGTGTCGTATTTTACTTTAAATATATGGCCCCGTGTGACGAAGTCGCCTATTGGTGCCATGACTCATTTCGCTATGCTCTTGGTATTGTAGGGGCATGTCCCAAATAGTTAATTTTTGGTATTATACACGTTAACGGAGATTGCCTTTTGAATCTCATCTAGTGATCGGTCACTGTGTCCTTGTATACAGGACCGTATGTTAGTTAACAATAATTCACAGGGAAGATGTGTTGAATGTTACTCCTAAACTCAACACCTAAGCCTTTCATTTTCGACATGTCAGTTCGCTGAACTATTGTGAGACGTGTATATTTCTATTGTCTATTGTCAAACCACAATTTATAAAAGATGTTTATATTTTATTAATAGTATTAAATAGGAATAATTAATATTTGTCATGTTGGAAATAATTGTGGTAGCAGGGAATGTCTGCACCAAAGTATTGTTGGCAAGAGAGACCGCAAATTGATATAAATTTAAAAAGGGCGGGAGAGACCGCGTATGGATACATTTTAACAAAAGAGCGGGAAAGACCGCGCATTGATCCAAAGGAGAGCAACGCGCTTCGTTACAGGATCATTTAGTAAACGCGAAAGCGTTGTGGAGATGATAGATAAACTCCAGTGGAAGACTCTGCAGGAGAGACGCTCAGTAGCTCGGTACGGGCTTTTGTTGAAGTTTCGAGAACATACCTTCACCGAGGAGTCAAGCAGTATATTGCTTCCTCCTACGTATATCTCGCGAAGAGACCATGAGGATAAAGTCAGAGACATTAGTGGCCACACAGAGGCATACCGCAAATCCTTCTTTCCACGAACAATACGAGACTGGAATAGAAGGGAGAACCGATAGAGGTACTGAAGGTACCCTCCGCCACACACCGTCAGATGGCTTGCGGAGTATGGATGTAGATGTAGATGTGGATTGATACATTTTTTAATGGTAGCAGGGATTGTCTGCACCAGAAAGCACTGTTGGCAGGAGAGACAGCACTTTAGCGTTCGTAGGAAGTCAGTAGTAAGCGGGATGTGAAGCGAGTTGGTAGCAGGTCTGAAGCGAGGGTTTGAGAGGAGCGGTGTGCATGCCAGCCACCAGCTATGATTTACAAGAGATTATAAACGGATGTACAGAGACATCAGCTAACTATTATCATTAGAGGAACTAATATTATTTAATTATTTTTTTGAGAAACTCAAGACTACTGAAGGTATGTTTGCGCAATGCTAGTTGTAAGATTATTGTAAAAAGTAAGTCCCATTTGAACGTTTGTATAATCATTTCATTCAGAATATAATTAATTTTTGCCAGCAATATTGCATTACTGATTATAATCCATCCAAAAACCATCAACGTAAAAAAAATTCCAAAATTTTATTGTTGTCAAGAAAAAGTTTAAGTATGAATTACGTAACTTCAGTCAAATTAATTAAAGAATAACGTCAGCTTTGCTATTAAACAACAGTGTCAGCTTTGGTAATAAATACAGCCACTTATTATGACACCCCACCAGCAGCTAATAGAGTATAGTAAAACAGAGTAAGTATATTCACGTCGCAGTTCGATGTAGCAGTCAGATGGCGATCCAGTGACAATAAATAGGTAAGGAACAGTTTTGGGTTATTGCAGGTAACGACTGAGGGCCACGACGACGACGCATTCTATGTTTCGTCGAAATAATCAGAAAATCACTTTCAATAAGCAGCAGTTAAATTTGTATGCGAAGATTGAGAAAGAGAATAAATTTCAAAGGAAAGATTTTATTTGTTATTATTAAGCAAGAGATAGAAATCCTAAGGAAAGGTTTCATAGGTTATTGTAGAAGGGAAGGTTGCGTATCAAAAGAGATATAGAGGAGACGGGAAGGTTTCACTTGGCGACATCCAATCAGTAAGAGTCTTTAGTGAAAATGAATATCCTGATTCTGACAATTGTATGAATAAGCTAGTGTTAAGTGGCGCAACGCTTATACTAAACTGTATACCTTTAATTCAGAGCCCATCGGCAATTCTGTTTGCTCTATTGATTCTGCGTTGAAAAGTGTTTGTTCAGTGTTGCATCCGCTTTGAACATTGATATATTTTATTGCGTGTGTTAATTATGGACAATGTCCCGAGGAATAATTACTCGTTCTTAAAGCGATAAAAGTGTAGAAAATACTGACGATAAATTCGTTTCAGGAATAGACAGAAATAATACGTGTGAAAAACGCGGTAGTGAAACGTTAGGTGAACAGACATTCGAGAGTAGTAATAATATGGAATCTTTTGACAAACAATCAACTTCAGAAATGCTAACTGATAATGAGACATTAGTGCAAAATAATTTGTTTTTAAATACAACAGACGCTACACAGCCACAAATTACGCGTAGCAGACATAATAGTTTCAGTAACGAAACCACTATAATGCAGTCAAACAGTGTTACTCCATTACGTGCAGAAACAGATTCAAACGGTACACAGCTACACAATCTGCGTGGCAGATACCACAGTTTTATTGACAAAAATCCCGAAACCACGGAAGAGGTGACACCATTACAATCGTCGGAGGATATTCAAATGAACACAGATGTACAACCTTTAACAACGAATAGAAATACACACAGAATCAATCCGAAACGGATCCAATACTGGCATTTTTGCTACAAATGAGACAAGACATGAATCAAAACTTTAACAGAAGGGCACAAGAATCAGCAAACCTAAAAAAAGAAATCAAGGTAGTCGCTGAAAAATGTTCACAATCAAACCAACAATTACACGCCAAGATTCAAGAAATAACAGATAAACAAGAAGCATTCGAGGTTATCATACGGGAAATACTTGCTGAGCACCTTTATCGACTGTTTGAATGGTCATCAAAGCTGTGAAATGGTTAAATATGGCTACATCTACATCCATAGTCCGCAAGCCACCTGACGGTGTGTGGTGGAGGGTACCTTGAGTACCTCTATCGGTTCTCCCTTCTATTCCAGTCTCGTATTGTTCGTGGAAAGAAGGATTGTCGGTATGCCTCTGTGTGGGCTCTAATCTCTCTGATTTTATCCTCATGGTCTCTTCGCGAGATATACGTAGGAGGGAGCAATATACTGCTTGACTCTTCGGTGAAGGTACGTTCTCGAAACTTTGACAAAAGCCCGTACCGAGCTACTGAGCGTCTCTCCTGCAGAGTCTTCCACTGGAGTTTATCTATCATCTCCGTAACGCTTTCGTGACTACTAAATGATCCTGTAACGAAGCGCGCTGCTCTCCGTTGGATCTTCTCTATATCTTCTATCAACCCTATCTGGTACGGATCCCACACTGCTGAGCAGTATTCAAGCAGTGGGCGAACAAGCGTACTGTAACCTACTTCCTTTGTTTTCGGATTGCATTTCCTTAGGATTCTTCCAATGAATCTCAGTCTGGCATCTGCTTTACCGACGATCAACATTATATGATCATTCCATTTTAAATCACTCCTAATGCGTACTCCCAGATAATTTATGGTATTAACTGCTTCCAGTTGCTGACCTGCTATTTTGTAGCTAAATGATAAAGGATCTATCTTTCTGTGTATTCGCAGCACATTACACTTGTCTACACTGAGATTCAATTGCCATTCCCTGCACCATGCGTCAATTCGCTGCAGATCCTCCTGCATTTCAGTACAATTTTCCATTGTTACAACCTCTCGATACACCACAGCATCATCTGCAAAAAGCCTCAGTGAACTTCCGATGTCATCCACAAGGTCATTTATGTATATTGTGAATAGCAACGGTCCTATGACACTCCCCTGCGGCACACCTAAAATCACTCTCACTTCGGAAGAGTTCTCTCCATTGAGAATGACATGCTGCGTCCTGTTATTTAGGAACTCCTCAATCCAATCACACAATTGGTCTGACAGTCCATATGCTCTTACTTTGTTCATTAAACGACTGTGGGGAACTGTATCGAACGCCTTGTGGAAGTCAAGAAACACGGCATCTACCTGTGAACCCGTGTCTATGGCCCTCTGAGTCTCGTGGACGAATAGCGCGAGCTGGGTTTCACATGACCGTCTTTTTCGAAACCCATGCTGATTCCTACAGAGTAGATTTCTAGTCTCCAGAAAAGTCATTATACTCGAACACAATACGTGTTCCAAAATTCTACAACTGATCGACGTTAGAGATATAGGTCTATAGTTCTGCACATCTGTTCGACGTCCCATCTTGAAAACGGGGATGACCTGTGCCCTTTTCCAATCCTTTGGAACGCTACGCTCTTCTAGAGACCTACGGTACACCACTGCAAGAAGGGGGGCAAGTTCCTTCGCGTACTCTGAAGAGTATAAGAAGTCTTGCAGATTACTTAATGGTAGTGCTGAATGCACTTTATTGATGTGTACTGTCACAACTACCCTGATTTCGCTTTAAGACATAAAGGAATTAAAGACATTAGCTGCCAGTGGATATTGATTTATGTCAATGGGACTGAATCCGGGTCTGCTGCTTACTAAATAGATGCACTGACCACTACGCCATCGGGACACAGTGGTCACCACAACCGCACGCCTGCCGTCAGACCAAAACTCGCAACTTATACCACACACTACTGATGTAGTGGCCTTGCTCATTAGCCTCATTAATCATGGTGTCTCGCCGATTCCCATAAGAGTTCGAGCTCGGTGTGCTTCTGCATTGAAGAGACCATTGGACGACATCGCCTTACCATGTACACACACACACGTGTGTTTGTGTGTATGTGTGTGTGTCTGTGTGTGAAATTTCGCTTTGTTTCTTAAGCGCTGTCCCATCGTTTCACTTAAATTCAGTGAATATTTTCATATTTGCTATTTAATCTCTAGTATCAGATCGATGTTTGTTGTCTCTTCAGTGATGAAAGAGTCCTCATCTGACAGGATATTGTAAGCGTATGGTGTAAATACCACTGCCCGGTTTTATGGATTTGAGGATGGAAATATGAACTATCAAAAGAAGTAATACAGTAATTGTGTTAAAAAAAGCGATTTCGGCAAATAAATTGGTTTTCAAAAGAAGACTACAGTATTTAATGTTTTCTTAATGTTTTCCGAAAATAGGAACATTTCATCTTTAAAGAACTCCACTCCCTTGTGGTTATTAGCACTTCTGGGACGGTGCATAGATATTGATGATTCTGATATTTTTGAAGGTACCGGAAATTCCTCTAGAGTTTGGGAACTGTTGTATTTATTTTAATGATATTCCTTCTCAAGTAAGAATGACTTTTCCCATGTCCATCTCATTCCCAGGATTCATTACGCCATTGCATCCCGTTAATTTTTCTAATTGAATACCTGTTACTTCCTGCAGCAAGGCCACGTCATTTCCTGAAGAGTATAAGAAGTCTTGCAGATTACTTAATGGTAGTGCTGAATGCACTTTATTGATGTGTACTGTCACATCTCCACCTCTGGCTGGTGTCAAGATTCGGCATTGCAGAGACGGTTTGGTGCTCCTCTTGCTGGTTGTACTCTTTTCTCATCTGGGGTATACGTTGGCCTATCAAATCTTATTCCATAGCTTTGGGAATCTCTATCATTTATGCGCCCTCGTCGATTTCTTCTGTTTTCTCTGTTCACTCCCTTGAAGACATTGCTTTGGGCTGTTCCTTTGTTATTGCCGTTTTCTCGCTAGAAGTGTCCTCTATACGAAGGTTAGGGCCGAAGTTTCTTCTTCATTTAAATTCTCTGTTAGTTGGAGTTAAAGGTGAGAGCTTTCGCACTGAGTTTCATTTGCTGCACTCTTTTCCATTCTGTCATTATCAGATGTTTGTTCTGTTTGTTTACTTCCGATTCTTGTAGCTTTCTCGCGTATGAGTTCGGCCATCAGTTCGATGCCTTGATATGCTATACGCCGCTTCTTCATTGGAGACGAATTTCTTGTCATATTTTCAGATTTCCTTGTGACGGGGCTCGGTTCTTGTTTCCTATTGTGATCTTCATTGGAGATGGTGTAGAATTCTTTCTTCCTTCCTGCGCCCTATTTCGCTTTTGTAACTATGCTTATTGCTGTGCCGTACTTCTTATGCGACGCTGTCTCTTTAGGATTAGTAATTCCCATAAGTGGGTTCTTACACAAGAACGTTTCGTTTTCAGTCACATCTAGGGTCCCAACGCCGGAGCAGTGATCGTTTGCTGCTACTGCATAGGTTAACGGCAGGGTTGTCATCATCGAGGGTTCTATGACATGTCTGCCGAAGACGGAACAGAACAAAATACCCAGTTATAAAATGAATACGAAGTTTATTGGAACACAAATAAACGTACTTCTCAGATAGGAGTTAGTCTGGAACACTATAACAGGTCACTGTTTCCATATTGAAAGAACAACAATAATGTCTGAAGGCTGAAGGCCAATAAATAACATATTAATTTGAAAGGTCTAAAATTCAACTTCCAATACATTAAGTGTGTCACAATCGAGGGACGTGAAACAGTTCAATTCACAAGAGGACGCAGAGAAGTTTAAGTCTGGCTTGTTGCTGATGAAAAACAAAGACAAATATTAAGAAGTTCAATTGGTGGTCATGGTGTCGGAGGCCATATCTCTTCAGTGTAGAGACTATGAATGGTCCGGTCAGTAGCTGGGACTTCCTAGAGGTGAAGTTCGACGTGGACAGAGACGTCATCGTAGCGGCGGTTCCAGAGTGAGGTACTGATTGTGTGAATGCTTTCGCAATTGGCGCCTGGTCCAGGAAAACTCACACAGAGCGAGCTGCCCGAGCGAAGCCTAGGCACTGGTCTATAAGCCGCCCGGGCACCAGGATACTGCAGGTACTACTTTCGGTCACGTTGTCAATGGAGGAGAAAAGGTTTGTGTGGCCAGTGACCTCTGGCAGCGCTTGGGTTACCACCTGGTGGACGGACAGAGTACAGCCTTTCCTCGTTATGCCGCCTGAAGATCTGTCTCCTGTGAGATTCGAGCCTGCGTAATCCGTCTGTGTTGTTGGTTGCTGTCTTAATTGGTGCACGGCCGCAAGACAGTATTCTTGTCTTTCCCCCCTCCAACTCCCCCCCCCCCCCACACACACACACTGCTGTAATAGACTGTGTCGCCACTGGTAACCAGGGCAGCTAGGGAACTGAGGTCCACCTCCATCTGTATTAGCACAAATGTGGCTTGTGGAACAGCTGACGGCCCCTGCACGGAGCCACCTCCAGGCTCGAGCTGAGATGGGTCAACAGTGTCCAGCATGGGCATTGTGAAGGATTCTGCCTCTGGAAAAAGAGATAATGGTACACTAACTGACCTATGAAGACGACTATGGTGAGGCAGCAATCGGTAAATGTGATTACAGCACAGTGTGCTGTCTGAAGCATCACCTCGCCTGCGGCCAGGCCGACAAGATTGGAAGCGACCGCACGAAACCAATGCTGGTGGCTTTTTTGTCAATATAAGGGCCTGAAAAGGATCTTGGAGAGAGAAATGGTGGCAGCCAGACCACCAAGATGAGGGTTGGGTGATGGAGGATGGCTGATACTAATTGCAGCTGATGTAGTTAGCTGCTGGGATTGACACATCCTGGGGAGTGGAATGGTAAGAATTCAGAAAGAGCATAACAGCCTAGTCCAAAGGGTGATACCGGTGGAGGGTGGGAAGCTGGGATTTAAGGATACAGATAAAGCATAAGGCTAGACTATTAAAAGCAGGTAGGAAGGGCGCAATACATATCAGTACCATACCGTTTGCTTCGCAGAAGTGGAGAATTCTGCAGAGGCAAGTTGGGGGTTATTATCAGTGACAGTAGTTTCTATGAACCATTCAACTCCAAAAATGGGGGCAGGGTTTTAATGGTCTGCCTTTCAAATGTGGTAGACACGCTTGAGACATACAAGAGATCACTGCAAGCATCTCTGGCGATTAACTAGGAGTACCCAAGGAAGGTGCTTACAAAATCCAAGGGTTAACAGGACCAGGGAGCAGAAGTGTGGGGCCAAGGAAAAACAACGACATAGAGGGGCAGTCTACTTGCTTTGGCAGGTGGCGCAGGAGGTAACCATTTGGGTGAACGCCATGTCCATGCCATGTTGGCGGGCCAGGCGCTTGGTGAGCACAATGTCTCAGTACCTGACGTGCAAGACAGGCAACACATGCTGCTGGAGGGCTACTGTCGATGGTGGACAGCTCATTCTGGCGATACCAGTAGGAGCCCGCATCTCGTAATCGTGCGGTAGTGTTCTCGCTTCCCAGGCCCGGGTTCCCGGGTTCTATTCCCAGCGGGGTCAGGGATTTTCTCTGCCTCGTGATGGCTGGGTATTGTGTGCTGTCCTTAGGTTAGTTAGGTTTAAGTAGTTCTAAGTTCTAGGCGACTGATGACCACAGATGTTAAGTCCCATAGTGCTCAGAGCCATTTGAACCATTTGATACCAGTAGGGTCAGAACTCCAGACATCAATGTTGCTTGCGGTCTGGCAGCCAACTGCATTGCACCAGTGCTCCACAAGTACCTTGTGGAGTAGTTGGTCCTTGACACTGTGACATACAATGTGCTTGACGCCCAATGTAATGGTGGCCATTACTACGTCAGAGGTGATGTCCGTGTGGATACAGGCTTGAGCATATCCATCAAAGGCAGGGTCCTGGCTCATGAACAAATGTGAGAAGAGGTCAGCATTAGCATGTCAGATTTTTGAGCAGTACTGAATATAATAATTATAACTTGAGGGAATATTTCTCAACACTTTGGAAAGAGGGAGTAATAGCTTGTGATTCACTTACAGTGTGAGACGGAGCCGTCGACATACTCATGTTTTAGGTCAAATATGATTTCTAGGGATTCTGTTTCTATCTGACTGTAGTTACACTGTGCAGTGGAGAAAGTCTTAAACACAAATGCAGTTAATTGCTCCAAACTGTAATTCACTTGTGAAAGTACCATCCCCATCCCATGGCCCAATACATCAGCACCATGGCTTGGTTTCATCCTGAGGCATGGTGGACAGAGGAGGGTCTACTTCAAGTCACAGAAGGCTTTATCACATGCTGACGCCCATTGCCAGGAAGCAAATTGCCTAAGAGTTTGTATAAAGGTTCTGTAATGGCTGCTGCATGCAAAATAAATTGACTGTAAGAACTGAGATGCCCCAGCAGAGATTTCAGCTGCCTGATGTTGGTGCAAGTCAGAAGTTTTGGCACCACCTCAGTATTCTGTGGGGTACAGAGGATACCTGATGCACTAAAAGCGTGACGTAAATCCTTGGCCAATGGAAGCCAGAGATATGCGTCATGGAAATCACTCTTGGCATACGCTTTGCTTCCTGTGAGGTGGGTCATTACCGGTACGTCATCTATTCCCGGCTTCAGTATTAATTATTGTCTTGAAGTCTCCACAAATGTGCATTGCGCCATTTGATTTTTCTAGAAAGACAATGGGGACGGTTCATTGGCTGCTGGGAACTGGAGTGAGAGTATCTTTATCCTGCGACTGCTGTAGCTTCAGCCTACGTTTGATTTCTGGCTCTGAAGAACTTCAGTGTCACTGATGAAAGAAAAGCCGCATGTGTCGCAAAATATTTGACACGAGAGAAGGGTTGCGTGAACACTAAACTAAACTTGGATAAGAGGTTTTCTGGGTAAGGGTTGGCTCCCAGTGACTTGACAGTGGGGGTAGAGTCGTGGGTTTCTAATCAAAGAGCGTTGAACAGATCCAGGCCGAAGAAACTGATGGCTCCAGGAGCGTAGACGACCAAAATACGGGTTGTGAGGCAGTCAAACAGTACTGAAGTTGGCCTGTGTATTGGCCGACAACTTTAATGATGTCATTGCTGTAACTATACGGCAGAACAACAAAAGATTGAAGGGGAGGGGAACCTACACAACAATAAATTTGCTAAAGTATGATGGTAATGGAGGATCCATGTCCATTTGCAACTTCATGGGCACATTTGTGATGGCTGCAGTGAGTGATAGACATTTCTGTGAATGGGGAAGCGGAGATCTGATTTAGTGTACATCCACAAACAAGTCCGCCCTGTCATCCACCTCTGTGTCTGGGTGTCGTCACGTGTACTGTTGATATTCATTTTGAGTGCTGCTGGGCACGCTTCAGCCCTATGTCCTAATTTACTACAAGAGATTCACTTAACACGTTGGTAGTGGCAATGGTGTCTCTGGTGACTTATAAAACAGTGGCTGTAAGAAGGAAGCTGTTGTGGCAGGGTCTGACCACTGAGTCTTCACCTGTATTGTGTGAATCCGACTTGTGTGAGGGCATAACTGGAGCTGCGGGTGGAACATTGGTTGTGTGGCGACGAATTGTGATAAATCCTGAAAGTTGGCTGACGATCTGACAGACTGTTTAAAAACTCAGATAGTGGGAAGACATGTTTCTATAGAAGGATCCTTCAGTTAAAGGAGGTCTGAGAGCAGTCTTTCATCGGGGCATAGATGAAAATCACGTTCCGGACCAAGAAAGCAGCACATTATTGCATACACGGAGGATTGCTGCAATCGAAACGTCGGTCGCGAGATACACGGTGGAGGCAGGCGATCGATCCACGGCAAGACTGTCCGTTAAGTTTATGGGAAGTGGAAAGCTCATGGTAGGCTGCCACCACATGTACACGAGAGTCAAAGTACCTTGCTATGGGGCAGAATGTGGGGTTCCATATTCGGATTAAGTTGTTGCAGAAGGTAGTATATGTCTGAGCCCACATATGCTAGAAAGAAGGTACGTTGTTTGGTATCATCTATGCTCCCTTAGGCTGAGATGTGCTGTTTCACGGGTGTGACGTAGTTCACACATGGCTTGATCTTGAAAAACTGCTGGAATGGCGATGGCGCCATCGGGAAGTCATTGACCATGGAGTCAATCGTGAAAAGGCGGCTGGAGAGCCCCAGATGTGATGTGGAGACTGCCGCCAGTCACTCGATCGGGAGTTTGTGAGTGAACTGCATCTGCTGGAACAGTAACAATATCTAGGCATAGACATTAACATTCATGGTTCAATCACGCTGGAAGCAACGTAAAAGTAAGTGTACTTTCAAGTGGAAGTCTACATGGGCTGGAGTTCACACTTCAGGAACTGACCTAAAAAAAAGTTTCAAAAAAATGGTTCAAATGGCTCTGAGCACTATGGGACTCAACATCTGTGGTCATAAGTCCCCTAGAACTTAGAACTACTTAAACCTAACTAACCTAAGGACATCACACACATCCATGCCCAAGGCAGGATTCGAACCTGCGACCGTAGCGGTCGCGCGGCTCCGGACTCAGCGCCTAGAACCGCTAGACCACCGCGGCCGGCAAAAGTTTCATGGCCAAGTAATATGTCCACTGAAGGCAGCACAGAACAAATGCCCAGGTATAAAATAAATACTAAGTTTATTTTTACACATATTAATAACCTTCTCTGACAGGGGTTGGTTAGGAACACTGTCACTGAAAACAAGTCACTTCTTGAACAGCAAAAGAACGATGATAATATCTGAAGACTGATGGCCTGAAAATAGCACAGTAAACTTGAAGTCCCAAAATTCAATGTCTAATACACTAAATGCATCACAATCAAAGTACAGAAGGGACATGCAAAATTTAAAGTCCCAAGAGAACGAGCAAATGTTCAAGTCCTGAAGGGATGCGTAATATTGAAGTATGGATTTTTGCTGATGAAAAATAAAGACAAATATTACAAAGTCTATTTGCTGGTCATGGCATTAGAGTCCACATCTCTTCAGTGTAGGCACCATGAATGGTGAACATCCACAGCTGGTAGCTCCTCGAGGCAAAGTCAGTGTGGATGGTGGCAACGTTATAGCCGCATCTCCAAGGTGAGAGCTGTTTGTGGGAAACCTTTCCTAATCGGCATCTGGCCCAGGAAAACTCAGAGTTAACTGCTCCAATGTAGCCCATGCACCAGCCTAAATACCACCCAGACACCAGGATACTGCAGGTACTACTTTCAGTCATTTAGTCCACAGAGGACAAAAAGTATGTAGGGCCAGTGACCTCTGTCATTGCTTGAATTGCATTCTGGTTCCCAGGTGCAGTGTGGTCATCACTTGATGCTGTGAGGAGTTCACTTGCACATGGGGCCCGATTTTGTAATATATTTCATGAAAAATGCCATGTAATGGTTATCACGTGTATCACTGACATCACTCAACCAATGACGTTGCCTCAGTGGCAGAACCGATTGTAAGTAGGGGCGCGCAGTGGGCAGTAGCAGTTGCTGTTGCACTCTGTTAAAGGTAGAACGTAAGACTTTAAGCTAGTGGCTAGCTGTGAGAATTTAGCTGTTTATGGATGCAGAATAATACAGTGTTGTAAGGTGATGAAATTTTGTATATATAGTTTTAAGTATGCAGTAACCCAGTATAGTTTTGTATAAATCTTTTTCCTATTTTCCAGGAACTCTGCTAACTGCCAAATTTTTTACGGATGTGCGTATTTATATTTCCAGCTTTTATATATGCTTATTCTGATTTACATATGAGTGTACATTATAATATGACACAACACAGATCTTTTTACCTGATGCATTTCCCATGTTTATACAAATTTCGTTGGTACCCTGTTTTCATGTTTCCTCAATTTTTCAGTATTTTATTAGGTTGTGACGTACCCAGTAGGGAGAATCTTGCAGGTCTCTTACCATAAGCTAAGGCCTTGCACATTTTTCTGTTTTCATACGCATGTACATGAAAACAACAACTGAAAGAGACAGCATTTATTTTGACATGTGTCCAGCGGATCATATCCCTTGGGTGGTCTGACCGCTGCAAACTGATGCTCTTTTGTCTTTACTAATACCATGTAAAGTGCTATTTTTTATGATACTATGCTGAAATTTATGCTATTGTCTAATGAATTATCATTTCATTTTTTTGTTAGGTTAATCACTCTTTGCACTTTATAATGTTGCCATGTTTCATTTATGCCCAGTCTTCTGCTCTAATTTGCTATATCTCTTGTCCTTGATGATTTCACTAGTCTTTTTGCTTTCAGCTATGTAGATTTAAGACATCAATGTACCCTGTAACTAATGTCCATTACATGTTCTCATTCATCTCCTATATTTTGCAGAACCAATGTACCAAAGTCTCATTGTATCCAAACGAGACATTATGCTCATAAATAGAAGCTCATCAAAGTGCATGAAATGCAGTACACAGAAAGCACAACATGAGCAACTCATATGGAATTAAACACTGTTAACACTTCTCACACTCTTTCCTGACAGGCCTTGTACAAATATTTTCCTCTTAGTGTACTAGGTAAATTAAGCAGATTGCCTATAAAGATTTAGGATTAAGGATTTTTTCTCTGCATTTTGTGTTAGATATAAGAGTACTATTAGAATATTTAATGAGTGTTCATGCACTGAGCTGCACCAATTTTTTGGAATAATGATGGAATATTGAAGTTTAATAAGTGTTCATGCCATGAGCTGCACTCCAATAATGAGGATTATATTGATACATTGATGATTTTTCTTAATGGTGTTCTATGATGTTAATATATATTTTGTGTAACTTGTGTCCTTTCTAGGAAAATGTGTCTTGCCTTGCACCACATAATTGGAGGTGTTTGTGGGAGACTATCACAGAAGCTTTACACCTAAAAACATTTTTTTTTACCATTCCTTATGAGATTGGTTTTGATACTGCCTTCTTATGTTAGCATGCATAACTACCTTTTTTCAGGTTAATAATCAGATTTACAGGTTCCACTATTTCTGCAGTTCACCCTCAGACCTGTATTTTTTTATTTTGATTTCTTGTAATTTGTTACATTTATCTAGTCACTAAGGTATATTGGTCTTAGTACTCCTGTCTTTATGCTTGCATATATAATAATTTCATTTTTCTTTGTTTTGTCCATAGCTGTTCTTGACTCAAGATGAATCACGATTGACCGTTAATCATTTTCTTTACGGATAAAGTGCACTGCCCTTATGAATCATTCACATATCTTTCCCTGTAAATATGCGCATTGTTAGAGATATAGGTCATTTAACAGATAGTTCTTATGAAGACCGAAGGGTGCTACACAACCTATAACTATTGTGAGTTTACTCTATGATTCTATTTGTCTAATATGTGCTTGTTCAGGCCATACAGAGCCATACTTTTATATACTATCGCTATTTATGCACTTTGTTCTTGCAGAAAGCCACACTGAGCTACACATTCTCATTATGAATCATGTTTAGCTCTCTGAATGACATACAAAGTCTTAGGTAAGTGATATTTTATGATACTTTCTCAGCTTTGATTTTTATGCTATATAAAACTAGGTCTCCTTAGGCCAGAAAGTAGTTTTCTGTCACATTAACTCTTAAGATCAGCATTTATTTCATGTAAAAACAGGGCTACTGTGAACCTCAAAGAACATTTTTGTCATCTTTGAGTTATTAAGCTCAGCAATTATTTCGTTGTAAGACTTGGCCACTTTGAGCCACAATTATCATGTCTATAACATTTTTATAGCTACTGAGATCAGCATTTATGTAAGTAGGAAAGCAACTTGGCGCCTCTGGTTGACATTTTCTATTCAACTGTTTTAGATAATAAGATTTGCATGTATTTCATGTACTATGCCAATTGAAGCCCCAGTCATTTTATAGCTATTATGACCAGCATTTATGTGTGTAGTAGGAAGGCTACTTGGAGCCTCTGACTGATATTCTCCCTACAGTTGTTTTATATATTAAGATTTGCATGTATATCAAGTAGAAGGCCTCTTGGATCCATTCAGTTCGTGAGTTTACTGTTTTCTCAAGTAATTATGTCACAGTATTGCTTAAACAAGGCCACAGAGAGCTTGCATTCTAATTTCAATGACATTTTATGAGGAGTTTATGTAAGCATTTATGTCAAATGGCCACTGAGAGTCAGGAACTTTTTACACTACAATTTTAGCTATAATGGCCCCTTGTAACCAACCTATGATCTTCCATTGATATGTGTATTTTATATAATGGTCACATGCAGCCATACCATGAGTATTTCTTATTACCTTCTTAAATACTTTGTCAGCACGTTTACTATGTAAAATGTCCTTGTAGCCACCTTGATATTTTTTTAGTATGTCTAACCACACGCATTATGCATTATGATAGGTATATCAGACACTAGACTATGAAGGATTGTCCATTACCAATAATATTGCCTTGCTTTGATTGCTTAAATCTTTATGTCTTGTTTATTTAGCATGCATGCTAATACTGATATGCTCAGAGACAGACTGATGCCACATTTCTTGAGAATTGTTATACTTACAGGCAGACTGTTGCCACATTTTTCACTATTTTGTATAGAACTGACATGTGATAATGTAGAGCACTATGGCTTAGTCCAGTTCATGGTTTTATTAGGATGTTGTATCTTTACTGCTTACTGTTCCGACATTTAACAGAAGTTGTCATGTTGCAACATTCAATTTAGTCTGATTTAGAACCTCCAGAGACGTTTTCCTACATTTATTAGAATATGTTCCACTACCTTACCTGTTTTACTGCTTTCCATCTTCCATATCCAATTACCTCCATCTGCTCATGGCACTGGAGCTATTGGATATCAGCATTCATACTTCAGTGTGGCTATGCACACTATGGATCGATGAAGAATTTTCAATGGTAAATTTAGTGGTGATGATCATAATCACAATACTGATGTACTGAGAACAACGATCTTCGGGTGTTGGTAAATATGGTGCCAGGTACCAACTGTACCTTTGTACTGGAATGAGACTACGGTGACTTGTTTTGCTGTTCTTGGACGCTGGACCAACCTACTACAGCTAATGCTCAGATTTGAGACTGCAAAGAAATGGACTCTATAACGCAGCCACGTCTACAAGGTTATAAGCTTCAGCTATGCACCTACCATTCCTTAACCATTTTCCCATTGTTTTCTTGACGACTACAGATATAATTTACACTTAGTTTCACTAATGTTATGCATCTTCCAACAACATGATTTTAGAAGATTTTGTGTATGAGATGACCAGACTTTACATTTACTACTTATGCATCAGAGCACCAGCTTGCTCAAGAGCTCAATGATTTGTACTGTCTTTAGGATTATATGGTAATGATTATGTAATAACTTTTTTCATATAGTAATTTCTGATGTAAAAGAAATTTTCCCTATATTCGGTGTCCATTGTACATGGAAACCCTATGGCAAACACAACAAACCCCGCTGGAGAGTTACATGAGGGGTCCACTTGTATGTGGAGACAGATTTTGTAATGTATTTCATGAAAAATGACATGTAATGGTAATCACGTGAAGAAGAGATTGTACCTTTGACACCACTCAACCAAATATGTTGCCTAAGTTGCAGAATCGATTGTAAGAAGGGGTGCACAGAACGCAGCAGCAGTTGCTGTAGCACTCTGTTAAAGGTAGGATGTAAGACTTTAAGCTAGGGGCTATCTGTGAGAATTTAGCTGTTGGCCCACAGAAGCAGCATAACACAGTTTTGTAAGGTAATGAAATTTTGTATATTTAGTTTTAAGTATGCAGTAACCCAATATAGCTATTGTTAGTTTTAGTGTTGACCCTTGAATGTAGGAACCAAGTATTTGCCATCAGATTTAATGTGTAGGTTGATTTGATTACCTGATTCGTAATAGTTTGGGTGTTTCGTAATCATGATACAGACAAGTTAAATTTTGGAATCTATTTTGTCAAACAGTATTAGACCTTTTGTCATGTAACAATCCAAGTAGGCCTACTGTTAACTACGTCAGTAAGTGAGAATGGTAGAACAGTTGAGAAGTTCACTGACTTTGAAGTCAATTTAAAATATTTCATATTATATTTTGTGAAGAAGAAACTTTATTTTGAATACAATTTCCGAAATAAAGATTTCGGTCTTAGTATATCCTGTTATGAGAATCTCATCCTCTACCATGTCATGTGACATTCTTTGTATGAAGCTATTTTACGGTCGGCATTGCACTTCGCTTAGCCAAGATTGAATATTTTGTATGCCTAATGAGGAGTGAACAGAATACCAAGATTACATCTGTTACCACTCAAGAGCTAAGGACAATGTATTTCATTGTTTATTTGTATAGGGAATTCCATCAGTTTATTGCACAGGGCCATAGAATTCGGTGCTCACGAGATTGAGAACATTCCAGAGGGATTGATTACAGTATAGGCATTACATACTGGTTTTCCATATTAAGTTGTTTAATGTTTCTTTGGATTGCAGTGAAACTGATTAAGCACACTATTTGCTCAACATCACATTACACAGTAACTTTCCTTAAGACAAACATTACGCACTGTATATCCATTAACAGACACAAATAATAATAATATGAAAGAAAGTTACACTGTTGTCTGAAGAGCTGACCCCTGCGAGATCTGTGCCCACATAAACTGTCTGTGTTGTTGGTTGTATCTTTTTAGGCGCAAGGCCTCGACACAGCACTAGGCAACTCGGCACTGAATGCATTGTGCATGAACATGGCTGGTTGCCGCACATAACGAGCAAGTTTGTGGCTGCACATCCCACACGAGGACTGTGCAGTAAAAAAGGGACATGTTTCAGCAAGTGTACTTTCAGCTGTCTGCCTCCATTTAGTACTGGAAACTTGTGTCCAGGTGACCACTTTTCTGCATAATTGTTTATCACCTTGCCATATAGGGAAATCGCTAAATTTTTTTTCACAGCTGTTATTTCGAATGGAAGTCCTGTGTGGGTTATGGTAAATTCATTCACATTACAATCGATATGTTTGAATTTCATTGCCCCCACAAGTTTCTACTATTTTGTCCCAGAGTTTACTAATGTTGAGCTGTATGTACATAACACAGTTCCCAAGTGACGGATGGAAGATTGCTATGCATTCAAAGGTGATTTCCACCGAATCCTCAAGCCAAGATTCAAACTGAAAAGCTCCTTCAGTTGGGTACTTAGTGTCGAGAATTGCAAGGAGCTTAACTTACTCAGTGGAGGGCCGTTTATAGCAGACAGCAGCGAGATGCTTATGGTCCGCTCACAACCACTTTCACAGGCAGACTATAAACTAGACCATCACGGCCACAACATGAACACTGATGAGCCAAAACATTATAGCCACTGCCCACCGCGAGATCAATGCCTGGTATGTATGTAAGGAATTTATAGAAGTGGACCAGAGACGGATGGGAAACCATTATAGCAACGATGAAATGCACTGACATAAAGTGTAAATTGCTACATCCTAGTGCCTGAGTACGAGCAACGCGCAAAAGGCGAAGCTGGTGGGCTTTCCACGTGCTACATTCGTGAGCACCTATGGGAAGCGGTTGAAAGCCGTAAGATCATGAGTAGATGACAAAGTGTTGGAAGTGAAAGCCCCAGTCACAGGACGTAGAAGTCTGTGGCAGATCTGATTACAGATTACAAAGCTGGTGCAGGAAAAAGTGTTTCGGAGAACACCGTTCAGCACATACTGTTGAATATAGGACTCCATAGCAGACGACCTATGCTACATTAAAGCAGTATTTCACATTCCATGTCGTATTACCATTTATTATTGTAGCTGATCCCCGTGTGTTCCAATGAGGACCCAACGACGACGTCTGATAGATTACAGTGAGTATGGGACAATCGACACGGGATAGTGGATCAATGAACACGTGTCTCCTTAATTAATAACTTTTCTTCTTACACCAGGTCAATGGTCGTATCCACATACATCATCATCCAGTTCAAAAGGCTGCTGTAAACATGTACTGCGGCAAGGATACAGGCCAGTAGGGGCAGTATTACACTATGGGACACATTCGTCTTGGCTTCAGTCGAGTTTGTGGTGGTAAACGACTGCGTCATGAGAACATTACTGCGAACCACTTGCACCCCTTCACTTGATTCTTGCCCAGGCGTTGGAATCTTCCGGCAGGATAACTGTTCGTGTCACAATTCCAGAACTGTACCATGGTGGTTTTAGAAGCATCATACTGACCTCATATTAATATCTGCATCATGAAAATGTGGACTACATGAACATTACTACAAACTACCTGCATCCCTTCATGCTTCATTCTTCCCCAACATCTTCCAACAGGATAACTGTTGGTGTCACAATGCCACAACCGTACAAGAGTGGTTTGAGGAGCATGATCCTGGCCTCACATTAATGTCTTGGCCAGCCAATTCGCTTACCTGGACCTGATGGAACACATTTGGAACAATATCGGGCGCCAGCTCTGCGCCCAGTAACTATCGACCCCTAATTTACGGGAACTGGGTGACGTGTGCATAGACTTTTGGCACCACATACCTCCGGAATCCTGTCAAGGATTTGTCGAATCCGTGAACGCCGAATCGCTGCTGTATTGCGTTTCAAACGTGGACCAACACGCTATTGTGCAATTAGTCATTATGTTTTGGCTCATTACTGTAGTTCCCCATAAAGTTCAACATTTATATTCGAGCTCGGAGAAGTTCGTTGGTTGCTAACCACTGTTGTTACTATAATAGGACTACCTCCCGTATTACTTAGCTGTCCAGTAAATTGCATACGCAAAAGTCCCTGCATTTCAGATGCTGTAAGTTCCGCATCGGTGGAATGATTAAGATCATCTCCCAATTCTAGTAACGTTTGGTGGGCAAACTGTCCTGCATAAACTCGTGGCACATTAGACTACTCACAACAATTTGGAGTCACACAGCTGCGAAAAGGTAACAACTTCACACCTGTAATTTCCACATACTGCACTCAGGAATCGACTGAGTACTCACATACCGAATGTAGCGTCGTACCCTAAGACGGAAAGTTAAATTCAGGCAATAAATAAATGTTATAGGAAATATAAACATAAATGTTTTGAATGGCACATTCTTTTCATTTTTGGCATGTCTTCTCTTCTCAGTAGCAAGCTTTTCACTTCTCATGCATCCTCCTTCCATTCGTTCTTTATTGGGTGTTGACGTTAGAAGCACAGCTTTCAATGCTTTGCCAGAATATTTTCCTTAAATCTTTATTTTATACAGCGGAATTATGTCAGGTGAGATAACTGAATATCATTTTTGCGTTGGTTATCATTGCACAATTGTTGTCATATCGCTGAAGCTGCAGGGATTTACCCCTAAGCACCTGCGGGGATTTGCGACATTTCGCCATTTTCTTACAAGTACTGGATTCTGATTTTGGGAGCAACTGGAAAAAAGTATTTCCGCGTGAAAATAAACCCCAAATGCAGTAGTGTCTGTGTACTGATTCGTTGATTCTTCTTTCCAAACCCTGAATTTTACAGTGTTCAAGTAAACCATCAGAAAAGTTACATGTAAGTAGTTAATAGCAGGCTCACCTCATTTTCTCACCTCTGAAGCGACCGGGCTGGACTAACTTTCACGGAACAATAAGCTACAATAAGACAAAGCTGATACCTGGCGGTCAACTCCTGAATCGATGACGGTCAATTCACACACTCGGTGCAGGTTTTCACCACACATGGGGCTTTACCCCCGACTACTCTATATGGATGAGCGTATGTACGTGTGTTCCACATCTCCTCCTAAAACAGTGGATAGGTTTGAAGCAAACTTGGTACACATATCACTTACTATCGGAAAGAAATACTGTGGGTGTAAGTGTCAGCAACCTCCTGCTGGAGTGACGATGGCGGACAGAGAATGGCAAGGGAAGAGGAGATGAAAAGATGGGAAGGAGGAGATGGACACAGATAGGATGGAAGAAGAGATGGGCAGAGAGTGGTAGGAGGAGATGGACAGAGAGAGAGAGAGAGAGAGAGAGAGAGAGAGAGAGAGAGGAGGTGATAGACAGAGGGAAGGGGGAGGAGGAGATCGACAGATGAGAGGAGGAGATGGATAGAGAGAGGGGGCGTATGAGACGGTGCAGGGAGGAGCTGGGCAGGGAAACGGAGTAGGAGATGGACTAAGAGAACACTGGAATGAATACACACCCCTGCAGTGCCAGGTACTCAGTATCCTACAAACGCAGGTTTGCCCTTCTTAAATGTAGCTTTTATCATAATCTGTAGGGTTGTATTGCCACACAGGTTCCTACTGTTAGGTCAGTACCTTCCTTAGTAAGCCTCACAACCTGTAGCTAGGTCACAACCTGTAGCTAGGGGAGCCATCATGCTGTCTTAGAAATTCCGGATACAATACTACTGCAGTGACTGATGCCACCTGCCCAGTGCAGCGAAGCGCTGATTTACCTCCTGCCGTGCTACCTGTGTGACAGAAAGCGGCGGTTATTTGATAATGAAACCAACTCGAGCATGTATAAATAATAGCCACACAGACGTACCAGTATCTGTTGTCGAATGCTGTCTCCACCGGGAAATGCTCCACGCCAGCCATAGACACGACGAGGGTCATCCAGTCTCATCTACAACTGTCCAATGCTGTTCGTCGATTAACCGCGCCCAGAACTGACGCCGTCGGAGCCTGAACTGGCACCATCTCGCAGGAGCCACCTGAAGGCTAATATCAACAGAGTCCTGGACGTGTCCAAAGTGTTGTCAGTCCGTGCTTGGGCTCCTCCCACATCTGAACTGCTGTCTAGCTGCTGCCTGACCGCAACATACACCTTGCCACCATAGACCCGTGCCTTGGGGCCGCTGATTCACGTCCCTTGCCACGGTCTCAAGTTTGGGACACCAGTGCCTCACCTCGACGCAGCGCCTGGCGCTAATGGCCTCAAGTGCCAGCGCTTTCATTGCCGACCATTACTTCCATTACTGGGCCATTTATGCTGCGTCAGCATCTGATGCAGCGCCACTGGGCCATTGTTACGGCGCTAGGCCACCAAAACGCTGTGCTTTGCTTAGCAGTGCGGCTACAGCTGCATGTCTTCCTGGAGTGGGCTCCATTGCTCAGGGTCAATGACGCCACCATAACGCCGTTCACAGCGACTGTATTTATTCTGCTGGATAAAATATGTTATTGACACCACTACAGCTGAGGCAGGGCCGGCGCAAACCCTAGTGCAGCCCCGTGCAAGCTGCTAAATTGCCGCAACCCCCTCCCCGTTTCTTCTTTTTTTTTTTTTTTACAAAATGTTTGTGGAATTTTATTTAAACAAATCCGTAGGAAATGTCAGCAATCAATCGTAATTTTTGTTTTTACTTTTCAGATCTACCTAGGTGTTGGCCACTGAGTGGTCAGTCTCAAGGCTTTTAATATGTACTTACATCTAAACCGTCATGATGACAGTTACGTTCAGCATGACGGTATAGATGTAAACATAATTCAAAGCACTGAGAATAGCCACACTATGCCCAAAATCTATGTAGGTCCAGAAAATAAAAACAAAAATTTCGACTGGTTGGTGACATTCTCTACAGATTTGTACAAAACAGTCGCTGGGCACCAGCTCAAAAATGGAGTCAAATCTGATTGAAGAAATCTAGCTAATTTTAATAAATCTTGTGAATTTACAAAAATGTTCAAATGTGTGTGAAATCTTATGGGACTTAACTGGTAAGGTTATCAGTCCCTAAGCTTACACACTACTTAAACTAAATTATCCAAGGACAAACACACACCCTTGCCCCAGGGAGGACTCGAACCTTCGCCGGGACCAGCCGCACGGTCCATGACTGCAGCGCCCTAGACCGCTTGGTTAATCACGCGCGGCGTGAACTTACAGTTAAGGTAAATAAACATTTTTCAATGGTCGTGAACAGATAATGTTTTCAACGGGAAACAAAATATGTTTACAATTTAACGATAATTGGTTTGAACAATAATATTTACAATAACTATTTAATGTTGAACAAAATAAGAAACAACACAGTAAATAACGAAGACACTGATCATAATATAAAAATTTTAAAAAGTACTAGCAAATCGAACCTTCCTAGCTTTTGCTTGTGCAAACTCTTTCACGCGATCTGTGTAGTTTAAGTCATCTGCAAGCTCGTGCTCAATCGATATTGTTGCAAGATCATTCAACACTGGGAGTGTTAGGAGAATTCTCAGAGCAATGTTAACATTAGGGCAAAAATTATGTCTTCCTATAAACTTCAGAGTCTCGTTTGGACCTATTCCAGGTTTCAACAATGTTGAAAGCACTTTTAGCTCTTCCCTCAACTCCAGTGCATAAATGTCGCTTGACTCATGATCTTGCAAAATCGCTGCGAGGTTTCTACACTTTGTGTCCAGGCTGTCAGGAGGTGCATTCTTCAGCTCGCCGATGTCGTAGAGAGAATCAAAATAATCGCAATGAGGTTTCAGTTGATTGAATGTCTCATCCAAAGATGTGGTTACTATATCTAAAATATAATAGTAGAATTCACTCTTGTAACGTTTCGTTGGGTCATCTGTTGTCTCATCCCTTCCTTCACAGGTAAAGTGTATTGGCTTCTTACTTCGTCGCCGGGAAACACTTATCGGTGGGAACGTTAGATCTTCTAGCTCTAATTCTGTAGCCAATTCTTTGGAATCCGTCAAGAAAGACACAAACATTTCTTCTGTTCTGCAGGTCTCAAAATATGCTTTCGTTTTTTCAAGAATTTCCACGGCCTCAGAAACATTTGTGTGAATGGTCTGGAGGGTCTTACTGACTACATTGATGTGAAGCTGAACGTCGTACCAGACTACCAGAGAAGTGAGAAAGTGTAATTTTTTATCTGATTCGCAAGTGACGTTGCTTCGTGAGCGGCCATGCCATCGAATTCTTCTGATATCTGAACCAGTGCATCTTAAACGCCTCCAATTTGAAACCGCAGCGGAGTAAGTGCATCGATACGACTTTCCCACCTAGTATCGCTCAGTGGCTTCAGCGACAGGTTAGGCAGATACTTCTACAAGACACACCAACGTTTAACGGAGGACGAGAAGAAGTCATACAAGCTTTTCGCTGTCGAAAACATGGAAGCAGCATGTTTAGAAGACATAGCGCCATCATTTACAACAAGATTCAACGAGTGACTGCTACATGGTGCATAAAATGCTCTCTTGTTCATACCTCAAATTCTTTTCTGGAGCCCAGACTTCTTTCCTTTCATGTTTGCTCCATTATCGAGTCTTGTCTCCTGGACGAAACTGTCATCTGCTCAACTTTTGAAAAATCCGGTGTGCAGCCCATAATTATACTGTAATACTTTGCATATTTCATCACTAATTGAATGTTGTTAGTTATAGATGATCCAATAAGATGAATTATTTCATTCTGTGTTTCTTTTCCAAGATAATATTCACCCTTGTTCTCACCTTGCTTTGTTCTGTGCAGGTGCTCCATCATCACAGTGTCGAACTTTCCGAATAATTCAACGAGTTTCAAGAAGTTTCCGTTGTCAGAGTGAAAGAGTGTATCTGTACTTCCTCTCAAAGGCAGACATTGTCGACCGAGAAAATGAATTATTGCTATTAAGCGCTCAAGAACATTTTTCCAATGTTCGCTTTCAGTATTCAGAAGCCTTCGATGACGGGCGTCGACCGTTCGTGAGTTTTTCAGTCCCTCGGAAAACACGATTCACTTTTTATGTGAATTCAAATTCTCGGTAGACTTCTCGTGACTTTCCTGATACGAAGCAAGGTGCCGCCAGTCGCTTATACCATTCTTTGCAATTTTTAGTTTAGATGACGAAAATAGTTTGCAACAAAAGCAGAACACAGCATCCTTGCTCTTTGAGTACACAATCAATGTCTATCTGCTTCTTCTAAATCCTTCAAGGAATATCTGTAGTACAAAGGGCTGAAACACCGGTTGTCCGCGTTTTCAGGACATTCTTCAGCTTCCTTAATGCGCTCGGGAGGACCTCGCATGACGAAAGTCGTTCGAATGCTGTCGGTAATAATTTCCGGCCATCTTTCGGGATTTGAGTCATTATGTCTTCCAGTTTAGGCTCACCTTGAATCCCTTCCCCGGTGGTAAGTACCTCGGCTGATGTTCCTCCGGTATTTTCCGAATCGGGTCGCCTAATTTCATTTCTGCCTGATGTTTCAATCTCGGAGCTTTCGTCACAAAGCAGGTGTTGAGTCCATACGAGGTCTGTTGAACATGTTGTGGATGGCCCACCGTCAGCATTGCTACTGTACGAGGTGATCGCAGTACTGCGTTCATCAGCTTTCTGGTCATGTCCAGAAGATAAAGATGTAGCAGCACTAGCTCCACTAGTTTCTGTACTTTCAGGATCAATTTTTCCACCCTCGCCGTTGCTACGTCGTTCTCTCTTTGGCTTTAAATATCGTTGTAGTGCATCCTTTTGCTTCTTATCGTCATCTTCCTTCAGCGCCCGTCTTTTCCTATACCCACTGCCAGACAGTCTTTTCCTACCGTCGGACATGTTTCGATCCAGCCTGTAAAGAACTATTACGTGAAACTAACTGTTGATGTCAGTGTACTAACTATATTTGCAACACACTTCGCAGACAATTTCCTGATATTCCACTGCACGTAAACGGATAATTATATTACTGTACGATACACTGTTCAGGACATGAAGTCATAAGAATTGAGCCGTTTGAAATTGAATTTCAGGCCGAATTTCACTACAGACGCAAGGGGAAACGGTCAAAGAGTGGGGCAGAGACAATGAAGAGAAGAAGAATAAGGAGATAGACTAATAAAATAATGCAATAAATATACACCCGGGCATCGATGGGTACTAATGTTAGTCGAAATATATTAACTCACTGCAACATGTTTGTTCATTTCAAAGAACTGACACTCGACGTCTGTCTTAATTTCCATGTGTCATTTCTTTCGTGTCTGATTATAGAATAAGGGGTAACAAATTAGTCATTGCCGTATCACTTCACAATTATTCGTTTTATTTTCATTCTAGCTTTTGGGACGGCGGGTTCTTATTTGCTGAATCGCAAATTTTTGAAATAACACATCATAAGAAAAAAAAATTTTCCTATTCTGCAATCTCGAAGGAGAAAAATTCTAATTTATGAGTAACGTGTATGCGCAATAGTAATTGTACGTTATATGGAAAGCACTTACCTATTACATCCCAAGTTGGTTCAAATGGCTCTGAGCGCTATGGGACTCAACATCTTAGGTCATAAGTCCCCTAGAACTTAGAACTACTTAAACCTAACTAACCTAAAGACATCACACACACCCATGCCCGAGGCAGGATTCGAACCTGCGACCGTAGCAGTCCCGCGGTTCCGGACTGCAGCGCCAGAACCGCTAGACCACCGCGGCCGGCTCATCCCAAGTTGCAAGAAATTCGGACGCACCAATTCTTCTGTTCTTACGAAACGCAATGAAAGTGCTTCTGACCAATCTTGACTCCTCGGCCAACTACCGAAACGAATTCTGTAGTTTTCGTTGTGGAGAACGCAACAACGCGTATTGCCTGGAAGGTGAAGTGGTGACGCGGCAGTACCAGGAACTAGGTCACGTGACGAGGTACAGCTAGGCTACCGTTAAACTAGCGCCCAAGAAGAAGAATCAAGAAGCTCACCGTAAGTATGTGACAGATGATATTGAAAAATGTATTATCAGGCAGCAATTTCTATGGCATTACGAACAATAGAAAGAAATACGAACTTTGCAAAAACTGCAAAACTTTTGTCAAACAGAAATGAGGTTCGAAGCTAGCAAGGAAACCCTTAGAAGCAATGTTCTTTCTATCGATTTCCGTTTTAGAAGGTGTCAAAATTAACGTTTTGTTTTGTGTGGACGAGAGAGCATTGTTGCTAAAAGACATACTTTCTCAGGTTTTCATCAGAATCAAAGCGACCAGTAGTTTACTAAGATGAAACATGGATTCACACGCATTATACAGTAAATAAATGTTGGCAAAGTGATAGTGTACGAGTAGTATTGCGTAACAAAAGTGTCGGTCAGAGTTTAATTGTTGTTCATGCAGGTGGAGACAGGTGTTTCATGGCTCAAAAACCAAAACGTTTGACTATCACTCAGAAACGAATAGCAAACATTTTCAAAAGTACGTTGAAACCCAACTTATGCCAGGCTTATTAGCAATGTCTCTATGCCTTGTAATTACTCGCAGCGTATTTACCCGCAGATTTGCCTCCCCTCGGAAAGTGCCGGCCCGTGCGACCGCACGTTTCGCACGTGCCTTGCGCCGGCCCTGAGCTGAGGATCTGGTTCTTCACTCCTACTGCCTAGCCAGCCATCATGAGACGACTTCCTGATATTTTAGAGTCGATAATGTTTGCACCATCCTGGCACTGCAATAACTGGTGTCAGAACTGAGAAGTGACAGCGAGTGATGCCTTAGGTCAGTACACACCATCAGTGGCAATGTATGGTGAATGGAAACAAACTGACGCTTCTGGCTGTTCTCCTTTCAGATACTGTACAGTGGCAGATCACATTGACTGGAGATCTAACTTTCGAGTACAGTTTCTGACAGTAGACTCAGGTGACGATTTGAGAGTGTTTAGAGGCGAAAATATGTTGGTTTGCATTCATGTAATCTGGGTATGGCTTCGTCGTCACCTGTATTTTGCTGCAAACGCAAAATGTGTGATCATTGCTCCAGGAAATGCCAAAACTGCTAATCACTACGTCGAAAAAATTAAATAGTCAAATAATCAAGAATTGTTACAGTAGTGCTTAGTGCTAAGATGAGGTGTACCTGTGTTTTTTATTGTGTTTTGTTATGGTGTGTAAGTGCTTGCTTTATAAGAGTGAATCAAAGGCACAGGTTACCTGTCGGGAAGCGGTTCAGACTTTACTAGATCAAGTAACTCTAATGAGGGCAGATAATAGAGGCCTGAATATGGGGTTAGATGCTTTAAAAATGTCAGATTCTTGTTCAGTTTATCGGTACCCGCCCTAGGTGCTGGTATTCCTAGCCCAGTTGGTAATTTTTCGAGAAAGACTATAGAGGATGTGTTAGTTTTCGTGGATAATTTGTTGACAGCACAAAGCTGGGTTGTTGCGCAGTTGAACAGTTGTTCCAATTGGACAAATTACGATTAACAGGAGATCCGAGGAAGGTGCAAACATTTGAAGTAATGAGGAAAGGCTTAGAACAACAGAATAGGAAACAAAATAGTTGAATGTACCATCGCCTGCAGTTAAATAATGGAACACAGAATCAAATCAGATCGATTGAAAATTGCATGTACAGAATAAGAAAACTTAGTGTTAATACCAATAAGTTAACAGACAGTGATAATACTACCAGGGTCCTCCTGCAAGAAGCATAGTAGAGGCCATTAGACATATTTTTGTGGGGATTACCACCGGATGTGGTGAGTAATGTATGTGCAGACTTTCTAAGAGATTTAGCCGAAACCAAAGGCACAGTAGCGGCTTCAGAGGAGACAGGTATGATAACTCGACACCTTGACAGGAAGAGTATTTTTGTACTGACGTCAAATGTTACAGTAGTGGACATTCAAGAAACATACGTCAAGATTGTCGTTAATCGCAGTCTAGATAATGAGGGAAAGCTGGGCCTCATGAACGGGACTGTAGTCAAAGTAAAGGAAATAATAAGAAGGTATGAAATGGGATAACAAGCTATCAAACAACAACATAAGACCCAGGACCACAGAGCGGTACTCCTAGTGACTTTTAGCACTACGGAAACGTGTGCAAGTGCGGAATTTTGGTTGATTGGCGTAGTAGATGGGAGGAAGCACATTTTGGTACTAGACACAGTTGTCCACGTGTCTGTGGCAAGTTTGTACCTCATGGGTAAGAAGCAGTTGAACCCTCCAGAGTGTAAATTATGTGGAGCTGAGTGTGCATAATGACGTGCATTCACTGGGTTCAGCGATATCACGTTTTCCAGCTGGGAGCAAATCATTTCAGGGAGTATGTGGAAGTTTTGCTTCGTATAGTTGACGGTAACTGTGGGAACATAGGGTTAAAATTTCCTTTATAGCCGCCACATTTAAATTAACCTTGGTGGAACATCCTTCGATCTGAGAACACTATTGACAGTGATACACTGGTTCGAAGTTCGTCTTTCCAGAAGGATGAATCAAACTATTTGAAAGGCACTAAGGATCAATTTGCATGGTGAAGTACCACAAGGTACAGGAAAACTGCTGTGGGTGAGCGTAGGAACAGATCTGCGTGTAAACATGTGTGTGGTTGAGCCTGTTAGTATAGATAATTTTGATACCGAAGATTTGTTGTTTATAGGGGTCTTGGTCACCAGTTTAGATGTTCTAGATATAAATGATCTGGATAGGATGAATATGAACCCCAGACATAAGCAAGCCTCATTATGTAAGAAAGTTTAGCAATTAAAAGGAAAGGAGAATGTAGCAATGAAAGAATTATTAGTAGAGTTTGAGAACTTGTTTAATTCTTGTGTGTCTTTACCAGTGACACAATCCCAACTGGGAATGACTCACCTGTATACCATAAGCCACATCGGGTTCCCCATCACATACAACCAGTGATGGAGTAGTTCAATAAGGACCAATTATGTGACTATATTACCAACCTATGGGGTGCATCGGTTGTGACAGTACTGAAAAAGAATTCAGATAGCACAAAAATATTGCTTTTGCTGTGACTACTGATACCTCAGTAGTTGTACAATTACAGATGAACATCCAATTTTTCGACTAAAAATCTGCAGAGTGGCTGTTATAAGCTAGAGGTAACAGCAGAGGCCCGGCCAAAAACGGCACTTACATATCTTTGGAGTCACTATCAGTATGACTGGATGCCATTTGTATTAAAGAATGCACCAGCAAAGGCGGATTAAAGGAGGAGGGGCGAAGAGTAATCTGCGCCAAAGTTAAGCTCGCGAATTTAGAGTCTTGGTCAGTGTATTTAGTTATTTAATTCAGTATTTACCAAGCCACCTTACTTTGTTTGCCCGAGAGAATGTACAACCTGTACCAGTGACTTGTGCTCCCCCTCCTGATCAAGTTGTGGGCGGCAGGTATTAGCAGGGCTTCCCGATCTGCCACAGCAGCTCGCGCTTCACATTACCCTTAGGGTACTATCTACTTTGGCCCCATTGTTGTCATTGCTACTATTGTTGGACTGTTTGCCCAGTATTCAGGAGTGTATATCCAAACAGTTTGGGCGCCTTCACGTGACGCGACTGTGAAGTGCTTCTCTGCAGCGCCAGAACCTTCACACAACACAGGACGGTAAGGTACGCCGCCTCTGAGAACAGTTGCCACTGCTGCTGCCATCAGCTTTGGAAGGAACCGCGAGCAGCTTTGTTGGTGCTGGTACTGTTACAGCTACGCTGACGTCACGTGCCGATTTTTTATTGGCAGTGATACGAGGCTTGGCCGGTCAAATGTGCCAGTGAGTGGCGTCACGTGAAAGCCGCTATTTGAAACAAATGTTCCGCCAGGCGTATCTCAGCTTGAAGGGGACGTTTGTCTTGACAGTGTGGCGTTTTTCAGTTTTGTGCGGTATGAAACGAGTGTCAAAAATAACTCTAAAAAACAGAAGACAACATGTAAAAGACTCCTTGCGTATTATGTTGACCAGTGCTTTTTGTTCCTATGCCATGTGATCAAAAGTATCCGAGCACCACCAAAGACATACGTTTTTCGTATTAGGTGCATTGTGCTGCCACCTGCTGCCAGGTATTCCATATCAGCGACCTCAGTAGTCATTACACATCGTGTGAGAGCAGAATGGTGCGCTCTGCGGAACTCACGGATTTCGAACGCGGTCAGGTGATTTTTTTAAGTTACTTTATTGTTATATCTTTTCAGTACATTGCAACTTTCACAAAATATAAAACAGTAACAATCTTACAAGTTATACATTTTTATCTAGCATATTACATACAGGTAAGAATCGAGAAATGTACCAATCCTACTGTCTCTGAAGTAAAGGTGAACAGTACTGCAACTACTCGGAAAGAAACTGTCCAGAAAATAATGTCCCCTATTATCCATCAAAGACTCTGCATCACAATTTCACAGTAGTAGACATAAATTTCGGAAAAAACAGTCTGGAGTCTTCAAGAAGTTCTGGAAAGTCTCTCGGTAACGTACATGGCCTTGCAAAACCTGGTGCTGGTCCCACACATACATCAGGAGTTGAACTGCGTCCGTAATATCCAGGTAAAAGATGGCGTGTGTTGCATGAGTGACAATCCAGGTAGTCACCCGTTCACTGGCAGGAACGGGCGCGAAATCTGGGGTGACGATCGTGACAGCACCGAAACTGTCGATCTTTGTGCGATTCATGAGCCGTAGCATGTCCCGTGCGACATCCCACAATGATTTGAAGCGGGGGCACGTGATGCCATGTTTTACACTGTCTACCCCACCACAAATAGCACACAAGTTGGACGGAATTAGATGTAACCTGTGCAGTATTTCATTAGTCGGAACTGTCCTATTAACCACTTTATACCACGTAGCTCTGACTTGAGCGGACAGATAACGGGCAAAGATTTTCTGCCAAGCAATCTTCCATTGTCGATGTGGATGCCGTGCTTCATATTTATTCCTCGGCGGTGTTTCCCAACAGCTTCATATAGCTTCTTCTCCGTCCGAATGTGCTGTTCCAAACAGCCTGGTAAAATATAGCTCTTCTGCATAAAGAACTGACGCACATAAGCCAATCGGAAAGGGGTCGCCGTCGGATCGAGCGGAGCAACCTGGGAATCTGGTTGGAGATGCTGCTGCGGGACTGGGCGTATGCTTGTCACAGATGGCGAGTGGTCGTTAAACCAGGAGTGCTGCACATTTGGCCGACAGATCGATGAGCCCAAGTACTCCCTCCTCCTGCGCAGCGAGCAGGTGGCGTGAGAGACCTTAAGAATCTCCCCCCTCCATAGCATCCAGTAAACTGCCTGGACAATAGCTCTGCCTATCTCTTTCGGTAGATGGAAGATTTGTGCCGAAAACCAGGTCTTAGACAGGGTGTCACTTGTGTCATACGTCTGTACGCGAGATTTCCACACTCCTAAACATCCCTAGCTCCACTGTTTCCGATGTGATAGTGAAGTCGAAACGTGAAGGGACACGGACAGCACAAAAGGGTACAGGCTGACCTCGTCTGTTGATTGAGACCGCCGACAGTTGAAGAGGGTCGTAATATGTAATACACTCCTGGAAATTGAAATAAGAACACCGTGAATTCATTGTCCCAGGAAGGGGAAACTTTATTGACACATTCCTGGGGTCAGATACATCACATGATCACACTGACAGAACCACAGGCACATAGACACAGGCAACAGAGCATGCACAATGTCGGCACTAGTACAGTGTATATCCACCTTTCGCAGCAATGCAGGCTGCTATTCTCCCATGGAGACGATCGTAGAGATGCTGGATGTAGTCCTGTGGAACGGCTTGCCATGCCATTTCCACCTGTCGCCTCAGTTGGACCAGCGTTCGTGCTGGACGTGCAGACCGCGTGAGACGACGCTTCATCCAGTCCCAAACATGCTCAATGGGGGACAGATCCGGAGATCTTGCTGGCCAGGGTAGTTGACTTACACCTTCTAGAGCACGTTGGGTAGCACGGGATACATGCGGACGTGCATTGTCCTGTTGGAACAGCAAGTTCCCTTGCCGGTCTAGGAATGGTAGAACGATGGGTTCGATGACGGTTTGGATGTACCGTGCACTATTCAGTGTCCCCTCGACGATCACCAGTGGTGTACGGCCAGTGTAGGAGATCGCTCCCCACACCATGATGCCGGGTGTTGGCCCTGTGTGCCTCGGTCGTATGCAGTCCTGATTGTGGCGCTCACCTGCACGGCGCCAAACACGCATACGACCATCATTGGCACCAAGGCAGAAGCGACTCTCATCGCTGAAGACGACACGTCTCCATTCGTCCCTCCATTCACGCCTGTCGCGACACCACTGGAGGCGGGCTGCACGATGTTGGGGCGTGAGCGGAAGACGGCCTAACGGTGTGCGGGACCGTAGCCCAGCTTCATGGAGACGGTTGCGAATGGTCCTCGCCGATACCCCAGGAGCAACAGTGTCCCTAATTTGCTGGGAAGTGGCGGTGCGGTCCCCTACGGCACTGCGTAGGATCCTACGGTCTTGGCGTGCATCCGTGCGTCGCTGCGGTCCGGTCCCAGGTCGACGGGCACGTGCACCTTCCGCCGACCACTGGCGACAACATCGATGTACTGTGGAGACCTCACGCCCCACGTGTTGAGCAATTCGGCGGTACGTCCACCCGGCCTCCCGCATGCCCACTATACGCCCTCGCTCAAAGTCCGTCAACTGCACATACGGTTCACGTCCACGCTGTCGCGGCATGCTACCAGTGTTAAAGACTGCGATGGAGCTCCGTATGCCACGGCAAACTGGCTGACACTGACGGCGGCGGTGCACAAATGCTGCGCAGCTAGCGCCATTCGACGGCCAACACCGCGGTTCCTGGTGTGTCCGCTGTGTCGTGCGTGTGATCATTGCTTGTACAGCCCTCTCGCAGTGTCCGCAGCAAGTATGGTGGGTCTGACACACTGGTGTCAATGTGTTCTTTTTTCCATTTCCAGGAGTGTAGGTAGACATCTATCAAGACCATCGCACAGGAATTCCAAACTGCATCAGGATCCCCTGCAAGTACTATGAGAGTTAGGTGGGGTGGGGGGGACGGGGGATTGTGTGGAGTGACGAATCACGGTGCACAATGTGGCAATGAGATGGCAGGGGGTGGATATGACGAATGCCCGGTGAACGTCATGTGCCAGCGTGTGTAGTAACAGTAAAATTCCGAGGCGGTGGTGTTACGGTGTGGTCGTGTTTTTCACGGAGGGGGCTTGCACCGCTTGTTGTTTCGCGTTTCACTATCGAAGCACAGGCCTACATTGATGTTTTAAGCACCTTCTTGCTTCCGACTGTTGAAGTGCAATACCGGGATGGCGATAAAATCTTTTAGTACGATCGAGCACCTGTTGATAATGGCGGCCTATGGCGGGCGGGATGGTTAGACGGCGGTAACATCCCTGTAATGGACTGGCCTGCACAGAGTCCTGGCCTGAATCCCATAGAACACGTTTGGGATGTTTTGGAACGCCGACTTCATGCCAGGCCTCACCGACCGACATTGATACCTCTCCTGAGAGCAGCACTCGGTGAAGAATGGGCTGCCATTCTCCAAGAAACCTTCCAACGCCTGATTGGACGTATGCCTGCGAGAGTGAAAGCTGTCATTAAGGCTAAGGGTGGGACAAAACCTTATTGAATTCCAGCATTACAGATGGAGGGCGCCGAGAACTTGTAAGCCATTTTCAGCCTGGTGTCCGGATAATTTAGAATACATAGAGTATATTACTTAATTTCGGAACTGATGTTAGTAAAGTAATATTATTTGGGGTTACTCACAAATTTTTACACATTCTCGTCCATAGTGGTCTGTTTCTGATGCTGTGACAGTAGAGTTAAATTAAAAAGTACAGAGAATTTCTGCATCAGTCGTTTTACTTGATAAGCACTTGATATTCACCCATCATCGTCAGGTGATAAACGGATCAAACTAATTTAGTTCCACTATATTTAGTTTTACTGTATTTCCTTAGGCAGCGAAAAATGAGCTTTCGTGGATAGACGTACTTGATGTAATGACCCTTGTTGAGCGAATCATAGTGTATATTTCCTTGAATTTTTCTGAACATCTGTGCCAGGATCAGAATAACAAAGTGATTGACAGCGAAGCACAGTTGATCATCGTAGAGGGTGATGTCGTCGGTTCACCGATCCGTGTGTTCGCAATAGGTCTATAGCAGCAACAGATGTGCGGTTCCTAACAGGACTACGTTTTCACTCCACCTCTTAACGTGCGTTATTGAGTTCGCTATACAGGATCGTAATGTCCTTGTGGCTTAACAAACGCTCTCGTGCGTATAAAATGGTACCGTGTTCCCATTATTTCTATAGCTCAACAAAGGCAACGGGAAGCGCAATGTCTTTTACAATAATCAGATTAAATTATGTTCAGCCACACGGGGTGCCGGACGGTCTGGGGCGCCTTGCCACGGTTCGTGCGCCTTTCCCCGTCGGAGGTTCGTCTCCTCTCTCGGGCATAGTTGTGTGTGTTGTCCTTAGTGTAAGTTAGTTTAAGTTACATTAAGTAGTGTGTAAGCCCAGGGAACGATGAACTCAGCAGTTTGGTCCCATAGGAATTTACTACAAATTTCCAAATTTTCACGTTCAGTTGTCGTATTGGTCACGAAAGGGGAACTAAAATGGACCTGAGTCTTTCAACTAAATACATTAACTAATAATATTAAAATCATATAAACTACTTGAGTATTTACCAATAATTGTACTGTGAATGTAGATCGTCATACTTGTGCTGAGGAGTATCCCTTATTAATGGCATGAGATTTATTGTGCAAATGTCGTACTCATCATTCAGTCATAAATATGAAACACCACACCACAACACAAAAAGGAAGATAATTATGGCATTGGGTAAATGCCACTTAGTGCAGAATCACTTTCTTCCACGATACTGTCATTACCTGGGCTCTGAACCGTGGAAGAGTGACTGGAATTGTCCGAGGATATAATTGTATTTTCAGAATTACTTTTTACATTTACTTCACTTTTCCATACTTCCGTAATAACCATTTCTGTGAAACGTAAAACATTACTCCACTTCTCTGTCGTTATTTCCCTCACACATCCTCTCAGAATCTTTGAATTTCAGTCGCAGTAAGGTTTTGTTACTTGTTGCCACGTAATGCTTGATCTGTGCCCAAAATCATTTCGATGGCACTCAAGTGGCGATGATATGGTGAAAGCCTAAGAACTCTGTGGCCGTATCCTTTAGCTACCTCATCCACAATATACTGTTGAAACTGTTGCTAATTTTTTTTCACAATTTCCATGGGGTCCGCCTTACTTAAATCGTCCCGAAATATCACATTGTGACGTTTCAACTATTCAGCAATGTTGTCTCTTTTCTTTTCCATCGTCGGAGCTTTATCTTTAATGACAGAATGGTTTGGGACATTATCCGTTACAGTAACATGCGGCCGAGTTACGTTTTCCAATAGTTGCTCTTTGAACCACTCCAGAAAACTATGGTTGTTCTTCTCCTCGTGATGGTCACTTGTTTTCCTCGATTTGTAAAGCAGGAGACTATAAGGTACAAAATCAGATGCAGTTCCAGCATGCAAGACAATAATCCTTGGGCCCTTCCCCACCGGAATAGGAGAACTTCCACATAGGCTACCATTTGTCCAGTCTTTTCTGTCGGAAAGACAGGAATTCATCGTTTCATCGAGCCACACAATGTGTTCATACGTCGGTTTAACGATATTTCTTAAAAATCGACAGCTCCACGCTACGATGTCATCTCTCTCCATTATAATTTTCCGTCTAATAATTTTTTTGCGCCAGAAACCGAGAGCTCTGATAACCAATATTGAAGAAGTCTTGCTGTTACTGAAAAACTCTGCCTTACGAAGAATAACTCACAGTTTTTTTGTAGTTGGACGTTCTTTTCTTTCGTAATAACCCTATTTGTGGCGACGAACTGAATATTACTGGAAAGAGTCCAAGTTTGTTACCCGTCCTTCCGTCCTCCTCTTTTTACAGAGCGTCGGCAGTTTGGATGAACCAGGCGCTTCCCTTTCTATATTTTTCCTTGCGGACTTTGACGACAGTATCTTTGTGTATCTTCGAAGCGTCTGCAGTGTTTTCGACTACCTTTGTTAGAGGCAATCGAGTCGAACACTTCTCTCTCTTTCTCGAAATATTCCCGCACGGAGCACACAAACTCACGTGTATGACCACGCAAAAAATGAGCAGATCGCTGAACTTTCCGCTTAGCACTCACTCTTTTTGGCACACTTCCACTGCAAGCTTCAGACATTCTGCAGAGCAAAATGAACTTGCCGCACACAGAAACAAAGCACACAGTGAAACGGACCACAGCTGCTTACGTATGATAACGGCCGCGAGCGTCGTCTGCAAAAATGGTTCAGATGGCTCTGAGCACCATTGGACTAGACATCTGAGGTCATCAGTCCCATAGAACTTAGAACTACTTCAACCTAACTAACCTAAGGACATTACACACATCCATGCCCGATGCAGGATTCGAACATGAGACAGTGGCGGTCGCGCAGTTCCAGACTGAAGCGCCTAGAACCGCTCGGCCACACCGGCCGGCGTCGTCTGCAACTGGGTAAAGTAGCCACTACCTGTAAACAGGTAGATTTCATACTAAAATGTAAACTTTCACGGCCGGAAATATCATGTCCATTATAATTATCCGGGCTGTTATGCCGTGGTCGGTTGATGAATGCTGTGGTGATTCCCAACGTTTCGTCTCCGACTGCGGGAGACATCATCAAGGGGGTCCGTAGCTTGATGGAAGGTCCAACACACACACTGGCTCGCTACTGACTGCCGCTAAATTCCGTGTCCGCGCGTCCCCGCGCTGCGGCGTGACGTCACGTGTTTTGAAAACGTCAGTGCAATTGGCCGCTGTCCGTCGCCGTCGATCGCCGTTGCCATCATCCAGTAGTGGACGAGTGGTACACATCTTCTTTAACACCGGCATCCATATACCGTTTAATTTGACGCCCTCCTCCTTTCGGTTGAAATTATTTGGGTGTTTAGCGATTTCGATCGCCTCCCTGTAGAGCCTTTCGTAATATCCGCTCGTGGCCGCTAGTAATTTACAAGCCCACCAGGAAGATACAGGAATACCTTAGGCCTGCCAAGGACGCTCGCAAACCATTGGAAAAATCTGGAGTGTATAGGATCCCATGCAGCTGTGGTGATGTTTATGTGGGTACCACTAAAAGAACTGTTTCTAAACGTTTGGAAGAGCACAAGGGAAATTGTAGAAGAGGAGAAACGGAACGATCAGCTGTTGCAGAGCATGCTTTCCAGCCAGGGAACCACAATATGCGTTTCGAGGAGACGCAAGTACTAGCGGCCACGAGCGGATATTACGAAAGGCTCTACAGGGAGGCGATCGAAATCGCTAAACACCCAAATAATTTCAACCGAAAGGAGGAGGGCGTCAAATTAAACGGTATATGGATGCCGGTGTTAAAGAAGATGTGTACCACTCGTCCACTACTGGGTGATGGCAACGGCGATCGACGGCGACGGACAGCAGCCAATTGCACTGACGTTTTCAAAACACGTGACGTCACGCCGCAGCGCGGGGGCGCGCGGACACGGAATTTAGCGGCAGTCAGTAGCGAGCCAGTGTGTGTGTTGGACCTTCCATCAAGCTACGGACCCCCTTGAAGATGTCTCCCGCAGTCGGAGACGAAACGTTGGGAATCACCACAGCATTCATCAACCGACCACGGCATAACAGCCCGGATAATTATAATGGACAGGTAGATTTCAATCACTTTGTTATTTTGATACGGGTATATATGACGGTGCATCCTCTAGTGTGACCTGTGCATGTGATTTTCTTTTTACATAACTGTCATAAATACAGCTGCACATACTTGCGTAAAACCGAGGTATCATCCTTGATTTTTTTTCGTTCTAATGGTAATTTCCTTTTCTTCCATACCTGTACAGAAATTTTCTGTCCCACCTGCGTCTGGTTAACCGTGTCTACAAGTGACATCTAGGAATGTTATGCCCCTGTCACTGTGGAACGGAGCAAGTATCCTTTCACATTCACATCAGTATGCAGCCAGTAAACTCTAAATTCTTTAATGAATTCGACTTCCATGTGTAAAACAGCTGATCACTTTACGAATGAGTTAAAACGTTCAATTAGGCCAATAGCTACTTAGGCGTGCTAAGTGCGATGTACATGTATGCCTGTATGGCGAAAGAGCTAAACACGTAACTTGTGATTTTACTGAAACGTATATTTTTCAGGTTCCAGACCAGATGAACATTTTGAGGATTCAGAGCCTTGAATGAGTGATACATCGCAGGTCCAAGATAGTCAGGTCAGGTGCTCTTAGCGTCATTACCTACAGGTTATACTTCAGCGTCGAACACTAATTATGAAAACGACGTTGGTCTGCATATCGCAATTAAGCCTTCAGACAGGGTACTTGCCACGATACTTCAGAATTACTGGGAACCTCCTCATGAATATAATTTCCATATTCTAATCACAAAAAGGGACGGTAGGTTGAAAATCGATATTTGCAAAAAGAGCACTTAGATAAATACAAACCATGGTTCGCGTTGTTACCATCAAAAGAAGGCCTAGTTTGCGAAGAATGTCCTTCTTTGCGCCTGCTCTTAAGGGTAGCCACCGTAGAGGAATGCACACTAGTGATCGTATCCCTAACAAAACTCTCTAAGTAATTAGAAAAAGACGGTGACTTAAAATGCAACAGAAAAACGTTGCATCAACAGTAAGCTTTCGAAAGTACACTACTGGCCATTAAAATTGCTACACCATGAAGATGACGTGTTACAGACGCGAAATTTAACCGACAGGAAGAAGATGCTGTAATGTGCAAATGATTAGCTTTTCAGAGCATTCACACAAGGTTGGCGCCGGTGGCGACACCTACAACGTGCTGACATGAGGAAAGTTTCCAACTGATTTCTCATACACAAACAGTAGTAGACCGGCGTTGCCTCCTGAAACGTTGTTGTGATGCCTCGTGTAAGGAGGAGAAATGCGTACCATCACATTTCCGACTTTGATAAAGGTCTGATTGTAGCCTATCGCGATTGCGGTTTATCATATCGCGATATGGCTGCTCGCGTTGGTCGAGATCCAATGACTGTTAGCAGAATTAGGAGTCGGTGGGTTGAGAAGGGTAATACTGAACGCCGTGCTGGATCCCTACTGCCTCGTATCACTAGCAGTCGAGATGACAGGCATCTCACCCGCATGGCTGTAACGGATCCTGCAGCCACGTCTCGATCCCTGAGTCAACAGATGGGGACGTTTGCAAGACAAAAACCATCTGCACGAACAGTTCGACGACGTTTGAAGCAGCATGGACTATCTGCTCGGAGACCATGGCTGCGGTTACCCTTGACGCTGCATCACAGACAGGAGCGTCTGCGATGGTGTACTCAACAAAGAACCTGGGTGCACGAATGGCAAAATGTCATTTTTTCGGATGAATCTGCATCATGATGGTCGCATCCGTGTTTGGCGACATCGCGGTGATCGCACATTGGAAGCGTGTATTCGTCATCGCCATACTGGCGTATCACCCGGCGTGATGATATGGGGTGCCATTAGTTACACGTCTCGGTCACCTCTTGTTCGCATTGACGGCACTTTGAACAGCGGACGTTACATTTCAGCTGTGTTACGACCCGTGGCTGTACCCTTCATTCGATACCTGTGAAACCCTACATTTCAGCAGGATAATGCACAACCACATGTTGTTGGTCCTGTCGGGCCTTTCTGGGTACAGAATTGAAAACGTCTGGTGAATGGTGGCCGAGCAACTGGCTCGTCACAATACGCCAGTCACTACTCTTGATGAACTGTGGTATCGTGTTGAAGATGTATGGGTAGCTGTACCTGTACACGCCATCCAAGCTCTGTTTGACTCAATACCCAGGCGTATTGAGGCCGTTATTACGGCCAAAGGTGTTTGTTCCGGGTACTGATTTCTCAGGTTATATGCACCCAGATTGCGTGAAAATGTAATCACATGTTAGTTCCAGTATAATATATTTGTCCAATGAATACCCGTTTATCATCTGCATTTCTTCTTGGAGTAGCAATTTAAATGGCCAGTAGTGTACTAACGCCTTTCTGGTTTCTTTTAAAAACTCCGAGAAATCCATAGAAAATCAAGTGGATACATACCGACTGAAAAGAGCAAAACGAAACCGAATGTATTTGCCATTTTCTTTGCAGAACGTTATATCTCTTGGGAGGCAGAACATAAGTTTTATTGGGTATTGCGATGAAAGCTCTGTTTTCTCAAAAGATCCCAGAATACCAAATAACGGTAACTTTAAAGAACTGATGAAATTTCGTGTCGAAGAATGTGGAGATACTGAATTAACGACACAGTATAGCTCTGTCAGCAAAAGAGGTACATTCCTCAGTAAAACTGTAAAAAATGATTTGATTGACTGCTATGACAAAGAAATTATTTCGCAAATATTACACAGAATCCAAGAAAACGTATTCTACAGTATTGGGTTTGATGAGATCACTGATATATGTCACAAAACTCAGATGACAATTTTTGTGAGATGCATTTACCGAGATATTATCAGAGAAGATTTCATTGGTCTTATCAATCCGCAAGAGCCAGAAAAAAATCTGTGGAAACAAACGCTCACAGTTTACAACAAACTAAAGTAAACAAAGATTTCTCTTCAGTTTCTAAAAGTGCCAGTGATTAACAGGAGTCTTAATGAGAAAGATGCCAATATTTGCGACAAAAATAAAGTGGATGAAGAGAATAACGATTCCTGAATGACTGGAGAAAAATTAGGTAAAACTGTGCTAAACACTATGAAAAGCCTTAATCTCGATCTTCGTAATTGCACTGGTATTGCGACAGATGACTGCTCTCTCATGAGTTCCGAGGTTTTGGGAGCAGTTACTACAATAAAGGAAGCGTGTAATAATGCTGAACGAGTCCGTTGTTTTAACCATTTTTTGAACTTGTCTACTTGTCTATTTCTAACTGCTCTGAACGCAATTAGCGTAAAACTGAAATGGTATCATTAGAGAAGTAGTCTCTTTTTTTACAGCTTCGCCAAAGAGAAATGTTGTGCTCATAAAGCATGTAGGGTTCCTGCTAGTCTCTATATGTGAAACAAGGTGGGTAGAAAGGCGTCCATCTGTCGCGTCTTTTCTAAAAAGAAGTATGGAAAAAATTGTGTCATACCTTGAGGAAATTTCGCAGTGATCTCATTTTTCTAGTGGTATGTCCTGTATAACAGCGAAGATCCTTTTACATGCAATCATCAGTGGAGAATTCATCGTAACACTTGAGTGCCTTGTTGATGTGCTTAGCTAAATGTTATCTCTCAGTAGGTTTTTCCAAAAAGAGACTATTGATGTTGGCAAAGTAACTGAAATTTTCACCGATACTTTCCCAGTTTTGGAAACAAAGCGAGAAAATGTGGTTTCAGAATTCAGCCTGCTGTACGATCAAGCCAAATGGCTGGCAGATGATGTAGGAAGCACCATTCAAACACCCAGGATTAGCGAATTATAAAAATTATCTGCACTAGCGGAGTACATTTTGGCGTAATTACTTTAATATTGCTCGTTGGCAGACACTCTCCATCCTGGAGAGTTTTGTCGTATAATCCCTGGTTGGAAAAATTGGAAATTTATGGTAAGTTGCTATGGGACCAAACTGCTGCGGTCATCGGTCCCTAGGCTTACACAATACTTAATCTAACTTAAACTAACTTACGCTAAGGACAACACATACACCCCTGCCCAAGGGAGGACTCGAACCCCCGACGGGAGGAGCCGCGCGAACTGTGGCAGGGCGCCTTAGACCACGCGGCAAACCGTGGTTATATTGCCCTCTCCATCAATCTAGGAGACAGAGCAATCGTTCTTCTCTCACGTATGACTTCAAGACGTAAGTTAGAAAATTCTCGTATAATGCTGTTGTGTTTGTCGGCCTTTGAAGATTTTATCGTAACGTTTATGTATTTGCGTGTGTACTCGAAGCTTTTCCCCTTCGTCCAAATGAGCCAGTGGTCTCTGGCTTCGAAACAAGGACCGTTGGCAGTAATTTTTCGGAGACGGTGTCAACAGTATATTGTGCAGTGTATGAATGTGTCACCTTGTGATTATCCTTTCGCTGCGCAAGAGCCACCTGTGTTCCTCATTTGGCGAGAGTTCGGTCATAAGTTGACTTATATTACGCCTATACTCCGATAATAATAATAATGAGCGTATGGCATTGGTGGCCGGGAGACCCCTCGCGGGGCGTTCTTTAACGCCACTGCGGCGACTTGTGGGTGAATGAGGATGAAAGACATCAAACACCTAGTCATATCGAGGCAGAGAAAATTCCTGACCCGGGAATCGAACCCGAGAAGCCGTGCGCGGGAAGCGAGAACGCTACCGCAAGACCAATAGCCTCGGACTATACTCCGATTAAAATTAGTTTGTGATAGATGCTTCAGTGAGTCGAATGGTAGGGGCCGAGTGTTACCCAATCGAAGCTGTTTCGTGGACACAACGTGCTCTGTGTGTTGACTGTTTGTGATCACAAGCCTTGCCAGATGCAATGGTCACGCCTCCAGGGGTTGGGATGGGGTTAGTCAGGGCAGGCTGCAAGAGCGGAAAGAGAGAGAAAAATGCCCCAAAATGTGCTATGATGCTTTCGCAACTTATACTCTCACATCACAGCTTGCCTTTCATGGCCATAGTTATTATGATGACCTGAAATAAAGAAACCTAATTCCGAGAACTTGCAGTGAAAAATGTGGTTACGTTCAGAGGCTTTGTGTCATATGTTAGCGCACACTAAATGCAGTCATCAAAATTCAAATGGTTCAAATGACTCTGAGCACTATGGGACATAACATCTGAGGTCATCAGTCCCCTAGAACTTAGAACTACTTAAACCTAACTAACCTAAGGACATCACACACATCCATGCCCGAGGCAGGATTCGAACCTGCGACCGTAGCAGTCGCGCGGTTCCGGACTGAAGTGCCTAGAACCGCTCGGCCACACCAGCCGGCTTGCAGTCATCAAACGGAAATTGTTTTTAAGGGTGGAAAGTGGGATAAATATAGTCTATATACTCGCAGCAGACCACTGTCAAAGTTGTCCTCATGCACTATGCCAAATACATGTTTAGTGTTTCTGTTCCTTACCCAATTTATCACGTTAGTCACATCCACAAGCTAGATTCAATGTAACAAGATAAAAATTAAAGAAATTGTCTGTTTGACACATTTGCATAAAAGCAAAACACTTGACTCTTAACGGAAATTTTGTGAGGTCCAATCTTTTTTTAAGCTTCGTATAATTTTCTACAAGAAAACTACACTGAAGCGACAAAGAAACTGGTATAGACAGGCGTATTCAAATACAGAGGTATATAAACAGGTAGAATACGGTGCTGTGATCAGCAACGCCTATATAAGACAATAAGTGTCTGACGTAGTTGTTAGATCGGTTACTGTTGCCACATTGACAGGTTATCAACATCTGAGTGATTTTGAACGCGGTGTTATAGTCGGCGCATGAGCGATGGGGTACACCATCTCCGAAGTAGCGAATGATTTTTCCGTACTACCGTTTCACGAGTGTACCGTGAATATCACGAATCCGGTAAAACACCAAATCTCTGACATCGCTGCGGCCGGAAAAAGGCCGTTCAAGAACAGGACCAATGACGACTCCAGAGAATCGTTCACCGTGACACAAGTGCAGCCTTTCCGCAAATTGCTGCAGATTTCAATGTTGGGCCATTCAACGAAACATCATCGATATGGGCTTTCGGAACCAAAGGCCCAGTCGTGTACCCTTGATGACTGCACGACTAAAAGCTTTACGCCTCGCCTGGGCCCGCCCACACTTACACTGGACTGTTGATGCCTGAAAGCACGTTGTCTGGTCGGACGAGTCTCGTTTCAAATAGTATCGAGCGGATGGACGTGTACGGGTATCGAGACAAGCTCTTGAATCCATGTGTAAGTAGGCTGTTTATGTTTTCTTTATGTAAGGAGGCTGTTTATGTTTTCTTATTGGCAACGTTACGTAGCGCTCTGTATGAAAATCACTGGCTGTGCTGTGTGCAGTCTGTGGCTAGTTTGCATTGTTGTCTGCCATTGTAGTGTTGGGCAGCTGGATGTGAACAGCGCGTAGCGTTTCGCAGTTGGAGGTGAGCCGTCAGCAGTGGTGGATGTGGGGAGAGAGATGGCGGAGTTTTGAAATTTGTAATACTGGATATTATGAATTGCTATGTATATTATGATTTTTCAACACTATTAAGGTAAATACATTGTTTGTTCTCTATCAAAATCTTTCATTTTGCTAACTATGCCTATCAGTAGTTAGTGCCTTCCGTAGTTTGAATCTTTTATTTAGCTGGCAGTAGTGGCGCTCGCTGTATTGCAGTAGTTCGAGTAATGAAGATTTTTGTGAGGTAAGTGATTTGTGAAAGGTATAGTTTCATGTCAGTCAGGGCCATTCTTTTGTAGGGATTTTTGATAGTCAGATTGCGTTGCGCTAAAAATATTGTGTGTCAGGCTAAGCACAGTCTCGTATACAATTCTTCAAAAGGGGACGTCTCACATGTACCCTCCATGTCGGCAGGCAGGGGACTGTTCAAGCTGGTGGAGGCTCTGTAATGGTGTGGGGCGTGTGCAGTTGGAGTGATCCGGGACCCCTGATACGTGTAGATACGACTCTGACAGGTGACACGTCCGTAAGCATCCTGGCTGGTCACCTACATCCTGAACAAACGTGGTTCGCTGTTTCTCGGTCTGACTTGTTTCTCATTTTAACTTTTATTGCTGGATTGTTTCAAGTAAACTCAAAATGCCGAAGAGGAAGTCTTCATTTCAAGAAAAATATGGGGAAGAGTGGTTCTTCATAAAACAAGGGAGAAGTGATTATCATGTAGAGCGCGTAATGTGTGTTGTGTTTCCTTTGCACGTCGAGGAAGAGCAGATGTTAAGGATAGCTTACAGACTAAATCAAACGTGTACACTGCAAGCACTTAAAAATGGACAGTTATTTCGTTTCAAATTCATTTAATTCTACCCTCCCCACGACCTACAAAGACTTTGGCAACAGTCGGTAAGTATGCAACTTTACTTTCTTGGTGCGCGCGTAACTATTGATTGGACTAGCACGTGGCATGCTGCGTACGAGCCGACAACTCTGCACCCCACCGCTGCCATCTGCCAGTCACAAGGTCGTTTTAATCGGAGTGTAGAACAAATACAGTTTACTAATTGGTGTCATACGACCTGTAAAAATTATATTTCAATCATTGTGGATGACTGAGTTTTTTTCTCTGTAATCCCTGTTTGATTAGCGTTAATAACAAATCCCTTGTCGTATTTTTGTGTCAGGGCTGCAGTGTGGGGTCGGAAATTTGGTGCTTCATCAACGATTTTCTGCAGTGAATCTCTTTCACTCTCGGACACATATCTGGTGATTTTTCTCTGACGAAACCGATGTCTTCGTTTGAAGCACACGACCCATGAGTCGGAAGCTTAAAAATTCAAATCAAGACATTGGTTAGCAGCAGCAAGGGCTCGTTGCAGCAAGTTTCACGTCGTCACTTGCTGACAGTATTGATGACATTCTATGAAACGATCATACATCCACGAATCAATTGTTTTAAGTTGTTCATTCGGCGTTTAATCTTGTTTTATTTGTCCTTCACTCATTTTCAGATCTTTCATATTTTTGCGGAATAACGCTCCCCTTCAATGAAGAGTGGCCAAACTGCGTCTTGGTTATTCAAATAACGCATAGGAGAGCAGCCGGGTGACGTTGTCGACAACAGCCAATATTTCGACAGGAGCGCACCCTGCCATTTTAAAGGCAAAACTGCGACGCCACCCGGTGTAACATCATAGATTAAGGGCCGACCTCCGACAGCAATCTCACAACTTGCGTACGGGCCGCTAGACGCCGCCGCGAGCGCTAAGAGTGCATTGCGATAGCAGGCGCGCTTTTTTTTTTTGTGGAGGTGCTGAAGTCTGAAGTCTGATCAACATCGTTGATTTTTACTTCTGTAGGGAATGGAAGGGGTAAAAATTTTCTCTTTATTTATTTATTCTTCTTTCAGCTTTAGTTTGGGCACACAGAAGGGTCCTTTAACTCGCTGCTTTTGGTGTGTGTTTGAAAACATGTGTGTAGAAGTGCTAAAGGACGATATGTCTTTAAATTATGGAGAATTACGTAGGGATATCATTTACGGAGGCTCAAATACTATCGCCTTCGGTACTTTATATTTGTGGTAGCGTAAGGGTTTTACGCACCTACTGTGGTGAGTTGTGGTGTACTGTCACGTATCATGTCCAACTTCCGAAATAAGGTTCGTGCCTTCTCCTTGACCTTGTCTGAGAGGTAAGATTCGCTTAAGGCTCGATGAATGTCATGATTTCGGATCCACCATTGGGCTCCTGAGATCCATCGTAGGCATCTGCTTTGTACAACCTGTAACTTCCTGTAGTTAGTGGCACACGTAGTACCCCAAGAGGTCGATCCATACAAAATAGATGGTTCGACTGTGGCATGGTACAACTGGAGTTTCGTGCGTTGGCTGAGGTATGGGCTCTTCAGAAATGGGAGGAGAGCTCCCAGCATTTAGAGGCCAGACGTCTTCTTCTCCATAATGTGATGACTATACAACAGTTTGGCGTCCAGATGCACTCCCAGGTATTTTACAGTTGTTGCCCAGGGGAGTGGCTGGTCTGATATCCGTAGGCGTTCATTCACGATGGGTCTCCGACGTGTGAAGACAATAACTTTGGTTTTCTCTGCATTGACCGTTATTTTGTTCATGTGGGTCCAGTGGTCCACTAAATCTAGTTGGCGCTGCATCCGTGTGACGAGGTGGTCCATTCTGGTGCCTGCAGTCAGGAGCGCTGTGTCGTCGGCATAGAAACTGGCAGTAACATGTGGCACCGTCGGGAGGTCGTTAATATACACTCCTGGAAATTGAAATAAGAACACCGTGAATTCATTGTCCCAGGAAGGGGAAACTTTATTGACACATTCCTGGGGTCAGATACATCACATGATCACACTGACAGAACCACAGGCACATAGACACAGGCAACAGAGCATGCAAAATGTCGGCACTAGTACAGTGTATATCCAACTTTCGCAGCAATGCAGGCTGCTATTCTCCCATGGAGACGATCGTAGAGATGCTGGATGTAGTCCTGTGGAACGGCTTGCCATGCCATTTCCACCTGGCGCCTCAGTTGGACCAGCGTTCATGCTGGACGTGCAGACCGTGTGAGACGACGCTTCATCCAGTCCCAAACATGCTCAATGGGGGACAGATCCGGAGATCTTGCTGGCCAGGGTAGTTGACTTACACCTTCTAGAGCACGTTGGGTGGCACGGGATACATGCGGACGTGCATTGTCCTGTTGGAACAGCAAGTTCCCTTGCCGGTCTAGGAATGGTAGAACGATGGGTTCGATGACGTTTTGGATGTACCGTGCACTATTCAGTGTCCCCTCGACGATCACCAGTGGTGTACGGCCAGTGTAGGAGATCGCTCCCCACACCATGATGCCGGGTGTTGGCCCTGTGTGCCTCGGTCGTATGCAGTCCTGATTGTGGCGCTCACCTGCACGGCGCCAAACACGCATACGACCATCATTGGCACGAAGGCAGAAGCGACTCTCATCGCTGAAGACGACACGTCTCCATTCGTCCGTCCATTCACGCCTGTCGCGACACCACTGGAGGCGGGCTGCACGATGTTGGGGCGTGAGCGGAAGACGGCCTAACGGTGTGCGGGACCGTAGCCCAGCTTCATGGAGACGGTTGCGAATGGTCCTCGCCGATACCCCAGGAGCAACAGTGTCCCTAATTTGCTGGGAAGTGGCGGTGCGGTCCCCTACGGCACTGCGTAGGATCCTACGGTCTTGGCGTGCATCCGTGCATCGCTGCGGTCTGGTCCCAGGTCGACGGGCACGTGCACCTTCCGTCGACCACTGGCGACAACATCGATGTACTGTGGAGATCTCACGCCCCACGTGTTGAGCAATTCGGCGGTACATCCACCCGGCTTCCCGCATGCCCACTATACGCCCTCGCTCAAAGTCCGTCAACTGCACATACGGTTCACGTCCACGCTGTCGCGGCATGCTACCAGTGTTAAAGACTGCGATGGAGCTCCGTATGCCACGGCAAACTGGCTGACACTGACGGCGGCGGTGCACAAATGCTGCGCAGCTAGCGCCATTCGACGGCCAACACTGCGGTTCCTGGTGTGTCCGCTGTGCCGTGCGTGTGATCATTGCTTGTACAGCCCTCTCGCAGTGTCCGGAGCAAGTATGGTGGGTCTGACACACCGGTGTCAATGTGTTCTTTTTTCCATTTCCAGGAGTGTATAAATTAAACAGCAGTGGAGATAAGACCGATCCTTGTGGAAGTCCTTCAAGGACAGGCCGTGTTGTTGAATTCTTGTCATCAATGCGAACATATAATCTGCGATCCTGAAGAAAATTGTCGAGAAGTTTTAAATAGCAGTCTGGTAGGGGAGTGATACGTCGGAGCTTGACGATCAAGTTGCGTCGCCATACTTTATCGTAAGCCTTCTCTATATCGAGAAAGACTCCAATAGTATGTCGTTTCTTGTTGAAATTGTCTTGGATAGATTCCGTGATGCGCAGTATTGTAACTCAGCCGATAGCTTCGCCTGGAAGCCAAACTGCTCCGGTCGGATAATGTTGTGTGCCACAAGGATGTCCAGCATGCGTTTCAGTATGACACGTTCCAGTACCTTTCCCAGCGTCGGCAGTAAACTTATGGGTCTGTAGCTGTCAGGGTGTGAGAGATCCTTGCCCGGTTTTGGTATTGGCACTATCCTGGCAATCTTCCATGCATCTGGGATGTATCCAGTCCTGAGGCAGCTGTTCACTATCCGGCTGAGAAGCACAACAGGCTTTCTCGGGAGGTGTTTCAATTCCGTATTGCTGATTCTATCTGCTCCAGGTGAGGTGTGTTTGCTATACTTGTTAATCCTCCGAGTTTCCTCCGGCGTTGTCAGCCGGGGCATAGTGTTAGTCGGGGCGTCCCGAATAGCTTCCCATTCCGCCGCTGTGTCCTCCTCTGCACGGTGGAGTGCATCATCCTCCGTGGGGGGCGTAGTCATCTGTTGTTGGTATGTATCCGCATACAGTTCCGCCTGCGCCAGTAAGTCGTACAAGAGGCCATGGGGTCCTCGAATTGCCCTTTTGGGGGGCTGTTGCTGTCGGAGACTTTTAACTATTCGCCATTCATCTTAGGTGCGTAATAGAAAGTTGTCCATTTTGAGTTCCCACGTGTGTTTCTTCCAGTCCTGAACCTTCCGCCGGAGTTCTCGGGTTAGTCTGTGAGTCTCCCGTCTATCGTCCGGATTGCGGTAACGGACCCATCGTTTCCGAAATCGATTGCCCCTTGTCTTACGTTCCTGCAGTGGTGGTGGAAACTCGTCATAATTGACTTCTGGTTGCAGGTGCTCCGTGAGTGCTCGTTGTTTCGCATTGTTAATCTTCTTCGTGAGTACTGCGACTGCCACATCAATCGCTTCTCTGGTAGTAACAACCTGGGTTGGTCGCACATTGTTGTTGAGATACGCTTGGAACTGCTGCCAGTCGTAAGTTCTTGTCGTCGGCAGTGGGAGTTGCAAAGTAGCCCTCTCTATGAGTCCTAACACCGGTCTGTGGTCCGACGAAAGATCATCCAGCGTCCGCAGATGGAGATTCGGGTTGATGTTCTGGAACATCAGGGTGTTGTGTTTGGACGTAAGGTATCCTCGTCGGTTCCCGTGGTCCATGGACGGAAACATGTAAATTCTCAGCCAGTGCAAACAACATATGTCCTTTTGGGTTAGTCTTACGGGAATTCCAGGCAACATGTTTACTATTAAGATCCCCTCCAGGGAGGATCTTGTCGTAACCCTCTGTAACGGAGTAAAGATCTTCTGGGTGGAGAGGCTTCTTTGGGCTAAGGTAAGCCGCAATACAGGTAATGTTTCCGAGCGTCGTGTGGATTGTTACTGCCGTGGCCTCTAAAGTCTGGAGTTGGGGTAAACGTTCTTGGTGGTGACGAATACATTTTTTGATCAGAACTGCGGTCCCTCCACCCCGTTGGTCCCGTCTGTCCGTCCGGTAGATGTGCATGTTCCTCAAGCGGAGGTCGGTTGACACGCGAAGATGTGTTTCGGAGACAAATGCTACGTCTATCTTGTGGCGATGTAAGAAGTCCGTGAATTCTATTTTCTTCAGTTTCAGGCCATTGGCATTCCAAATGCAGAAGTTAAGATTCCTCGTGTGATGCCGTCTATCCATTTAGGGTGTTTGAAAAGCTGTCAGTACACTTTCTACAAGCGAGAGGATAGACGTCAGCTTCTGCTGGAGGGCGGTGAGTAGTTGAAGATTATCTGTTAACGCTAATGTAATGGTGGTCGACCAGGCAGATGATGACTCCGCTGGTGTTGGCGTCGGTGGATGGGCATGTATTGCTTCGGAGTACGAGCGCTGTTGTCTTGTCTGTCGTAGAGTCACTCCGGGTGCCGGTTGTGGTCGAGAGGCGATTGTTTCCACAGGGAGAGGTGCCGCTTGTTGTTGGGTGGCCGGAATCGCTGCCATGGCCGAGTTCTTAACAATTATAGACCGTTGTGGGGTCGACTTCTTTGGTGTCCTTCTAGTATATTTCCGTAGGAGTTCTTGAAATTTGGGGCAGCCACGGAAGGTCGCTGGATGTTCTTGTTCACAATTGGCGCACTTTGGGGGCGCCGTCCTTGGATGGGTACAATTCGATGATTTATGGGATCCACCGCAGCGGACGCAGCGTGCTGGCATGCTGCAGTAGTTCGCTGTATGCTCGAAACGTTGGTAATGTCGGCACTGGACTGGTCCTTCTTTACTATTATAGGTTTCTATTATCACTCGTGTGTAGAGCAGGTATTTGACATCATATATCTTGTCACTGTCTTTTCCGGATGGGAGGGTGACTCGGTACACAGGTTGCGGTATGAATTGTTTCGTCTTCTCGTCGCGTTCCTTATATTGGTAGACTTGTAGCACTTTGAAGCCTTTTTCCTTGAGGGCATAGTAAAGTTGTTCTTCGGTAACTTCGTGTGGTATGTAGTGTTCTGCGGTCGAATAGCGCCTGTCGATCGTCGTTCTAACCTGTCACGAACCGGTGCCGTAGCCTGGGTCGTCAACCTGGGATCCGTCCTGTGTGAAGCGGCCGCTGGAGCGTCCGGCGGCCAGGCCCAACCGACCGACCAACGACCGACCCCTGCGCGTCCGAGGCGGCTGCCCCGGCCGCGCGCGCATCGTCCTCGGTCGTCGGCATCGCGAACTCGACACTCGGCAGGCGCGCGTGTCGCATACGAGCCGCGACGTGCCACCACGAGCGCAACCGTATGTAAGTGCCGACGGAGTTCAGCCATCTCTCATTTTGTTGGCATCTCATTCTTGCTTATTTGCTTATTTGCTTAGCTTTTATTCGTTTATGGCTCATGTTATTGTGCTCTCTTTCAGCCATTCTGATTGTTTTGATTTACTCCCAATTGAGAAGTGCTCGTTTTGGCATTTCACTTTTGCATATTTCTCATTTTGTGAATAATATGGTCCTTAGCTTCTTACAGTTAAATTGATTAACATAGTCTCATGTACTATTTGTTCATTTCAGCCTGTTCATATTTTGATGTTCTTTAAATACTGTAATAATTATCGGAAGCGATTTCTTCCCTGAAATTTGTGTAAAGTATTCTCGATGTACAATTTGTTCTGTGACACAGAAAATAAATTATATACGAAACTATGCTTTAAAAGGAATTTATTTTTTCAGTTTGTACTACATCAGACGACAATTTTGTGATATGAGGGAGGAATTTGAGGGGCGAACCCATGGAAATAGTCTTAAGTGATCCCCTTTAAAAATAAAAATTTGTGTGACACTGAAAGACGTGACACTTTAGGCAACGAAAATTTTTATACGTCACACCGGGTACATCCACGTAAGGTATCTGAACGTTGTATACGCCGGGAGAAACTAAGACTGACAATGTCATGAGCCGCGACATGGAGTACCAGCTAAGTAGAGCCTGGGATCCTGTTTTGGAACTGTTAAAGGAGCAACGGTGCCAGCAGCAGCACTCCACGAATAGAAGAACGGAAGGCGTGGATATAGAAAACGACCGAAGATCGAACGTCCAGGAGCGGATTCGACGGGCGCGGACCACAGAAGAAACATCCAAAACTGCAGCGGAGCGACAACGGAATGGCAACGCTCCAGTAGATCGTAGTGAGCGGGAGCGGAGCGCCGGAGAAACGCCTGGTACCTCAGACCGATTTCCAAAAGCACCAGACCGAAGATGGAAACCCAGGAGCGAGTCTGGGGGCGCGGATCACTGAGAGAACACCAATAACCGCAGCAGACGGAAAACGGAACGGCAACGTTCGAGAATATCGCAGCGAGAGCGCGCGGACTGCTGAGGGAACACCTGCAACAGCTGCTGGAGGGGGTAGGCCACAGACGTAAATACTGGTCCAGGTTCACCCGAACATAATCAGCCCAGATCAGTTCGGTTTTCATTCTGGGCATGGCACCATAACCCAGGCCATCCAGATGGTTGAATAGGTCCGCAACGCCATGGCAGAGAGACACAGTATGGGTGCTGTATTTTTGGACATCTAAAAGGCCTTTTACTGTGTCTGTCACGACAGCACACTACTCAAGCTCCACCAGAATGAATGCCCCTCTCCGCATCATCAAGATGATAGCTTCATTTTTAGTTAATAGAAAGTTCTTTGTTAGGCTAGACAACTGTAACAGTAGCATTAATCAAATAGAGCCAGGGGTCCCACAAGGCCCAGTATTGGGCCCCATAGTCTATAGTATATACACCAACGATATACCAATGCGTGACAACACTCATCTTGGTCTCTTCGCAGATGACACTGCTGTACAAAGCCCAATTACATCGTCATGCAATTCTAACAGCACCTTGAGGAAGTCACTCAATGGTGCAACATTTGGAAGATCAAAATTAACTCTGACAAACGCAAAGCGGTTATGTTCACTACTTGAAGGAGACCTCTCAATCTATAGGCGGGTGGGACCTCCCCTAGTGTGACATGGCAACTTATTTAAGCATGAAATTTTATCATAAATTACTCTGGAAACAGCACATCACCGACGTATGTAATCGGGGTTCATCTAGAATATATCAGTTGCATCCTCTGCTCAAGGGCAATGGCCTAACCACCAAAGCAAAATTATCAATCTGGAAGACGGTGGTACTCCTTACACTACTTAATGGATGTGAGATCTGGGGCATGGCCGCAGACACTCATCTCCACAAAGTACAAATTCTACAAAACCAAGCCTTAAGTATCATTTCCGACGCACCACGGTTCGTCCCCAATACACATATATACAACAATACAAACATGTGAACGATAACCACCATCATTCAAAACAGAACCCAATCATTTTAAGATAAAACAGAAAACTCACCATTCTTCCTCATCTCATCGATAGGTACGGATCCTCTTCATGTAAATTACAAACACGCGAGGAACACAACCACTCGTCATTTAAGAGCATGAAACAACACACCAAATATCACACTAAACACAGCATAATGACACACTGACAAAGACACATACACATGTAGGCTAACCTCTCACTTCGCACTCCCTATCTTAAACACAAGGCATTAGGAAAAGTCCACCGGACCTTCAGTAAATATGGGCCCAAAACCCAGTCGTGCAAACACGCACTCACGCATCGAGGAGCAGTCTTAGGTCACACCTAATGAAGATTACGAGCTAGATTACCAAAATATCGTTCAAGTACGACGCTGATATCCGGAAGAAGATCCGACAACCCAAGATGTGAACTAAGGTCTTACATGCTGTAAGTTGTCCCGCTAGTCATGTAATGTAACGGAACGTAGTCGCTATTCATTTTGGCCTCCTTGTGTTAGGTCTCGTAACCGTCTGATGAAGATGAAGCGACATCTTCAGTTTCTTCAAACACACCTTCTTCGTCGATTTATTGATGGGCACCAGGAGAGGTATCACGAGAAATTTTTCCGCTGGCATTTCAGCATTTACGAAATGTTTTTTCTTCAGTTTCCATGCGTTCTTGTGTTGTGACTGCAGAAGGATTAAAAGCGATGAGACTGTTTTAGAGAAAGAACAGTTCACTACATCCAAGAACCGTTTTTAATCGCGCTTTTGAAACTTCACCGTAAAGCGATTGGCTTCCACAGTAAAGTTCACTCTCTCCTTTTGTCCAAGTACCAGACTTATTAGTACATTTACTCTAAAAACCAGAGACCTTGAAGCGTTGGCAAGTACCTACCTCGACAGCTAACATACGAATGATGTATTTATTGTGGCCGTGCGGTTCTAGGCGCTGCAGTCTGGAACCGCGAGACCGCTGCGGTCGCAGGTTCGAATCCTGCCTCGGGCATGGATGTGTGTGATGTCCTTAGGTTAGTTAGGTTTAACTAGTTCTAAGTTCTAGGGGACTAATGACCTCAGAAGTTGGGTCCCCTAGTGCTCAGAGCCATTTGAACCATTTGTATTTATCGGGTTTGTGTATGCTGTTCCCCTTCTCCTTCCACCAACCGAAAGTCGTTTGTACACATGCACCTGTTTCTGGTGGCTCAAAGCTGGCTGCAAGAAAGAAAAAGGGCTCATGGTGAGTTAAAACGTAGCTCCAGGAATAGTGTTATAATGGGAAAATACTTTTTAGGATAAAAATTGTAAAATTAATAAGTGATTCATTAGACATTGATCATTTGCACAGTTACAGTAATGAAAAAGAAAATCTGGGAGACGGATCCGATACAGAGACATGGGAAGCTGGTCCTTTCTCCAAGTAAGCCACTAGCTGAATAGTCGTTACAATGAGTAGGATACGCTGCTGCTACATGTTGCTGCAGCTTATAATTTTAAGATCCATGGAATAACAGGCCCGTCTCCATATGAAGTAGTACACAGCTGGAAAATGCCGATCCCGTTTGAGATAATTGAACCTACAGTGGTGAAAAATGGTGCGCCAGTGTGAAATTTTACAGAGACGGTGCGAACAGTAGAGAAGCGGTTACAGAACGCCGATACCAAGGCCTTAGAAGCTCAGGAGCAAGATGGGCAGCGCAGTGCGGCAATACTGTGGTTGGTCAGTGGGTAATGCTAGCAAGCCCTTCCATCTCAAAGGCGTAACATGCTACTCTTTGCGTCGAATATTGGCAGAGGAAGTAATGTACGTGTCCAGTCTATCCAGTCTATCTCAAGTAGCTCAGATGACATCCCCGCTGCACGTTATACTGCAGCTTCCGACATGTACAACTGTTATCCATATCGGATGTCTACGTCCTTTACGGGATTCATTCTCATTGTTACTGGTGGCAGTCCCAGAAATGAGGGGGGACAAGTAGCCTGCAGAAGACACTACCGTATACGGAAGGACACGGAAGTGATAGTCTATTAAGAGTTTTGGTGTTTCTTTAAGTGTATTTTTTGAGTCACGCATCGCAGTGTTCCACAAATGATGAAGGAGATTTTTGTTGTGCTTTTTCTTGAGATGTTAGTTTGCGAGGAATAATGTTTGGATAGATTTTATTTTTGTGATAGGTAAACGATTAATTTGGGTGCCGTAATGTGCGTAGTTTACTTGAATTGATTTGTTATGTTTGTATAGCAATTAGGGGGTTTAAGTAACGTCTGATGACTCGTATAGACTTTATTTATGTTTTGGGTGTGTCGTGTGTATAGTTTATGAGGAGTGTAATTATGGGTATTGTTCGATGGTAGACGTAGCCTGTGCAGGGGAGAGTGATTTTCACGCATCCCTGCAGTTTGAAGATTAGTGTTTGGTGACTGGAGATGCCGCTGTATATCCGTACGAGAGAGTGGAATGCATATCTGAGGTCAAACTAATATTCAAGCGGATTGTGTAGGAATTATTGTGTGCTTTTTATGATTAGTTGTGTTCGTTAAGATAGAAATGTTTCTTGGTTATTTAGTGCTGTTTTCTTGTTCTTAAAATTCTTGTGAGATAGCACAGGTGGAAGATTACCTTCGAGTGTAGAGTTTTCCAGTCTTCCTTAGACCACTACCCCTGAGTGCAATCAGATTTTATCTATTACCCCCCTACCCCCCCCCCCCCCCCCCGTTACACCACTCCCACCCCTCAACCGATTCCCCCGCCATCATCGACTTTAACGCCTAACGAAACTTAAAATGCACCTAGTTAAACTGTGAGCTATAGTTACTGTTTATAAATCACTTGACTGCTGGACTCCTTACTTCTGAAGTAGCACACATTGCAAGACTTTAGGCCGTTAAGGCTTTGTGTCTGACCACTCTAATAACAACAATAATGATGACGATTCTGTGTACAGAACTATAGTGTTGTGCTGCCAATTAGTTAATATATCTCTTTCGAAGTAAGTAATGAAGCAGTTTCTGGTCTATTGCAGGAACTATCAATAACTTGCAGAAAAGAGTTTCGTGAAATATTTCGCGTTTGTTACGTATGTATTTCACTTAGTTTCTTTCGAAGTAAGTAATGAAGCAGTTTCTGGTCTATTGCAGGAACTATCAATAACTTGCAGAAAACAGTTTCGTGAAATATTTCGCGTTTGTTACGTATGTATTTCACTTAGTTTCATATATATACAGTTCAAAGCACAAACTATGTATGTAATCGTGGCCTGTGTGAGGTACATTGCTTGCCATGCCTTAACGCTGGTAATTGATGAAAAAATATTTATTGATAGCTTATATAACCAGTATTAAAGTTTTGCAAAATTGTGACAATAGTAATGATGTTTTAAAATTAATTTAATTTCATGACTGAAACACAATCACAAACTTTTGATTTTTTTACCCCTCAGGGGGTAATTACGCCCAGGTTGGGAACTGCTGTTCTAGTACGAATTCTTCTTACCTGAAGTATTAAGGTTTCATCCACTTTTCGTGTAGGTGGAATATTCGCGGGTATAATGCATTATTGGTCTAAGTTGAATGAGTTATTTATTATTTGAGAACAGTTGCAATTTTTATTCTTGGAATATTGTTTGTTTGTCTTCTTATTATAGGGGGTTGGAGGTTTATTTTGTCTGGTTTTCTTTCGCAGTATACCTGAGATATAGTTTGTCCTGTTGTTAACAAATTGTCTAAGGTTTGGAAAGTCATGTCGTAACCTGTTACCCATTTCATGGAAAATTGGTAGGGGAAGTACTGTACAGTGAATTTTTTTTGTACAAAATCCAGGACACAGGGACGTGTGAAATAGAGTTGCTGTGTCGCCTTTAATCTGCCCACCTTTAATCAGCACGTAAGACCGAAAGAGACGGAGATTATACACGGGCAGCCGAGGAAGAGGAGGTGGTGGTGCTGGAATACCAGCCAAAGGTTCCCGCGGCATTCCTGCGCTGTGATCGGCGGGCTCGGCGGTAACTGGCGCGGATATTTGCGCCGGTCGATCGCACGCCCGCGTCGTACCGCTGGGGCCTGTGTGTGTGTGTGTGTGTGTGTGTGTGTGCGCGCGCGTGTGCTCGAGCGCGTGCGGGCGCGCATATGGGAGGGGGGAGTGGATGCCGGGCGTGGAAATGCCTCTACCTCCAATTACATCTCGCTGCGTGGCGGATTGATTTTTGCCGCTCTGTTCGATTCGTGAAGTGTTCCGCTGATAACAGTGGAAATAAGGGTTGGAGGAGGATCGCGTAAGCGACTTACTTGGAGGAAATAGATCCACCACATTCGTCTCCAATCGCTGGTTGTTATCGAGCCCGTACTTCTCCGTAAACATTGGCGGAGGCGGAGAATATACTGATAATGGGAGACAGGCTGGTGGCGATGTTGTTATAGCTGTGGTTGCCTACGCTCCTCCTAGTCAGCTGCTGGTGTCGCCCGTCTTCCGCCATTCCCAACGACGACGCCCTGTGAGGGTTAACACAGGGGTGTCCGCGCAGCAGATCGAATGAAGTATGAGACCTACGCCTGAGCGGTATTACTTGCGTGCTGCGACTAGAGTTGTAAAACTACTGTCGGCTACTGTAGACTATCGTAAGTGAGCGTAGCCACCGGTAGTTTTACTAGTAACCTTGGTCAGTTAAGGAAAAAAAATGGCTCTGAGCACTATGGGACTTTACTTCTGAGGTCATCACTCCCCTAGAACTTAGAACTACTTAAACCTAACTAACCTAAGGACATCACACACATCCATGCCCAAGGCAGAATTCGAACCAGACTGTAGCGCCTAGAACCGCTCGGCCACTCCGGCCGGCCGTCAGTTAAGATCATACTCGCATTACCTGTAGGTTAGGTGTGCTGTATACCTATCGGACTTTACCTCATATCGATCACTTTGTTAACGTATGCGGCCGGTGTCTTACTAGATTCCCCTAGAAATTAGAAGCAGTGAACTGTGTAGAAAATGAGTGAGGGTATACAGAGGGACACATAACCTACGGAACATCAGCGTTCTACACTCCTGGAAATTGAAATAAGAACACCGTGAATTCATTGTCCCAGGAAGGGGAAACTTTATTGACACATTCCTGGGGTCAGATACATCACATGATCACACTGACAGAACCACAGGCACATAGACACAGGCAACAGAGCATGCACAATGTCGGCACTAGTACAGTGTCTATCCACCTTTCGCAGCAATGCAGGCTGCTATTCTCCCATGGAGACGATCGTAGAGATGCTGGATGTAGTCCTGTGGAACGGCTTGCCATGCCATTTCCACCTGGCGCCTCAGTTGGACCAGCGTTCGTGCTGGACGTGCAGACCGCGTGAGACGACGCTTCATCCAGTCCCAAACATGCTCAATGGGGGACAGATCCGGAGATCTTGCTGGCCAGGGTAGTTGACTTACACCTTCTAGAGCACGTTGGGTGGCACGGGATACATGCGGACGTGCATTGTCCTGTTGGAACAGCAAGTTCCCTTGCCGGTCTAGGAATGGTAGAAAGATGGGTTCGATGACGGTTTGGATGTACCGTGCACTATTCAGTGTCCCCTCGACGATCACCAGTGGTGTACGGCCAGTGTAGGAGATCGCTCCCCACACCATGATGCCGGGTGTTGGCCCTGTGTGCCTCGGTCGTATGCAGTCCTGATTGTGGCGCTCACCTGCACGGCGCCAAACACGCATACGACCATCATTGGCACCAAGGCAGAAGCGACTCTCATCGCTGAAGACGACACGTCTCCATTCGTCCCTCCATTCACGACTGTCGCGACACCACTGGAGGCGGGCTGCACGATGTTGGGGCGTGAGCGGAAGACGGCCTAACGGTGTGCGGGACCGTAGCCCAGCTTCATGGAGACGGTTGTGAATGGTCCTCGCCGATACCCCAGGAGCAACAGTGTCCCTAATTTGCTTGGAAGTGGCGGTGCGGTCCCCTGCGGCACTGCGTAGGATCCTACGGTCTTGGCGTGCATCCGTGCGTCGCTGCGGTCCGGTCCCAGGTCGACGGGCACGTGCACCTTCCGCCGACCACTGGCGACAACATCGATGTACTGTGGAGACCTCACGCCCCACGTGTTGAGCAATTCGGCGGTACGTCCACCCGGCCTCCCGCATGCCCATTATACGCCCTCGCTCAAAGTCCGTCAACTGCACATACGGTTCACGTCCACGCTGTCGCGGCATGCTACCAGTGTTAAAGACTGCGATGGAGCTCCGTATGCCACGGCAAACTGGCTGACACTGACGGCGGCGGTGCACAAATGCTGCGCAGCTAGCGCCATTCGACGGCCAACACCGCGGTTCCTGGTGTGTCCGCTGTGCCGTGCGTGTGATCATTGCTTGTACAGCCCTCTCGCAGTGTCCGGAGCAAGTATGGTGGGTCTGACACACCGGTGTCAATGTGTTCTTTTTTCCATTTCCAGGAGTGTATATGCGTACCTTCCTATCTGTTACTTAAAAATAAATAGTATTTACAGTAAAATTGAAACTGTCTGTTCCGCGTAACATCAAACGCCATCGCGTTGGCCTGGAATGTAACAGCCGACAAGGCTGTGAGACAACGTCAGCCAATCGTACGCTGACTAGGAAAACACACAGGAGCGGCACCGATGCGTAGAGAATATAAGAGCTGCTCCAGCTAGCCTAGAAGAGCCGCACTAGGAGAGCCCTACTAGAAGACGTACTAGAAGAGCCGCAGTAGAATACGAGCTGTGATATACTCTCTCTAGCAGTGACTTATGAACTTGTGTGATTTGTTTGCATGGAAATTTTATATATCGAAGGACATTGATTATTGCTTGTCGACATTTGCTTGCGACCCATCTTTGTAGAAACGTGAAGTAAAGCATTGTCAATTAACTTACTGTAATAAACTTCATTAATAACATTTGCTTGAAGTGTTATTTAGCTATCCGAGAAAGCAGTTCCTAGGTACCCTATAGTACCTGAATGGGCAGGATCCCACATTGTCGACGAGTTATAAGAAGAATCCAGTGTCTCGAGGCCACGGAATTTTCTTTTTTATTTTGCTGGCGTCTTAATTCTCTCTTATCTTTACTTTGCAGGGGTGCTTACTTGCTTTAACAGTCTCTTTTGCTAATCAGTGTTTTCAGGTGGGTGTTGCAGGAATTTTCTTTGATTTTGCACTTATTTCTCTTCTTTGCTTTGTCTGTTTCTTGCATTTGTCTCTTCCAAAACGCCCACCCCACCAGTTCCACCCTCTGTCCACGCGCCACAGCTGCAGGTGTTAGAGGCAACACAGCTAGTGCAGATGTTTCTGTTCCATACTCAGCAAATGTTTACACTGCCCAACTCGACGCAGCAGCTAGCGACCAACGCTGCATCCCCAACGGAACAAGCACCACCTACAGCAGTGCCTACAGCTATACTGCCTATTTGCAAGTTTTGTGAACAAGAAGAGGAATGGCTCGAGTTATTTCAACAGTTTGAACCCACAGTGTACCAGGTACTGTGAAAAGCCATTAATTTCTCTCAACGATAGGAAGTGCAGCGTTCTGCCTCATAAACAATCTTTTCCCTAACGTCACTCCGAGGGAACTTTCGTATGAACAGGTTGTAGAATCGCTGCTGGCCGCGGTGGTCTAGCGGTTCTGGCGCTGCAGTCCGGAACCGCGGGACTGCTACGGTCGCAGGTTCGAATCCTGCCTCGGGCATGGGTGTGTGTGTTGTCCTTAGGTTTAACTAGTTCTAAGTTCTAGGGGACTTATGACCTAAGATGTTGAGTCCCATAGTGCTCAGAGCCATTTGAACCATTTTGTAGAATCGCTAACAATATATTATGACCAACAAGTGAATGAGGTAGCAGCTAGGTATCAATTCTTAAATTGTAAAAAACTGTCAGAACAAACTTATCACGAGTTGGTAACAGATTTGCAGGGTATTACGAGAAAATGAAAATTCAAATGTGTTTGTGGTGCTTTATATTCAGATGTTATGTTGCATGATGCAATCATGTACAATGTACCTGATATCAAACTCAGAGAACAGATTTTGAAACAGTCTGCTCCTTCATTTCAGCAGGTCGTGCAAATGGTTCAAAGGGCTCTGAGCTCTATGGGACTTAACATCTGAGGTCATCAGTCCCCTAGAACGTAGAACTACTTAAACCTAACTAACCTAAGGACATCACACACATCCATGCCCGAGGCAGGATACGAACCTGCGACCGTAGCAGTCGCGCGGTTCCGGATTGCAGCGCCTAGAACCGCGTGGCCACCGCGGTCGGCGGTCGTGCAAATACTAGATCAGTACCATTCAGGTGTCCTGCTAGCTGATAAATTTGAGGGCCTGCAATTTGTCGGGATGAGTCCCTTGTTTGCAACCTGTCCATTCGGCAGCGGCAGCTTGCACTCGCCACGCCGAATAAACTACACTCTGCACGGCGTAAGCAGCTCACTAAATTGGTGGCTATACATGCGCACATAATTAAGTCTTGCCCTCGGTGTTACACATGGCAGAAACGCCAAGACTGCCCCTCCGGACAGGCTGAGTGTTAAGCTTGTGGCAGGAAAGGACACGTACAATCCATCCGTTTGTAGCAGAATAAACGTAAGTTTTCGGCCCACTCTCAAAAATCTAGTCACACAGCCCATGTCATTAATCCAGTATATTCAAAGTCTGCAACAGGCATTCGCAAAACTAGAAAGCATGCAGTTTCTTCAGTGATATGCCAGTCCAACAAACTTTTTGTTCGTTTGCTTTTGTGTGGAAACTTTGTAACTAACCTGTGATTTGTGTTGCTACCTACTCAAACCATACAACTAATCAAAGGTTTGGCCGAGCCGGAAAATAAATTAATTTGATCACAGACCAAAAACTCATAAAAATGCATGCGTTGTGATATCGCTCATAGGGGATGCGATGTAATTAATAGTATTGCCCGTGCACTGTTGACGAGAATCAAAAATTTAAAATAAAACAGAAAATGCATGGACACTGTGCATGAGAACAGCTCCCAGCAACACACCTGATAATAAGACTTAATCTAAAGCATTTGTTTTAAAATAAAAGGGGAACTAATCACTGGACCTGTGCTTAAGGAAACGCGTTGGATGTGCTAACGGGAAAGCTATGAGGTGAGTGGCTTAGGTGCAAAAATGTAACCTCTGAGTACAGGAGAAAATTGTGAATAAAATCATTTATTCCTAAGATATGGATGAGAAGCATGTACACAATTCCTGATAACATTAATTCCTAAAACATTAAAGAAAAACATCGATGCATTTACCGTTATAGTCTACACCTAAAATCATTGGTGTGAATCATTCATACAACTGCTGTTGCCTGATAACTGATCGCGAAAACTCGTGAAACGGTACACATTTTGCAGTACACCTGCGTGCCCACAAGGTTTGTGGAGACGCAATTTCTAGGTATTGTGGCTAAGTTGCAACAATATCATACCCCAACAGACTCTAATGTTCAGCCACCTGATTGGCTCCCCACGGACGATAGATACATAAAACAAGGAAAATTTACGAGAAGGCAAAGCTATTAATACTTAGAAAAATAAAAGCTTATGCAGGCACAGCTGAAGGCAAACAGGCATTCATACAGAAGTGAGTGCTCACTTCTTATCGACAACTTTGTGTGGCGCTCTTCTGGCGGATCGAAGTCTGCCATAGAAATTTACTAAAAGAAAAACCTGCCAAAGTTTTGCATTCCTTGTTGCGACAAGGCAAAGCAATCTTTCAGAGTTGAAAAGCGAAACCAAAAGCTAACAGCCCTCCTCTCGCCAAGTAACAACGCGCCACGCAGTCAGTCTATGGCTAGACGCAAATTCAGACGCGTATAGCGCGTGTGGCGCGACGCAGCGCAGCGCGCGTTTTTGTAACATCACAGGTTCAAATGGGACGGCGCAAATTGCGACGCGACGCGACTGGGACGCGACACGCGCCTGCGCCAGGTCGCGCGGCATTGTGGTTGAGGCACAGGTTCTCGCGCCGCGCGTCGCGTGTGCCTCGCTAGCACCGTGGGAAATTTGAGGCGGGGAGTCGAAAAATAGTCTGGCCATATGTTCACATCGGAAAGGCGCATATCAGCAGTGGTAGTATTGCCAATACCATAAATTTTGTCTTACTGTGTACTGAATTTTATTGTCTTTTGGTAGTGTTTCGTTTTTTGCCATTTAAACGCTCCAGCTTTCTTCGTTAGCACATTATACTTTTCTGTTATTTATATCTGCATAGTTTTGTTTTGATTTTCTTCTGTTAAGAAAAATGTATACTACAGTAACTGATGAGCCATTGGCCACGGGAATTGCACCATATGCCTCCGCGATGTTTTCAGATCGCAAGAAGGGACAGAGGGTAGTGAATAAGGAAGTAAGGAATATTATAAAATCATGTGATTAAGAATCAAGGCAGGAAAGTAAAGCAAGGTTATATTCTCGCTGCCTAGTAAGCTAGCGTATCTGCACGATCTGTTACAAAAATTTAGAAAGGGATAATCTCCACAGGTGTGATCCCTTTGTGCTTGTGGTAAAAAGCCTCCAAGATCTGAAGTATAAAAGTTTCACTGTGATTACTCTGATATGGATGTAACAATGTAATACGACACACTGTACTACACGCATGTGAACAACATATTTCCACTGCAAGCCAGAAACAGTCGAAAAGCAGTCACAAATAACAATGTTTTAATTGGTTCGCCGTGATGAGAAAAAGCATTTCAATTGTTGCATGGACATTATCAGCATTAATAAACCAATTATACAACAACAGGCTACACAAATGAAGAAAATGGTCGGTATTAAGAGGAAAGTAGGAATATCCTAAAAGAGTGTTATGATTAGATATATTTAATTTGTTGAAATGTGCTGCTGCTTCCCGGGTTCGATTCCCGGCGGGGTCAGGGATTTTCTCTGCCTCGTGATGGCTGGGTGTTGTGTGCTGTCCTTAGGTTAGTTAGGTTTAAGTAGTTGTAAGTTCTAGGGGACTTATGACCACAGCAGTTGAGTCCCATAGTGCTCAGAGCCATTTGACCCATTTTTTTTGTGCTGCTGACAAAGGCAGATCTACTTTCATGACAATGATTTTCGAACGCCATCTCACAAGGCACACATGGCTAGCTTGTGCATTCCTGTCACACACATTATCCTTCGCTGCTGACTATACACTGACCATTGTGTTGTGTGACGGATCAATTGTTTATTTTTCCCAATAACAACTATTTTATTCGCGATCACGCATTGTAATCCTAAACTCAGATTGGAATGTATACCGCAGAGACAGGCTGAACAGTGAAGGAGGAGGCGTGTTTATAGCGATAAGAAGTGCAATAGTATCGAAGGAAATTGACGGAGATCCGAAATGTGAAATGATTTGGGTGAAGGTCGCGGTTAAAGCAGGCTCAGACATGGTAATTGGATGTCTCTATAGGCCCCCTGGCTCAGCAGCTGTTGTGGCTGAGCACCTGAAGGATAATTTGGAAAATATTTCGAGTAGATTTCCCCACCATGTTATAGTTCTGGGTGGAGATTTTAATTTGCCGGATATAGACTGGGAGACACAAACGTTCATAACGGGTGGCAGGGACAAAGAATCCAGTGAAATTTTTTTAAGTGCTTTATCTGAAAACTACCTTGAGCAGTTAAACAGAGAACCGACTCGTGGCGATAACATATTAGACCTTCTGGTGACAAACAGACCTGAACTATTTGAAAAAGTTAACGCAGAACAGGGAATCAGCGATCATAAAGCGGTTACGGCATCGATGATTTCAGCCGTAAATAGGAATATTAAAAAGGGTAGGAAGATTTTTCTGTTTAGAAAAAGTGACAAAAAGCAGATTTCAGAGTACCTGTTGGCTCAACACAAAAGTTTTGTCTCAAGTACAGATAGTGTTGAGGATCAGTGGACAAAGTTCAAAACCGTCGTACATTATGCGTTAGATGAGTATGTGCCAAGCAAGATCGTAAGAGATGGAAAAGAGCCACCGTGGTACAACAACCGAGTTAGAAAACTGCTGCGGAAGCAAAGGGAACTTCACAGCAAACATAAACATAGCCAAAGCCTTGCAGACAAACAAAAATTACGCGAAGCGAAATGTAGTGTGAGAAGGGCTATGCGAGAGGCGTTCAATGAATTCGAATGTAAAGTTCTATGTACTGACTTGGCAGATAATCCTAAGAAATTTTGGTCTTATGTCAAAGCGGTAGGTGAAGCAAAACAAAATGTCCAGACACTCTGTGACCAAAATGGTACTGAAACAGAGGATGACAGACTAAAGGCCGAAATACTAAATGTCTTTTTCCAAAGTTGTTTCACAGAGGAAGATTGCACTGTATTTCCTTCTCTAGATTGTCGCACAAATGACAAAATGGTAGATATCGAAATAGACGACAGAGGGATAGAGAAACAATTAAAATCGCTCAAAAGAGGAAAGGCCTCTAGACCTGATGGGATACCAGTTCAATTTTACACAGAGTACGCGAAGGAACTTGCCCCCCTTCTTGCAGCGGTGTACCGTAGGTCTCTAGAAGAGCGTAGCGTTCCAAAGGATTGGAAAATGGCACAGGTCATCCCCGTTTTCAAGAATGGACGTCGAACAGATGTGCAGAACTATAGACCTATATCTCTAACGTCGATCAGTTGTAGAATTTTGGAACACGTATTGTGTTCGAGTATAATGACTTTTCTGGAGACGAGAAATCTACTCAGTAGGAATCAGCATGGGTTTCGAAAAAGACGGTCATGTGAAACCCAGCTATTCGTCCACGAGACTCACAGGGCCATAGACACGGGTTCACAGGTAGATGCCGTGTTTCTTGACTTCCGCAAGGCGTTCGATACAGTTCCCCACAGTCGTTTAATGAACAAAGTAAGAGCATATGGACTATCAGACCAATTGTGTGATTGGATTGAAGAGTTCCTAGATAACAGGACGCAGCATGTTATTCTCAATGGAGAAAAGTCTTCCGAAGTAAGAGTGATTTCAGGTGTGCCGCAGGGGAGTGTCATAGGACCGTTGCTATTCACAATATACATAAATGACCTGGTGGATGACATCGGAAGTTCACTGAGGCTTTTTGCAGATGATGCTGTGGTGTATCGAGAGGTTGTAACAATGGAAAATTGTACTGAAATGCAGGAGGATCTGCAGCGAATTGACGCATGGTGCAGGGAATGGCAATTGAATCTCAATGTAGACAAGTGTAATGTGCTGCGAATACACAGAAAGATAGATCCTTTATCATTTAGCTACAAAATAGCAGGTCAGCAACTGGAAGCAGTTAATACCATAAATTATCTGGGAGTACGCATTAGGAGTGATTTAAAATGGAATGATCATATAAAGTTGATTGTCGGCAAAGCAGATGCCAGACTGAGATTCATTGGAAGAATCCTAAGGAAATGCAATCCGAAAACAAAGGAAGTAGGTTACAGTACGCTTGTTCGCCCACTGCTTGAATACTGCTCAGCAGTGTGGGATCCGTACCAGATAGGGTTGATACAAGACATAGAGAAGATCCAACGGAGAGCAGCGCGCTTCGTTACAGGATCATTTAGTAATCGCGAAAGCGTTACGGAGATAATAGATGAACTCCAGTGGTAGACTCTGCAGGAGAGACGCTCAGTAGCTCGGTACGGGCTTTTGTCAAAGTTTCGAGAACATACCTTCACCGAAGAGTCAAGCAGTATATTGCTCCCTCCTACGTATATCTCGCGAAGAGACCATGAGGATAAAATCAGAGAGATTAGAGCCCACACAGAGGCATACCGACAATCCTTCTTTCCACGAACAATACGAGACTGGAATAGAAGGGAGAACCGATAGAGGTACTGAAGGTACCCTCCGCCACACACCGTCGGGTGGCTTGCGGAGTGTGGATGTAGATGTAGATGTAGTTGTCAGTTTTGCAAGCCGTAGGTGAGTAAACGGTATTTGGCATGTGCCTATCATTCCGCCTGAAGGAACGCTCGTTATTATTTTAACACTGCTCAGATCAAGAGATGGAATAAAATCCTTTGGTAAGTCTCCATTCCAGTCGCTCAGTGTTAAAAATACGATGGGTTATGGGGATTCCACCAAAATTCCAACAGAATTGCCAATCTGTTTTTGTGTGAGTTGTTAACCTTATCTCATTCGAAGAAGCATCACCACATATGAGTAAGTGCCACATTTCTCTTGGTGACTGGTTTAATTGTACTTCCTTTGTCACAATGTGATTTGCCAAACTCATGTCACAGCAGCTATTGAGACACAATTCCGAAACGGAGTGCCTCATTAAACAAGTAATCGGCAATCACAGAGCTCAATAGCTTACGAAAAACCTCATAGTATCGATTTACAGTAACATAAAAGAAGAAATTTCATTTTTATTTTCATACTAGGGAGCTCTTGTTTCGCTAGGTGACGATAACTCTTAAAAAATTACAGTTAATGGAGAGAAATAAATAAAAAAAGAAGTATAAGTAGTAATATCTCGCCATAGATAAGAAAGTTCCGTGTGTTTAATAATTGGCAAAACACTCTCCTCTTTGTGTGCTATCATTCGCCATACTTTCGTTTCGATGTCTCGAGCGGTTTAGGAGATATGAGAGATGTTCCGAGTATTTCATTCTCGCGGGCGTGAGATCGGAAGTGAGCGCGTTACATGGGATCCATTTTATCGAGATCAGAGGCAGATAGAGATCTCCTAAGTCTAAACAAAAATTCAGCATGTTAGCTAAATTTCATACGCAGAAACATACGGTGTAATACGCACCAAACGCAAAATCATAGCGACCCCTAATTTTCGTTGCAAACTTTTTGATTTTTGGGTAGTGTCTTACTAAAATGTGTACATCACAATAAGAATGGTCATTAGCGAGGTGATGGGCACTTCTCCACGAAGCTGACACATAACGCTACAAGTAAGGCAAAAATCATACATTTTCCGTGAATAGTTTCTGTAAAATCGTTTGAGAAATATAAGAGGTTGCGCGCGCTTCGGTTCAGTCAACGCACAGCGTCGCCAGTCGGCGCGTGCGAAGTATGGTGTACGCGTCGCAATATGCGCTGCACCCGTGCGGCACGTGCATGTGGCGCTGTAGTGTCGTGTCACGTCACACGTGTTATTTACATCTCAATTTGCGCCTAGCCTAACTCACCCTTCTTCGACTGGAGCACAGCTGTGGACGCTTCCCGTACCGGAGGCAGACTGCCTCCCTTTTTTTTCTCCAGCCACTTCCACGCTCCGCGTGGCCCGGAAAACCCAAAGATGCCATTTCCGCCACCAACCTAAGGCTAGGCACAAATTGAGACGCATATAGCGCGTGTGGCGCGATGCAGCGTGTGCGCGCGTTTTTGTAACATCACAGGTTCAAATGGGACCGCGCAAATTGCGACGCGACGTGACTGGGACGCGACACGCGCCTGCGCCAGGTCGCGCGGCTTTGTGCCTCGCTAGCACCGTGGGAAATTTAAGGTGGGGAGTTGAAAAGCAGCCCGGCCATATGCTCACATCGGAACGGCGCATATGAACAATGGTAGTAGTGCCCATACCATAAATTTTGCCTTACTGTGTACTAAATTTTATTGCCTTTGGGTAGTGTTTCGTTCTTCCCCATTTAAACGCTCCAGTTTTCTTCGTTAGTACATTATACTTTTCTGTTATTTATATCTGTATAGTTTTGATTTTCTTCTATAAAGAAAAATTCATACTTCAGTAAGTGATGAGCCATTGGCCACTGGAATTGTATCATATGCCTCCGCGACGTTTTCAGATCGCAAGAAGAGACTGTGGGTAGTGAATAAGGAAGCAAGGAATATTATAAAATCATGTGATTAAGAATCAAGGCAGGAAAGTAAAACAAGGTTATCTTCTCGCTGCCTAGTATGCTGGCGTATCTGTACGGTCTGTTACAAAAATTTAGAAAGGGATAATCTCCTCAGTTGTGATCCCTTTGTGCTCCTGGTAAAAAGTGTCCAAGAAGTATAGAAGTCTCACTGTGATTACTCCGATATGGATGTAATAATGTAATACGACACACTGTATTACATGCATGTGAACATCACATTTCCACTGCAAGCTAGAAACAGTCGAAAAGCAGTCACAAATTACAATGTTTTAATTGGTTTGCCGTGATGAGAAAAAGCATTTCAATTGTTGCATGCACATTATCAGCATTAATAAACTAATTATACAACAGGCTACACAAATGAATAAAATGGTCGGTATTAAGAGGAAAGTTGGAATATCCTAAAAGAGTGTTATGATTAGATATATTTAATTTGTTGAAATGAACAGCTGACAAAGGCAGATCCACTTTCATGACAATGTTTTTCGAACTCCAACTCACAAGGCACACATGGCTAGCTTCTGCATTCCTGTCGCGCGCATTATCCTCCGCTGCTGACAATACACTGACCTTTGTGTTGTGCGACAGATCAGTTGTATTTTTTTGTAAATGACAACTATTTTATACGCAATCACACATTGTCAGTTTGGCAAGCCGTAGGTGAGTAACCAGTATCTGGCATGTGCCTATCATTCCGCCTGAAGGAACGCTCGTTATTATTTTATCACTGCTCAGATCAAGAGATGGAATAAAATCCTTTGGTGAGTTTCCATTCCAGTCGCCCAGGGTTAAATATACGATGGGTTATGGGGATTCCATAAAAATTCCAACAGAATTGGCAATCTATTTTTGTGTGAGTTGTTCACCTTTTCTCATTCGAAGAAGCATCACCGTTTGTGAGTAACGGCCACATTTCTCTTGGTGACCGGTTTAATTGTACTTCCTTTGTCACAGTGTAATTTGTCAAACTCATCTCTCAGCAACTATTGAGACAGAATTCCGAAATGGAGTGCCTCATTAAACAAGTAATTGGCAATCACAGTGCTCCAAAGCTTACGAAAAACTTCATAGTGTCGGTTTACAGTAACATACAAGAAGAGTTTTCATATTTATTTTCATTCTTGGGAGCTCTTGTTTCGCTAGCTGTCGATAGCTCTTAAAAAATTACAGTCACTGGAGTGAAATAAATAAAAAGGGGAGTATAAGTTTAGGAGATACGAGAGATGTTGCGAGTATTTCACTCTCGCGGGCATGAGATCGGAAGTGAGCGCGCTACATGGGATCCATTTTCTCGAGATCGGAGGCAGATATAGACCTCCTCCCAAGTCTAAACAAAAATTCAGGATGTTAGCTAAATTTCATACGCAGCAACATATGGTGTAATGCGCATCAAACGCAAAATCATAGCGCCCCCTAATTTTCATTTCCAACTTTTTGAGTTTTGCGTAGTGGCCTACTAAAATGTGTACATCACAATAAGATTGGTCATTAGCGAGGTGATGGGCACTTCGCCACGAAGCTGACATATAACGCTACATTTAAGGCAAAAATCATATATTTTCCGTGAATAGTTTCTGTAAAATCGTTTGAGAAAGATAACAAGGTTGCGCTCGCTTCCGTTCTGTCAGCGCACAGCGCCGCCAGTCGGCGCGTGCGAAGTATGGTGTACACGTCGCAATATGCGCTGCACCCGCGTGACCCGTGCAGCACGTGCGTGTCGCGCTGTAGTGTCGTGTCACGTCACACGTGCTATACTCGTCTTAATTTGCGCCTAGCCTAACGGAGGTAGATTTCTCACAAGTAGCGCAAACCTCTCCGCCTACTTGACCACTACGAGAATTGGCTATTCTGTACAACTGCTGCTGAATATGTATGACTATCGTAGACATTCTGCAGCAGACTACGCCACCGTCTAGCAACATGACACACAACCACATTCATTGAATCACACCACTATGAGAGTTATGAAAAAAGAAAAACATGGAAAAGAAAGAGAAATGCCAGTGAAAGTGCGCTACCGGACTAATGAAAGATGGTTACAGGACCCATTCGACGTGTGAAATTTCAGTTGGACATGGGTGCCTCTGTCACATTGCCAAATCGCCACACATGTGGACTGTTAGGGTCCCCACGCCTGACTAAAACTAGCATGCAACTGATGGCTTATAATGGACAAGACATTCCTGTTTTCGGAAAATGTACTTTGATTCCATGTATCACTCGCACACACGAACAGTGACTTTTACGGTGCTACAATCACGCGATTGTGTGAAGGTATTTGATCTTGATTCATTTGATTTGTTTGGCTTAAATTCAGGGCAATGTGTTTTCAGTGTCCGCCTTCCATGCAAAAGATAAATGTATTGCCTGACCTCTTTTCTGAAGATTTATGCAAGGCTAACAATTTTGTTGCACATATTCCACTGAAAGACAATACTCAGCCGAAATGTTGGCGGGCCAGAACTGTTCCCATTACATTACGGGACAAAGTCGCTGCTGAAATTAAAGAATTGCAAGATACCGGATCTATTGCGTCTATACAAGCTAGTCAGTGGGCAAGTCCACTGGTTTTGCTTCCCAAACCTTCAGGTCGCTTTCGCCTCTGTGTTGGCTTCAAGTCTACATTCAACACACAGACTGTGATTGATACTCACGCATTGCCACGCCCAGAGGATCTCATGGACTGGTTAGGCGCTGGTCGCTACTTTTCAAAAACTTATTTACACGACGTGTATCTTCAAGTACCTTTCGAGGAAGAATCACAAACCGTGTGTGTTAGGAACACTCATTTGGGCTTGTTTAAATATTTACGTTTGCCTTTTGGCAGTGCTCCCGCACCCGCCATTTTCCAACGGTATTTGGACTGCGGAAGTACCGAACTGTTCAAACTGTTTGGACGATATTGTCGTAGCAGGTCGTCCACCTGAAGAACAGATTGCCAATTTGCGCGCTTTGTTACGTATGTTATCTCGTGTAGAACTGAAGTGTAGTCTGGACAAGTGTAATTTTTTTAAACCTGAGTTGCAGTATCTTGATCATGTCATAAACAGTCAAGGTGTACATCCTCTTCAATCCCATTTGTTAACCAGCCGAGATTTGCCAGTTCATCGTAATGTCACAGAACTGCAGTCAGTTTTAGGGAAAACGAACTATTGTATTCGGTTCATACCGAATGCTCCACAAATCGCAGCTCCGTTGCATCTCTTGTGTCGCGAGAATGTCCTCTTTGTTTGAACATATGAATGCATGTAGTTTTTCAAAAACTAAAAGATGCATTGCTCAATGATCGTAGCTTAGTTCACTCTGATCCCGACAAGCCAATAGTATTGCAATTTGACGCTTCTTCTTACGGAATCGGTGCAGTGCTTTCGCACAGAATTGGTGATAAAGTCAGGCCTATCGCTTCCGCATGAAAAGTGTTGTCCAAAGCTTTGTAACTATTCGCAAATTGAGAAAGAGGCTTTGGCTATTGTGTATGGTGTCACCAAATTCCACGATTATTTGTATGGCAGGAAATTCTACTTAGTAACGGATCACAAGACTTATCAATCCTTGTTTCATCCGACGAAACCGGTTCCTGTACGAACTGTCCAAAAATTACAAAGATGGGCAGTGTTTTTGTCTCAATACCAGTATGAGATTGTGTATCGTCCGGTAGCTCAACATGGTAACGCGGACGCACTTTCACGTCTTCCGATTGGCCCTGATACTGACTTCGACGCTTCGGCTGCATCTCGTTGTCACATCGATGCTCAGGATTCTGAATTGCTTCCATCTTTTCCGCTGAGCTATAGGAAAATTGCATAGGCCACTGAAACTAATTCAGATTTGAACAATTTGCTAACATACATTCGCACATCTTGGCCTCGTTCCTTGCATACAACAAAGAACTCTGTAGTGCGCCGAAACTTTGCATGTCGCCATAGCCTCGCTGTACAGAAAGGTGTGATTCTTGTTCAGAATGACAGTGGACAGTCACGTGTGTTACACTGCAAAAGAAGTGTTGCAGTTATTTCACCAAGGACACTGGGGGATTATTCGTACGAAACAGTTAGAGCGTCGACACTGTTCTTGGCAGGGTATGAACATCCAAGTAGAACAGATGACGTCACAGTTTTACGCATGTGCGGAAAATCAGTCCGCTCCGCCACAGAACTTCTCTGCTTGGCCTAAGTCGCAATCACCATGGCAACGTGTGCACATAGACTTTGCAGGAGCTTTTTGGAATACTCGTTGGTTGACTGACGTTGACTCGTGTAGCAGGTTTCCTTTTGCTGCGCCTATGAACTCGACAACGCCACGTAGCGCAATTCAGCTGTTGTCCCTTATTTATTTACCTCGAAAGTCTACCTGAAGTTATAGTGTCGGACAACGGCCCTCAGTCCACGTCAAATGAATGTGAAACAGTGTGTGAACACAATGGCATACAGCATCTAACTAGTGCACCGTTCCATCCATAGTCCAACGGCGAAGCGGAACGTTTTGCCACAACCTTCAGACAGCAAATGGCCAAACTTCGCTCCGCACACACCAGGGACCAAGCATTGCAACTGTTTCTCGCCTCATACCGTTCGCATCCACGAGATGGACCATCGAAAGCGGAACTGATTCACGGCCGCCGCCATCGGACACTGCTCCAACTGCTCCACCCTGCTCAACATCCGGCGCCGAACGAAGGCCGCAAGTATCGCTTGGTGCAGCATGATATTGTCTTTTACAGGGTTTTTAGCGACAGCAGACGGTGGGCGCGAGCAGAGACCGTCCGCTGACTTGGCGCGTGCATGTGTCTCCTTTCAGGTCCAGACGGCTTGCAGCGGCGACATCACAGTCAAGTTCACCACTGTCGTGTGACGGTGATCCCTCTGTGTCTCTTCCCCCAGATTCACGGATCCCGAGGACAGCGCGGACACAGCAGCCGCAAGAGAGTGTCATCACGACCCCATGGAGACGGAGCCTTCCATTTCTCCGCATCCTCTCGTCCTACGAATGGAGCTGGACATGCCCACTAGCGGCATCCGACGCCTTCCACATCTGGTTATTGGCTTCCGGAGGTGGAGGTGTACCCTTCTAGTCGCATTCCGGGGGACGTCTCCGCCAGAGCGTAGGCCAGATGGCGGGGTACGATCGGAAGCTTGACGTCCCATGCAGCTACAGCTTCCGGTCCAGCGAAGCGTCCACCCTCCGGCCTCTTCCGCCGTTTTCGCGCTTCCTACACGACGACGGTTCGTCGATTTTGGGGGAAGGAATGTCCCGGTGTCGTATCAAGCGCCGACATGTCGGCCTGGAACGTAACAGCCGAGAAGACTGTGAGACCTCCAGCTAGCCTCGGCCGCACTAGGAGAGCCGCACCAGAAGAGCCGCAGTAGAATACGAGCTGTGATACAAACTCTCTAGCAGTGACTTACGAACTTGCGTGATTCGTTTGCATGGAAATTGTATATATCGAAGGACATTGAATATTTGCATGTCACCATTTGCTTGCGACCCATCTTTGTAGAAACGCAAAATTAAGTATTGTCAGTTTAACCTACTATAATAAACTCCGTTAATAAGATTTGCTTGAATTGTGGCTTAGCTATCCGAGAAATCAACTTCCTAGGCACCCTATATTACATGAGTGGGCAGGATTCCACACTGTCAGTGTTTAATATAGATTTCATTAAAAATTATTGATATTTAAAATGTAACAGAGGGACACTGCAGTAAAAATAAAACGATACGGATTCATCGGATAGGGCCAGTAAGCGCAATTTTTAAAAATGATAAGAAAAACACAAAACAAAAATATATCAAAAGTTCCTTCAGTACTTCGTCGAGCTTATGAATCATAAACAACTTTTGCATTTATCTGTTGTAACTGCGACCACGACGGTCGCGGGGTAGCACTGACTAAAGGCGCGGTGGGACCCGCAGAGAGGCCCTCGAACAACACAACGGAAAAGGACGGACACGACCAACGTAGGACAGAACGAATACGACCAGACCGAACAACAGAGTCACAAGAAAACAAACTCGTACACGAAACAGGAAGAAAGCAGTCTAGCACAAGCGAGGTGTAAACCGACGAAAGTGAGATAAGACTGACTGGATGAGCTTTCTTTTTTATTGATTTTCAATTCCCCCCGAAGGGTGCGGGCTATCAGCAGCTTAGTACGCTGCTCTACAGCCTGGAGACGTTTATTTTAAAAACCGAAAGAAGAAAAGAAACAAGAAAAACAGGCGATAAAACGGTGACCTCAAGTGTAAAATGGCGTAAAAATGCGGAAAGTTAAAACAGAAAGCAAAAGGGGTTGGCAACGTTAATAAAAGACACAGGAATCAGACAAGTAACATAGTACACACACAATTAAAAAAACACGGTGACATTCTGGTTTCTGTTCACAAGAGATAAAAGGCACACCCAGCGACAGTATGATGGCCGTTCGCAACACTTCCCAAAAAACACAACACGGAACACTCACTGTAAAACACTCACTGTAGAACACTCAATGTAGAACACTCAATGTAGAACACTCAATATAGAACACTGCACGAAAGTGGCGGCACAAAGATGACACTCCCGAGCCAAAGGCAGATGGGGGGGGGGGGGGACCTGGAGGAGGGGGAAGAACAAGGAGGGAGGAAGGAAAAAAACGAAAAAGGGGGGGGACCAAGGAGGGAGAGGACTAATAAAAGGGGAGAAAGGCAGACGCGAGAGGGAATGAGAGGAGGCAGAGGAGGGAAATGTAAAAGGACTCGGGGGAGAGAAGGGGGCAAAGAGAGGGGAGGTGGGGAAGAAAGAGGATGGAAGGGGGGAGAGGGAGCCCGGGAAAAGGACAGAGGATAGGAGGGGGAGTGAGGATCAGAGTTGAAAGGAGGGATAAATGGAGGGAGAGAGGGCATCATCCGGGAGGGGGAGTTGATGGAAGCCACCTTGGGAAAGGAGATGTAGGGTGTAGAGATGGAGGGTAGGGGGGACGCAACAGTGGAGACGTGGCAGGGGGCGGGGATGGGAGAGGAGAGGAGCAACCAGGGGGTGAGGGGGTTCAAGGCGGCGGGAGGTGTAGAGAATGCGGATATGTTCGAGGAATAGGAGCAGATGGGGGAAAGGAATGAGGTCATAGAGGATCCGCATGGGGGATGGGAGGCGTATACGGAAGGCGAGGTGGAGTGCATGACACTCAAGGATCTGGAGGGACTTATAGAATTTGGGGGGGGGGGGCAGATATCCAGGCAGGACTGGCATAACAGAGGGTGGGACGGATTAAGGATTTGTAGGTGTGGAGGATGGTAGTGGGGTGCAACTCCCATGTCCGGCCAGAGAGGAGTTTGAGGAGTCAGAGGTGGTTGTGGGCTTTGGATTGGATGGAGCGGAGATGACGGATCCAATGGTGAGGCCAAGGTAGGTGAGGGTGGGGGGAGGCCGACAGGACGGGCGCAGACAGTAAGGGAGAAATCCAGGAGCCGGAAGGAGCGAGTGGTACGACCTACGAATGGATGAGCGAGTGGCCGGCGCTTAAGTACGCTCTTGGGGGCGCCGCTATTGGCTGCTGGGACCACGTGATCCGCTGTGGCGCCCCCACACTAAAAGCGGGCCAGGAAGCGCTCGCCACCACAGCTTACGGTGCAGCGACCTCTGTGGGTCTTCGACGTCCATGTCGTCTGGCGCGGATTCAAATTCCGTGGAGTGCGGTACCAGATTATCGGTAATAACTAGAAGCTCTTGCCTTTTGTCCAGATGAGGAACCTTTTACTGAGTACAAAAGAACAACAAGAATTATACAGATATTTTATGTTTGTGCATGTAAACAGTACTTGCATCAAAATTATTTGCTTTGTTTACGTTAAAGCGCAGAAGTTACACGATAGTTTTTATTACTTATAAAATACAATTTATACTTTGTAAGGATATTAAATACACAATGTAATAACACTGAATGATTTGCGGTTGTAATTATGTGCAAAACAACCATCCAAACAAAACAAAAAAAGAGAATACGTCTGCTTCCAGTTCCTTTCTTACATATTCACTCATGTTTCTTTCCCTACCAATAGTGCCAATACTACCGGCAATCCTCCAGTTTGCTACGTCTGGGACCCTTGGCGAGGTTTGAATGAAGAGTAACGAGGAAGCTGCTTCCTTTGTCGCTTTGCCCAAATTCGTTATAAAGGAAGAGTAGGTACACTGCGTCACTATGCATCTCCCGGTGCTGTCTTGTGAGTCACAGACAAGTCATGAGCCAATTCCGTGGCCGTCGCTATAGTCTGCATCTGACTATCCAGTCCACGTGCCTGACGCTGGATAGAATGGTTCAAATGCTCGATATAGTTGAGTTGATGAAAGGACTGAAACGCACATGCCGTAAACTTAGAGTCGTAGCTGGAGACGATGGTGTTGAGGGACCCCTCTATGGCAAAGACCGTAGACAAGGCACAAGTGGTAGCCGACAAGTTCGTAGCCATCAGTTGGACATACGGAAGCTAGAGAGGGCAACGACAGTGAACGAGAACATTGCTCCCTGGAACGATCCGGCGAAATAGTCATGAACTCTTCGCCAAGTGTGCTCCCGGAGGAGCCAGGAGTTAAAACGCTCTGCTTTTTACGTTGAGGTGTTACCGTATCGAAAATACTGTTTGCACTGTCTCGCCTGTGTTCCTTAGATGATGCTGTAGCCTGTCGCCATGTATAGTTCACAAGGACTTCCGAAGCAGCTGATCGTAGTTGATTTCCACAGCTACTGCGAGCGTCAAAAATGGGCATTTTACGAGTGTGTGTCACTGACTGACGTCTAGCACCAAACACAGAGTTTCCTGCCTGCCGCCATTTTACTGCCGTAGCTACACTCGGTACGTAGCGACAAGCTGACCGGTGGAACAAATCACGGCGCCGAGTGGTCGGTGACCGGTAAGTCACGAAGTGAACGGCTGGTTAGAGCACAGCAAGGTCGTCGTATGTATACCAGATCAGTTCAGACTGAGTTCTGTTCAAAAAAAAGGTGTGTAAAATCTCATGGGTCATAACTGCTAAGGTCATCAGTCCCTAAGCTTACACACTACTTAACCTAAATTGTCCTAAGGACAAACACACACAGTCATGCCCGAGGGAGGTCTCGAACCTCCGCCGGGACCAACCGCACAATCCATGACTGCAGCGCCTCAGACCGCTCGGCTAAAGACATAAACAGTTACTCCAGCAATAGTTGAATACTGTATTAAATGGAGCTGCCTGAAGGCTTGAAATTTTAACAGGAAAGTGCCAGTACGTAAGTTAGAGCCCAACATTGGTAGGGGGACGCCCCTGTGCTCTCGTCTTAGATCGTCTGCGGAGCTGCGGGGAACAGTCTACTTGCCAGACGTAGTAGCTCATTCTGTATGTCCACACCGCGGCTTGTCGGTGAGTCCGAACCAGTTCTTTTTATAAAAAAAAACCGTTAATATACATAGACAAACGTACTTGTTGGTGCTTCACGTTTGATTTTGTTCTGTGCGCCGGTGAAGTTTCGAACCGTCCCGGAAGATGGGAGAGCCGTAGTACGGCACAAAATGGCGTCTACACACGACGCACGTTACAAGCAGCATGCTATTATTGAATTCTTGTGTCCAGAAAAATAAATCGTGGTGAACATCCATAAACGTTTGAGTGCAGTGCATGGCGATGCTGCAGTTGATAAGGGATGAGTAAAGAAAGTTACACCCTCTAGAAATGCAGAAACAGAGCCCCATTATCAGCCACGCTCGGGACATCTTGTCACAGCCACTGCTCCAGACATGCTGAATCGTGCGGATGCCATTATTCGTACCGACCTGTTCATCACATCTTGACAATTGGCTCTACAGTTGTTCAACATTCGGGGTGCGTCTGCAATGATCGAGACTCTCAGATAGTCAAAGCGGTGCTCACGATGGGTTCCACGACTGCTCACAGCGGCCAGCAAGATTGAAAGAAAGGCCATCTGGTCTGAATTGTTGGAGCGTTTTGAGACCGACGGAGAGGCCTTTAGTCACGGATCGTTACGTGGAAAGAAAGCTGGGTGCACCACTTCTCGCCGGAAACAAAAAGGGAGCTCATGGAGTGGCATCATCCTCATTCACCACAAAAGAAGAAATTCAATACAACCCCCCTGCCAGAAAAGTGATGGTTACATTCTTTTTGGATTGTGATGGCGTCATTCACGTGCGTGTGTTGCCAAGAGGGTCAATCATCAGTTCAGAGCCATACGTGAAGACTCTGAATAAACTCGATAACCGTTTCCGATGTGTTCGATCGGACAAGAATCCAGCGGAAATCTTGCTCCAATATGACAATTCACGCCCACACGCAAGTCTGAGAACCCGGGAACATATCGCCAAATTTGGTTGGACATCATTGCCTCACCACCCTACAATCCAGACCTGGCAGCCTCAGACTTCCATATCTTTGGGACATTTAAAGATTCTCTTCGGGGAACACACTTTGAAGATGACGATAGTGTCAGTCATGCAGTGAAAATATGGCTACGCCTACAGAACAAGAGATTTACCAGCAGGGAATACATGCTCCGCAACGTTGGCTTACCGCCGTAGAACGTGATGGAGACTACGTAGAAAAATAGGACACGGACAAGAAAGACATGTTGATGTAGATTGTCACCAAATTCTGACTCTTAACAGTAAATATGTTCTGAGAAAAAAAAATGTTGAGGTTTACTTAATGAACGACCCTCCTATTTTACCTGACGAATATTATACCAAAGAGGATGGTATTCTGTGACGTTAGGAGTAAGCATAAGGCAATCGCCGGCCGTTGTGGCCGTGTGGTTCTAGGCGCCTCAGTCTTGTACCGCGTGACCGCTACTGTCGCAGGTTCGAATCCTGCCTCGGCCACGGATGTGTGTGATGTCCATAGGTTAGTTAGGTTTAAGTAGTTCTTCGTTCTAGCGGACTGATGACCACAGATGTTAAGTCCCATAGTGCTCAGAGCCATTTGAACCATAACGTAATCCATGTTGTGTGTGCGCACTCTATGGCGTCTGACTTTCGGTGTGCAGAACGTAAGGACGAAAGGAACTTTCACATGACGTGTCACTGGAAAGTAGAATCGCTCAATGGAACTTGAACCATACATATGAGAACTTCTACAGTACCGTACAGTACATTATAGTAGGTAACTGAAAAAAACACGCAAAGAGATGAACAGAACTGACACTTTTATTCAAAGACTATACTTAGACCGAGGTTTCAGCGATTCATGATGGTCCCCCTTGGACATTACAAGAAGCGAGACATGCTCCGAAATAAGGTGTGTGATCGCCACGGACGGCAATGCATACTCCGGAACGCGCTCTCATGCTGGCCATCAGGTTGGACAGGAGTTGTTGTGGTAGGGCGTTTAGTTTCTCCACGTGCGTGGTTGACAACTGCTGGAAGGTCGTTGGTGAATGTGAACTTACTGCAGTACGTCTTCCCAAACCATCCCACACTTGAGCGTTGGGATTTGAGTCCGCAGAACCGCCAGGCCCGACCATTCGCCGAATATTCTCTCGTTCTAAGAGCTCCTCCGTTTGCGCTGTCTGATGTGGTCGCGCATTTTCATCCATAAAAATCAAGTTATGGCCGAATGCGCCCGTGCAAAGACGCACGTGGGGAAGGAGTACAGTGTCACAATAAAGTTGACTGGTGAGTGCGTCGTGTCCAAAGATTTGGAGGTCAGTACACCGATGCAACATAATGCCTTCCTACACCGTAACACCTGAACCACCAAAACGATCATGTTCGACATTGTTCCTTGGGGCATTACATGTTCCCGCCTATCGCCGTACGAAGTTACATAATTCACTCAGGGACATTTTCGAAATTTTGCGTTTTGGTGCTCCATGTGTTATGGTGTGGCGAGCCGTAATGTTGCATGGGCGTACTGACTTCCAAATCTTTAAACACGGAATATTCACCAGTTAACTTTATTGTGGCACTGTACTCCTTCCCCACAAGAGTCTTTTCAGGGGTGACTTCTAATTTACATACGATAAAGCGTGACCACATTCAACTGCGCTCTGGGAACGGGAGGATATTCGCTGAATGGGATGGCCCGCCGGTTCCCCCACTTTAAATCCCATAGAACAAATGTGGGATGGGCTGGGGAGACGTATAGTAGCAAATTCACATGCTCTAGCGGCCTAGCAGTTCTCATCAGCGCTAGTGGAAGAATGGAATGACTTACCATAAGAATTACTTCTCAGCCATGTGGCCACGTTGCAGAGCAGGCATTGCCGTCGGCGTTCATCATCCGTATTAAGAAGTATGTCCCACCTTTTGAAACCTCCAGTGAACCATAATAAATGGCCGTGACTTCATCATTTCTGTTTGTCTCACGGTTTATTTCTTTCACTTACTTTCTGTACTATAATATTGAGTTCTTTATATGTATGGTTCAAGTTTCATCCAGCGATGTTACTTGCCAGTGACACGGCACGCGAAAGCTACTTTCGTCCTAAATTTCAGCACACCAGTTTATGTTCCATATCTGTAGAATTTGTCCATGCCGCGTGGCGGCTTCTCTGTTTATGGCTGTGTCTCATACCATCTGGAGGACACAGTATCCTCTCGTTAGTAGGGGATAGGAGTGGGGAGAAGCGAGTGAAGCGTGCTTCACAAGGTCCACGTATTTCAGTACTTGCGACGTGTGAGATATGGTAGGTGCACTCATGTTGCATTTACCTAAAGCGTCCGTACCCACAACCTCAGTCGATCGAGCTAATCCGCCACGTCACCGGGCGTCTCTTGAGTTGTGTGGCGTCCACCGCCATTTCGGTGTCGTTGGATTGCGGCAGTCGGACTCCACTGCTGGAGTGAGGTCGAGAGTGTCCGCTGGCTGCAACTGTAGAGTCCCTAGACGATTAACAGTATCACAGTAGTGTCAACCTGTAAAGGAAAACAACCTAGGATTTCTGCCTAAATATGCATGCATGCAGTATGGCTTCATTTGATTTCTGTGTCGTGTTTTACCACCATTATTAGTTTGGACTGTGTACGTTATGTTCCCGATTTACTTTATCACTTTGGCTGGTATCCATGATTACTTTCAATTATTGTACGCGGTAATGAGTACCTAATCTTTGACCTCGCAAAACTGCCTTGCCACATCTTTCCACTTGTATTGTCCTTTCCTAATTAGGAATGACGTTGACTCAACTGTGAATCATTGGACAGAGTCGATAGCAATCACATGTAGTAGTTACTTGAAACGCCGTACTGTAATACGTGTCTAGGGGTAGTACAGCGTATTCGATCTCCTAACGGTTATGAAATTCGAATTTAAAAACAATGGTGGGAGGGAAGAGACAAGTTACTACTTACATTATAGGCATCATTCTAGTGACGAGATGTCTGGGTTGCGAAGATATACCACAGTGAGCAGATAATATTTTTGATAACACTGTCTACTGGTAGACACACACACATTATTAGCATACACATCATGCACTTTGAAATAGAAATTGTGCAAAAGGAAATATTTACAGTTAATGCGTGACGTTAATAATCTTCTACACAGAATGTACAGTGTACACTGTAGGCTGTTTGTTAGTATAACAGTATAAACAACATTTAGGACAATTAATAACGGACTTTCAATGTAACACACGTAACTTCAATTAGCTACATCACAGTGCATACGCTGTGTATTCATTTATGTGAACTGTTACCTGTAGCACGAGGAGCTGCTTTATTATTCAACTGCAAATGTACACGCATTAACATGAAGCTGGTTTTGGACATATCTGATTCTGAATATTGCTATTTACCTTGTACCAGCAACTTGTAGAACTGTGAAATGCGGAAAGAGTTTAGAATATAGAACAGACAGAGGAGCGTGATTCATTTGCTAGCTCAATAATAAGAACACGTAAACCCAGTTGCACTTTTTACATAAATTACTATTGATATCAGTATCACACATGCAGGAGATAGTTTGACTTTACAAACAAATTACTTAACGTCGAGAAGTAATATCCATTGAACAATTTCACCATTCAGCATTACACTTGTTACAAAAATACTAAAGTCCAATTATCTCCTTATCATTAAGTCTCACGCCTCTACGTTCATTACAATTGAAGTCACTTTCCCGCTGCAGCAACTTCAACATGTATTCCCGTCCAGTAGTTGTGATTTCAGACAAGTCATTGATTCCCTTGAGCTGTTAACCATGAACCACACCAAGCCAGCCTTTGGTAACCATTCAGCAGCGCCAAAGTTGACTTTTAAATAACTGTGGGACATGTAGGCCATAATTATACGTCGCGATGGCCTAATTCTGCAGTACTTTTGGGGGTTCCAAAGTAGCGTTTAGACAAGTCAGCGTATCAGAACCATCCGCCATAAACTACCTCGGTGACTGCTTGCCACGAACTATCGCAAAGAACTCACTCCAGAAAAAGCCAGCCAACGAGACGCTTTTGTCTTTTGGGATTCCCCCATTTGCTGTACATCTTTGTCAGTATACCGTCCCAACCCACCTATCAGCACTGCTCTCTCCGTAAAATACATTTTCTTGTCTTTACAGTAATATTTGTTTCTTGCCATATCACATACTAGTATCTAAGTACTAAATCATTGCACAGTCAATAAACATGGTTTCAAGAACAATGGTCAGTATGATATAGTATTCACTTCACCATTTACTCATAGAATCGCGACTGGCAGTTAGTCCATCACAGTGATAGCCTAAGCCGGTATCGCCTCACAAGAGGTGATGGCTTGGTTGCTTCTTAAAAGGGAACCTCCACATCGCACCCCCCTCAGATTTAGTTATAAGTTGGCACAGTGGATAGGCCTTGAAAAACTGAACACAGATCAATCGAGAAAACAGGAAGAAGTTGTGTGGAACTATGAAAAAAATAAGCAAAATATACAAACTGAGTAGTTCATGCGGAAGACAGGCAACATCAAGGATAGGGTAAGCTCAGGAGCTCCGTGGTCCCGTGGTTAGCTTGAGCAGCTGTAGAACGAGAGGTCGTTCGTTCAAGTCTTCTCTCGAGTGAAAAGTTTAAATCATTTTATTTAATTTATGATTATCACATCCACAAGAAAACCTAAATCGGACAAGGTAGAAGAATCTTTTCACCCATTCGCCAAATGTACAAGTTAGGTGGGTCGACAACATATTCCTGTCATGTGACGCACATACCGTCACCAGTGTCGTATAGAATATATCAGACGTGTTTTCCTGTGGAGGAATCGGTTGACCTATGACCTTGCGATCAAATGTTTTCGGTTCCCATTGGAGAGGCACGTCCTTTCGTCTACTAATCGCACGGTTTTGCGGTGCGGCCGCAAAACACAGACACTAAACTTATTACAGTGAGCAGGGACGTCAATGAACGAACGGACAGATCATAACTTTGCGAAAATAAAGAAAGTAAATTTCTCGCATGAGAGAAGACTAGAACCAAGACCCTCTCGATCCGCAGCTTCTCACGCTAACCACGGGACCACTGCGCTCCTGAGCTCACACTGTCCTTGATGCTGCCTATCTTGCACATGGACTACTCAGTTTGAACAATTTGCTTATTTTTTTCATAGTTCTACACAACTTTTTCCTGTTATCTCTATTGATCTGTGTTCAGTTTTTCAAGGCCTATCCACTGTACCAACTTATAACTAAATCTGAGGGGGGTGCGATGGAGAGGTTCCCTTGTTAGCTCAGTTAGTAAACCTGACTGTCCCTAGATGGTGTGAGTATACAGGGGGTGGACCAAAATAAGAAGGGACAAAAAAACACATTATCGTGCGTAATGTAGTGTAGGAAACCCGCTTACATTAAAAAATGCTTCCAATGGATACAGACAGGTTATGTGTGGCTTTTAAGGGAGTCATATATCACTCTTCCTGCAAAATATTGGCAATTTCACGTAACTATGATGTATGTGGATACCCATTTCGCACCCTTCTCTCAAAGTAGACTACAGCAGGTCAATAATATTGAGATCTGCTGACTGTGGTAAGAATGGGATATGCAATAATTCATCCTTGTGCTCACAAAATCAGTCCTGGTTGATGCGAGCTATCTGAACAGGATAAGTGTCGGTGATGATGATGATGATGATGATGATGATGATGATGATGATGATGACGGTTATGATGTTTGGTTTGTGGGGCGCTAAACTGCACGATTAATCGGCACTTGCACAAAGTCCCAATTTTTACACAGTCCAATTTTTACACAATCCAATCTGTCCACTGTCACGAATGATGATGATGATGATGATGATGAAATGATGAGCACAACACAAACACCCATTCTCGAGGCAGAGAATATCCCCAACCCGGCCGGCAATCTAACCCGGGAGCTAGTGATCCAGAGGAAGGAACTACGATACATGTCGTCTTGGAATAAAACGTCATCATTGGGGAGCAAACATATGGGGTGGAATCGTTCAGTCGAAGTGGTCACATACTCTTTGGCAGTAACGCGACCTAGCAGAGCAACCATGAGGCTCACGGGGTACCAGGATATAGATGTGAAAGTTATCACAGAATCCCCGCCATATTTCCGTCCTGTGACATGAACTCGGCTAAAAATTTTAAGCATTTTGAGACAAGAATCAACCAACCAAATGAATTTCTTTCATTGCTCCACAGGCAAGGTTTTGTGGCTTGGGTACCACGTTTTGCTGTTAGGGCATTTTCCTCACCGATGACTGGTTTTCGAATTCCAGCTCGCCCTGTAATCTACATCTACATCTACATTTATACTCCGCAAGCCACCCAACGGTGTGTGGCGGAGGGCACTTTACGTGCCACTGTCATTACCTCCCTTTCCTGTTCCAGTCGCGTATGGTTCGCGGGAAAAACGACTGTCTGAAAGCCTCCGTGCGCGCTCCAATCTCTCTAATTTTACATTCGTGATCTCCTCGGGAGGTATAAGTAGGGGGAAGCAATATATTCGATACCTCATCCAGAAACGCACCCTCTCGAAACCTGGCGAGCAAGCTACACCGCGATGCAGAGCGCCTCTCTTGCAGAGTCTGCCACTTGAGTTTGTTAAACATCTCCGTAACGCTATCACGGTTACCAAATAACCCTGTGACGAAACGCGCCGCTCTCCTTTGGATCTTCTCTATCTCCTCCGTCAACCCGATCTGGTACGGATCCCACACTGATGAGCAATACTCAAGTATAGGTCGAACGAGTTTTTTGTAAGCCACCTCCTTTGTTGATGGACTACATTTTCTAAGGACTCTCCCAATGAATCTCAACCTGGTACCCGCCTTACCAACAATTAAATTTATATGATCATTCCACTTCAAATCGTTCCGCACGCATACTCCCAGATATTTTACAGAAGTAACTGCTACCAGTGTTTGTTCCGCTATCATATAATCATACAATAAAGGATCCTTCTTTCTATGTATTCGCAATACATTACATTTGTCTATGTTAAGGGTCAGTTGCCACTCCCTGCACCAAGTGCCTATCCGCTGCAGATCTTCCTGCATTTCGCTACAATTTTCTAATGCTGCAACTTCTCTGTATACTACAGCATCATCCGCGAAAAGCCGCATGGAACTTCCGACACTATCTACTAGGTCATTTATATATATTGTGAAAAGCAATGGTCCCATAACACTCCCCTGTGGCACGCCAGAGGTTACTTTAACGTCTGTAGACGTCTCTCCGTTGATAACAACATGCTGTGTCTGTTTGCTAAAAACTCTTCAATCCAGCAACACAGCTGGTCTGATATTCCGTAGGCTCTTACTTTGTTTATCAGGCGACAGTGCGGAACTGTATCGAACGCCTTCCGGAAGTCAAGAAAAATAGCATCTACCTGGGAGCCTGTATCTAATATTTTCTGGGTCTCATGAACAAATAAAGCGAGTTGGGTCTCACACGATCGCTGTTTCCGGAATCCATGTTGATTCCTACATAGTAGATTCTGAGTTTCCAAAAACGACATGATACTCGAGCAAAAAACATGTTCTAAAAGTCTACAACAGATCGACATCAGAGATATAGGTCTATAGTTTTGCGCATCTGCTCGACGACCCTTCTTGAAGACTGGGACTACCTGTGCTCTTTTCCAATCATTTGGAACGTTCCGTTCCTCTAGAGACTTGCGGTACACGGCTGTTAGAAGGGGGGCAAGTTCTTTCGCGTACTCTGTGTAGAATCGAATTGGTATCCCGTCAGGTCCAGTGGACTTTCCTCTGTTGAGTGATTCCAGTTGCTTTTCTATTCCTTGGACACTTATTTCGATGTCAGCCATTTTTTCGTTTGTGCGGGAATTTAGAGAAGGAACTGCAGTGCGGTCTTCCTCTGTGAAACAGCTTTGGAGAAAGGTGTTTAGTATTTCAGCTTTACGCGTGTCGTCCTGTGTTTCAGTGCCATCATCGTCCCAGAGTGTCTGGATATGCTGTTTCGATCCACTTACTGATTTAACGTAAGACTAGAACTTCCTAGGGTTTTCTGTCAAGTCGGTACATAGAATTTTACTTTCGAATTCACTGAACGTTTCGCGTATAGCCCTCCTTACGCTAACTTTGACATCGTTTAGCTTCTGTTTGTCTGAGAGGTTTTGGCTGCGTTTAAACTTGGAGTGAAGCTCTCTTTGCTTTCGCATCCACGGGTTATGGAGCTCCCTTATTGTTTTCACGCTAGCAGGGTTCCCGGGTACGACTTTCAGTTCTGTAGTGACATTTGCAGCTATTATCTCCTAATTTTTTGTGAAAATCTCCTCCAACGATCGTCCTTCGCAATCACTGAACACACACCTTAGTCCAAGGTATCACTTAGCGGATGATGTTTTCTAGCTTTCCGTGTATGCGGTATAAATCCTGGATATGTTGTCTCCACACACAGCAAACACTTCGCTTCCACTGATTGCGAAAGAACACAGCATCCTGGCATCAGCAGTGTGCCTAAGTTCGAACTCACTTAGCTCCATCGTAATCCACTCACAACACTGTTCTGACCATGACCGCCACTTCCAGCATGTTGAGGACATTGTACGGGTGCCACTCGTGTACAAATACAACAGCACAATCTGCAAGCTTCGCTAGCGTCTGCATTAATTTTCAAGCATGCATTTCTCTCGGTGTTACCGTAATTTTGTCCAATCTCTTTACTTGATTCATCTCGCGGTTCTAGACGCGTAGTCCGGAACCGTGCGACTGCTACGGTAGCAGGTTCGAATCCTGCCTCGGGCATGGATGTGTGTGATGTCCTTAGGTTAGTTAGGTTTAAGTAGTTCTAAGTTCTAGGGGACTGATGACCACATCTGTTAAGTCCCATAGTGCTCAGAGCCATTTGAACCATTTTTTTTTTTTTTGCTTGATTCTGACTTTGACACATGGCATCTGTCTTTTGACAGGGCAACTAATTTACTGTGTCATAATATTTTCAGCAAACTAGGCTTCACAATCGCTGAATGAGAAATTCAGATTCTGGTTGATCTTGGTAAATAAATGTTGCAAAATCTGTTGCAAAAGTAAATCACTTTCTTCTGAAGCAACGACTAGCATTAAAAAATGGAAACGCACAACACGTTGAAGCCAACCACTGTGCCAGTAATCCATCCACGTTAAAGCACGAAGTGAAACAAGAACTAGATCACGCCGAATAGATTGGCTTCATAGAACCAGTTACCAGTAGCCAATGGGGTCCGCCAATCGTTGGTACATGAAGATATGTGATGATCGTAAGGCGACTCAATGTCCAATCAATAATCGATACATATACGATTCCGAATATGATTCCAGTCTGTTTTGTAAATTGTTTGTATCCAGCATGAATGATGAACTGAGCTTTGACAGGTTGTTGTTTGACACTGAAGCCGAAGACTGAATTTCGAAATTCTGTTAAAGTTTGAGTTGCGAATTTTTTGTATTGTAGTGACATTTGCAGCTATTATCTCCTAATTTTTTGTGAAAATCTCCTCCAACGATCGTCTGTCGCAATCACTGAACACACACCTTAGTCCAAGGTATCACTTAGCGGATGATGTTTTCTAGCTTTCCGTGTATGCGGTATAAATCCTGGATATGTTGTCTCCACACACAGCAAACACTTCGCTTCCACTGATTGCGAAAGAACACAGCATCCTGGCATCAGCAGTGTGCCTAAGTTCGAACTCACTTAGCTCCATCGTAATCCACTCACAACACTGTTCTGACCATGACCGCCACTTCCAGCATGTTGAGGACATTGTACGGGTGCCACTCGTGTACAAATACAACAGCACAATCTGCAAGCTTCGCTAGCGTCTGCATTAATTTTCAAGCATGCATTTCTCTCGGTGTTACCGTAATTTTGTCCAATCTCTTTACTTGATTCATCTCGCGGTTCTAGACGCGTAGTCCGGAACCGTGCGACTGCTACGGTCGCAGGTTCGAATCCTGCCTCGGGCATGGATGTGTGTGATGTCCTTAGGTTAGTTAGCTTTAAGTAGTTCTAAGTTCTAGGGGACTGATGACCACATCTGTTAAGTCCCATAGTGCTCAGAGCCATTTGAACCATTTTTTTTTTTTTTGCTTGATTCTGACTTTGACACATGGCATCTGTCTTTTGACAGGGCAACTAATTTACTGTGTCATAATATTTTCAGCAAACTAGGCTTCACAATCGCTGAATGAGAAATTCAGATTCTGGTTGATCTTGGTAAATAAATGTTGCAAAATCTGTTGCAAAAGTAAATCACTTTCTTCTGAAGCAACGACTAGCATTAAAAAATGGAAACGCACAACACGTTGAAGCCAACCACTGTGCCAGTAATCCATCCACGTTAAAGCACGAAGTGAAACAAGAACTAGATCACGCCGAATAGATTGGCTTCATAGAACCAGTTACCAGTAGCCAATGGGGTCCGCCAATCGTTGGTACATGAAGATATGTGATGATCGTAAGGCGACTCAATGTCCAATCAATAATCGATACATATACGATTCCGAATATGATTCCAGTCTGTTTTGTAAATTGTTTGTATCCAGCATGAATGATGAACTGAGCTTTGACAGGTTGTTGTTTGACACTGAAGCCGAAGACTGAATTTCGAAATTCTGTTAAAGTTTGAGTTGCGAATTTTTTGTATGGCTGCAAATTAATTGTATGGATGGAAGAGGCTACGCCAATATGAAATTTCAACGGTATTTTATTTGCTTGGAGTGTTATAGATAAAGCTGTGTCATTAGCTGAGAGGATAGCATAGACTTCATTCTTTGCCTGTGAAATTTTATTAATTTGCATATGCTCATCTTGAACATCATTTTTATTACGAAATATTTAGTGTTCTTCAGTATTTTATTATGTTGGCTAATTTTCTTTGAGGTGCACACTTCAGATTTATGACTTTCCCTTTATGAGATGATAATTAAATCGAAACCCTTAGCTGCCGACAGGTGTTGTTGATATACATCAATGGGGACTGCTGGGGACTGCTGAAAATCTGTGCTCCGACCGGGACTCGAACCCGGGATATCCTGCTTACATGGCAGACGCTCTATCTATTTTTTTTATTTTTTTAATTAAAAAAACCAATACTCCATTTATACTGGTTTCTCCTTCCAGTAAACAAAAGTTAGTCTCCTTCGTCTTGATGGCGAAGAAGAAATCTTTTGGAAAAAAAAAAAGTTTCTCAAAGCCAAAATCAAATTTCATTTTCCTTTAAGGAGAAATTATGAGGAATAAATAAGGAAAAGTTTTATTTTTATTTTTTTATGTTTTTCATTTTTATTTATTTATTTTTGTTTTTTATTTTTTATTTTTTTATTTATAAAGTCGTCGTGCGACTTGTAGTTATAGACCAGTTCTTACCGGAGCGCCTGAAGTGTCTCCGCCTACAGCAAGCCAGCTCGTCCAAACGTGTCTTCTCATTGCGTAGGCGTGGGTTCTGGGTAGCAGATCAATTCAGTTCGGTTCGGTTAATACAGTTTTCAGCTTCTCAGGGCTTGGACGTTCCAGCTACGAGGTGGGTCATCGAAGGTGCTCCGTAAGAAATTGGAAAAGTATTGCTTATAGCGTGGGTTGCGTATCAGGACGCAGTGTCGTTCGTTGAGATAAGTCCAATATCCTAGCGTAGACTTGTCGCCAGAAGTAAAAAGATAGCGGATCGTGTGGCCACAGATCCAATTCACAGAGTGAGTTTTGGCGGAGGTGTAGAAATTCTGATCGGGGTACAAAAGCAGGTGGACGTTGATCTGAGCTTGTGTCTGTCGAGTAAGAAACGCCAAAATTCGCCGCGCAAGAGTCCAGACGTCGAACGCTGTGCCACAGTGGAACCGGTGGACATCCGTGTCATCCTCTCCACAGTGGGTGCAGAGGGATGAATCGGCGAGATGGATGCGGTGCAGACGATCTCGGTTAACTTGTTTGCCATTCACGGTGATGTACCACGCTGATTGAACGTCTGATTCGAGAAAACGCGCATGGATCGCCTTACATATGTGTCGCCACACGTACTGTGGATACTTACATTCGATGGGGTTGGACAGGCGGCACTGTTGTAACAATTCGGAGACTGTTTCCGTGAGGTACAAACGTGTAAGTGGTAAGGACCGGTAGACATAACTGAACTCCGGGAAAAATCGTTGGATGTAATAAAAGGGGGTTGGGATGGTCGATACCAGTACTGGGGCGGACAAGGAGGCCGGCGCAAAGTTGTGAAGCAGGAGGCTAGTAAGGCTCTGCGGGCAACGATGCCAAAGTTTTAGTTGGGAGCTGACGTAAAGTGCCTTGACACGAGTCGGCACGTGGATGAGTCCCACCCCGCCACGATCGCGTGGCAGTGCAAGGGATTCATATTGCACCTTGAATAACATCCCCGAGCTGACGAAGGAGCCGAAAGCCATCAACAATCGTCGCGCCAGGAGATTTGGGACTGGTAGTGCGTGAGCCACGTGTGGTATACGGGAAGCATGGTACATGTTCACGTATTGCGCGCGTTGGATAACGTCGAGAGCTCGTAGCCGGTGATCTGCGAGATTTTCTCTGATTGTCTGTAGCAAGCGTCTACCATTGATAGTCGCTGAGCAGCGCAGATCTGCTGCGAAATCAAGTCCAAGACATCGTATGGTGGCGGCGACACTAGGGGGGGCAACGCATCTCCCCGACAAGCCCTCACCAATGAGCAGGACCTTGGATTTTGACACGTTGAGGCAGCTCCCCGACGCTTCGCCATAAGTCGCCACCCATGTCAGTGCTGCTCGTAATTCATCTTCACTGCACAGATATAGTACTATGTCGTCTGCGTAGGCTGTACAACAAAAACGGTGGCCGTGCACAGCCATACCTTCCAAACGTTGGCGCATGCCCTGGAGCAGGGGTTCCAAGGCGAAAGTATACAAAATCGTGGAAAGAGGACAGCCTTGTCGTACAGATCGTGCGATGACCAGGGGCGGTGTGAGGTGGCCATTGTACATGATTTTAGAGGTTGCACTACTCAACAGGCGCATAACCACTGTGACAATACCGCCAGGAAATCCCATAAGCTGAAGAACTGTCCGTAAATAGAAGTGGTCAACATGGTCGAAAGCCTGGCTAAAGTCCAGTGAAGCCAAGGCGCCAGGGAGACTTTGATAATGCGCCAATGCTATCATTTCTCTGTAACGGATGTTGTTGTCGCCTCATAGAGAAGTCTGGTCGCAGGATGTGACGTAACGTGCGACCTTCTTGAGTCGCGATGCCATTAGCCGTGTGAATATTTTCATGTCGCTGTTGAGCAAAGTAATTGGTCGATAGTCCTGGACCCTCGATAACCCGTGCGGTTTATATACGGGGATAATAATGCCATCTAGAAAGGCGCTCGGGACCACTGTCATCGGTGACATAAGCTCTTGTGCGATTGCCGTCCACGTGGAAGCCAACAAATAGTGAAAACGTTTATAAAATTCGATGGGTATACCGTCAGGTCCAGGAGATCTGTTATCGGAACCCGCCTTGATAGCATCTACCACTTCATCTGTGGTTACGTCGTCTTGGAGATCATGCACTGCATCCTCCGGAAGAGTGTTCGTTGTAAGCTGAGCGACTTCTGTGATCAGTGCTGCAGAATGTGGTACGGCTGCGTATAGCCCGGCAAAATGAGCATGGAGAGCACGACCGATGCTTTGTTGGCTGTCGTGCCGGCGCCCTTCCACATCAGTGAGTACTTGTATCAGAGCTCGTCGTCGTCGTTTTCGTTCCTCAAGGACGTGGTACATCGACGGACGTTCTTGAGGGATACGATTAGAAGCACAAGAACGGACTACAGTTCCTTCCAAGTAACGCCGCATGATCAAGGAGATCTGCGCCTTCGTGCGATGGACCATCGACTGCCGGGCTGGCGAGAAAGGCATCGTCGCACAGTCACGTAGTATGGTGTAGTAGAAGTGCAGGGTATTAGTTTGCCACGCCTTAAATTCCTTCCAATAACTCATCAGTGTCTTCCTGAGGGTCGGCTTTGCACAGGAGAGCCACCATGATAAGGTGGAGTCATAGGCTTCTCGACGATGGCGGCAGCGTGCCCACGTTTCTTCGACCATACGGCGACAGTCTGAGGAGATCAGGTGAGCGACATTGAGTTTCCACAGACCACGACTATGCCACACTCGCTGTCGGGCGAGAGTGACGTCACAGAGGTACGCATCATGGTCTTAAAAGGCCAAAGACCAGACTTCCGCATGACGTGTGCCATCAGCAAGGGAGCGGGTAACGTAGATGCGATCTATGCGGCTTGACGAGTGATAAGTGTAGAATGTATAGCCCGGTTGAATTCCGTGGAGCTTCTTGCAAGTGTCAACAAGTCGTAGACGGTCGATGACCACTGAGAGAGATGCACAAGGTGAATGTCGCGGTAGTTGGTCCGCGGGTTCTTGTGTCGAGTTAAAATTCGCACCGAGTACCAAATCCTCCTGCGGGCCTGTGAAGAGGGGTGTGACGCTTTCGGCAAAAAAGTTTGTCGGTCATGACGGCGGCCAGTTCCGGACGGAGCGTAGATATTAATAATACGCACGCCGAACAGTGTGAGGGCCATACCTCGCGCAGTGGGGAGGTAGATGACGTCCTCTGCAGGGAGTCCGTCGCGTAGCAGGATGGCGACGCCGCCACCGGTGAAGGATGCGGGGGAAACATGTGCGTTGTAACCAGTGGGAACTGGGAAGTCAGCCACAAACACCTCTTGTAAGAGTGCTATGTCAACATCCGCAGAGTAATAGTGTCTCGAAACATGGCCAGTTTATGGGGGGCACGAATGGTGGCAAGATTCATCGTGGCGATACGATATTGCTGTGTACGGCCATCCTCAGTATTTGCCGAACGTACGGTAGAAGTAGCCGGCAGGTGGAAACCCGCCGGTGGTGCCGCAGTGGTGATAATTACTGGCGGGGCGCCAGCCCCAGTGTCGCCACGGTGGACTCCTGTGCAGACACGCTGGCAGTCTGTTCCACTTCTTCTTCAACGTCATCGGCCCAGGAAGCTGACGACGTAGACATGTGACGGTCACGTACTTCCGGAACGGGTGTTGTGGATTCCACAACATGAGTGGCAGGGGGACCGCCGTCATTATTCGTCGACAACGGTGAGAACACGTCCTTGGCTGGGAGTGGAGGCGTCGCAGGAGGGGCGCCTGTTGCTGCCGCATCGCGTGACTGGACGCAATGTGGGAGATCACCGTCAGACATCAGGTCGACATCTCGCGGGGCCGTCTGAGAAAGGGCGTCATCGGAAGGCGTTCGTCGTCGTTTCCAGTGTTTGCGAGGCGACCGCTGTTTTCTGATGTGGCCTTCTGAATCAGAATGTGGTCGCCCGTCGTCTGACGCCGAACCTGTCTGGACAAAGGCAGACGTCGGAACGACACCGAGGTCGACGTCCACGGTTCCAACAGGAACATCGGTTTCGGTCTGCAACCCGGACGGTCCTGAAGCGAGCTCTGGAGACGACGCCGTGCTTGTGTCGTCGGCGCGTTGTGCTGCGGCGGGTGGCGTTGACGATGCTGCTGGCGCAATCGGGAGTGGCACGACGGGGTCCTGTGCTACCTTGGCGTAGGTAATGGGTAAGGACGTGACCGTCGAAGCCTGAGTCTCTTCACGCAACGGCGTCTGTATTAAACGGCGGTGTAAGCATTCGGAACGTACATGTCCCTCCTGGCCGCATCCTACGCACGTTCGTGGCTGTCCATCGTACATGGCGATGGCCCTCACACCGCCAATCAACAGGTACGATGGGACATGTTTCGTCAGCTCAATTTTTATTTGCCGGACGCCATTTAGTAAGGGGTAGGTGGTAAATGTTTGCCACTTCTCCGCGACTTGACCCAAGACGGTGCCATATGGTTGGAAAGCGGCAATGACTACATCCTGAGGCACCTCGAACGGGAGCTCGAACACCCGCAATGTCCGTAGACCCAATCCAGCATGGGCGACTGTCACAGCACCCATGTGTCCATTAGAGTGTTTAAGTTTTAGTCCGGTGGCATGACGGTGAATTATGTCAGTGCAAATTTCCTCCGTCGACATCTTGATGTAGACAACACTTCCAGTGATGGAAAAGTGTATGCCGATTACGTCCTGGGGGTTCAAACGTAGATCCTCTCGGATGAACTGTTCGACTTCGAAAGCACTGGGTCTTGGATGTTCGGTCTGAAACGTTACTTTGATCGTTGCACGGCGGTACGAGTGCGCCATGGAGTACGTTAGTACTGGACTCGATAGACAGAAATACCGCGACGCGGAAGTAAACACCACCGAGTGCGGAGCGGCTGACGGCGCACGGAGGAGCTCCGCACGCTATCTGAGCCACTGAGGGCACAAAGGATAGGGCGACTGCAGGGACTTAATACGTGCACGCCTCCCGTGAGGCCCATATTCCCAACTGTACACAACCTACATTCGTAGTGATCCTAATACATATTTGCCCATTCACTCATTACTCGCGCCAGACTAAGCTGACGAGTCCCTTAAAGAGTTCGGGCAAAGAGTGTGCATTCGCACAGAAGGTCAATGGCCGGGTAGTCTTTAACTATATGAAGATGTTATCTTCATATCTAGCCCTCAGTGGCTCACATGGATAGTGTGTCTGTTATGTAAGCAGGAGATCCTGGGTTCGAGTCCCGGTCGGAGCACACATTTTCAACTGTCCCCATTGATGTATGCCAACAACACCTGTCGGCAGCTAAGTGTTCCGATTTAATTATCATATCATTCTAGAGAAGCTGCACGGTCATCAATGGTACCTGTTCTTTCGGTAACAGATACCATCTTCATACTTTTCTTTTAGTTTGTTTCTGACGAAACACTCGTTACATGAACGCAATTTTCCTCTGTTGAACCTGTTTATGAACTGCTGTTGCCTCTTCGTGCCCTTGCACTGTCACGGATGGCTACGCTCGTCAGCTGAGGCACACGTTTGTTTGAGCGCCCAGATTAAAGGCCAACATTTCTGCAATGATGGATTGGTCACACTCTGAAGTTACGATATGTTATCAGGAGAGTGTATAATGACAGTACATAGGTTGTGCTCTCCACCCTCATTGCAATGTGCGCAAGCCCGCGGAAGGGTTATTAAGTGATTGCATGGGGAGAGCAGCCTCACTTTGCCTTGGCAATAGGAGGGCTATGTTGGCGTGACCATCACCATGGGCGACTTTCACACTTGGGAAAGGATCCCGGTAGCTATTTGATAGCAGTCTGTGCGGGCGTAGGGCAATCCTGGAGGGACTGGAATGAGGCAAATTCCCTGTCCCTACCCGCGATCGAACCTAGGATCTCGATGGTAGGAGTCGATCACTCTACCTGGTCGACAACATAATGTTGTTCAGCTCTTTTAAAACACCAGAAAAACTTGTACCTGACTGATGCTACCTGCACTGAGCCTCAAAATGAGATTTCAGCTTTTCTTTAATTTCTGTATACGAGTCCCATCGGGTCTATTTCAGGACACTAATGAGCTCACTGTTTGCAGATACTGACCGTGTAGAATCATGCCTCTGCTTATATCCGCGTTACTAGTATTGATGTCATCTTGAGAACACACTGGCGGGAAAAAGTCATAACACCATAAAATAATTAATATACCGTAATGAAATACATTTGTCTAGGTAATACTTTTAAGTGATTAACGTTGCAAGATCACAGGCTAATGTAAGCCGTTGCAAATTTGAAATGCTGGTACATTAATAACAGGGGTAACCACCAGTCTGTTGAATGCAAGCATGCAGTCGTGCATGCATTAAGTTTCACTGGTGCCGGATGTCGGTTTATGGGCTGTAGTGCCACGCCTATTGCATTTGGTCGGTCAATAAAGGATCGGTTAACGCTGGTTCTGGATGACACTGAACATGCCGTCGGATGATGACCCACATATACTTGACTGGATACAGATATGGTGATCGAGAAGGGCGAGACATGTCGACGCTCTGTATACGATGTTAGATTATAACAGCGGCATGTGGACAAGCGTTATCCGTTTGGAAAGCACACCCTGGAATGCTGTTCATGAATTGCAGCACAATCGGTCGAGTCACCAGACAGACGTACACATTTGCAGTCAGAGTGCGTGCGATAATTGCACGACTGCTCCTGCTGTTATATGAAATCTCACCCCAGACAATAACTCCAGGTGAATGTCCAGAGCATCTAGCACTCAGGAAGGTTGGTTATAGCTTGCTCAACTGGCCTCCTAACCAAGACACGGCCATCAGTGGCGTCGAGATAGAACGAGCTTTTTTCAGAAAACACCCTTCAAGAAGCCCTCGCTTGACACCAGTCGAGTAGCAGCTGGCGGTGGTTTTGGGTCAGTGGAGGAGGAGGGAGGAGGAGATTAGTGTTTAACGTCCCGTCGACAACGAGGTCATTAGAGACGGAGCGCAAGCTCGGGTAAGGGACGGATGGGGAAGGAAATCGGCCGTGCCCTTTCAAAGGGACCATCCCGGCATTTGCCTGAAGCGATTTAGGGAAATCACGGAAAACCTAAATCAGGATGGCCGGAGACGGGATTGAACCGTCGTCCTCCCGAATGCGAGTCCAGTGTGCTAACCACTGCGCCACCTCGCTTGGTTGGGTCAGTGGAATGCTTGCTACAGGGTATCTGGCTCGGAGCTATCGCTGAAGTAACTAATTTGTAACAGTTCGCTGTGTCACTGTGGTGCCAGCTGTTGCTCAAAATACTGCTGCTGACACAGTTCGATGCGGCAGAGCCATACACCAAACACGATGGTCTTCCCTCTCGGTAGTGTTACGTGGCCGTCTGAAACCCGGCCTTCTTATGATCGTAAATTCTCGTGACCACCGCTGCCAGCGATCATGTACTGCCGCTACATTACTGCCAATCCTTTCTGCAATATTGGAAGTAACATCCAGCTTCTCGTAGTCCTGTCAACACCAAAACTCAATCAGGTGATGAAAATGGTGTCATTGTCGCTTTAAAAGTGTTCTTGACTAACATCAGCTCACCACGTTCAGTTTTAGAGGTAACTGACGCTAACGACCTTTCCAGCGTGTATTTGAAGCAAATCTGGTTTCCATTCTCATAGTGGCGCTACTAGCGCTACTGTTATGCGACTGGCGCAAAATTGGAATAGTCATCATATTTCAGGTGTCGAACTCCTTTGTGTTGTTGCAGTTTTTCCCGTCAGTGTATATGTTAATGCGGTATGATACGTATCGACAGAAAATCCAGATGTTGTACAATAGCATTGGGCATCACAAGAAAAGCGTGCTTCAACATAAATGTAGAAGCTAGCGAAGCCTGCAGGTTGCACTGTTGCATTTGACAAGGAATGGCACCTGTGCAATGTCCTCAATACGTTGCTGGCGTCAGTTCTGGTCAGAACAGTATTGTGAGTGCACGATGAGACAGCCGAGTGAGTTCGGACGTAGGCGAATTTTTGGTGCTGGTGTGGTGTGTGCTAGCTCAATCAAGTGATCCGAAGTGTTTGGTGTTCCAGGAAGCACGGAATCGAAGATTTATACTAGTAACCGATCTAAAAACTGCGCGAGACACTTGTTGTCTTATATAGGCGTAGCAGCACCGTATTCTGCCTGTTCACATATGTCTGTATTTGAATACACATGCCTATAGCAGTTTCTTTTGCGATACAGTGTGATTTAATGTTATTTGCAATGATGTTTAGCGCTCTGTGCTTTGTCAAATAGTGAAATTTTCCAGCCACAAAGTTCTACCAGTCACCAAATAACGACTCCAGGGCTACCATTAAACTGCTAATAGGTGGGTACTTAGACCCGTTCTATTTTTGAATGCAGAAATCATAGTCCACTACTGGCTTGCTGAGCCTATCATAGCTTCACGAGAGCCTCGTTAGCCGTCACTTTTTAGGGTTCCTGTAGGACCTTCACAGTTTCTGTAGCGGTCCAGGGGCACACACCGTCCCCACTGTACCTCACTCCTACAGGCAATCCCCTACTTCTTGCCGTTCCTATCTCCCACGACTTGGACGAGGGGTTGGGCATGTGTGAGCTCTGTGAAAGTGGGAGGAGAGAGATCAGCTTGGATTGAACAGAAGAATGGCTTGAGGCAGGGAAGTTCACTTTTACCAAAACTCTTCATTTCAGTGATGGATGATACAATGAGTACCCTAGCACAAGTAATTGGTGAATAACAGATGAAAGCTATTGTGTTTGCAGATGATGTCATGATTTGGGGTATAAGGAAGAGGATGTACAAGAGCAGCTGGACGTATGGGAATGAACAGTACAAGAATATGGGATGAAATTTAGTATCAGTAAGAGTGAGATGATTATTACAACAAGAACGAAGGAGAGAGGGACAACTGGAATAACAATTGGTGGGGAACAAGAATTTCAATTACCTAGGAAGCCTGATACAGGGAGATGGAAAAAACGACAGAGAAATAAACGAGATGGGGAGAAAAGTAGAAGCATTTTGGAAGAGTGTCAGTAGCCTGATATGTAGCAAGAATGTACAAAATCAGTAATAACTGTGTCAACGTGATGCAGTGGTTAACGCAACTACTTATTAAACAGAAGATACCGTGTTCCATTCCCGGTTCGGCACACATTTTCACTCAACGCCGCTGATTCCGCATAAATTCGCTATGCAGCTGATATCATTAGTTCCTTCCCCTTTCTTCAATTTCCTTTCCTCCTCCCCCCCCCCCCCCACCTCTCCTCCCTACACCTTCAGCTACATAATTAATACTGCGGCTTGGGCTAGAGTTCCCTTGCATTTTTGAAACCGTTCTGATGCCTCAAGAGTCCAGTCGACTTTTTTTGCCATTCTCTTACTTCCCTTCGGGTAGTTACTTGGCAGGGCTTGGTTTTGGGAAACATGTTGTAGTTGGTGACAATAGAAGTTGAGTGTGCCAAAAAGTGTTCGGAAAAATTGTGGTGTCGTCCGGAGAGCGAGGAGCCTCACAATACAACCATAAGAGGCGATAGCTCTTGCTGAGGATATATGTTTTATGTATCCGCACAATTGTAGGAGATATGGGATAGAGGTTAAATTTTTTAAACTGAACCACGTACATTTTATTCAAGAATACACTTACTCTCTCCAAGAGGTATTCAAAAATGCATCACAGTGTAGTATTTTTGACAACAAAACATTGATATGCAAACGATGAAGAGTATACACGTTGTGAAGACACCGAGCTGTTTACTGTCTTGATTGTACACGCTACGCACCCAATGTAGAGCTCTAGTAGATGGTAGATGTGTGGGTTCTGTCTATGATTTCCCACTCACGTAAACACAGGTACTCTTCCCCCCCCCCCCCCCCAGCGTCCTCCGCACCTTATTTGTTGTTGCTTGATCGTGTAGTACACTTAATACCAGAGTAGTCATTCATCAGAGTAACTTGGTAACTGCATGGCGGTAGTACACATTGTGTATACAATTTCTGTTGTGGAAAGGTGTGTGATGTACACGCATGATGATAAGGTAGAAACGCCACTGATCTACGGAGAAAGTACGTTGACAGGAAGTAATTTAGTAACTTGCATCTTTATGTTCAGTACTGTTAGAGAAGGTTATTATTATTAATTTATTATGTCTATGTTGTACTCTACTGCAGGTATCTGTTCTGTAATTTTCTGTAGGCGGACGAAATTCTGTTCAGGCACAACGACTATACAGCAGACTATTCCCTGACAAGCACCGCCTTCTCGAGACCTCGATATCGTCGTAGAACGTGAACAGACGAAGCTGCTGAGGACGCTGTGCTCGCTGCCGTATCCGTGAATCCTCAAGTCAGCACACGTCAAATTCAATATGAAGTTGGTGTCTCGAAAAGAGATGTACATCACATTCTGCAACATCATAAGTTCCATGCTTGCCATGTTCACTTACGCCAAGAACTTCCTGGAAATGACTTCAACGATAGGGCGCATTTTTTTTTTCTAGTGGGCTCAATAGCAATTTCTGACTGACCCTAATTTCTTCTCGGAGTTGGGTTGGGTTGTTTGGGGAAAGAGACCAGACAGCGAGGTCATCGGTCTCATCGGATTAAGGAAGGAAGTCGGCCGTGCCCTTTCAAAGGAACCATCCAAGCATTCGCCTTAGGAAAATCACGGAAAACCTAAATCAGGATGGCCGGACGCGGGATTGAACCGTCGTCCTCCCGAATACGAATCCAGTTTCTTATCAGATGTCCTTTTTACCGACGACAGATGATTCCCCAACAAAGGAATTGTCAGTATGAGAAATATGCATTATTGTTCCATCAGCAATCCACGATGGTTCGGACATATAGAGCGTCAACGTCCGTGAAACGTTAATGATTGGTGCGGAATTATTGGAGATATTATTATCGACATTTCTTTGTAAATGGTAATCAAAACGGCAGACAATATGCCCGATTTTTAAGACACATTCTCCCCGTTCTCTTGGACGCCATACCTTTGCATCAGATGATGTCATGTGGTATCAGCATGATGGATGCCCTGCACATAACACTGTACGGATACAAAACATTCTGGTGCATAAATACCCCGATAGGTGGATTGGACATGGTATCGCCACGTAGCGCTCTATATGAAAAGCACTGACTGTGCTGTGTGAAGTCTGTGGCTGGTTTGCATTGGTTGAATATTTGCTATTGTAGTGTTGGGCAGTTGGATGTGAACAGCGCATAGCGTAGCGCAGTTGGAGGTGAGCCGCCAGCAGTGTTGGATGTGGGGAGAGAGATGCCAGAACTGGACGTGTTTCCATCAGAAAGAGTAAATTTGTAATACTGTATATCATGAAATGATATATATATGACTTTTGAATATTATGAAGGTAAATACATTGTTTGTTCTCTATCAAACTCTTTCATTTGCTAACTATGCCTATCAGTAGTTAGTGCCTCCAGTAGTTAGAATCTTTTATTTAGCTGGCAGTATTGGCGCTCGCTGTATTGCAGTAGTTGGAGTAACGAAGATTTTTGTGAGGTAAGTGATTCTTGAAAGGTATAGGTTATTGTTAGTCAGGGCCATTCTTTTGTAGGGATTATTGTAAGTCAGATTGCGTCACGATAAAATTGTTGTGTGTCAGTTTAGTGTTGATCAGAATAAGTAAAGAGAGAAATGTCATAATTCCTGTAACATTGATGTATATGTTTATTTCTATTCTTTTATAAAGCCAGTATTACTACAAATATTATCTGTACTATTATGGTTTTTAATGATGTATTTTGTACCTTTGTAATTGTATTCTTGTGTTGTAAATTTATAATTGTATAGACACCAGTTCTTCAGATTAAGTTTCATTTCATTGCACACGTTTCTGTTGGTCACAGTATATGCACAATATGTGAGAAGTGGGGACTGTTAGTATTTGCACATATGTTAATAATTCAGCAAGGGACTGGTTAAGAGCAATGCTGGTTCTAAGGACAAAAAAATGGTTCAAATGGCTCTGAGCACTATGGAACTTAACTTCTGAGGTCATCAGTCCCTTAGAACTTAGAACTACTTAAACCTAACTAACCTAAGGACATCACACACATCCATGCCCAAGGCAGGATTCGAACCTGCGACCGTAGCGGTCGCGCGGTTCCAGACTGTAGCACCTATAACCGCTTGGCCACCCCGGCCGGTTCTAAGGACAATCCCAAAATCTTTGTGAGTGCACAAGTGGTGGTTTATGGACTTGCTATATTGTCCGCAAGACTCTTCGATGGTGATTGCGCACCTGCACAGTCGCAACAGATGGCTGCTGGCCGTCTCTACAAGGACTACAGTAGGTCTGCACCTTTGATGGCCCACCAATACCATACACTCTACCAGGACTACAGTGGGTCTGCTCTGTGATGACCTACCTACCAATATTCTTCAGAACTTCGACTGACTCTGTTGTGGGTTTGCTCTGTTGTGGCCCATTACCGGTCTACATGTCAAGAGAGAGAACTGTCGTTCCGTTTAATGGACTACAATACTTCTTCAAGACTGCGTGGAAATCCATTACTTCCGTGTGCATTGCCTTCTACTGCTCAAACTTTGAGAAAAAGGAAATAAAACTGTAATTACTATTGTGATGAATGATCAGGACTGTCTTTATGAGAACAATTTTTGCTTTTGACCAACATTGCATCAATAAGTGTGAGCATTTGATACCTTTGTTATTGTAATTATGAACAAATTTTATCAAATCATTATTGGCCACTGCCCAAAACTATTTGTAAAAGTTTTTGTGGCGAGCATGGGGGCTACGTAAGTAGGCTGTTTAGGGTTTTATGTTGGTAACGCCACGTAGTGCTCTATATGAGAAGGACTGACTGTGGTGTGTGAAGTCTGTGGCTGGTTTGCATTGTTTGAATATTTGCTATTGTAGTGTTGGGCAGTTGGATGTGAATAGCGCGTAGCGTTGCGCAGTTGGAGGTGAGCCGCCAGCAGTGGTGGATGTAGGGAGAGAGATGGCAGAATTTTGAGAGCGGACGAACTGGACGTGTTTCCATCAGAAAGAGTAAATTTGTAATACTGTATATCATGAAATGATATATATATGACTTTTGAATATTATGAAGGTAAATACATTGTTTGTTCTCTATCAAACTCTTTCATTTGCTAACTATGCCTATCAGTAGTTAGTGCCTCCAGTAGTTAGAATCTTTTATTTAGCTGGCAGTATTGGCGCTCGCTGTATTGCAGTAGTTGGAGTAACGAAGATTTTTGTGAGGTAAGTGATTCTTGAAAGGTATAGGTTATTGTTAGTCAGGGCCATTCTTTTGTAGGGATTATTGTAAGTCAGATTGCGTCACGATAAAATTGTTGTGTGTCAGTTTAGTGTTGATCAGAATAAGTAAAGAGAGAAATGTCATAATTCCTGTAACATTGATGTATATGTTTATTTCTATTCTTTTATAAAGCCAGTATTACTACAAATATTATCTGTACTATTATGGTTTTTAATGATGTATTTTGTACCTTTGTAATTGTATTCTTGTGTTGTAAATTTATAATTGTATAGACACCAGTTCTTCAGATTAAGTTTCATTTCATTGCACACGTTTCTGTTGGTCACAGTATATGCACAATATGTGAGAAGTGGGGACTGTTAGTATTTGCACATATGTTAATAATTCAGCAAGGGACTGGTTAAGAGCAATGCTGGTTCTAAGGACAAAAAAATGGTTCAAATGGCTCTGAGCACTATGGAACTTAACTTCTGAGGTCATCAGTCCCTTAGAACTTAGAACTACTTAAACCTAACTAACCTAAGGACATCACACACATCCATGCCCAAGGCAGGATTCGAACCTGCGACCGTAGCGGTCGCGCGGTTCCAGACTGTAGCACCTATAACCGCTTGGCCACCCCGGCCGGTTCTAAGGACAATCCCAAAATCTTTGTGAGTGCACAAGTGGTGGTTTATGGACTTGCTATATTGTCCGCAAGACTCTTCGATGGTGATTGCGCACCTGCACAGTCGCAACAGATGGCTGCTGGCCGTCTCTACAAGGACTACAGTAGGTCTGCACCTTTGATGGCCCACCAATACCATACACTCTACCAGGACTACAGTGGGTCTGCTCTGTGATGACCTACCTACCAATATTCTTCAGAACTTCGACTGACTCTGTTGTGGGTTTGCTCTGTTGTGGCCCATTACCGGTCTACATGTCAAGAGAGAGAACTGTCGTTCCGTTTAATGGACTACAATACTTCTTCAAGACTGCGTGGAAATCCATTACTTCCGTGTGCATTGCCTTCTACTGCTCAAACTTTGAGAAAAAGGAAATAAAACTGTAATTACTATTGTGATGAATGATCAGGACTGTCTTTATGAGAACAATTTTTGCTTTTGACCAACATTGCATCAATAAGTGTGAGCATTTGATACCTTTGTTATTGTAATTATGAACAAATTTTATCAAATCATTATTGGCCACTGCCCAAAACTATTTGTAAAAGTTTTTGTGGCGAGCATGGGGGCTACGTAAGTAGGCTGTTTAGGGTTTTATGTTGGTAACGCCACGTAGTGCTCTATATGAGAAGGACTGACTGTGGTGTGTGAAGTCTGTGGCTGGTTTGCATTGTTTGAATATTTGCTATTGTAGTGTTGGGCAGTTGGATGTGAATAGCGCGTAGCGTTGCGCAGTTGGAGGTGAGCCGCCAGCAGTGGTGGATGTAGGGAGAGAGATGGCAGAATTTTGAGAGCGGACGAACTGGACGTGTTTCCATCAGAAAGAGTAAATTTGTAATACTGTATATCATGAACTGATATATATATATATATATATATATATATATATATATATATATATATATATATATATATATGATGACTTTTGAATATTATTAAGGTAAATACATTGTTTGTTCTCTATCAATATCTTTCATTTGCTAACTATGCCTATTAGTAGTCAGTGCCTTAAGTAGTTAGAATCTTTTATTTATCTGGTAGTATTGGCGCTCGCTGTATTGCAGTAGTTCGAGTAACGAAGATTTTTGTGAGGAAAGTGATTCATGAAAGATATAGGTTATTGGTAGTCAGGGCCATTCTTTTGTAGGGATTACTGAAAGTCAGATGGCGTTGCGCTATAAATATTGTGTGCCCGTTTAGTGTTGATCAGAATAAGTAAAGAGAGAAATGTCTGAGTACATTCAGTTCTGCTCAGCTGTTTGAAAATCAAATGGCGTAAGAGGTTTATCAGAACTGTAATTCATAAATTTTTCTAAGGGGACGTTTCAATGTAACGCATCAGAAAAAAGTTATTTTGGTTGAGGAAGATAAATGGGACACCCTGTATTTTGTTAAAGACTATTGTTGAGTTACAGTATCAAAATCGTTCCACGAGATTCGTATAAAACGAAAATATCATGAATTCTTCAGTCTTGGATGCCATTCCCCACGTGGACATTACTGTTCAATATGCTTCAGACACGCGACCGTAAAATTCAGTACATTATTTGGCGACATTTCGAATACGTCCTCCGACCGACTGTTAACAGCCAACCACATCTTTGGACTCCTCTTTATCTACTGATGTGGTGGTGCGTGCCCGAAAACAAGCAACTGTAAAATTGATTGTTCAGCCAAGAGATGCTTAACCGTGCATTGTCACACTTCACAGAGGTTGTATATGTTCACATATCAATCTGGATGCACCTGCATCTACATCTACATGGATATTCTGCAAATCACATCTATCTGCCTGGCAGAAGGTTCATCGAACCACCTTCACAATAACTCTCTATTATTCCAATCTCATAAAGCGCGCGGAAGAAACGAACACCTATATCTTTCCGTACAATCTCTGACTTCCCTTATTTTGTTACGATGATTGTTTCTCCCTATGTAGGAAGGCTCAACAAAATATTTTCGCATTCTGAGGAGAAAGTTGGTGATCGAAATTTCCTGAGAAGATTCCGTCGCAACGTACAACGCCTTTGTTTTAATGATATCCACACCAAATCCTGTATCATTTCGGTGACACTCTCTCCCCTATTTCGTGATAATGCAAAACGTGATGAACGTCTTTGAATTTTCTTGATGTACTCCGTCAGTCCAATCTGGTAAGGATCTCACACTGCCCAGTAGTATACCAAACGAGGGCGGTCAAGTGTAGTGTAGGCAGTCTCGTTAGTAGATCTGTCACATTTTGTAAGTGTCCTGCCAATAAATTGCACTCTTTGGATAGCCTTTGCCACAGAATTTTCTGTGCGTTCCTTCCAATTTAAGTTGTTCGTAATTGTAATTCCTCTGTATACAATTGAATTTACGGCCTTTAGATTTGACTGATTTGTCGTGAAATCGACGTTTATTGGATTACTTTCAGCACTCATGTGGATGACCTCACACTTTACATTATTTGAGATCACTTACCAATTTTTGTACTCTACAAATATCTTTGCTGAAACGTTTTGCAACTATTTGTTTTGATATTCTGAAGACTTTACTAGGCGATAAACTACAGCATCATCTGCAAAGAACCGAAGACGACTGCTCAAATTGTCTCCTAAATAGTTTATATAGATAAGGAACTGCTAAGGGCCTATAAAACGACCTGTAGAAACGCCAGAAATCACTTCTGTTTTACTCGATGGCTTCCTGTCGATTAGTATGAAATGTGACTTCTCTGACAGGAAATCACGAATCCAGTTAAATAACTGAAACGTTATTCCATAAGCATTCAGTTTCACTACAAACCGCTTGTGTGGTACAGTGTCAAAAACCTTGTGGAAATGTAGAAATGCGGAATTAAATTGAAATCCCTTGTCAGTAGCACTCAACTCTTCGTGTGACTAAAGAGGTAGTTGTGTTTCAGAAGGGCGATGTTTTCTAATTCCGTTGTGGCCGAGCGGTCCTAGGCGCTTCAGTCCGGAACGGTGCGACTGCTATGGTCGCAGGTTCGAACCCTGCCTCGGGCATGGATGTGTGTGATGTCCTTAGGTTAGTTAGTTTCAAGTAGTTCTACGTTCTAGGGGACTGATGACCTCAGATGTTAAGTCCCATAGTGCTCAGAGCCATCTGAATCATTTTTTGAATCTAATTTCGTGTTGATTGTGTGTCAATAGACCGTTCTCTTTGAGGTAATGCATAATGTTCGAATACAATTTATGTTCCAAATTCCTGCTGAATACCGACGTTAATGATATGGGCCTGTAATTTAGTGGATTGCTCCTACTACCTCTCTTGAATATTGGTGTGATCTGTGCAACTTTCCAGTCTTTGGGTACGGATCTTTCTTCGAGCGAACGGTTGTATATGATGGTCAAGTTGTGAACTATTGTATCAGCATACTCTGAAAGGAACCTAACTGATATACAACCTGGACCGGAAAACTTACTTTTCTTAAGTGATTTAAGTTGCTTCACCACTCCTAGTATATCTGTTTCTACGTTACTCATATTTGCAGCTGTTCTTGATTCGAATTCTGGAATATTTACTTCGTTTACTTTGGTGAAGGAATTTTGGAAGGCTGTGTTTAGTAACTCTGCTTTGGCAGCACTGTCGTCGATAGTATGTCGATTGCTGTCGCGCAAGGAAGACTGATTGAATCTTACCCCTAGGATACCTCACATATGACCAGAATTTCTTCGGATGTTCTGCCAGGTTTAGAGACAAAGTTTCCTTGTGGAAACTATTATAAGCATCTCGCATTTAAGTCCCCGCTAAATTTCGAGCTTATGCAAAAGATCACCAATCTTAGACATTTTGCGACCGTTTAAATTAGGCCTTTTCCTCCGTTGTTTCGGCAACAGTGTTGTGACACTTTTTGTGTACGATGGGAGATCAGCTCCATCATTTGTTCGTTTATTTGGTATAAATCTCTAAATTGCTGCCGATACTATTTCTCTGAATTCAAGCCACATGTGATCTACATTAAAATTGTTAATTTGCAAGGATCTCTCTCAGGAACACTTCAAGCGAGCCTTTCTCTGCTTTTTTAGACGTATATTTTTCATTTATTTTTGGAGGATTTGGGGGCTGCAATATTCAGTCTCGCTACGACAATCCTGCGTTCACTAATCCCTGTATCCGTTTTGATGCTTGTTATTAGCTCAGGATAATTTGTTGCTAAGATGTCAAGTGTGTTTTCACAATCGTTTACTATTCGCGTGGGCTCATGAACTAACTGCTCGGACAGATCCCAAACTTAGAGAAAGTTTTGATGCTAATGAAGGTACTCTACACTGAGATGACAAAAGTCATGGAAACATCCTAATATCGTGTCGTGCCTGCTTTTTTGAATTCGTACCACCATTAACCGGTACTATATCTTGCACCGGATGGGAAAAAAACTGCGAAGAACCTTTCGCAGTGGCAAAAAAAAAAGAGGAAAGGGGGCAAAGGCTGCTGCACAGTGCGAGGGTCACGACGAGACTCTCCATCTGCTTTATCATCCAGGTACTACTTCTCGCAATGACCAAGGTAGATGCCACGTTGTACCGTGTAGTGTTCTATCATCGTCTTGTAATTTTAGCTTCTCTTACCCGTGATGATCCAGGTGCGTGGAGGGTCATAGAACGCAGTCCAAAATAAATGGAAAAATATTGTCGATACTTTGGATTACGGAGGATCTTGCAATGTCGTTCCTGCAAATAGTTCCAAACGTCTAAAGTGTCCTTAGTGCCGTCTTGAAACAAATAATGCACTGCATGTCCACGAAGCCATGTCACGGTATTAGTTTTCGTGCGTGGGTAATACGTCTCACCTGGGAATAATATAGTCTTGGGTTCGATATGATTCGGTGTCACTCAAAGGAAGTACGCTTACATTTGCTTCACCAAGTGCCACACTGCCATAGACTCGCCACAGCTAAGACGACGTTCATCGCTGTCTTGAACGCCACAGCTCCTCGTGCTCAGGGGTGAGTCCATCATATGGATCACATGTAGCCTTGATCCGGTCACCTGTTTACTGTTGACAGTGATATAACACATCGCCGTGACGGCAGTGACCAGCGTTACGTGGTGAATCGTCCTCCACACCACTCGCCAGTTGACGTTCGGGTGCTTCCTCTCCACGATGTTATCGGTTCGTCCACGTTGCAGGACGCGGTAAACCGTTCAAAATGGCTCTGAGCACTATGGGACTTAACTTCTGAGGTCATCAGTCCCCTAGAACTTAGTACTACTTAAACCTAACTAACCTAAGGACATCACACACATCCATGCCCGAGGCAGGATTCGAACCTGCGACCGTAGCAGTCGCGCGGTTCCAGACTGCAGCGCCTAGAACCTCTCGGCCACTCCGGCCGGCGATAAACCGTCCGTGCCGTCGTCAGTCGAGTCGCTGGTATGGCAAGTCTAACGTAACAGAGTTCGAGGTAAAAGAGACCAATGTAGAAGAGGGAATATGAGACGTGATATATTGGCACAGGTAGCGAGAGGGAGGGCGGCGCTAGTTCTTCTATTAACAAACTCGTCATGCTGTCCTGACGGCGGTGCCATAGTTTGACTAACGTGCTCACAAACAGGGCAACCGCTCTGTCATGAACGTGATAAAGGCCAAGCCCTCCCCGATCCGGAGGAAGGGTAAGAGTCTCATATTTGATCTTGAAAAGCATTCCCGAACGCACGAAGCAGCCAAAAGCGCCAGTACACGGCGAGCTATCATCACTGGTGTAGGTAATATCTGGGTGATGTGCGGAATGCCAGACGCTAAATGTGTGTTGACATACTGGATCCATTGGACAACGTCCAGTGCTCGTAGCCGGTTATTGGCTATCTCAGTCCGAACATTTCGTAAAAGTCGTCGAAAGTTGTGAGCAACAGTTCGTCGTATGTCGTCTGTGAAATCAATGCCGAGGCATTTCAAAGTATCTCTGAGCTGTAACGGGGTTACGCTGTCCTCAGGCAGTCCAACCTCGATGTTCATCGCCACTGATTTTGCGACGGTGATACGACTACCAGTGGCCATGCTATATGTAGCTACCAAATTCAGTGCGCTGCCGATGTCGTCTCCATTGCGGATGACAATCACCAGGTCGTCAGCGTATGCTTCACGTCGGAAAGTGTGGACTCGTCACGTCATACCCGTTAGTCGTTGGTGCAGGCCACAGAGGAGGGGTCCCGTGGCCACAGCTTAAAGTAAGGTGGACAGAGGGCAGCCTTGACGAATCGATAGAGAAATGGTGAGGAGCTGCGTAGGTCGGCCGTTGACTATCACCTTGGATGTCGTGCCACGGAGGAGTCGTGTGACGACAGTGACAAATGGCTGTGGGTATCGCATATGCTGGAGGACCGCTCCCAAATAGTCGTGGTCCACGCAATCGAAAGCTTGACTGAAATCAATTGGCGCCAGCGCACCATTAAACGACATGCCCTCGCCAGTGAGATCAAGTCACGATATTAACTGAGTGCTGTTTGAATGTTATTGTCGCCTCCTAATGACGTTTGATCTGGTGAGATGACGTGTTATAAGGTCTGGTGCATCCGTGCCGCCAACAGTCGAGAAAAGATCTCAAAGTCGCAATTCAATAGCGTCAGTGGGCGGTAGTCCTGTATCCGTGAGCAGCCGGACGGTTTGTGAATAGGAATAATCATCCATTCTACAAGGGCCGCAGGGAGTGGCACATCTGGGGATACTAGTTCGCGACGGATGTCCGTTCATCAGGTGGCCAATAAATACTGAAAAGTCCAGTAAAATTCCAAGGGGAGGCCATCAGGACCTGGAGACTTGTTTACAGCTCCTTTTCGAATGGCGTCGATAACTTCTTCTTCCGTAATTTCTTCTATCAAGGCAACTTCCACTGCCGGGTGGCGGTGCCGTAAATCATCGGAGAGACGTCCTCCAGTGCTGTTTGATCAGGGGTCTGAGATGAGTAGAGCTGAGAATAATGATCGTAAAACGCTGTGCGTGGAGAGGTGACGACCATCCTCCGTGTCGATGAAGCGTATCAGCGCTCTTTGGCGTCGTTTACGTTCACGAAGTACGTGGAACATAGACGGACGTTCGCTCGCTATGCTATACTGCGTCCTCGAGCGGATGACCATCCTCTCTGGATAGCGTCGCATATTAACGATGATCTGAGCCTTAGCACGGTGGACTGCCGTTTGTCGTTCAGGGGATGACCTATAGCGTCGCAGTCTCGCAGTGCCCTGAAGTAAAAATCGAGTGTATGTCTACGCTATGCAGCGTGGTCGCGACCGTAGGTTATCAATGTTCGCCTCAGTGCCGGTTTGGCGCAGTCAAACTACAAGCGGATCGTTGTGGGATACGCCCGGAGGTGATTTTCACACGAATGCCAGGTATCCTCAACGGCTTGGTGGCAATCCGGGTACGACAGGTGAGCAACGTTTAATTTCCATGGGCAGCGACTTCTCCACACATGTTGTCGCCGTAGGGCGATGGCACAGATGTAAGCTGAGTGGTCCGAGAAAGCTGCAGGCCACAGTACCGCATCCTGTGTCCCAGCGGCAAGAGAGCGTGAGACATAAATCCGGTCGATGCGACTGGAAGAGTGACTCGTGAAGTGTGTGAATCCCGGTCGGTGACCGTAAAGATGTTCCCAAGCGTCCATCATCTGCAGGTCTCGGATTAGCGTCTCAAGTTCTAGGCACTGATTATGTTGTGGGAGTTGGTCTCTGGGTGCCAGTACGCAATTGTAGTCACCTCCAAACATCAGATGGCCGTGGCGGCCTTGGAAGAGCGGGGCGATGTATTCCGCAAGGAATCGTGAACATTCGCGACGTTTATCCGTTCCGGAAAGTGCGTAGATATTGATAAGGCGGACACCCAGTACTCTGTGTGCCATTCCTCTTGACCCAGGAAGAAAGAGGATATCGTCCGCCACTATCCCTTCCTAAAGAAATACAGCGACGCCGCTGCCTGTGGGGAAGTTGGAGAGACGCATGCTTCATAACCGGACATGACGTCGACGTACAGCTCCTGGAGAAGGACTGTATCGATGGAAGCAGAATTCAACAGATCCTGAAGCAAGGATAACTTTGTGCGCGTCCGTATAGTGTTGATGTTTATAGTCACAACACGGTAAGTTTGAGGTCTATCGATAACACTCGTGTTGGCCATCAACACCCTTGTAAGGGGTGTGTACACGTGACGTCAGGCTGTCTCATCGTTGTCACTGATGGTGGAAAAGGATCAATACTGGTGGGGTGAATTCCCCCGCGTGTCGTCCGACACGATGGGCAAGGAGTTTGCCTCACCGTCGTCCGCCCAGTCGCCATGAAATATCATCGGCTGTTGGTGGCTGTCGCTGGCTGCTGCGGCAATCGGCGCTGACCCCTTCGGCGCTACTGGCTGGTAATCGGCAGCGACTGTCTGCATGTGATCCTGCTGTTCTGTGGGGTCGGAGGGACTGAAGCCGTCACCATGGCGACCTGTTGAATGGGATGTTACTGCGGCCTCTGTGCCGCCGGTACCATCGTCGGATTGTACACAGTCCATGTCAGACGTTCGCTGCAAGCAATCGTCCGATGGACCACGCCGCCTTCTCTTGTTTCCGCGGGGAACGCTGTTTACGGACGTGTGTTTCAGTATCCGAATGTGGATGGATCTCTTCAGCTGCTCCGGTGTCTGGCAGAAACGCTGCCGTTGGCACAACCCGTGGGTTAATGTCCACCCTGTCATCCGTGCTTTCTTGCAAGGTCGGTCGGTGATTGTCCTCAGGAGGGGGTGCCGTTGTAGTGGCTGCAGGATACATCGTGGCCTCGCTATCGGGGGCGGCTATCAGACGAATGTGGTCGGCATCGGAAAGGGTGGTCGCCCGTGCAACCCCTGCATAACTGAGAGGGAGGGTCGTCACCGTAGAAGGAGCCATAGATTCACCCGTCGGGATTTGAGCAGGCCGTCATCAGAGGCAATCCGACCTGACGTGCCCTTCTTGGCCACAACCGGAGCAAGTGCGTGACTGCCTCTCATGCATAATAATCGCTCTACATCGGCTGATGACAGGATAGGATGGTACATGTTTTGTCAGTTAAAAATTGGAAATTTGTAATAAGGTCTTATGGGACCAAACTGCTGAGGTCAGCGGTCCCTAAGCCTACACACTACTTAATGTAACTTCAACAAACTTACGCTATGGACAACACACACACACACCCATGCCCGAGGGAGGACTAGAACCTCCGACGGGTGGAGCCGCACGGATCATGACAAGGCGCCCCAGACCGCGCGGCTACCCCGCGCGGCTTTGTCGGTTCAATTTTGATCTGTCGTAACCCGTTGAGAACCGGGTAAAAGTGGTCAATTTTTCGGCCATGTGGCTGACCACTCTGTCTTAAGGCTGGAAAGACGCGGTGACTACGTTCGGTGGTACTTCGAACGGTAGTTTGAATACTCGTATCGTATTGAGGCCAAGCCGGGTGTAATCAATAGAGACTACCGAATATGGCCGTCAGAATGTTTGAATTTAAGTTCGTTCGCATGTGCGCGTACGATTCTGCAGCACACCTCGTCACTTACTAACTTGACGTAGACAACACTGCTCGTGATAGAGAGATGGATACCAATTATGCCCTGCGGTTCAATTTTAACGTCGTCACGTAGGAAACGTTCCACTTCAAAAGCTCGCGACCGTGCATGATCGGGTTGAAAACTGATGGTGGTTTGTCTGTATAAATGTGCCATATTACGTCGGTAGTGATGGACTCTAAACTAGCGACGACGAAGTAGTAAACAAGTACGGTCACACGCAACCACGCGGACGGGACGTAAACAGGACGTCCTCGCCGCAGCGTTGCGGAAAGCAGACTGAAGCATTAGGCTAGCCGAACACGACCCATGGCCACATCCAAACTTCCATATGTCGTCATAATCGCCTCGTCATAATCACCGCAGTGCCACAAGCGACTTTCAAGTTAAATGTTTCGCCTGCAGGGGGATATACATAACGGATGTACGAGTACAGTTTGTAGACACATGGTTGACGAAATGTAGAAGTTTGAATCTGGTGGTGAGTCGTGCTTGTACGCTTAATGGTAAGCCAACTGTTCGCGGCCGGCCGAAGTGGACGAGCGGTTCTAGGTGCTACAGTCTGGAACTGCGCGACCGCTACGGTCGCAGGTTCGAATCCTGCCTCGGGCATGGATGTGTGTGATGTCCTAAGGTTAGTTAGGTTTAAGTTCTAGGGGACTGATGACCTCAGCAGTAAAGTCCCATAGTGCTCAGAGCCATTTGAACCATTTTTTGAACTGTTCGCGATATGAGGGAAATTAGGGCTAGAGTCCCGGTACGGCAGGAATATTGTCGTCATTCCATTACACAGCTGATGATTGCCCATATGCGCAATTACTAATAAATTTCATGTATTTCTTAACGGCTGTAGTCGCCGCACTCCAAAAGAACATTGCATCGTAGCTCGGAATAACACAGATACTACAGTATCGTATAAGCGTTTCTAATCGATGATGGGTTCAGTTGGACTAGAGGACGCAGTCCATTCCTTTTTTAACACAGCCCACACCGTTATGGTGCCATCGAAGCCAACGTCAAAAAAAAAAAAAAAAAAAAAGGTTCAAATGGCTCTGAGGACTATGGGACTTAACATCTGAGGTCATCAGTCCCCTAGAACTTAGAACTACTTAAACCTAACTAACCTAAGGACATCCCACACATCCATTCCCGAAGCAGGATTCGAACCTGCGACCGTAGCGGTCGCGCGGTTCCAGACTGAAGCGCCTAGAACCGCTCGACCACACAAGCAGGCACCGCGTGTTCAGACTAAGAGTCAAATTGTGTGACTCAGCCGAGTCACTCTTTTTCCATGAGGCCCACAGTTCCGCCTCATACACAACAAAATGGCGACGAGTCTTCTGCTAATTGGTTAGCTGTGATACAAAGATAAAAAGTGTGTTTTTCTTGTCTTCTAACGAACTATACTGTTGGACGGATTATAGACGCAGGACAGACGAGTGAATGTGGGTGACAGTGGTTTGCGTAGCTCCCATACTGGCCAGTTGAGTTTGCCCTGATTTCATTTGGACAATGGCTACGTCACAATCACCAGATGTACTGTCAGAATTTTACCGCTTGCAGAATCAGCAAACGCAGGCGTTTACTGGATGTATTTGGACAGTTCGTGCAAGGCCAGCGTACGTTACAACAAGATGCGGCCGCCAGCGCGCCATCGCTATTGCAGCCCCAGCAGGCAGCAGCACCTCCGTTTCGAGTCTTTGATTCTGCATTGGAAAGCTGGACGGAGTGGTCTAGACGATTAGGTTTCATCTCGCCGCCTACAGAATTTAACGTAACGAGCGGCTGTCTTTTCTATTAGCGAGTGTCGGAGTGTCCACATATCGTCTGCCAGTCAAGTTGTTTCCCCGACGAGAAATAGCTACTTTGTCATACGAAGAGACTTTGTCAGCAGTGGATGCATATTACAAACAGACTACTAATGTTGTAGCAAAGAGGTACCAATTTTTCCGGACAAGACGTGCGATGGAACAGACTAATCGGGAGCAAGTGGCAAATTTACAAGGCCTCACTCACGATTGCGCCTTTGAATGTCAATGAGACCTCACGTACTCGGATACCGTGGTACGTGACGCCATTGCACAGAAAGTTTCTGATACACGTATCAGGGAACAGATTTTGAAACTTGTCAATCCCTCCCTTGCACAAGTGATCGACATATTGGATCGATAAGACACACTGGATTTTGCTCAGGAGTCGTTTGAAACTTCCCCAGCAGTGTGTCAGATCAGCAAGCCTGCGGCCCTCGTGCCCGGCCGCGCCTGTGCCGTCTTGCTCTACGCCAGGTGTGCCGCGCCGGCAGGCAAATGCTGTTTTGAAATCATGCCTGCGGTGTGTTACTAAGCATACGCGCCAAACTTGCCCGTCACGTCAGGCTGTTGCAACCAAAAGGGACATGTTCAATCTGTTTGTCAAAGAAAGCTCAAATCGGAAACTCAAAATCATTCCAGGCACGTTACTTCTTGCCTGAATCTGAATCGAACTAACATTGCTGTGGCTCGAAAGCATTCTCCAATGGAAATTCGTACCGTAAATTCCACACCGACCAGTGACACTCTACCGTATAGTGACTGTGTTCGTTCTACCAATGGTGCGGGTAGACACAGACGGAAGTCCCGCCCCATTGCTTGTGATTTCGTGCCTCTCTCTGTCAATGTTACGCGTGACAGTGGATTGTGTCGTAGGAAAGACAATAAACTTTTAGTGGACTTGGACATTCACGGCAAAGTGATTCCATTCCAGCTCTATACGGAAGCTGCTCTTTCTTTAATAAATCAGGACACTTACAAACTACTGGGCAAATCCCCTTTGAGTGACGCAAACGTTACGGTGACTAGCTGTTCAGGACTGGGGCTCCCTGTCTCAGGTCAGTGCAGCCTTCTTGCCACGTACAGAGGACAAAGAAAAGTTGTGTCTTTTTACGTACTTCGTTCTACTTCTTCTACATCTACATCTACATCTACATCCATACTCCGCAAGCCACCTGACGGTGTGTGGCGGAGGGTACCTTCAGTACCTCTATCGGTTCTCCCTTCTATTCCAGTCTCGTATTGTTCGTGGAAAGAAGGATTGTCGGTATGCCTCTGTGTGGGCTCTAATCTCTCTGATTTTATCCTCATGGTCTCTTCGCGAGATATACGTAGGAGGGAGCAATATACTGCTTGACTCTTCGGTGAAGGTATGTTCTCGAAACTTTGACAAAAGCCCGTACCGAGCTACTGAGCGTCTCTCCTGCAGAGTCTTCCACTGGAGTTTATCTATCATCTCCGTAACGCTTTCGCGATTACTAAATGATCCTGTAACGAAGCGCGCTGCTCTCCGTTGGATCTTCTCTATGTCTTGTATCAACCCTATCTGGTACGGATCCCACACTGCTGAGCAGTATTCAAGCAGTGGGCGAACAAGCGTACTGTAACCTACTTCCTTTGTTTTCGGATTGCATTTCCCTAGGATTCTTCCAATGAATCTCAGTCTGGCATCTGCTTTACCGACAATCAACATTATATGATCATTCCATTTTAAATCACTCCTAATGCGTACTCCCAGATAATTTATGGTATTAACTACTTCCAGTTGCTGACCTGCTATTTTGTAGCTAAATGATAAAGGATCTATCTTTCTGTGTATTCGCAGCACATTACACTTGTCTACATTGAGATTCAGTTGCCATTCCCTGCACCATGCGTCAATTCGCTGCAGATCCTCCTGCATTTCAGTACAATTTTCCATTGTTACAACCTCTCGATACACCACAGCATCATCTGCAAAAAGCCTCAGTGAACTTCCGATGTCATCCACCAGGTCATTTATGTATATTGTGAATAGCATCGGTCCTATGACACTCCCCTGCGGCACACCTGAAATTACTCTTACTTCGGAAGACTTCTCTCCATTGAGAATAACATGCTGCGTCCTGTTATCTAGGAACTCCTCAATCCAATCACACAGTGAACTTGTTTGGTTTGGATTCTTTTCATTTGTTTAACTTGTCCTTTTCGGATGATGTCCTATTAGTGAACCAGAGTGTGCATTCGGACAGTGTTCCACATCTCTGTGCTGAAGCCGGCCGGGTGGCCGAGCAGTTGTAGGCGCTACTGTCTGGAACCGCACGACCGCTACGGTTGCTGCTTCGAATCCTGCCTCGGGCATGGATGTGTGTGATGTCCTTAGGTTAGTAAGGTTTAATTAGTTCTAAGTTCTAGGGGACTGATGACCTCAGAAGTTAAGTCCCCTAGCGCTCAGAGACATTTGAACCATTCTGTGCTGAATTTGCGGACATTTTTGCACCGGACCTGGATTGCGCCAAGAATTATCAAGCACATTCGGAACTTAAACCAAACGTGCAACTAAAATTTTTCAGAGCACGCACGGTTCCCCACGCATTGCGTGATGAGGTCGCAAAAACGTGACACGCTTTGAAAGCCCAAGGTGTAATTGAACGTATTCAGGCCTCCCTCTGGGCATCGCCCTTAGTCATTTTGCCAAAACCTTCAGGAAAATTGAGACTTTGTGAGGACTTCAAGGCAACTGTGAATCCGCAGCTAGTGAATGCGACATTTATTTGCCACGTCCCGAAGATCTTTTTGATAAACTATGTCCGGGCACATATTTTTTCGAAGTTGGACCGGGCCGATGCGTACTTGCAAATACCGGTGGTATCCCAACGCGTATTGGTAGTTAACACGCATCTGGGTTTATACAAGTTTCGACGTCTGCCATTCGGGTGCGCGTCGGCCCTCCATTGTTCCAACAATACCTTCAGACTGTCTGTGCGTCGGTCCCTACAGCCGTCAATTATCTTGACGATACAGTGATTTCGGGAAGGACGGAGGAAGAACGTTTAACTAATATACGGGCCCAATTTCTGGTTCTGCGGCGTAACGGTCTTCGCTTACGGAAGGACAAACATGTATTCTTTGCCAGTGACTTGCCATACCTGGGGCATGTAGTTAATGCCCAAGGCACACATCCCATCCTCCGTGCCATACGAGACTTACCATCGCCGACGGACGTGAAGCAGCTGCAGAGCATCCTCGGTAAGATCGACTATTATCATAGATATATACCGCATGCGTCTTTCATTTTCGCTCCGCTTCATCGGTTGAGGCGTAAAGGTGTTCCATTTGTCTGGTCGGCAGAATGAGAACGCGCCTTTCGCCAGTTGAAATCGGCGTTGCTTTCTAGTACTTGTCTCAAGCCATTCGATTCAAAGAAACCTCTTTTGTTAATGGTGGATGCATCTGATTTCGGGATCGGTGCTGTGGTTTGCGCAATAGACCTATTGCCTTTGCGTCAAAATTGCTCTCCTCTGCTTAGAACTACTTAAACCTAACTAACCTAAGGACATCACACACATCCATGCCCGAGGCAGGATTCGAACCAGCGACCGTAGTGGTCGTGCGGTGCCAAACTGAAGAGCCTAGAACCGCTCGGCCACACGGCTGGCTTACAGTAATCACTGACCGCCAACCTTTGACATCGCTATTTCATCCGAACAAGCCTGTACCTCCACGTACGGCGCAGAAACTTATCAGGTTGCCTATTTTCCTCTCGCAGTACCGCTACAATATTTTGTATCGGTCCACTGTTTAGCACGGAAAAGCCGATGCCTTGTGACGTTAACCAGTTGCTGAGGATCAGGCATTCGATTCTTCCGAACTTGCTTGTAAGTTCATCAACACTGAAACCGATGACGTGATCGAATCTTTTCCGATATACACTCCTGGAAATGGAAAAAAGAACACATTGACACCGGTGTGTCAGACCCACCATACTTGCTCCGGACACTGCGAGAGGGCTGTACAAGCAATGATCACACGCGCGGCACAGCGGACACACCAGGAACCGCGGTGTTCGCCGTCGAATGGCGCTAGCTGCGCAGCATTTGTGCACCGCCGCCATCAGTGTCAGCCAGTTTGCCGTGGCATACGGAGCTCCATCGCAGTCTTTAACACTGGCAGCATGCCGCGACAGCGTGGACGTGAACCGTATGTGCAGTTGACGGACTTTGAGCGAAGGCGTATAGTGGGCATGCGGGAGGCCGGGTGAACGTACCGCCGAATTGCTCAACACGTGGGGCGTGAGGTCTCCACAGTACATCGATGTTGTCGCCAGTGGTCGGCGGAAGGTGCACGTGCCCGTCGACCTGGGACCGGACCGCAGCGACGCACGGATGCACGCCAAGACCGTAGGATCCTACGCAGTGCCGTAGGGGACCGCACCGCCACTTCCCAGCAAATTAGGGACACTGTTGCTCCTGGGGTATCGGCGAGGACCATTCGCAACCGTCTCCATGAAGCTGGGCTACGGTCCCGCACACCGTTAGGCCGTCTTCCGCTCACGCCCCAACATCGTGCAGCCCGCCTCCAATGGTGTCGCGACAGGCGTGAATGGAGGGACGAATGGAGACGTGTCGTCTTCAGCGATGAGAGTCGCTTCTGCCTTGGTGCCAATGATGGTCGTATGCGTGTTTGGCGCCGTGCAGGTGAGCGCCACAATCAGGACTGCATACGACCGAGGCACACAGGGCCAACACCCGGCATCATGGTGTGGGGAGCGATCTCCTACACTGGCCGTACACCACTGGTGATCGTCGAGGGGACACTGAATAGTGCACGGTACATCCAAACTGTCATCGAACCCATCGTTCTACCATTCCTAGACCGGCAAGGGAACTTGCTGTTCCAACAGGACAATGCACGTCCGCATGTATCCCGTGCCACCCAACGTGCTCTAGAAGGTGTAAGTCAACTACCCTGGCCAGCAAGATCTCCGCATCCGTCCCCCATTGAGCATGTTTGGGACTGGATGAAGCGTCGTCTCACACGGTCTGCACGTCCAGCACGAACGCTGGTCCAACTGAGGCGCCAGGTGGAAATGGCATGGCAAGCCGTTCCACAGGACTACATCCAGCATCTCTACGATCGTCTCCATGGGAGAATAGCAGTTTGCATTGCTGCGAAAGGTGGATATACACTGTACTAGTGCCGACATTGTGCATGCTCTGTTGCCTGTGTCTATGTGCCTGTGGTTCTGTCAGTGTGATCATGTGATGTATCTGACCCCAGGAATGTGTCAATAAAGTTTCCCCTTCCTGGGACAATGAATTCACGGTGTTCTTATTTCAATTTCCAGGAGTGTATTTTCGTATTGTGGCCGCAGCCACGGCTGCTGAATCTGTCCTTTTTATTATTCTGCGATATGTTACAACGCAATGGACGTTGTCAAAGTCACGGATCTTGGACACTGGTTCGCCGATTATTTGCTCACCAACGGAGATTTTTTTCGGTGTGGTGTGCTGTTGTTGCGTACTGATAATGATCAGTCCAGGGTAGTAGTGCCCCGTTCTTTACAGTCATCTGTTTTAAATCTTCTCCATCAAGGACACTGGGGTATAGTGCGGACGAAACAACTTGCTCGCCGACACTGTACTTGGTTCGGAATCGATGCAGCGATTACAAAGACTTGCTCTTCTTGCACGGTTTTTGCAGAACAACAGTCAGCACCACCGCAGAAATTCTTTTCATGGCCGAAAGTCACATTCCCTTGGCAGCGCCTACACATCGATTTTGCTGGCCATTCTGGAATGCTCGATGGTTGGTTGTGATTGATTATTACAGTAGTTTTCCTTTTGTTGTCCGGATGTCTTCCACGACATCATCGGTACCATTCAAGCATTATCTGCTATTTTTCGTATTGAAGGTCTCCCACGGACTATTGCCTCCGACAATGGGCCACAATTCATGTCTGTAGAGTTTCAGTCATTTTGCAAAACCAATGGTATTCAACGTCTGACATCAGCGCCGTTTTCGCCACAGTCCAACGGGGCAGCTGAAAGGTTGGTCAGGACTTTCAAATCACAGATTTTAAAGTTGCGATACTCACGTTCTTGGGAGGACGTATTGTTTCTCTTCTTATCCTCATATCGCTCTCAGCACCGAGACGGCCGCTCACCGGCTGAACTTCCATAATGGCTCTGAGCACTATGGGACTCAACTGCTGTGGTCATAAGTCCCCTAGAACTCAGAACTACTTAAACCTAACTAACCCAAGGACATCACACATCCATGCCCGAGGCAGGATTCGAACCTGCGACCGTAGCGGTCGTGCGGTTCCAGACTGTAGCGCCTTTAACCGCTCGGCCACTCCGGCCGGCCCGGCTGAACTGCTCCGTGGCCGTCCTCATCGGACTTTGATGACGTTGAAACATCCTCCGCATCGTGTAACTTTGCCACGGCAGACTCCTACTTTTGCTCCTGGCGACATTGTTTATTAAAGCCAATATGGTGGATCTCAGCGTTGGCTTCAAGGGCACAGTCTTCGATGCATCGGCCGCGCTATGTATGTGGTTTTGGGTGCCTCTGGTGAGATGCGCAGGCATCTCAATCAGTTGCGACTCTGTAGGCGCAAGGAATCTGCCGCTCGCCCTCTGCTTTCAGCTACGGTGCCATTCGGTAAGCGCCCCTGGGAACCATATACTGGCTCGCCTCATCCCCCGGTGCTACCGACGATTCCTACAATTTTGCCACACGACGACACGCCGGCGCTGACACATGGTATGGTGCTGGAGGCGCCCGCGGTGGGGGCATCGCTGCGGCAGCCTGGCGCCCCTCTGTGTCAAGAGAAGAAGATCGGTCCACGGGAACACTTGTCCTCCGGAGTGGAACTCTTGCACACTCCAGAAATGATGTCTTCGCCCGTCGGGTGCCCCGACCCAATGGAGGTCGAGTCTTCGGCCCCTCCCCTAGCTATAAGGGCGCCGACACCTCATGTTGGCGTGCACCCTGGGTGAGGTTTACAGGCGTTTCTAATCTCCTCGCGGTCCGAATGGCGGGGTGCGGGTGGCACAGCCTCACCTGCAGTTCGGCTCCCCGCCTCTTCACATACGTCAGCATGGGGTCCTCCCCCAGGCGGTCGTAAGCCGTATTCCACGGCCGTTCGCCGATTTGTTGGGGAGGAATGTGGTGTCACCGCAAGGCACCACACTTGCTAGGTTGTAGGCTTCAAATCGGCCGCGGTCCGTCAGTACACATCGGACCCGCGAGCCGCCACTGTCGACGCTAGCAGACCGAGCGCCGCCACTCGGCTGGTCTTACGAGACAAGCCAGCGCACTGCCCAGTTCTACAGCCGACTTGAATAGGAATGGTTGACTGGTTATAGCTTCAGAGACCTCATCTGCAGAGACGCTAGTTAGCACAGCCTTCAGCTAAGTCAGTAGCTATGAGCTATGATGTAGCCAGGCGCCACATAGAGATTATTCATTGACAATTGATCTATATGTGTTAAGCAATCAGAATTGTAAAGAAGTATTCGCAGTTCTGTCTATAACTCTACTTGTAAATACTATTGTACAAAGTCAAGATCGACATTCACTGCTGACGCTATATTAAAGCTGAATATTTAATTGTATTCCTGTCTACTAACTTTCTAATCACCTAAGATGTTCCAGATACATCCCGTCAAGTATAGTTCATTGATCCTCACGTCAGCCTACGTGATCAACGCGTGCAATGGCCACACCTTGTGATCAGACGAAGTCAAATTTCGTGACTCGGCCGGCTCACCCTTTTTCCACGAGGCCCATAGTTCCGCCTCTTATACAACAATACTACCGGCATCTGTATATGTGCATATCCTTTCCCATAACAATTGTTACCTTGGTGTATGTTTACAGAACTGTGCACCACGCCATATATGATATGTCTTCCTAAATACTTGCTGACAATGACGCGGAAGAATTAAGGTTTTAATACGAATTCTAAGTGTACGAGGTATTTTTCTTAATGGATATAACAAATCACCGAAAACCTTACGCGAACTTATAGATCTAAAAGACGTTCTCAGCAGGGCGTTAAGCAAGTACTGGGAAATGTTACCTAGTGAGTCACAATTTTTAAAAGCTGTTTCAGATACTGAATTCCCTCCATAGGAAGCCACGACCGATGTACCGCCAACTGTTACAAAAAAAGTGGGTCACACAACGAATGGCTGGCACTCTATAATTAACGTAACATGCTTACCCATGGGAGAAATTCCTTACAAAGGCTGGCAGCGTGAGGCGCTAATTAGTTATTAACGACCCCTGATATTGATCGCTATTGTCTGTCCTGCTTCCCAGAGTCTGATCCGCGTGTTCGACGAGTGGCTATTTCCCCACCTACACCATCACGTTATGAGGCTAGCCGGATGTGCTACACTCTCAACCAAACTTTTTATGCCGTCATGGTTTGCAACCGACTTCTTCCAATTCATATCACGGCTTAACGACTGGGTGCAAACTGACATTTATGGCATTTTCACGCTGTATTTAATTCAGGTTAAAATTGTGCTTTATTGACTAGAAGTTTGCGAATTTTATTTGAAGCTTTCTGACATTTAAAAATGAAATCAGCTGAGAAAAGTTTTAGAAAAGAAAACAACGGTGGTACACTGGAACAGAAAGCTTAATGGTGCCATTGATTTACAATTCAACTGTAGCTAGCCTTCCATAGCGTCCATATGGAGCAATATCTGACTCACAACGTTAGTGTACGGGACGACCGTAAGACAATGATTTTTTGCAATGTTGCGTGTATTTTTGTGGAAGTAAAGTCATAAAACAGTCTATTCCGGCAATACGTTCCACAGTAATGGACTTAACTGCAGTTTGGGCTGTTGTAACCCAACTGGACGACTGGTCTGGGGAAAAGTGCAGGCCATTTAACTTCGCGTAGCAGTATAGAGACACTACTGCAAGGCGTCTCGCAGAACCATGATTACATTTTTTGACTGCGGAATGGTATAAGCGTTTTAGGGTTGACGATAGGTCGTCTGTAGTGATCTCTCAAATTCTTTTCGATTCAGATGATAATCGTCTCCGAGTGTGATGAATACACAAATGCATCCTCCATTGTCGAACGGCACACATCTAGAATTTGTCTTTACATAGCAGACAGCATTTCTTGTAACATAAGAATCCATATTAGTACACAAGGAAATGGACATTGTGTGCAAGGTTTACTTGAAAAAAAAAAAGGAATGCAAAATGAGATATTTGACTAAAGAAACGCCGTTTTAAAGACTTTGTTTTGTTGACACGTTTCCATAACTCGATGGTTCCCCAGTATAAATATCCATATATACTGCAAGAAAATAAAGATGACGTCGAGTTGGATCCGACGATAGCAAATGTCACCTGGAGTACGCTACATATTGATAATGGTTTCAACATCGTCTGCTAACAAATAGCACAGGAGCACAACTACTTGTGCCTCATCTGTTTCTATCCTTCTATAGGGAATGCTCAAAGCCAGAAAGCTCAGTATGGTGCAAAAATGTGAAGCAAGCAGGTCAACCATGCCACGCATACATATCTGTGCTTCATACAGCCAAATGCTCGAGTTTGAAAGGCGCCAGGTTGTGGCCTTCCGGGTGGCTGGGTGATCTTTCCAGAAAATTGCCACACAAGTTTGACGTGCTGTGCCTTTTGTGCAACAATGCTGATATCAATGGTCACATGAACATTTTCAAACCTGTAGACAAAGTTCTGGATGTCCACACAGAATGGACATCCACCACGACCATTGTACTGAAGGGGCAGCAGTGACAGATCGTACAGCTACTCCAGTAGTAGGGCAATGCGGCTCCTACCCCAATTTTGATATCAAATTGATATGAAAATTAATTAAATTGATCAACTATTTACCAACCACACCGAACCTCCTCCCACGGATGACTTCATGAGTTTTCTTCAGCCTACACATGGGTCCCCGCCCCCTCCTCACCTCACCCCCTCCCCCTTCGCCCACCTACCCTATTGAAGGGTGAATTTTGATGGGAATTTTGAATTTTGGCTGGAATTTCAAAATGGGTGAGAATTTCTTTGTCCCAGGGCTGTGCTGACATCCCCCCCCCCCTTGCCCACACACACATGCAGGAATTAGCGGGATATTAAAAAATGGTGGTGCCCTTCCTGGGACTTTAGCCCAAGTGCATCCCTCAACACATGGAAACTACTCAGATGCAAGTGAGGAAGGTTATATTAGTGTACTTTATTTGCTTTGGTTGGGAAACTAAAGTAAAGATCCGTCCTAATTACATACTTAATCATAAAGATCGGTCCTAATAAGACGACTATATGCATAGATCTACACAAGGAATGCCTAAACTCGCAATACAGCTCAAAAATTGACAATACCATACAACTGGTGTTACCCTGCTGGGAAAAAATTACACAATACGACTCGAAACTAGTGGCAGATGTACTGAAACTCTCCCCTTCACCTACAATCTGGCAAGAAAAAAGGGTGGAGTGGGAGGCACTAATTGTACTTTCTTATTTTTTTTTTGGTAGGAATGGTATTAACTGACAAAAATCAGATGTTGGCCAAGGGGAGTTTAATAAGTGTATTACCTGTAGACATACAGCTGAGTACTCTATCTATTGCTGTTTAACATCAGAATTCGCTACAAATTCCTGCTTGACAATCATCCTGCAGCATAGGTAACCAAAGCCAATATACACTACAGCAACTGATGGAAAATGCTTCACCGTTCTAATTACTCATCGAAATTGCTGTGAAAAAGATAGCCACTTATTATCAATTGGTCATAATGAAACACGTGTACTCGAGAAATTTGTCCTCCCAAAACATTGCAGAGGCAGCGGCAGTTGCAGCTGTGTCCCCCTCGTTGGGCGCTCATGAACTAATGATCTTAGAGGTAGTCTTACCCTCCCCCCCCCCCTGCTGCCACCTCTCATCCCTCCCCCTCCTCACCATAATCAGGGATAGAGGCCTGTTCTATATTGCTGGTGGTGGTCCACAAAGAGATCCTTCTGGCAGCATTGACATACTGGCTTCAGTCTGCGGAAATCAGTCACAGATAGACAAAAACAAAAAGAGGACGCTACCCGCAATCTGTTAAACGTATTTATTGGAAAGACTGGACCCCCATGGAACAACAACTACATTCTGGAGAACTCTCCAAAACGCTTTTTCAGACATACACTGATTGGAAAACAAGCAACTCACTATCTCTCCTGGCCACTGCTTTTGCTGTATCTGGGGGCAGAGTCTTCTACAGCTATGGCCGGAGCAGCCACCAGGGTGGGGCACATGACCAGATGCTCCATTCAGTGGTTCTATGCTAACACTGGCTGCCTGCCAACGATATGAATGAGGCTAAAATGTAGCCACGCCCTGGTTGGGGCACAGCTGCCTAGGACAACCCCCCTCCCCCCACTTCACTCGCACACACACACACACACACACACACACACACGCACACGCACGCACACTGGATAGCCCCACACCACCCCTCAAGTGCACACCATTCAGGGGGCGTAAAACAATTCACTGTAACAGTTGTCAGTGCACCCGCTACAAGTATCTATTAAAAAGGTGGACACAAACGTGACAATAATAAATGTCATCTTTCCTCAAAAATAGGCGCAATCCATGTTGTTTTAAATTTATGGGCAAACTTAGTAAAGTTAGGTACAGTTTTTAAGTTCGAGTGCAGGACCTAATTCGCATCTCATTATTTTGCAACATTCCACAAAGTGCACTACCACCCATTAGAGACGACCAAAATTCAGAGATGGGGCTATACACCCCTATACATGTTCATCCTGGATAAAATTGGGAAAAAAACTTCCACTATTTTGCTGCAAAAACTACCGATCACCACAGAATGTCCTCATTATTTCGAAACCATCATCAAAGTAAAGAAAAAACGAGAATTTAAACTCCGAAGGAAAAACATCTATGTTGAGGAATTTCTCTCAGCTTGACAGACAAATTACAGGACCTGAGAGTGTCTCTCGCGTTCAAATCAGTGTTTGTAAATAAACTGTCGTGAATGTGTGTATTACAAACATTTCAGACATGGAAAATAAAATTAGAGAATACAATCTTTGATGTCATTTATTCACATCTCGGATTTGACAACTAGAAGCTACAATTCTAGAGGACGTTGCTGTTACGTGCACTATGGCAGGTTCCATTTTACTAATGCTGTGCTATAGCACACTCTCGTTTACCGAACAATTTGTGAGAGCCTATAAGATTTTATCATGTCTCTCTCTGCCATCGAAATCAAATACCATTGGTGTGCTTACATTTGACATTTTTGATCCCTACTCACTTCCACCAACAGGTCTGTAAAGTTTCTATCATACAGCAGATTCTTCGTTCTAGTTTTATAAGCAATTTCATCATCACAGCTTGTTTCATGCAATCTACTCACATGTCGAGAAAAAGCACTATCATTTCTACGTTGTAGCTATAATTCAAGTGATATCAACTTTATAATTAGAGATTATGAAGTATGAAATAACATAGGACTTGTGGTAATAACTCTTTTTAAACACACAATAGTGAAAATAATAGTAAACACTAGAACAGAGATAGCTGGTTTCTATTGGTTTCTTGAGCAAAATCAATGTAGTTCGGAGAGAAGTATCTGCATCTAAAGTTTAGCCAGTTATACCATCCCCTGTAATAGAACCTCCTATAAGATTTTACCATGTCTCTTTCTTCCGATGTATCGAAAAACAAATACCGTCTGCATGTTGACATCAAGCATATTACACATACACGTGTTGCCACATTGAATCAGGTGATCAGTGGTTGACATCACTTGCACAGGCCTGCGTAAAATCTTATTGACTGTACTGGAGGAAGACCATATCGAATAGACTATCAGTCACAAGAGAGGGTCCCTGTATTGTTCCTTCATAAGCAGTTTAATACATTGTTTTTCTACTGTAACAGATCCAAGCAGTGTACGACTACAGATTTGTACACCGCCATGTCTTTGAGGTTTGTGTCAGGTACTAAACCAACATTAACAAGTTTCGATCCATTGGCTCTCACAGAAAGCTAAACAGTGCATGATGTAAACTATGCAGCTCCCACAACACACAGGCTGGTAGAAATAAAACACAGAGGCGATGTTTCTCAGTGACAAAAATGTGTAAGACATCGCAACCTACAGAAACTGAAAGAGTTTGTGGCATTGTAGAGAGTTTCCAACAGCTATCCAAAGGTGATGACCTATATAGTTAATGTCATCTTCTACAGCGAAGGGGTAGCAGGTGTCTCAGTGTTCTGTTTCGAAGGGCGTTCTTTCCCCATTTTGCAGTCATGTACATGATTACTTTTGCTGTGTAGACTATTGCCGAAAGGTGCCGTTCACAACATGCACCAGGTAGTACAAAAAAAAGAGGTACTGTTGTCTTATTATGAAAAGAAAAAACATGTGGAGGGCATGGCAGCGTATGGAAATAGGATGAGTCTGCAGCATTGAGGAATGCTTCAGAACAACTACCTCTAAATTTAATCCCATGCTTCACAGTGGCAAGTAGCAGATATCTAGTGTTCCACCAAGGCAGAACCAAGTGGTGTCAGTCAATCATTATGAGGTAATCAACAGCATACCAATGGATAGATGGGATGGAAAAGACACCGTTGATGTGGGACAATGTACTATAATATGCTCCACAGTTGATACCGTGAACAGTTTTAGCAATTTTACCAGGTTCCTAATTTCTGTATCATTGCTAAATCAACCCTCCACTACTTGCACATACCATATACTAGAATGTGAATGCAGACAGATCATTGTGCAGTATGTCCATTTGGGCATATATATCAAAGTGTACCTGCTGATCCATAATTTCAACAGTGGCAAATGACATGGCAGAAAGCTTCCCAATTTCTGCATCAATGCTAAACTACCCATCCACTATTTTGCAAGTGCCATATACAATATTACAAATGCAGATAGATGACTGTGCAGTACGTCCATTCATCCCTACAAATCAAAGCATACCTGATGTTCTGTAATTTCAATGCCAGCCAGTGACGCAGCAGAACTCTTCCCAGTTTCTGCATCATTCCTAAATCACGCCTCCACTACTTTGCAAGTAACATATACTAGATTTACAGAACAGATAGCTGACTGTACAGTGTGTCCATTTGGCCATATACATCAAAGTGTACCAGTTGTTCCGTAATTTCAAGCAGAGCGAATGACACTACAGAATGCTTTCCAGTTTCTGTATCATCATAAAATCATCCTTCCACTACTTTGCAGGCACAGTATACTACACTCCTGGAAATGGAAAAAAGAACACATTAACACCGGTGTGTCAGACCCACCATACTTGCTCCGGATACTGCGAGAGGGCTGTACAAGCAATGATCACACACACGGCACAGCGGACACACCAGGAACCGCGGTGTTCGCCGTCGAATGGCGCTAGCTGCGCAGCATTTGTGCACCGCCGCCGTCAGTGTCAGCCAGTTTGCCGCGGCATACGGAGCTCCATCGCAGTCTTTAACACTGGTAGCATGCCGCGACAGCGTGGACGTGAACCGTATGTGCAGTTGACGGACTTTGAGCGAGGGCGTATAGTGGGCATGTGGGAGGCCGGGTGGACGTACCGCCGAATTGCTCAACACGTGGGGCGTGAGGTCTCCACAGTACATCGATGTTGTCGCCAGTGGTCGGCGGAAGGTGCACGTGCCCGTCGACCTGGGACCGGACCGCAGCGACGCACGGATGCACGCCAAGACCGTAGGATCCTACGCAGTGCCGTAGGGGACCGCACCGCCACTTCCCAGCAAATTAGGGACACTGTTGCTCCTGGGGTATCGGCGAGGACCATTCGCAACCGTCTCCATGAAGCTGGGCGAAGGTCCCGCACACCGTTAGGCCGTCTTCCGCTCATGCCCCAACATCGTGCAGCCCGCCTCCAGTGGTGTCGCGACAGGCGTGAATGGAGGGACGAATGGAGACGTGTCGTCTTCAGCGATGAGGGTCGCTACTGCCTTGGTGCCAATGATGATCGTATGCGTGTTTGGCGCCGTGCAGGTGAGCGCCACAATCAGGACTGCATACGACCGAGGCACACAGGGCCAACACCCGGCATCATGGTGTGGGGAGCGATCTCCTACACTGGCCGTACACCACTGGTGATCGTCGAGGGGACACTGAATAGTGCACGGTACATCCAAACCGTCATCGAACCCATCGTTCTACCATTCCTAGACCGGCAAGGGAACTTGCTGCTCCAACAGGACAATGCACGTCCGCATGTATCCCGTGCCACCCAACGTGCCCTAGAAGGTGTAAGTCAACTACCCTGGCCAGCAAGATCTCCAGATCTGTCCCCCATTGAGCATGTTTGGGACTGGATGAAGCGTCGTCTCACGCGGTCTGCACGTCCAGCACGAACGCTGGTCCAACTGAGGCGCCAGGTGGAAATGGCATGGCAAGCCGTTCCACAGGACTACATCCAGCATCTCTACGATCGTCTCCATGGGAGAATAGCAGCCTGCATTGCTGCGAAAGGTGGATATACACTGTACTAGTGCCGACATTGTGCATGCTCTGTTGCCTGTGTCTATGTGCCTGTGGTTCTGTCAGTGTGATCATGTGATGTATCTGACCCCAGGAATGTGTCAATAAAGTTTCCCCTTCCTGGGACAATGAATTCACGGTGTTCTTATTTCAATTTCCAGGAGTGTAGATTGTGAATGCAGATAGATGATTGTGTAGTATGTCCACTTGGCCATATACACCAAAGTATACCAGACAGCGTTGTATACCGATGCAATTAGGTTATCTACATATTTCCAGCGTGTTGATCATAGTGCAGAATTTCTGATTACGAATGGCCATCTTTGCCTGTTTGGATGGGTGTCACAGAGTGTTCTTGCATTCATAGAATAAAGTTAGAGTTTGACAGGTCCCTCCCGCATTGTCCTTGACGGATCCTCCCTGCAAAACTAATCTTACCCAAGGCACCCATCCAAATGCACAAGATCTCTCCAGATGTGTGCGTGTCGAGGAGGGTAGATATAACAGACAGTTAAGAAGCAACGTGTGGTTTATACATGATGAAGCTCAAGACAAATGGAGTTTGAAATATTTCACGTTAATCACCCATGCTATCAATTCTGAAACATTATTCCGCTGTCTGAAATCAGCACAAGGAATGTATCAGCATGAGAGTAATGATCGTAGACCAGAAAGACATATTCCTATGGTTACACGGTTCTGAACCTAAAAATGATATATTGTTAAAGCCATATGCTTTCTGAAGTATTAGTCATGTGGAATGCAACGCTGTTAATACTCTAATGCAGGATATATTTGTCCAGAATCTGATATACAACCACCCTGCATTACCCCATCCGAATCACTACGGTGGCAAACTTTAAAATGATAAAAATAATCCCTCTACAGTATTCTGCTGTCCTAGGAAGGCATCGTCAGCGAATATCCGCCGCTCGAACTGCTTATAAATCAGCTAGAACGAAGTCAGGAGACTGCTGTTCTGTCTCTTGGGAAATTAATGGATTCTATAGTCTTTTTAAATCGGAATCGTACGTACCCTTACTCATACTTCCCACGTCAATCGAGCTTATCGTTACTAGTAGTATCGGTTTTGACAGATGCTGCTGCCTCACTACGAAATAGAGCGAGAAAAAACCGAAATGAATATTTTCGATAGCTTACACATCGAGGTACCACCGACACCCTGCTGCACGAAAATGAACACGAAGAAGCAACAACTTCTTAGGATAATATAGCAAATTCGTCCTAACACCATGTCTCTTGAGTGCACCCTCCTCACACTATTAAAGGTGATGTACGTGACATAGGTCCACTCTCCCATAGAACACTCTAGGGAATGGCTTGAGTCTGATAAATGGATTGATTCTTCTCATTAATACTTAAGGAATAATATTGCTTGTGAGAACTAGCCGTAATTCGGTAATAGCTATATTCGACTGCATGTGTGAGAACACAATCATGGATTGTGATACATATGTTTTGCTTGGTTTATTACAGCGCCTATGTGTAATACTTACGTTGCCTTTTTTGAAGTACGTGTTACGAAAACCCACGTAGTTTACAGGTGGAGTGGGAGAGTTAAAATTTAATGCAGACAGAGCATAATTTTTAAGCTTTTCTCCGTTTTGAGTGTCCGCATACCCCCAACCCACGTCAATTCCCCGTACTTCGTGGTACTTTTTCTCTGTTTTTATGTATTCTCAGTCAATTTACATAATTTTCCAAGTCTTTTCGCGATTTTACATATTTCGTCATATTTCCGTCAATTTTGCGTATTTCCCATCAATCTGTCGTAAATATACCAGGTTTTCCTCGATTGTTACCGATTTTAAGTATTTTTTTCGCATTTTTTTGATATTTTTCCGTATGCATATGGTCATGTCACCGGCATACCCATGCGTTGTTTGATTTTATATGAGGATATTTGCGTGTCCTATAAACCAGACTACTAAAAAAATCCAGCGATTCCCCGTCTTCCCGGTGATATATATGCGCGAATTCTGGATAGGGAGAGCATGAGAAATATAGTAACACTCGCCTCGTACCTGGATGAGACTCAAGGAGTGATGAAGATTGGGAACTCCTAGTCTGGAAACAAATCCGTGTACTGCTACAACACATCAGGGAGCTTATCTACACACTCATGCAGCGATGCACGTGATGGAAACTCGAAGTCTGGCACAGTTTTACAAGTTCATCTGACTTCCAATCTACCGTGTAGGGATCTGCAACAGGGTGTTGACATGTCTACAAAGCTGATTTCTACTGGTGCTCTGATATTATTTTCCTATAAGTGTGTGCTCATAGTGCATACCAGATGAGCCTCGCTACTTTTGTTTGCACCTTCCCACTTTGATATGCCTTAACAACCATTCAGGACGTCTACAAACTGTATATTTTGGGTATTTTATATCTTAGCAATAAGTTATTCGTTAGTTGACAGTGTGTCGAGTGCATTTAGCATCCTGGGATGTGAGACTTTCTCCTCCCCATACCTACAGAGTGTACATCCGCGGCAACGTAATTGATAGACGAACAGTTAGCAAGTTATGCATTCTAACCGCAACCGTCCGCCGCTGACAGCTCTACACACATACACGTAGAGACTTTGTATGCATGTTACCAATCGCCAAGTCTCGATTTAAAGCCCTTGTACGATATTTGGACTGTGCCACAGCCCCGCAAATAGCGAAAAACTCAGCGCAAAAGCCGGCCGGTGTGGCCGTGCGGTTCTAGGCGCTTCAGTTTGGAACCGCGTGACCGCTACGGTCGCAGGTTCGAATCCTGCCTCGGGCATGGATGTGTGTGATGTCCATAGGTTAGTTAGGTTTAGGTAGTTCTAAGTTCTAGGGGACTGATGACCAGAGATGTTATGTCCCATAGTGCTCAGAGCCATTTGAGCCATTTCATCGCAAAACGGTTCTATAGAGGATGTAAGTGCATTGAAATTCATCCTGCTAAGGAGCATAACATCTTCGATGCAAGTTATATTATCGATATTTAGTAACAATGTTGTCTAGATTGTTCAGTAATAACGACAAACTAGGGAATCCTGCTGCGTCTATCACGCCTCCTTTTATACTCTTAAAGATGACGGCACATAATCATTCTAATTCCGCTATTTTGTGAGCTAGATGGGCTTTGGAAGGATAGATACAGTCCTTCGTGAGTATGCCATGGATGGTTGCCATAAATCTCATCCAGTTCTCTCACTAGTGGATCCATCTTCGAACCCTATCCCGGACGTACTGAACTACGGAGCATCCTCTAGACAGAGTTCCACATATAATGTGTGGCGGATCCACGAGCAGGAGTACTGGGTCAGGTTTATTGGAGTCATCCGCAACACACGCATGGACATAGACATACAAAAAATAGAGTGTGGTGTCACCGCCAGACACCATACTTGCTAGGTGGTAGCCTTTAAATCGGCCGCGGTCCGTTAGTGTTCGTCGGACCCGCGTGTCGCCACTATCAGTGATTGCAGACCGAGCGCCGCCACATGGCAGGTCTAGAGAGACTTCCTAGCACTCGCCCCAGTTGTACAGCCGACTTTGCTAGCGATGGATCACTGCCTACTTACGTTCTCATTTGCTGAGATGATAGTTTAGCTTAGCCTTCAGCTACGTCATTTGCTACGACCTAGCAAGGTGGCATTATCAGTTACTATTGATATTGTGAATCATGTACCGTCAAGAGCGACGTTCATCATTAATGGATTAAAGTTAAGTATTCCACCAGCTACTTCCGTTTTTCTAAATTCTAATTTCCTTGTCCTGTTCCAGACCTCACACCAGCCTACGTGATCTAAAACATGTGCATTTCGGACTCCTCTATTAACATGGTGTTGGCTCTCCTGCCAACCACAGCATTGGCGACGAGGCAAAACCGCATTCTTATCTAAACTGCCCTGATTTACTTGTGCAATGGCTTCGCCTCAATCTCCAGATGTACTGTCCGAATTTTATCGCTTACAGCATCAGCAGACGCAGGCATTACTGATGCCCTTGGACAGATCGTCCAGGGTCAGCGTGCAATGTAAAACGATGTGGCAGCCGCCGCTCCACCGCTAACGCAGCCACAACACGCAGTTGCACCAACTTTTCTACCTTTTGATGCTGCACTGAAAAGCTGGACGGAGTGGTCACGCCAATTTGGATTCCATCTCGCCGCCTACAGAATTCAAGGTAACGAGCGGCAGCCTTTTTTGTTGTCATCAGTCGGGGTGAACACGTACCGTGTGATAGTCAAATTATTTCCCTGACGTGACGTAGCAACTCTGTCCTACGAAGAAATTTTGTCTGCATTAGGTGCATATTTCAAACAATCAGTCAATATAGTTGCGAAACGGTATACCTTCTTTCGTACAAAACGTACGGCAGGTCAGAGTAATCGGGAGTGGGTTGCAACCTTGCAAGGCCTTAATAGGGATTGTGCTTCTGAGTGTCAAGGTGGACTCCCTTATTCAGATACTATGGTATGTGATGCAATTGCACGGAATGTTTCTGATGTTCGTATATGGGAACAGATTTTGAAACTAGTCAATCCCTCCCTTCAAGAAGTGATGGACGTATTGGATCGGCAGGACACACTTGAATTTGCTCAGGAATCATTTCAAACTTCGCCACCCGTGTGTCAGGTTAACCGGCCCGCCGGGCAAGCTGCACGGAGCAGTAAACAGTCCTCGTGCCCGGCCACACTGCTGCCGCCGGGCTCTCAGCCACGTGTGCCATGCCGGCCAGCAAATGCAGTGCTAAAATCATGCCCGCGGTGCGCTACTAGACATTCGCGTGTGAACTGCCCGTCACGCCAAGCTATTAGCTTTTTCCATAATAAAAAATGAAATGCTCAGAGTGTTTGCCAGAAAAAGCTGAGATCGGAAACTCGCAACCATTCCAGGCCATTTGCTTGCGCCGGATTCGAACCAAGGATACTTAGGCTTGTGAAACTTCGCCCATGGAAATTCATGTAGTTCATTCAACTCCGCTCAGTGCCACTCTCTCTAACAGTGACTGTGTTCATCCCACAAATAGTGTGCGTCGACATCGCCGGAAATCCCGTCAAGTCGCAAGTGATTATGTACCAGTGTCAGTTCACGTTGCACGAGACAGTCGCTCTTGTCATCAGCAGGACAATAAACTTTTTGTAGACTTAGACATTAACGGCAAAGTGATATCGTTCCAGCTCAGTACCAGAGCTGCAGTTTCACTGATCAATCAAGACACATACAATCAGCTGGGCACACCTCCATTGTGTGCCACAAATGTTATTCAGGTCAAGATATCCCTGTGTTAGGACAGTGCAGCCTTCTTGCAACATACAAAGTACAAACACAACTTGTGTCATTTTACGTCCTTCGTCCTTCTTCTGCAGTGAACTTGTTTGGTTTCGATTTATTTCAGTTGTTTAAGTTGTCTATAGTAAATCAGGTCCTATCAGTGAACCAGACTGTGCCTTCCGACAGTGTTTCTTGTCTATGTGAAGAATTTGCAGACATTTTTGCACTGGGCCTCAGTTGTGCTAAGAACTATAAAGCACATTTGGAACTGAAAGTAAACGCGCAACCAAAATTTTTCAGAGTGCGCAATGTTCCCCACGCATTGCATGATGAGGTCGCAAAAACATTACACGATTTGCAATCACAAGGTGTAAGTGAACGTGTGCAGGCTTCTCTCTGGGCATCACCCTTAGTAATTTTGCCAAAACCTTCCGGAAAATTGAGACTTTTTGTGGACTTCGAGGCAACAGTGAATCCACAACTAGTGATTGCAACTTTTCCTTTACCCCACCCGGAAGATCTTTTTGACAAACTGTGCCCAGGTAAATATTTTTCGAAGTTGGACCTCGCAGATGCGTACTTGAAAATACCGGTGGACGAAGAATCCCAGCACGTTTTGGTGGTTAACACGCATCTTGGTTTGTATCGATTCAAACGACTGCCATTCGGGTGTGCATCCGCCCCTGCATTGTTTCAGCAATACCTACACACTGTTTGTGCGTCGGTCCCTACTGCAGCAAACTATCTGGACGATATTGTGATCTCCGGAAAGACGGAAAAAGAACATTTAGCCAATCTCAGAACATTATTTCAGGTCTTGCGACAAAATGGTCTTCGCTTGCGGAAGGACAAATGTGTGTTTTTTGCTCCTGACTTGCCATACCTGGGACATGTACTCAATGCCCAAGGCATACATCCCAGTCCCATGCACCTCCATTCCATACAAGACTTGCCTTCGCCGCAGAATTTGAAAGAGCTACAGAGTGTACTGGGAAAAATCAACTATTATCACAGATATGTGCCGCATGGCTCTTCCATTTCGGCTCCGTTTCATTGCTTACGCCGTAAAGGTGTTCCGTTCGTCTGGACGACAGAAATCGAACACGCCTTTCGCCGGTTGAAATCGGCGTTGCTTTCCAATACTTGCCTTACGCCATTCCATCCCCAGAAGCCCCTTTTGTTGATGGTGGATGCATCGGATTTCGGGATCGGTGCTGTGCTTGCACGCAAAGATGAATCGCACGATCGCCCTATTGCCTTTGCGTCCAAATTGCTCTCGTCTGCGCAAAGAAATTATTCACAGATCGAGAAAGAAGCATTGGCTCTCGTATTTGGTGTTACAAAGTTTCATGATTTCTTTTATGGTCGTCACTTTACCATAATCACAGACCACAAACCTTTGACATCGCTTTTTCATCCGACCAAGCCTGTACCTCCACGTACAGCGCAGAAATTCATTCGCTGGTCTATTTTCCTCTCGCAGTACTGCTACGATATCTTGTATCGGTCCACTGCTAAGCACGGAAACGCCGATGCGTTGTCCCGTTTGCCTGTTGCTGAGGATAGAGCATTCGATTCCTCCGAACTTGCTTGCATGTTCATTGATTCGGAAACCGATGACGTGGTCGAATCGTTTCCAATTGATTTTCGTCGTGCAGCTACAGCCACAGCTGCCGACCCTGCCCTTGCTACCGTTATGCGTTTTGTTGCTACGCAATGGCCCTAGTCAAAGTCACGGATCGGGGATCCGTTGGTTCGCCAATTTTTTGCTCACAAGGAGAGACTTTTTGTTCGATGTGGAGTTTTGCTGTTGCGTTCTGATAACGATCAGTCCAGGGTCGTGGTCCCACGTTCGTTACAGTCCTCTGTCTTACAGCTTCTCCACCAAGGACATTGGGGTATAGTGAGAACGAAACAACTTGCTCGTCGGCACTGTACTTGGTTCGGAATCGATGCCGCGATTACGAATATGTGCTCTTCTTCCATGGTGTGTGCCGAACAACAATCAGCATCACTGCGGAAATTCTTTGCATGACCAAAAGCCACTTTCCCTTGGCAACGCTTACACATCGATTTTGCTGGTCCATTCTGGTATGATCGATGGTTGGTTGTGGTACATTCATTCAGTAATTTTCCTTTTGTTGTCCGGATGTCTTCCACGACGTCATCTGCCACCATCCAAGCGTTATCTGGTATCTTCTGCATTGAAGGTCTTCCACAGACTATTGTTTCCGACAATGGCCCACAATTCATGTCCGCAGAATTTCAGTCATTCTGCAAGGCCAATGGTATTCAACATCTGACGTCCGTGCCGTTTTCGCCACAGTCAAACGGTGCCGCTGAACGATTGGTCAGGACTTTCAAGTCACAGATGTTGTAGTTAAAAGAGTCGCATTCTCGGGAGGACGCGTTATTGCTCTTTTGGTCCTCGTATCGCTCTCAGCCCCGAGATGGTCGCTCGCCGGCTGAGTTGCTCCACGGTCGCCCTCATCTAACCTTGATGTCTTTGCTACATCCGCCGCATCAGGTTCCTGTGCAGCGGCAGGCACCTGCTTTTGCCCCAGGCGACGTTGTCTACTACCACCACTACCGAGGTTCACGGCGTTGGCTCGAAGGGCGCATTCTTCGCTGCCTCGGACGCGCTATGTATTTGGTTTTGGGGGCCTCTGCTGAGGTGCGCCGGCATCTCAAGCAGCTGCGCCTCTGTCGTCGCACGGGATCTGCCGCTCCCCGTCTGATTTCAGCGACGGTGGCGTCCGGTCGGCGTCCCGGGGACCCATCTACTGGCTCGCCTCAGCCCCTGGTGTTACCGACGCTGCCTTCCATTTTGCCCCATGGCGACGCGCCGCCGCCGCCGCCGCCGCCTGTTCTACCGCCGGCGACGCCCGCAGTGGACACTTCGCTGCAGCGGCCGAGCGCCTCCCCGGGTCACGCGCCGCCGATCGCTTCCCGGGACTAGTTGTCCTCCGACATGGAACTCTTGCTCGCTCCGGACCATGTGTCGTCTTCCCCCGCCCCGGCCCGATGGAGGTCGGCCCTTTGGCCCCTCCTGTCTCTCTACGGTCGCATACACCGCATGTTGGCGTGCACCCTGGAGCAGGTTTTCAGGCGTTTGCTAGCTCCCCGCGGTCCGAATGGCAGGGTGCGGGTGGCATAGCCTCGCCTGTTGTTAGGCTCCCCACCCCGTCGCATACGTCAACATGGGGTCCTCCCCACGGCGGGCGGAAGCCTTATACCACAACCGTACGCCGATTTGCGTGGGAGGAATGTGGTGTCACCGCCAGACACCACACTTGCTGGGTGGTAGCCTTTAAATCGGCCGCGGTCCGTTAGTATACGTCGGACCCGCGTGTCGCCACTATCAGTGATTGCAGACCGAGCGCCGCCACACGGCAGGTCTAGAGAGACTTCCTAGCACTCGCCCCAGTTGTACAGCCGACTTTGCTAGCGATGGTTCACTGCCTACTTACGTTCTCATTTGCCGAGACGATAGTTTAGCACAGCCTTCAGCTACGTCATTTGCTGCGACCTAGCAAGGTGGCATTATCAGTTACTATTGATATCGTGAATCATGTACCGTCAAGAGCGACGTTCACCATTAATGGATTAAAGTTAAGTATTCCACCAGCTACTTCCGTTTTTCTAAATTCTAAATTCCTTGTCCTGTTCCAGACTTCCCGCCAGCCTGCGTGAGCTAAAACGCGTGCATTTCGGTCTCCTCTAGTAACACGGTGTTGGCTCTCCTGCCAACCTCCACATAGAGCAAATGCATTGAATCTGTAGAAAATTTGGTTGTAACTGACTCGGCGCAATCGAGTACAGTACTATACTGTCTGACTAATGTGCTGTTCTGTACCATACATGAGAATAATACTCACAAAGGACTTTCTCTATCCTCCCAAGGGACATCTAGCACACAATATAGCGGAATGGGGATGATTATGTGCCGTCATCGTGGATCTTTAAGAGCACAAAGGAAGTGTGATAGACGCAGCAAGGTGGTTGGTTTGTTGTCATTTCTGAAGAATCTATATAATGTTGTTACAAAATATCGGTAATATAACTTGCATCGAATATGTTATGCCCTTTAGCAGGATGAATCTAAATGTGCTTACATCCCGTACAGAATCGTTTTGAGATGAGATTTTCGCTATTTGTGGAGATATAGCACTGTCGATAATAAGGTACAAGCGGTTGAAATCGAGACTTTACGATTGGTAATACGCATGCATAGTCTCTACGTGTATGTGTGTAGAGCCGTCAGCAGGTTACAAGAAACATCCTCTTCTTGTCTTTTGTCTATCTGTGACTGATATCCGCAGACTGGAGAAAATGGTTCAAATAGCTCTGAGCACTGCGGGACTTAACAGTTGAGGTCATCAGTCCCCTATAACTTAGAACTACTTAAACCTAACTAACCTAAGGACATCACATACATCCATGCCCGAAGCAGGATTCGAACCTGCGACCGTAGGGGTCGCGCGGTTCCAGACTGTAGCGCCTAGACCCGCTCGGCCACCCGAGTGGTAGGGGGGAAGATGATTAGTTGAGCTCCTATCGAGGAGGACACAGGTGCAGCTGTCGCTCCCTGTATCATCTTTTGGGACGACGTTTTTCCCCAGTATATGTGTTGCAGTACGAGTACTGCTTTTTTTTCCATCAGTTGTGGTAGCGGATATTGGGTTCGATTACCTGGACTACATGGTGATTGTCGAGCAGGCTTCTGTAGGGAACTCCGACGTCAAACAGCAAAAGGTAAAGTGCTCGGCTGTATGTTTACAGGTAATACACTTATTACCAGCAGCATCTCGTCAATTTAACACCGTTACTACCAATTAAGAAAGATAGTAAATCCCACACCACCTTTTTTTCCCACCAGCTTGTAGGTGAAGGGTACAGTTTGAGTACGTCTGCCACTAGTTTCGAGTCGTATTGTGAAATTTTTTTCCGGCAGAATAACACCAGTTGTATGGTATCTTCAATGTTTGATCTTTATTGCGATTTTAGACACTCCTTGTGTAGCGCCATGCCGGCCGGGGTGGCCGAGCGGTTCTAGGCGCTACAGTCTGGAACCGGGCGACCGCTAGGGTCGTAGGTTCGAATCCTGCCTCGGGCATGGATGTGTGGGATGACTAGGGTCATACGCACGCATTTCAAAACTGTTGAACACGAAGACAAAGACAGGAGTTAAAAACGACTACTCGTCAATCCCAATCGACGGAAGAGAAGACAGCTAAAACCAGGGACGTGGAGAAACGTCTGTAACATACGCCATAGAGAAACGGAGGTCCAGAGCTAAAAATTAAATGGCCTTCGCCATATTGCTACGACGGTTAAAAAGTAAAGCTCAGTCTACAGCCTGCACGTCGTTCGCTAAAACGACCGACAACTCAGATGGCAAACAGAAACGGGAACGTAAGCGGTTAAAAAAAAGGCATTCCATCAGGAAATGGCGGAGAGATAAAACTTGGGCACAAGGCGCACAAAGCGGTGGGGGAGCACGACTTAACAAATGGCGATGGCTAAAAAGACAGTGTCCAATACGCAGCCTAGGTGAAATGATGTCGTCGCGCCGAGGGGTCCGAGAGGAGGTCGTCCAAGTCGCTGGGAGATGCTTAATAACCCGGAGCTTGTTCCCATGAATGGAGGACCAGTGGTGATGCCATATTGATACCACCTGCTCACAGACGGCATCACAGAGACCGTCAGAGGGAGTGTAAGAACTAGCGGGCTTCGATTCCCGGTGGGGTCAGGGATTTTCTCTGCCTCGTGATGGCTGGGTGTTGTGTGCTGTCCTTAGGTTAGTTAGGTTTAAGTAGTTCTAAGTTCTAGGGGACTGATGACCATAGATGTTAAGTCCCATAGTGCTCAGAGCCATTTGAACCATTTGAAGGTACGAGGACTGCAGCCGTGGCAGCAGCGTCAGCGGCCTCGTTTCCTGTCAGGTCGACTTGACCAGGAACCCACATAAATATCACAGTAGCTCCATCAAGACTGAGCAAGTGACAGCCGTCCTGGACCCGCTGCACTAAGGGATGGACGGTGTACATCACACAGAGGCACTGAAGGGCAATGATAGAGTCTGAGCACACGAAGCAGCTGAAAAGCCTGTGTTGCCGGATATAAAGTGTGGCCTGATACAGAGCGAACAGCTCTGCTGTAAATACTGATCAGTGTTTCGGAAGCCGATACCGGAAAAAGTTGGCGCCAATGACGAAGGCACACCCGACACAACGGTCAGTCCGAGAGGCATCAGTGTACATAAAGATACTATCGCTAAGTTCCATGCCGAGGTCGTGAAACTGAAGGCGATAGAGCGAGGCTGGAGTAGTGTCCTTAGGAAGCGAATGAAAGCCAAGGTGAACACGGGCAGCAGCACGAAGCCACACCCACCGGGAAAGTTGCAGGTAGCCTGAAGTTAAGCAGCCGGAGCAAGAGCCGAAATCAAACTCCAGGAGGTAATACAGAAGAGTGACGTGCCCCATACTACAGATCAAAGGAGTCATCGAAGAAGGAGGCATAGGATGGGTGCAGACGCATGGCAGACAAACGGCATGCATATCTGCCGGGGAGAAAGTCACGGCAGTAGGGCAGCAGTAGTTCGGTAGCTTCGGCATCCAGCTCTCGACCGGGCTAGTGTAAGTGTCGCCAGAAGCCAAACGGATGCCATGATGGTGGACATATTGAGGCAGTGTAAGATGGACAGACGTGCAGATGCATAAACGAATCATCCATAGTCAAGGGACTGGTACAAGCGACGGGGAGTGGTTCGATCTGCATCCCAGAAAGTACCACTGAGGACACGCAGGACATTGAGGGACCGTATACGGTGGGCTGCCAGGTAAGGACACGTGGGAGGACCAAAAAAGTTTCCTATCGAGCATGAGCCCCAGGAATTTCGTAGTTTCAACGAATGGAAGAGGAACAGGCCCTGGATGTAAAGACGGTGGAAGAAACCAACTGCGCCGCCAGAAATTCATACAAACGGTTTTGTCAGTGGAAAAACGAATGCCATTTCCTATGATCCATGAGTAAAAAGGATCGAGACATCGCTGAAACCGCCGCTCAATAAGACAAGTCCGTGGAGAACTGTAATAGATGACAAAATTGTCAATGAAAAGGTAGCCGCAGATGCCCGGCGAGAGGCGGGCCATTATAGGGTTAATAGCGATAGCAAAGAGGACGACGCTCGGGACGGAACCCTGAGGCACACCGTTTTCCTGGATATAGGTGTCCTAAAAGGCCGAACAAACGAGAACCTTGAAAATTCGGTCTTTTAAAAATTCCTGAAGGAAATGGGCAGGTGGCCACGGAAGCCTCATGTGTAGAAAGAATGGAGGATACCGGTAATCCACCAGGTGAAGCAGGCTTTCTCCAAATCGAAAAACACTGACACAGTCTGGGATTTCCGCAGAAAACCGTTCATGACAAGGGTGGACAAAGTGACGAGATGGTCAATTGTAGAACAGAGCGCTCGAAATACATTCTGTGTTGTGATTAGTAAGTTGCGAGACTCGAGGCACCATACTAGCCAGGCATGAATCACACGTTCCATCACCTTCCAAACACACCTGGTGAAAGAAACGGGGCAGTAGTTAGAAGGAAGGTGTTTGTCCTTACCGGGCTTAGGTATAAGTATGACAGTGGCTTGACGCCAGCGTCTAGGAAACGTGCCCGCTGCCCAGATGCTGTCATGTAGAAGAAGGTTTAATTAGATGAATGACGAACACTAACTTCACTTAACGAAGGTTTATTCAGCACTTGCACATACAACAGCGCGGGGCGAACTGCCTCCGGCCAGAACACATACACTATATATACGACTACAGAAGATACCAGTACAATTATTCTTGACATTTGTGGATACTTCTAGAATGTACTAGAACCGAATATCGAAAATAAAACTGTACAGTCAAGAAGAATTTTGAACTCATGAGTCTCCACGCAACAGTTTAGTACCATAACCACTACACCACGGTGCTACTCAGCTTCTTCTGCGATGTCGCTCCCTCCTTAAGGGAACAGCGTCTCGGTGTTATAGTCTGTCGGTAAACTGAAGAGCGAGCAGGCGAGTCCCCACTCTGCCTACCCAGCTACGTCACGAGGCGCTTCCACAGGCTGTTTCACAACTTAGTACCGGTCCTGCCGCAGCGCGCGTTTTAAATTTTTGTCGACGCCGTGTACAGATACGTCCTGGCAGCGTTTTTTTTTTTTTTAGACAAATGCGTTAAGACCATAATGAATCCAAAAGACAATAGCTTCTTTCGAAACACAACAGAACCGAATGCCTGTTCATGTGAATGTATGTACCCTCTACTGCTATTCGTAAAACGAACCCCGTATGGTGCAATCAATCTGTAGAATTTAAGCCTTGTTCTTACTTTATGTTTCTATTAAAAGCTAGAAATTTCCAGGTAAATCCCATTTTACGCTGTGTCTTACGTAAAACATCTTTCTGCCAAAGAAAACAGATTTTTTTTGACGGCAGTAAGAAATGTCCATAATGTCGTCATTATTTTTTGGTTTATGTGAAAGTCCTCCATCGTTTGTCGAATGACAGATTTTGTGAAACTGCCTATAACGAAGAGTTTCCTCCCAAAATTATCAGTTTTCCTTCGTGGCGGTTCCAGTAAACCACGCGGTTTATTTTCGCGTTTCTTCCTTATGCGTCCTATTGTGGCGAGGCTGACGTTTGCATAAATTGCAGCCCTCTGATTGGGACTGGTAATATTAGCCCGTAGTTCTTTTGTGCCGCCTCTTTAACACATGATGTTGTAACATTGCAGACAATCGAACCCTCGTTACTCCATAAATACCTCGTCTTCTCCATATTTCTGCACATTTTCTTGCAATGCAGGGCGATTATCCATCACTTCCGGATTCCGAAGTTTGTCAGTAAGCATACAAAATTAACTGTCTGACACTGGCAATTAAGATCCCACGAACAGAACGACGTGTATCACTGCTCGCTGATCTACACCGCTAGGCAGGTAACGGGCCACTGATTTTGGGTGCCCCTGTAGGCCAGTGGCAGGGTTCTTCTGGGAAAGGCCGCTTCCCCCACCTAAAGCACTGCTCGCTCTTGAGTTTACAGACAGACTATACGTCCTCCTAGTCCAGGAACGAGTCATCGGTCCTGCATACTCCTACTCCAGATGACTGATTCTCGCCCTGGTGGTGATCTTCTTAAAACTTTTTTGTCGCTACGCTCTTCGTCACCTTTCCGTTTGTTGCCTGTCACTGGAGCTTCGAATTTACCCTGGATTGCAGGATCCTTATAGGGATTCATTCGAAGGACGTGGACCGTAACTCTGATCTTTCGTCGTCTTGTGTCGGGGCCGAAATCTTCAACATAATAGGTAGCATCAGACAACTGTCTTACAACCTTATAAGGTCCAAAGTAGTGACTGAGGAGCTTCTCAGAGAGACCAACCTTCCCAACAGGAGTGAAGATCCAGACGAGGTCACCAGACTTGCGGACAACAGAGCGGTGGCTCGCGTCGTACCTCCGGCGATCGTTTTCTGGAGCCTGCATCGTGCAGAGTAGAGCTAACTGCCGGTTCACAAATGGCCGATGTAGTCGTCGTCCGTGTCATCAGGATGTAACGGAAACACAGTGTCCATCGTCGTAGTCGACTCACGCCCATGCACCGGGAAAAATGGCAAATCCTGTGGTGTCTTGTTTGGCGGTGTTGTAGGCAAACGTCACGAAAGGTAACACCTCATCCCAGTTGCTCTGCTCAACATTGACGAACATTGATACCATGTCGGCCAAGGTCTTATTAAGGTGTTCAGTAAGCCCGTTAGTTTGCGGATAGTAGGCAGTTGTCATGTGATGAATAATGTTGCACCGACGGTTTATCTCTGTCACAAGATGCGATTGAAAAACTTTCCCTCGATCCGTAATTGACTACCTTGGGGCACCGTGTTTTAAGACAATGTCTTTCACGATGAATTTTGCTACCTCGGATGCTTCGGCTGTTTTCACGGATTTTGTAATGGCATAGCGTGTCAGATAATCAGTGCAAACAATAATCCATCTATTGCCACTAGCAGACGGAAATCATCCGAGGAGGTCAATCCAAACACTCTGGAAGGCGTTTCGGCTGGTGGAATTGGTATGAGTCGGACAGGTGGTTTCTGAGGAACTGCCTTTCTCCTCTGGCACTATCGACAGGGTGACACATAGTGACAGACACTCCTAAATAAACCTGGCCTGAAAAATCTCTTGCGGATCGTATCCTATGTCTTAATAAATCCTAAATGTCTGGCCTCAGGTGTGTCATGGAATTTCTGTAGAACATCTAAGCGCATGTGTTCAGCAATCACTAGTAGCCACCTCTTTCAAATCGGATAAAAGTTTTTCTTGCAAAGTAATCCATTAACTACCTTAAATTGTCCTTTCACATCCTCTGACCGATTTAAGACAAGTATAATTTGTGATAGCTTAGCGTCCTTCTTCTGCTCAGAAGAGAGATCCTGGAGTGCAGCGAGACAGTCACTATCTTCATCAAAGTCTTGATGGTCTTGCACAGGGTTTCTTGAGAGACAGTTGGCATCTTGGTGTTTTCATCCACTTTTGTACACTATGATAATATCCTACTCTTTAAGACGTAGTTCCCACCTGTCGAGTCGTCCTGTTGGAACCCTAAGACCTGTCAACCAACAAAGTGAATGATGGTCTGTAAAAACTGTGAATGGCCTTCCATAAGATACTGTCGAAATTTGCACATGGCCCAGATCACAGCAAGACATTCTCTCTCTGTAGTTGAGTAGTTTATCTCGGCTTTTGTAAGTGTCCTAAATGTCCATCCTAAATTTTCACCAGAACAGCATCTATCCTATACCCGATGGCATCTGTGTGTAGTTCTGTAGGTGCTCTCTCATCATACAAACCAAGTACAGGGTCAGTCGTCAGAGCTTTTCGCAGCACATCGAAAGAATCTTGTTGAGCACCACCCCAGATAAATTTAGCATCGGCTTTTAACAACTCTGGGAGTGGCCTGGCTTTGATACAAAAGTCTTTGATAAAATGACGGTAACACGAACATAATCCAAGGAAGCTTCTCACATCTCTAATACTTTTAGGAATAGGAAAGTCCGTTATAGATCTCACTTTTCCTGGGTCTGGCCGCACACCTTCGTTTGACACAAGGTGTCCAAGTATTTTGATTTATTTTGCTCCAAAGAGACACTTCCTTGGATTAAGTTTCAGTCCGCCTTGTTGGAGTTACTTAAGGACAGCCCTCAGTCTTTTTATATGTTCATCAAATGTTTCTGAGAACACTATAATGTTGTCTAAATAAGAAAGACACATCGTCCACTTCAGGTGCCCTAGATGATTATCCATCATCCTTTCAAAAGTTGCTGGTGCATTACACAAACCAAGCAGCATTGCATTAAACTCATACAGGCCCTCAGGGGTGATGAATGCAGTTTTCTCACCATCAGCGTCCTCCGTTTCGATTTGCCAGTATCCCGAGTACATGTCCATGGTTGAGAAAAACGTAGCCGTCTTCAGAAAATCTAGTGTATCGTCAATGCGGGGAAGAGCGTAAAAGTCATTTTTAGGTATCTTATTAAGCTTCCTGTTGTGGTGTCACCGCCAGACACCACACTTGTTACGACCTAGCAAGGCGCCATTCACATTTGCTTTTTATCAATGGATGCCTGTACCGTCAGACCGATGTTCACCAATTATGAATTAAAGTTAAGTATTCCAGAAGCTATGTACTATTTTTGGCTACTATAATTCCTTGTCATTTTCCAGACCTCACGCCAGCCTGCGTGAGCTTAAACGCGTGCCTTTCGGCTACCCGTCCTAGTGGATTGGCTGTCGGGTCAGTCCACTACACCTGTAATCAACACAAAAGCACCAACTGCCATCCGTCTCCCTGACGAGGCCCACTGGTGACGACTATTGGCTCTGCGAAGTCTGAACGACGTCATTCTTCTTCATTTTCTCTAGCTCGTCGCGAATTATTCGACGTTCTGTTGCTGACACATGGTATGCTCTCTGGATTATTGGTTGATGGTCTCCAGTGCTGATCCGGTGCTTCACCATCGATTTGTCCAATTTACTCTTCACCTGTGGAATGAAGCATTCATAGAACTCTTGAAGAACGGCAAGTAGCTTTTTCTGTTGTTCCTTAGTGGAATCTGGTGATAGTCGAGCTAGAAGATCTTGTCTCGAAGTGATAGCGCTAATTTCGCCCACAAACTCTGCCTGGGAGGTTTCTATGACACTCAGATGTTCTTCAGTTAACGGCTCAGCGTTTGCTACGCACATTCGTCTTGGAAGGATCTTCAGTTTTCGGCGACAGTTAACTATCCACAATTAACCGAATCCTTTCTTAAATTAGACGACAGAGGTTGGGATGACCAAGTTATTCTTCGGTGGTATGCTTCTCTTACATTCCACTACAAGATCCATGGGTTGATGCATGGCATGACACTTTACAGTTACCTTTCGAGCGCTGACTGAAGAATGATCTACATCTACATCTACATCCATACTCCGCAAGCCACCTGACGGTGTGTGGCGGAGGGGATCACTTCATCCAGCACACATAGTCTCCACACACTCGTATGCGCATCTTCCTGACCACAGTATCTTATCTCGTCTAGCATAATCTTCGAGCGACCACAATCTGTAAGTGCCTGAGAAGCTTTCAAAAAGTCCCATCCGAGAATGACGTCGTGAGTACACTCTTGTAAGACGATGAATTCTAAGGGCCACTTACACCCACAAGAGTGGTACATCCTTCTGTACGTTTTACATATTTCCCATTAGCTACCTTCAGCAGAGATGTTCTGTTGTCGGCGAATACGGTTTTCTGAAACTGGCGACGGTACTTCTCCGAAATACTGAATATGATGCTCCAGAGTCCAAAATAGCTTGCGCTGGTCTGCCATCCATGAGGATATCGACGTAGTTTCCATCATTTTTGTAGCGATAGACAGCGGAGGATTTTTCTCTTCGGTGGCCTCACCTCCAAGGAAGGTCGCACCCTTTGGTTTTCCAGGTTGCGTCAACTAGGTGATCGGCTGGAGCTTCTAAACGGCGATGGAGACCTTGATAGGCGTCTTGGGGAGCGTCCTCTACAGCCCCTAGCTTGCGGTAATGGTGACCTACGTCGTCCTGCATCCACAATTTCTTGTTCATCTTCGTCGTCCCGAAGATGACGTCGACTGAGATCGGTCTGCTGTCTTCTGGCGCGGGCGTCATCAAATATCCGCCGCCTATCTCGACAATAGCGCACCACATGTCCTGGTCGTCCACAGTGGAAACATACTTGATGATTATCCTGGGTCCTCCAGGTGTCAATCTTCCTCTTGCGGCATTTAAGGAACGTAACTCCGCCTGGGTCTCCACTTTTTCACCGTTTTAAAGGGAAATGAAGGACGAAAGTTTGGGTTCAATGTGTGTTCCACTTCCTCCATTGTGACCTCTTGAAGCGTCTCGGTTTTTTGCTCGCCGTGCAATCCAAGTGCCTTCGGAACTTCCTCTCTCACTATCTGACAAAGAAGACTTGTGAAATCAGTTCCTTCGTCCAATCACAAACGTCGATACGATGTTTGGAAGCCGTTCAAAGTTCTTGCGTGTAATTCTTTTTTGATACATTGTCTCGATATACTGGCACCATTTTATTGAGTCGTCTGCTGTGGAAACCTCCTTCAGGAGTAGGGCTTGGTACAAGTTCTCAGCAACATCCTTCATGAGATGTGCAACCTTATCTTCCGCCTTCATTCTAGGATCCACTATTTTACACAGTTCCAAGACGTCTTGAATGTAGGATGCTGTACTTTCTCCTGGACGTTGTGCCCTGCACTTTCATTTACCTTCAGCCTTGCACTTCTGTCGTTGTGTGTCACCGAAATACTTGCGCATTTCCGCCTAGAATACTTCCCAGCATGTGAACTTCTCCTCGTTGTTCTCTACCATTGCTTGGCAGTGCCCCCCAAGTAGAAAAATACGTTAGCCAAACACACGGTGTCATACCATTTGTTAAATTTTGCTATACGCTCATATACCTTCAGGTACTTTTTATCTTGACCATCGTCACCAGAGAACCCGGAAGGATGTCTCATGTGGTGACACACAGTTGCTGTCATCGTAACGTCCTCTTCTTCTTCTGTCTCCGATTGATTGCGATCTGTTGAATATGGCCCGAACTCGGGTTTCTCGCCACGTAAACGGCGGCTCTGTCGTGGCCTGACGGGAGCCACTTTGTCGTGGATAATGTGCGCTATCTCTCGTTCCGATACCCAGCGCCTCCACGAGAATAATCTCAGGTAGAAGAAGGTGTCATTAGATGAATGACGAACACTAACTTCACTTAACGAAGGTTTATTCAGCACTTGCACATACAAGAGCGTGGAGCGAACTGACTTCTGCCAGAACACATACAGTATATATACGGCGACAGCACATTCCAGTACAATTATTCTTGATATTTGTGGATACTTCTAGAATGTAATCTAACTTTGAATATAGAAATTAAAATTGTACAGTCGAGATGAGTTTTGAACTCAGTACCCTCCATGCATCAGTTTAGTATCACTACCGCCACACCAAGGTGCTTCTCAGCGTCTTCTTCAACAATATTAAGCAGAAAATGCTTGCCTGCAAGATAAAGTTGCTGCAACATCTAAATGGGAACAGCTTCTGGCCCTGGGATGGAGGATCTGGATCAAGTGAAAGCATAATCTTGCTCCCTCTTAGTAAAGGCGGCATTGTAGCACTCACGATTCTCAGAAGAGAAATCAAAGTGCCATTGACTAAGCGAGAGCAGGATTCACATGGCCAGTAATTGCATCAACATCTTTCTGAATAATAAACGGATTTGCCGTAGTGAAGAACTGACCGTCTTCAGCATGTGAAACCACGAAGAGCCTTGGTGCAGCTGGGTGGGTGTTTGAATGGTTAACCTCATTCCGTTTACGTTTCGTAGCCGTTGACTGTGAAGACGATCGGGTCATTGAGAGAAAATCTCTCATGATCGCCAGCGTCTCCTATGGCGCGCTCCTTCAAATTGGAGGATCCCTTCAAAAGCGGGCGCACCCGCATTAGGTTATTGTTCACACCTGAGGTCACACCTCCCGAACACCCGACAGAGGGACCAATCGGCAATTTGGGAAGGTAGCAGTTCAGGCGATCACTCCTCCTTGGTCCTGGCCTGTACCAGGGGGTACATGCGAAACCTACCTGTCGACCCGGGGCGGGGAATTTGCGGTATCCATCACCTGTTACGCGTCAGACACGTGGATAGGAGAAGGTGAACGAAGAAAGAAAAAAGGAACACGGCGAGTATTATGATACTGACTACCGAAAATGCAGAATAAGTTTTCAAAACCAGCCCAGACCTGTTCGACAAGGGAGGGGAAGAAGAACAGCAGGAGGATAGACATGCAGCGTGGAAGTGAAAAGAAGCTGCAAGGCAGGGGCCCCATGGTAGCCAGTCCGCCGCTCGTGGTCTCGCGGTAGCGTTCTCGCTTCCCGAGCACGGGGTCCCGGGTTCGATTCCCGGCGGGGTCAGGGATTTTCACCTGCCTCGAGATGACTGGGTGTTTGTGTTGTCCTCATCATTTCATCATCATCCAGGAAAGTGGCGAAATTGGACTGTGCAAAAGATTGGGTACTTGTACGGGCGCTGATAACCACGCAGTTGAGCGCCCCACAAACCAAACATCATCATCATCCCATGGTAGCCAAGCACGCACCCGCCAAAGAGCGGTGAGCCCCCTAGGGGGATATGGCGTACTGTTTTTAGGCTATGTGATGTAGGCAGGAAGGGTGTTTTTAGTGTAAAAACGGACGTAAGGTAAGTGTATCGTATTAATTCAGGGATGTCACGTAGGTCTTTTCTCAGTAAACTAGCATTTCTTCGACTGTTCTGGCGGTGTATTTACTCCGATATGAGAATCGTTTTTGATTCAACGTCTCTCCTTCCTTCTGTCGGTAACCATGTTGGTTTCACTTCGTACCAAAATGATTCCACGTGAATGCAACGACTCCGACTGTTTCTCCTACCGCCAAACAGTTATATTCTTACAGTGTACGCAGTATGTTGAACCAAAGATGTTGTCGAAAATCTGCAATAATTTTCAAATTCAAGTTTGAAACATGTTATTGGCACGCGTCTTTCGTTACCTAACGAGATCTTTCAGATTTATTTTGTTCTGCTCATGTTAGGTGTAACTGAACTGAAACACGACAAAAATGCAAAACTGTCATGAAGAAGTTGTAAGGGTTCTCCGTCTTATCCTACAATACATACATGATGGCTCGTTCATCAAGACTACGGCTTCTACCGTTTCATCACTGATCCGGCCTTCCTTCTGTAGGCAGCCATGTTACTTTTACATCGTTCCGCAGTGATTCCACATGAATGTAACGGTTCCAATTGTTTCCACTTACTGCCAGACAATGAAGACCTATTAAAGCTACATTTGTAATTCATATTACATACGTTTGTTCGCTTGCAGTGTAAAGTTATGTGTGAACTGTATTTTATAAATTTTCTGAACGCAAAGGTCGAAATGATTTCAAAGTAAATAATAAAAATTTTCTTTTCATATTATAAACGCGTTGAAATATTGTTGCATAAATTAACTTATACGTGAAAACTGCTTTCGTTTACAAATGTAGTTTTATTAATCTACAGTGCCTGTCACACACATTTCATGGCTAACAATTCGTTCACTGCCTCTTGTGAAGTTGATGTTAACTTACGAGAAATATTACGCTGCTTCTTAAAATAGTTTTACAGCACAAGTGAGATTGAGTGTACTTAAATAGATCGTAGCTTTGGACACCAATTTTATTATCTTGATACTTAAAGAATGCTAAGAGCACATTTTACAGCTCTCACACAAAATAAACAACTTTCAAATATACATTTCGTGAAACAAAGATACTAACTTCTTATTCACTTACTAAATGGCATGATACATGTTATTAAAGCGAACTAATTTTCTATACTGAAACTGATGAGTTACTCTAGTTTTTACTATTTTAAATATTACAGCGAAGTTTTCATTGTTTCTCAATAATCATATCATCTGGCATGGTGAAAAAGCGTCGGGAAATTTAAAGTTTTTCGTTGAGTTCAAATTTCATGCCCTCGTTTCCAGTCGGCAACACAGCGGGTTTATCGTTTATTTCATTATCTGGACCTGCCCAGTAAAAAGTAAAGAGCACAGAGTGAAACGAAGCGTTGCTCTTCATTCCGGGACATTTGACATGACGCGAGCTGCCACTGTAGCCGACGCAGACAGGAATTCTGAAGCGCTAGCAATATGATGCTGGTACACATTCTAACTCGAGTATCCTGTGCAAACATGATGTACAGAAAACGAAGCTAGAACTCGCCATATTATCAGTCATGGGAACAGAAAATCTACAATGGTCTTTTCCTAGGGTATAATGTAGTAGCATTCTTTGTTGATGGGCAATAGGGTAAGTTAAAGCTGAATATTAAGACTTAAAAGTGATCATAACTGTGTAGTAGAACGGAATGATGTTGTTACATGGTTTTGATGACCTCCTACCCTGCCATTTGCATCACCAGGTACAAAACAGCACATTAAAATTAGATCTTCGTAAAGCTATAACACAATAACAAAATATCATTTTAGAAGGTGTAGATTGTATCCCTAATTATATTATGGGGAGAAATTTAATGTTATTTCTTTGGAAACTGTCACTAAATCAATTGTAACAGTATCGTAAAATAATTAAATAAAATACATAAAAGATGCTTATTGTAATAACCAGCTTAGAGTCTTATGAACTGTTACGTCTCGTACATTTTACCACTAACATATCTTACAAACTACCTGCATGGTGATTCTACCTGTTGAGAATACTGGCGTAGAGTAATTAAAGTTTATTTAGTGCCTTGATGAAGTAAATATTTATTTGTTAAGCTAAGCATCGGTACAATTACAGGCATGTAAAGTCTAGTTATAATTTATATAGTATAACTATACTAATTCAGTGATTATGTAGCGTAGAAACATTTAAAATCACTCTAGTGTCTTTGGAGTAGAAAGTTAGTTTAAAATGTATAGCGTCGTTTTATGAATTACACCACTGCTTTTTTTGTATTATATTGTACTGGTGTATTTTGAAATAGGGTTCACTATGCATGTTTCAACAATTGATTAGATCTAATAGATTATCTAGTAACTGTACTGCTATTTGTGTTTTGCCAGTTGTAAAAATTTAAACAGGGGAGGGGGGCTATTTAATTTTTTTTTCGAAGACTGAATTTCGTACATTTTATTATTTCATTTTATTTAACCGGGCAACGGCCTTGCCGCAGTGAATGCACAGGTACCCGTCAGATCACCAAAGTTAAGCGCTTTCGGGCGTGGCCGGCACTTGGATGGGTGACCATCCGGTTCGCCGTGCTCTGTTGCCATTTTTCGGGGTGCACTCAGCCTCGTGATGGAAATTGAGGAGCTCCGGTCAAAGAAAACCATCGTAATGACCGGGAGAGCAGTGTGCTGACCACACGCCCTTTCTATCAGCATTCTCAGCTAAGGATGACACGGCGGTCGGATAGTCCCGATGGGCCACTTGTGGCCTGAAGATGGAGTGCTATGTATGTATGTATTTTATTTAACCGCGAAACGTACCAGCTCATGTTAAACCTGTAATTACAGTTTTCAAATATTATCTTACTACACTTCATGCTGTTTTATCGAAACTGCAATCATAAGATTTTTTAGTTGGAAACCATGTAATTATAAAAGATATAACTTTTTTAGCCAGAATAAAAACGTGGTCCTTTACTTACTGTAGCTACAATGACGGATTAGTAATTGTAAATAATAATACTAAGCTCAGCTCCACATCCTTTGAATTTTTTTTATAATAATGTGATTGCGTGTGCATCATCATTTACTGTTCAGCATGAAGTGCTGCCAGCAGCAGCAGGGAAGAAGAGGACTATCGGTATGTATTATGTCAACCCATCACTAATTGTGCTTATGATGTTGATGATGATTATTATTATTAAGTGGGTATGCCAGATTATACCTTTTTGCTGTTGTTGTTACACAGCCACATTACATTTCCGACCTGTCAGACCTAATGTTATCGTAGTGCGGCCACAGCGGCAGCCTGAACGCAAGCCTTTCAGAATACTTCAGCGATCCGTACAGTTTAACTGCCAGTGGGTCGAAATGTGTAAATGTCGGCCTAGTACCTCACAGTGACTTTGATGTTGTGATTGTAATCTACTTAGAACATTCAGCGTCTTAGTACTACGGCGCAGTATTCATGACATGAGTCAGCGTATCTGTGTAGTATGATGGAGTTCATAGAGAAAAAGGTGACAACTGAATACACTCCATCACGTACTTCTACTAAAATTAGTACGCTAAAGGGTAAGGCATCAATTATCAACATGTATGTGGAACCAGTTCTTGAGTTAAAATCTGTGGGTGTAAGCATATACGTTAAACATACTTGTGTGGTAAAATTAAGTCATCCGTACAATGCTTTATTAATTCCTGCAGCCACTGGCGTCCACATCTGACAGGCGTTTTCTACAAATTTGTTGAGTATTTCGGTAATAACAGTGTAAATATAAAAAAAGGTGGAGAAATGCATCAATCCCTGTATTCCAAACATACCAGAGTGTGTAAGTGTTGATCCTGTAACTATAAAAACAGTGCAAGCTGAATTTATTGTGGGAATGCTTATGTATGTAATTGCAACTTTAGACTCGAATACGACTCAGGCTGAATTCAAACCATTTTAAAAACAGCTATTTGGATCTTTCTGTAAATCTGAAAGATTGCGTGTATAATAAAAAAAGTTCTATGAAGGTGTTCTTATTTACTTCCACCCTACAATAACTTCTGAGATTAAAGGATCAAATACAGCTATGACAAACGCTTCCTGTATCTATTCGACACACAGACACTCACACATACACACACGCATTTACACACACATAAATCACTCAAGCGAACAGTGTGAGACCAGGAGGGTCCCGACCCAGTCTGCACAGATGAAATGTTAGTCGTCATGACGTGACAGATCGACTTGGAGTTACAATGCGTTATGCACCGCATGGCCCCGGGATCAAAAGAATACTTGCTACACCATATGAGGAGACTGGTATAGGTAACTATGCTTTCAACTACCTAGTTTCAACTACTCTTCAAGGTCACCCAAATACCCATTTCCCCAATCGAAAAATCCTGAAAAGTCTACTATAAACGATGGTCTATTTATGTCTTTTGCATGGGAGAATGAGTGGTTGAGCTATCTATAAAAGTAACTGAAACTAGGTGCTGACAGCGTAGCGGCTCCCGCTTATGACCTATATGAGATCTTGGTAGCGTCGAAAATTGAGCAACACCTGCTTCCTGTCAGTGAAGTAACAACACAGTTCTTCAGGCAGTCTTAAATCATCGAACGATTCATAGTAATAGATTTTTTTTAAACATACGCAACCCCCTGAGAACCATATCCCCCCACAACATCTAAACTGACTATTCCACATTCTCTGGATTTCCACATCATCTTTGCAAATGTATCACATACAAACACGCGGCGAAATCTCGGAATTTTGAGTTTTCTGGCGAGTTTAAGCAAATTTATATTTGTAAGCGTCTGTCTGAAAGTATCCCTACGGGCTTTTTCTGTTTATGTATAACCCAAACCTTTTCCTCTGTGGTTTTAAATATTGTCCTTTACCGATAGTGATGGCGTCCATGCTCATATTATGTCTTTTAGCTTCTTGTAGTTTCTTCTCAGCATTTCGTGGATACTCTATTATTTCAGTTATGGCAGTGGCTCCCTCAGCTAACGAACCAATGACTGATAGCCCAGGAAAAGCGGGGATTGGAAACGGAATTATTCATCCAAATGTCTTTGGTATTGGCAGAACACTGCACGCTTTAACATATCTTTTCCTTCCTACTTTCTGCCTCAAGGCACCTTTAGCCTCTGTCACCCCGATTGGATGCAATTTTTTAAACATCCTTTAGGTTTTTTCTTCTTCTTTAGCGAGTGAAGAGCTGCATTCATCATTCAACTGAAGGTCATTGCAGCACACAAGTTTAAGCATCGACCACGAATGCAGCTATACGTTGCCCTGTACCAGTAGCCTTTCTTCGACATATCTGTCTAGCCTTATAGGCTAATAGTTGGTCTGCGATGCGACCTCTTTATTTGTGAGGTAAACAATATCGTGGTCCTAGCATGTGTCGTCTGGGATTTTAATTCCCTTATCATCATGAGCTATGCACGTCTTCATTTTCGTTCCGGGTCCACAAAAATTGAATCCAGGGATGTGAAATTCAAAAAGTAAGGTTTGGGGAATATCGCCCCCATCTTTGCTGATATGTTTCCTAGCACTCATATCATATTACTGCGTGGTTTTAGGCTCTTTTTTCCTATTATATAGCAAATTTCGAGCGTTCACCGAACTGCTGTGCTTTGATGAGAAGTAGAACCATTTCACTAATGTCTTGTTTCGTCAACGTCTGACTATGAGGTCTACAAGGAACGCGGCTGGTTCAGAGTTTTTCTGTACTTCCTCTGTCTGAAAGCTCCGTACAGTTTCTTCGTCATCCGTGTCCTTTAAAATATATGTTCTCGGATTTGTGTCCTGCACCTTGGAAATTGTAAATATCTCCATTCACCAGTTATGTAAGTAACACTTCCCAAACACAGATTTATATTTTGAAATACATACCAAATCACCTATGCTGAACTTCTGCTCGTGCGGATTCACCATCTTAATACAGTCGCATTCTGTATCTAGATGTCCATTGTCATAGACATCAATATGCGTCTTTTAATGTTATGGAGGGTAAGTTATTCCGTGGTTGGACTTTTGCCCTGCACTTCTCAATGTGCCGCTTGAATGACAGTGTCCTATCAAGAGTAAGTTCCGAGTACACTGGGAAAGGGCAGTGTGTTAATCTTGTGTCATTCCACCAAACATTCAATTCTCTCTACGCCTCTCTGTTGTTAAGATGGAATGTCTGGGTCTTACTTGGATTGGGTTTCAGCTGATTTTCATTGTAATAGTTGGTGAGTTTTCCAGATTCACAGCTAGTATTTCCTCAATATCCTAGTAGTTTGATGCCTGAACTGCTATTGCCATATCATCAGCATAAATGAAAGAACTTGAATGGGGACTAATAGGCTGATCATTTATATAAATATTGAATAACATGGGGGCAAGAAGACTGCCCTGGGGAAGCCCATTTTTTGTAGTCGCCATCTGCTTTTGTTACCCCGGAACTCAACAAAATATCTCCTGTTAAATATAACTGATTTGAGTACAGCAGTGAGTTGAGTGCTTTTTGTTGTTTTTTGCACTTTCGCAATGAAATTTCTGAGGTTGATGGTATCATATGCTGCCGTCAAATCTATAAACACCACCCCTGTAGCTAATCTTTTCTCAAACCCATCTTCAATATACTGGGTTAGGCTGAGAGTTTGACTGGTACAAGATTTGCCAGGTCTAAACCCTGCTTGTTCTTTTATTAGGATACCCTCAATCAGCTCTTTGAATCTGTTTAGTATCAGTCTTTCAAACAGTTTGTAAGTTGCACACAACAGAGACAATGGCCGATAACTCTTACGATCTTCTGGGTCCTTAACAGGCTTAAGAATTGCAATTATTTTTGCCTGCCTCCGGGTGTTAGAGATTCGTCCACTTGCCCAACAGCAATTCATAGCCACAATTTAGAGCGAACACCAAGATATATCAGCTGTTTATTTTTAATATCATCTATGCCTCGGGCCTCCCCAATCTTTAAAATTTTGATTTCTTCGTTCAGTTCTGATAATGTAAATGTGTGATGGAGTGTTTCATGATTTTCTTCTTGGGAAGCATTTAGTTTTCTCGTATGCCCTTTCTTCAGGCTGTGTTCCGCTTTACCGTTTTTCAGCAACTGTGAGGCTATTTGCGTTGCTGTAACGCCAACAAAGCCTGGTGTACCTGCAGATATGCCATACAGCTTTTTGAGCAGTCTCCACGCTTTCCGACTACTGTGGGTCGTGTTAATGCTTTCTACAACGTGTTGCCACTTCTGTCTTCTATTTTCAATCATTGTTGTTATGACTTCTTCGCCCGCCTCCATTGTTTCTGGGGAGAATGGGTTGGCATCATAGAGATCACAATAGGTTTCGTATTTATCTTTTGTCTCTTCGCTGTAGCTTGGAATGTACGATTTTCTGCATCCTCTCGGCGTACTCTGCCGTGCACAGTATTTTAAAGCTTTAGCAGGGTCACTGTAGTTTCCTGTAGAGGCTGAAGAAATGAAAGTTTGTTTTCCAATTCTTTCGAGAAAGCTTCCCAGTTAGCTTTTTGGAAATTGAATCTGTTTCGAGCGGGAACTCTGTTGGTTGTATCACTGGGTTGATTTTGCAGAGTATTGGCCGGTGCTGGGACTTTGGGATGGGATTCAATACGAGTTTTTGGCTTATGTTTGCAAGAGTATTGCTAGTGAAACATAGCTCTGGATTACAGACTCTTTTCCATCTGCCGCTGTTGAATGATGGAGGCTGTTTTGGATCGTGGATCAAATGGAGCTTGTTGTTTTCAGCCCACTGTTCCACTAGTTCCCCATTTTTGTTAGTTTGTGTTATATCCTCAGGCCACATTGTGACTATGGGTAAAATAAATAGAATATCATTTATTATTTGCGGGTATACTAGGGAAGTCATAAAGCGACGTCACACTAATACTATAGAATACTGAGTGGTGGTGATGTCTGCAAACATAATTAAACTATAGTACTTCCGTCGATAGGATAGGGCGCTCGTTTCAACACACACTTATGACGTGACATTCAGTAATTCTAGTATGTGCTGTGGTGTGATAACCTAACGGCTGTTACACATGAGATTAATTTTAAATACTGCATTGTGCTACGGGCAAATTATTTAATGAAAGAGCACTTGCCATGCTCGGATGTCCGTAATGTGTAAACATAACGCTACAATATACGAAATTTAGGTATAGCATTTCTTTATAAAATAACGTTTTCCACGCCGGACTACCATCTCTATCGGGCCCGCCCGGTTGGCCGTGCGGTCTAACGCACGGCTTTCCGGGCGGGAAGAAGCGCCTGGTCCCCGGCACGAATCCGCCCGGCGGACTTGCGTCGAGGTCCGGTGAGCAGGCCAGTCTGTGGATGGTTTTTAGGCGGGTTTCCATCTGCCACGGCGAATGCGGGCTGGTTCTTCTTATTCCGCCTCAGCTACACTATGTCGGCGAATGCTGCGCAAACTAGTTCTCCATGTACGCGTACACCACCATTACTCTACCACGCAAACATAGGGGTTACACACGCCTGGTGTGAGACGTTCCCTGGGGTTGTCCACCGGGTGCCGAACCACACAATAACCCTGGGTTCGGTGTGGGGCGGTGGAGGGGTGACGTGGACTGCGGTAGCCGTCGTGGGGTTGTGGACCATTGCGGCTGCGGCTGGGACGGAGCCTCTCCGTCGTTTCTAGGCCCCCGGTTCACATATAATACAATACCATCTCTATCGGAAGGAGGATCCTGTGTAAAAGAATATGAAGCACTGTCGAGTCGTGATTGGATATTACGCTAATATATACACCACTAATTCTGCTCCCGAGATTTTTTCTTTTCTTTTATTAATAACCGTTAGTATGGCAGTAGTGCAAGTGAGTAGTAGAATAATTTTCTTCTCAGCACCGTTCCGGAAGAGGAAGTGTTGCTGTCTGCCGTGCGTGCGGATCGGCTGCCATTGGCACATGTAAGCCGTCGCCTAAAGACTTTACGGGACTGGCTCTCAGAAGCAGGCCGCTGGGCGACTTACCCACATCGCGTGCGCTGCCCGCGTCTGTGCGGCTTCCATGCGACGCCGCAGCGAGTTTGCGGCGACGTGGCAGTCACGTGGCGTCGCTATTGGTTACGTTGTAATTAGGAGCATCACTTTTACATAGAGAAATAATGCATATTCAGCCTCTGTGTTTGGTTACATGGTAGACATTTTTGGAAGAAGTTCACTACCTGTAGATACTCTGGTTAGAGCAAGTGGTCACATCTCCGTCTGCTGTTCCCTAGACTGGTTCGTGCTACCCCCTGGTGCTATATTAATAGCTGCTATCCCCCCTACACTAGGGCCACCAGATCCACAAAATCTAAATATGAGACACAAATTACAAATAGAAATGAATCGACATTTTGTGGAGACTTCCTTTAATGCTGTCTCTATATAGCAAATTTGCTTTGTGTCGTCTCATTGTCATTGTAGGGTTGTACCATGGGAAGCGTCCGCCCCAGTAGCTGAGTGGTCAGCGTGACGGATTGCCGTCCTCCGGGCCCGGGTTCGATTCCCGGCTGGGTCGGAGATTTTCTCCGCTCAGGGACTGGGTGTTGTGTTGTGTTCATCATCATTTCATCCCCATCCGGCGTGCAGGTCGCCCAATGTGGCGCCGAATGTAATAAGACCTGCGCCAAGGCGGCTGGACCTGCCCCGCGAGGGGCCTCCCGGCCAATGACGCCAAACGCTCATCATCATCACCATGGGAAGCAAGGAGAGGATGTTGGTTTGTGGCCGGTATCCTATTCCTATACTAACTGCATACATTAACTGGGTTCTTTATTCATAAGAATAGAAAATTCCTTAACTCAAGATAATCCAGGTGCTGTGGTACAAACTCTCCATAATAGACCACGTTAGCTTCACTGCTGGTGAAGCAGAAGTTCGCTATGTACACTACTCTGGTCGCTAAGTACTAACTTACTCTGATCAAGCGGCTGAGATAACTGCAACTGCGACTCCCACTGGCCTGGAGCTGATGACTCGATTCGTTGACTCACTCGGTGACTGACTGGAACTGACTGCGCTCTCCGGTCAGTGGCGGCGATCTAAATATTTGCAGCGTAGAGATCGTTGGCGGATCGTTCCTTACGAGTCTGTCTTTGGCCTGTATCGATCTTCTCGCAACCTTTTTGCCACCTGGTCTGCTGGAGACAGTTTATGCCAGCACAATTTGTGTGAAAATATTTGTTTTATGCCACAACTACATACCTCACCATACCTTCTTGTTAAAACTCATACTAAGAAAAACACAAAGATACCTCACATTGCTAATCGAGTAAATATTTTATTGTTTATTATTGTCACAGGCAAACAAACGTGCAAAATAATTTCTCACATTGCTGTTTTAATTTCAAAACTGGAAACTCAGCTTTAATTTCGTCTGTAAATATACACTTTCCTTTTGATATTTCTGTGAAAGGCCTGCAAGATATAACGTCAATTCACGTAACTTGTGATCCTAACGGACTAAAACCCCGATTCTAAATGTGGCGACGTGAAGCTACAGGTAAAGCACAAAGAAAGTGGAAGTGACAAACTGCTCGTCGTGTGACACCATTGCATAGTACCAACCACAGAACTTCAAATATTGTGTCTCATTCATTTGGCTTAATCAAAGAGTGTATTTTCTTTATTCATTGCAGACATAGCACTGTGCGCCCTTCGAAACAGTACTCAGATTCACAGGCTATCTGGGACATCCGGCATCACCTCATGGATGCACTGGGTGTGGCGCTCGAAATAAATATGCCAAATAGATATCACGATCGTATACAGAGCTGCAAGATGGGCGTACTAGATAAGGTACACACAATAGCTGGTGTACCGACATCGAGACACGTCACCTTAAAAGTTGGGGTTTGTATACATGGCAAGATGAGTGGGATGCAGGTAACATGGGATGTAGACTGCACGACTTCCGCGCTGGAATAAGGGAGCAGTTGAGAATGAAACATATCGGTCCAGTAACCTACATTTCTTAACTGGACACTTAAGTCTGAGACAGGTACCTACATGACCATATGAGGGAGCAAGTTCCCAAGAACACGCTGTCTTCTCCTGCAGGCAGTACACGAACAATAGAGATACATTACACTTAGACTGCACAGAAAGGAACATACATATATACACAGCAATAAGAGCCAAAGAACAAAGGGCTCAATTAAATGCATTAACGAACAGTGGAAGATAACCGTACTGTGAGAATTAGACAAACTTTCTTACAATAAACTTAGCAGAGGATGCCAGATGAAAGTTAACCGTATTATTGGGGAGGAGAGAAGACTATGCGTTTGCCTGTACTTTCTTGAAACCCTCTGGCAACGCTCGTATTTCTGCTTTACGCAGCCCTCGTGATATTTTGTGGATTTTCTTGTTTCTATACTGGTCCACAACCAAGCGGAAACTGTCACCTGACATCGGAGTTAATAAAAGAGGTAGTCATTCCAACTAGCCCTGAATGGAAATGGCGCAATGGATAACTGGGTGAGGGATACTTGAGAGCGCTGCCTAGAGAACAGAGCGTGTCCTATTTTGCACGTTACTAAGCGAGGGGCTGAAGGGCTCACACGCTGATGTGTGGGTCCCCGCGTACTATATTTTTTTATTTTATCTTTAAATAAAATTTAGATTGACATCATTGTGATTTCAGGGTATGTTAAACCCTATTTATTTTAAACATAATTATTCCACTTTACAGCAATTACAGTAATTATTCCACTTTACAGTGATTACAGTTTTACAACGTATAGCTTGGCTGTCTTGTATGCTAATCTGCACGCACATTATTGTTTTACAGACAAGACGGAACTGCGTTTGGCCAAAATGTGTACCACCAACTTCTACCATTAATTTACATCGACCAGGGGACCAGAAACACAGGTGGTCGAAGGAGTTTAGCGGAGCGATATCTGTTTTGTGGCTATTTGAAACTCGTGCCCTCCGGAAACGACCGATCGACCACGTGGAATCACAGTTCATCCAACTACAAAGGGAGTGGAAACGGCAATCAACTTAACTATGCCGTGAGGCGCCGAATTACGATGTGACCATTCGATGTTAGAATTTGGCTACCCAATGATCAACCACGTTCACTGTTACTATCATGGGGCATACCACGTGTTCTAAGACCCCCTTCGCGCAAAGAAACATTTTTACGGTTCAATTTTTCGACCAAAATAAGTCACTCGCGTTTGAATATATTTCGTTGCACTCGATTTGCGCGATAGAATTTATACATTGGAGCTACTGATGACACATTGTAGCTTACGCCACCACGCGGCTGTGTACAAAGGATGGGAGCCTACTCTGTTTCAACACAAAATTTCCGAAATAAACGAGAAAGAAATCATTGCGTACATTCGTTTCCCTACATAATCTGAATCTTGAAATACAAAAGAATCAGTTCAAATATTCATATACCTTTCTTCCTGTGAACACTGAGACAGACGCACTGAGGGCACGTCTGCTCATTTACCCGTCTTCTGTAGAACTCTAGAATATGGCAGGCACCCGGAAGTCTTCCTGGGTCCTGGTGGAGGGGATGGCCGAACCACTTGGCCGTGAACAACTTCTCCACCCTAAATCTTATGATACCGGAACGTCTTTGACTTCGACCTGCTTGTGCTGTATCTCTGATCCCCTACCCAGGAGTAAGGTTGGCACTACTACACTGCAGAACTACTTCTGTTGTTTACCAACTAGTATTTGGCCACGCTTTATGGAAAGGTGTCAGGAGGATTAGGAATGTTCACGTCCATGATTTGCAATCAAGTACAACTAATACATGATACACGACATACATAAATATGTATAATGAAGCGTAACACATTCTCCATCTGTCCACATGGGGCTCCGCTGCACCAACGGCCGGCCGCGTCGTAAAATAAATTGGTAGCGGAGTTGCCTCAGTTTGTATTCCCGGTGCAAGCGAGTAGCGAAACCTGCTGCTTATGGAGCGGTAACTACTATACTGTTTCAACAGTATTTCGAAAACAACTCATGAGGACTACCTGCCGACACGACACAACAGACATGCATATATGCAACGCAAATTAAATTTATTTTTATTGTGACAGGCGGTCAACAGGTCGAAGAAACCATTCCGACTTATTCACTGCTGGTCATAATCGTTGATACCACTAACAAATCTCCCCTCTCTCTTATCATCTTTCTACATTCTCCTTAAAACAACGAAATTTTATTTATATTTCAGCCTTAAATTATTGTTGTTTGAAAAATTGTTATTCTTCGTCAGATGTTGCAGATAAAAACAAAACAGAAAGCTACAAAATAGATGACAAACCAAAACTGTAATACGTATGACTCGTTATAAAAACATCGGTTCCTTAAGTCTCTAATAAATAAATAAAAATTATACACTCCTGGAAATTGAAATAAGAACACCGTGAATTCATTGTCCCAGGAAGGGGAAACTTTATTGACACATTCCTGGGGTCAGATACATCACATGATCACACTGACAGAACCACAGGCACATAGACACAGGCAACAGAGCATGCACAATGTCGGCACTAGTACAGTGTATATCCACCTTTCGCAGCAATGCAGGCTGCTATTCTCCCATGGAGACGATCGTAGAGATGCTGGATGTAGTCCTGTGGAACGGCTTGCCATGCCATTTCCACCTGGCGCCTCAGTTGGACCAGCGTTCGTGCTGGACGTGCAGACCGCGTGAGACGACGCTTCATCCAGTCCCAAACATGCTCAATGGGGGACAGATCCGGAGATCTTGCTGGCCAGGGTAGTTGACTTACACTTTCTAGAGCACGTTGGGTGGCACGGGATACATGTGGACGTGCATTGTCCTGTTGGAACAGCAAGTTCCCTTGCCGGTCTAGGAATGGTAAAACGATGGGTTCGATGACGGTTTGGATGTACCGTGCACTATTCAGTGTCCCCTCGACGATCACCAGTGGTGTACGGCCAGTGTAGGAGATCGCTCCCCACACCATGATGCCGGGTGTTGGCCCTGTGTGCCTCGGTCGTATGCAGTCCTGATTGTGGCGCTCACCTGCACGGCGCCAAACACGCATACGACCATCATTGGCACCAAGGCAGAAGCGACTCTCATCGCTGAAGACGACACGTCTCCATTCGTCCCTCCATTCACGCCTGTCGCGACACCACTGGAGGCGGGCTGCACGATGTTGGGGCGTGAGCGGAAGACGGCCTAACGGTGTGCGGGACCGTAGCCCAGCTTCATGGAGACGGTTGCGAATGGTCCTCGCCGATACCCCAGGAGCAACAGTGTCCCTAATTTGCTGGGAAGTGGCGGTGCGGTCCCCTACGGCACTGCGTAGGATCCTACGGTCTTGGCGTGCATCCGTGCGTCGCTGCGGTCCGGTCCCAGGTCGACGGGCACGTGCACCTTCCGCCGACCACTGGCGACAACATCGATGTACTGTGGAGACCTCACGCCCCACGTGTTGAGCAATTCGGCGGTACGTCCACCCGGCCTCCCGCATGCCCACTATACGCCCTCGCTCAAAGTCCGTCAACTGCACATACGGTTCACGTCCACGCTGTCGCGGCATGCTACCAGTGTTCAAGACTGCGATGGAGCTCCGTATGCCACGGCAAACTGGCTGACACTGACGACGGCGGTGCACAAATGCTGCGCAGCTAGCGCCATTCGACGGCCAACACCGCGGTTCCTGGTGTGTCCGCTGTGCCGTGCGTGTGATCATTGCTTGTACAGCCCTCTCGCAGTGTCCGGAGCAAGTATGGTGGGTCTGACACACCGGTGTCAATGTGTTCTTTTTTCCATTTCCAGGAGTGTATATTGCGTATGACCACATTTATTCTCAATTTGCTAATACTGCACGTTACCCAAAAACACGCTGTTTCAAAACAAACGAGACGTTCAACGAAAAACGAGACTATATATGTGCCTTACGTATTTTTTCGGGGCAACTTGACACTTAAGTTAAATAAGGGACGGTCTCGTAAAATACCAGACGTTTGGTCACCCTACCTTATACCCAGCAGGTACTGAAATAGCCTGGTTAGGGCTACGCCCTATTGCTTGATCAATGGAAGCTACCCTCCCAGCTCCTACGATTCACAGCTAAAGGGAAAAAATTATAATTGTTAGTTAGGTATATTTTTTCTCGACTATAGTCTCAATTCTCACATGTCGGCTGTCTCGCATCGGGAAGTGTTGAGAGCTCACAGTGATAACATAAATTAGCATTTGGCTCTACACAACACATTAATGAATGCACCGACTCTTCCGTAAGTAGAAGTTGTTTATCTGCATAGTGGTTCATGTTCCAGTCTATTTCCATTTCCAGATGTATCTCCTGGAGCTCATTATAGTTCAGAAATTATTGAAGCAGTTCAAGACGTCTAGCAATGTTTTTATAGTCAGTGCCCAATACTTTACTGCTAATCGTGTTAAAGGCAATCATTCACCTAGAAGAGTAAATGGGACATTCTTTTTACCATGAAATCATTAAACTGTGTTATGGTAATATTTACCGCCATTTTTCAGAATATGTCATGACAACATTAATTTTTGATTTAAAAGTGTCGTATTTTCTTACGTACCATTGTTATTATTTACAAAAGGACCCAGTCCTTTATAGCAGAAAATAAATGAATTACACGCGTTTCTACAAAAATGGGCGCATTTTCACGCATCTGCATTTTGGTATGGTCTACCAATTTTTACGACCAATTTGCAATTTTCAGCCATTATACCAGTTTTAATATCAGTCTGCCAGTAACCTGCCAATTTTATGGCGAACTTGCCACTTTAATTATGGTCTTCGAATGATCCCTACTGGTCATTTTATGAAGAACAACACATATTGTAAGTGTATGGGAGGAAATCGGAGTATCTGATTTATTTATTATTTCTTCTTTAATAATTTCAGGCAGTCTTGACATCTTGGAGCTTGTGGATATAATTTAGAAGCAACGTGATCCTTTTTAATGAATATGCTGGAGTTACTGACCAATATATTTTGTAGAATTTCCTATGTCGTAAAAAAGTAACAGTTGAACCAAAATTCTAATTTCTCTTCAATCATTATTGCTAGGGAGACAATAGGATGGGAGCATATACGTATATATAAAACTAGAATAACGAAACAGCAACAGTATTTTCATCTCTGATTTATTCCAGAGGCAGCCGTTTCGGCATTCTATATCGTCATCATCAGGACCTCTAGGGTAACATAGTGGCTGAATGTATATTGCCACACAAAATATTATGTAAATGTGAACCAGTATCGGCACCAACATGTGTAACACAGCTATATACTCATAAGGAATCTGACTGTGGTATTAACGATCTGTGCTCAGATTGTTTGAGTATATAGGCGTGTTACATACACTGTAGTGGATACTTGTTCAGTTATGTATGATATTTTGTCTCGCAATGTAAGATCAGCCACTCTGTTACCTTAGAGGACCTGATGATGACATAATGGAATGCCGAAACCGGTTGCCTCTACAATAAATCAGAGATGAAAACATAGCTGTTGGTCCATTTATCACTGGCTATGTGCACTGCAATGTCCATTAATATTTACTGCCATATTCGCGGAATAGCCTACGATATCATCATTAATTTAAACACACACACACACACACACAAATACAACTACCCACGCACACAGTACCGTCAAAATACCTTATCTTATAAATTATGATAATATTTGCTGGCTGCATTTCTCATTCACTAATACAGGTATGTGCTGCAATGCACACAATAGTTTTTTAAATAATACACTGCTGATTGGACACACTATATACTAGCATTGGTGAGTACATATATTATGGCTCAGGTAGTGACAATCTAGCGCACATACTTTGTACATAAGCACAACACTCATCAATATTCATTGCAAAAACGTTCCCCGAGGTGTTCCGGCAGGTAAGTGCTGTAAGCATATAGTTCCTAAAACTATACGCATACTCACACCACCTGAGACAACCATTCACAGCAGTCTGAATGGCCGAGCTAGCGCACAAGAGGTGTCTAAATTTTGATTCCTGAGCATGAGTGCACTCCTCAGTATGCTAGATTTTGTATGTCTTAACTGTTCTCAGGTAGTCGGCAGCACATACTGTGTGGTTGTCTGGTAAAATCGAGTAGCCGTTGACGATTGCATATACCTCTGACAAATTCTGACATAATACATGCCATTATTTGTGTGAAAGCGTTATATTCATACCACTATATTGAGAATTCTTCCACCTTCACCGTTGCGTTGAACCCACGATGGGAGGATAAACCTACATGCAGACATGTACTACCACACGCAGTTAGACTGTACGTTATACAGGGTGTTACAAAAAGGTACGGCCAAACTTTCAGGAAACATTCCTCACACACAAAGAAAGAAAATATATTATGTGGACATTTGTCCGGAAACGCTTACTTTCCATGTTAGAGCTCATTTTATTACTTCTCTTCAAATCACATTAATCATGGAATGGAAACACACAGCAACAGAACGAACCAGCGTCACTTCAAACACTTTGTTGCAGAAAATGTTCAAAATGTCCTCCGTTAGCGAGGATACATGCATCCACCCTCCGTCGCATGGAATCCCTGATGCGCTGATGCAGCCCTGGAAAATGGCGTATTGTATCACAGCCGTCCACAATACGAGCACGAAGAGTCTCTACATTTGGTACCGGGGTTGCGTAGACAAGAGCTTTCAAATGCCCCCATAAATGAAAGTCAAGAGGGTTGAGGTCAGGAGAGGGTGGAGGCCATGGAATTGGTCCGCCTCTACCAATCCATCAGTCGCCGAATCTGTTGTTGAGAAGCGTACGACCCTTTGACTGAAATATGCAGGAGCTCCATCGTGCATGAACCACATGTTGTGTCGTACTTGTAAAGGCACATGTTCTAGCAGCACAGGTAGAGTATCCCGTATGAAATCATGATAACGTGCTCCATTGAGCGTAGGTGGAAGAACATGGGGCCTAATCAAGACATCACCAACAATGCCTGCCCAAACGTTCACAGAAAATTTGTGTTGATGACGTGATTGCACAATTGCGTGCGGATTCTCGTCAGCCCACACATGTTGATTGCGAAAATTTGCAATTTACAGTACATACTGACGAAACTAAAATGAGCTCTAACATGGAAATTAAGCGTTTCGGGACACATGTCCACATAACATTTTTTCTTTATTTGTGCGTGAGGAATGTTTCCTGAAAGTTTGGCCGTACCTTTTTGTAACACCCTGTATAGAATAATATCAAATAACATCACCCTAATAGGCGAGGTGTGCCCTGGTAGAGTCTGATTGGTAGTGATAGAGGGAACTCAATGGCTGGTAACAGCTGCTGTATATCATATAGTCCATCGCTGAGCTGCTGCATCTGGGCTGCGTATGCTGGCTGCGTTTCCTGAGGTACCTGCTGCTGCTACGGCGGGGGTACAGGATACTCCGACAATTCTGCTTGCATTACAGAATTGAGAATACACAGAGTATGACTTCCTACTCATTATCTCTCATGTGTTCATTTTTAAACAGTCATGCTGCACTCTGAATTATTTTCATTTGGCGAATGTTTCGTGCATTGTAATTCGGAATAACACAGACCAAAATCATATAGGGGAAGTAAGCTTTCAGACAACTCATCCTCAAGCTTCTTCACCTCCCAGTACCTACTACAGCCTACATCCTTCTGAATCTGCTTAGTGTATTCATCTCTTGTCTCCCTCTATGATTTTTACCCTCCACGCTGCCCTCCAATGCTAAATTTGTGATCCCTTGAAGCCTCACAACATGTCCTACCAACCGGTCCCTTCTTCTTGTCAAGTTGTGCCACAAACTCCTCTCCTTCACAATTCTACTCAATACCTCCTCATTAGTTTGAAACGTCCCCTTAGAAGAATTTATACACGACTGTGCTTAACCTGACACACAATATTTTTTAGCGCAACGCAATCTGACTTTCAAAAATCCCTGCAAAAGAATGGCCCTGACTAACATTAACCTGTACCTTTCACAAATCACTTACCTCACAAAAATCTTCGTTACTGGAACTACTGCAATACAGCGAGCGCCACTACTGCCAGCTAAATAAAAGATTCAAACTACTGAAGGCACTAACTACTGATAGGGATAGTTAGCAAATGAAAGATTTTAATAGAGAACAAACACTGTATTTACCTTAATATCATCATATATATAGCAGTTCATGACAAATTACAAAACTCCGCCATCTCTCTCCCTACATCCACCACTGCTGGCGGCTCACCTCCAACTGCGCAACGCTACGCGCTGTTCACATCCAGCTGCCGCTGCCCGACACTACAATGGCAGACAACAATGCAAACCAGCCACATACCACACACAGCACAGCCAGTGATTTTCATACAGAGCGCTACGTGGCATTACCAAATAAAAATCTAAACAGCCTACTTATAAGTTATGTGATCTACCCATTTAAAAATTCTACGGTTGTCGAAAACTCGGAAAAGTAGCCACAATTGTTGCAAATGGCGGTACGAAAGAGTAAAAGTAAAACGGGGATTAATTTTAAGCGGCACAAAGGTAAATAATGTACAAAGATATATTGAAGAATGTATTAAGAAGGTTGGCGCTGATGATATGGGGCTAAAAAATTTATTTTGTAAAAAGGAAGTGAAAAATGGAATGACTCTATGTTTGCTGGAAACGTCTGTCATCACAAGAGAGGCTGAGGTAGATCTGAATTCGGTGCAGGTGGATGGTGTGGTGAATTCTGATGAGGTGCTTGTCGGTAGCGTCAGTTTCGGTAATCTACGTGAAAGTAGTACAGATAATTTAGTACTGGTGGAAGTAGGTGAAGCTATCTGTGAAGGCGGCGTAGAGTTAGTCTCGTCAGCTGGTGGTGAATTTTATTATGTATCGGCGGAAGTGGGTGATGTATTGTCAAAGGGAAGTAACGGTGGTGTTTTATGTGGTGACATTGAGAAAGTTGTAGCTACTGATTTAGATGTTTCGCGGGAAGGAATCTGTGCATTTATTTCTGTTGATGGAAGTGAACCGATGGCGCTTAATGAAAACATTAACTGTGAGTGGATGCAGAAGGATGAATGTTAGAATAATGTATTGACCGGTAGATTAACGTATAAAGTGGAGGAGGAATCTGCGAGGACAGAAAAAGTAATGGCGAAAGAGATAGATCTGAATTTTGTCGGAATTCTAGTGTACTGTGAATTCTGACGGCATGCAATGAACTAGCGGCAATTTGTTAGGTGCATTGGCAGAGTTTGATGGAGTTACTGGTGGTGATTTTTATAATGTATTGACTGATGTAAAGGAAGTTTTGAGTAACGAAGATTACTGGATATCGCCAATGTTAATGAAGTTAATTGCGATAACGTTTGTAGTGATTCGACGGAAGCGACAGAGGTTTTGTTTAAGGGAGATTAACTTGTAAGTTTTATAATTAATTGTGAGGAGGTTACAGTTAGTGATATCGTTACTTAGGAGGAAGAGAACAGTATATTGCATGTGAAAGCGGACGACGAATCGATGGATTTTCGGGGTAATTTGAATCTTACAGATCATTTAGATGTATATCGGGAGTTTATAGAAATGGGTAATTGGAAAAATATTGGGTTATGAGATGATGATACTACAGAATGGTACATGAAGGAAGAAAGTGACTATTTTTTATGATTTCAGATGGTATGGAACACCAATCTCACTGTTGGGCACGGGAGAAATTTGAAGTAGCAAGAGGTCGTGAAGGGAGAAAAGATGAAATCGGGGCGGGGAAGAGGTTTAATGAATTGTTTGCTGGCAATTATGAGATTGATGGATAGTCTGAAGCTGTAATGCCTACCATAAACATTTAGGACAAAGAATGGGATATTATAAACGATGTTTTAAACGAGAAATTTTTAAATATCGCAGAAATTAAAAATGTGCAGCCTATAAGTTTAAATATCGATGTTGATGAAGAAAGGAAGTATTTGCTTCTAGAGTCTAAAACTGGTGTTCCACTGGTAGTCAAAAATTTTTGGTGTGAACATACGAGTCCATCGGTGAATAAGGAAAGACGTCTCTAACTTGAGTAGATCATAAAGGCAAAAAAACGAGATTCAAGAGGTACTCACACTGGAGAGAAGAATGTTATAAGAGGCAATGGTGTCAGAGCTACACCTAGTGAAAGAACAACGGGACGTGTGTATAAATATAAGTACGATATAAGTGTATTTTCATGTGTAGTATTCAAGAATTTTTGACGGTATTTGAGGTAGAAGCTAGTATTGATAAATTTAAAATCTACGTGATAGAGTAGCAAGGCAAAATTTAGTATAAGGACGGAGCACATATTTGTCTTTGCGCTCAGAGATTGTTATTCTGTAAATAATTTCATCACTTATGAAAGTGAGCGATCTAATTTGTACTCCATATATGAAGATTTGGGGGAAATTTCAAGGAGTTATTTAAATGCTTTACTTGTAATATTTTGGATCGGTTTTTCATGTGATATATGTAATTAAGCTGTAATTATTGTTAGCAAAACATTTGGTGCGTGGAGATCATCAGACCTCATTAAAATTGTAATTGATTTGTAGAGTAGAAAATTTAGTTATGTTCATAGTAATAAGAAAGTTTTTGTGTTATACTTTGTTCGGTTAATTCTGTGATATACGTTATTTTGGAAAATATGTTTATGAGAATAAATTTTGGGGATAAATGGCATTATAGTGCAAATATGAATGAATATTTGGTGAATTTATAATGTAATTTCCTGATGAGGTAAAAATAAATTTATGAGGGATAATCCCGCCAAGAGTAGTTCCAGTTTTTTTTAAAGTTTCTGATTAGGTACGGTAAAAGATTGTGCGAAATGATGAAACGTTAATTGATTTATGGGGTTGAACAAAGTTTCCTAGCATGAAAGATTTGCTTGTTAGTGGTAAAATGGACAAAGTGTTTGAAATGTAGAGTTAAATGTTAATGTATCTGAGTGATGTCTGCTCCGTCGGACAGGACACCACTCAGAGACCTATATTTCTGAAAAAAGATAGGGACAGGTCCTCGAAGTTTGTTGTAGTGTGAATGCGCAAGCTCCCAAGGAATCACGACTTGCGAGTAGTGAGTTTGATGGACGAGGGACGCTACATTTCAGCTACGATAACTTGGAAATTTGAATTAGTCAGGGACCACGTCCAGATAGCCGAAGCAGTCAGGACAATTGCTCAAGAGGAACGGTAAGTCTAGGTCCGAGTCCCAGTCTGGTACAAATATTCAACTTTCAACATTCCATTACCACAATGCCCTGTGCGGCTATCCACCACGATTTTCCACCTGGCCTTCCCCTTTCTTTCACGTTCCTACATTTCATGTTTACATGAATGAAATGTGTTTTCCCAAAGCTATAATCTACTTGTTGCTTTACTATCCTATTTGTGGAATAATCGATTCCACTGGGGAGGGCGTTCAGTGCCTGAACTATGAGGTTTCCGGAAGTCATGTGGTTACTGGTAACTTCACCACAGTCGTATTTTAACAGCTATCGTCCTACAAAACTGATGGTGGCTGCGGAATGACGTTTGTCTCAGCGCAGTACGTGGCTGATGGAGTCACGTGTTTCTGCAGAGGTAGCTGGACTGATAACAGTCTAAATTGCGAACAACACTGTTGGTGCTGCGTAAAAATCGCGATAGTGAAGAGCAACAATGAATTTATGCAGATAAAATATGTTGTGACATATCATAGGTGGTACAAGCTGTTTCAGACACCACCACAAAGATATTTACATTACTGTTGTGACAAGCAAGTAGTGGATTCTACATATTATGTTATGTAGGTTACGTCAAATTTCGTGCTATTTAATGTACCGAGTTAGGAACCTAAAGTGCCAGATGTAATCTTATCCTTATGCAGGCGAATTCTTCGGCCACATAGAGTTGGTATGAGATAAGGTGAATTTTTTGTGCATCTGAGCACTAGACCCAGGACCCAGGACCCAGGGTACTGCATGGGTGGCCAGTGGAGCGATTGCTATGGGCCTCCCCAGGTACAAAGGAAATCAGTGTGGCCGGAAGTGCATAAATTCCAGAGCAGGGAGGTTTTGGACTGCCGTATCTCGCTTTTCCAGAGTGCAGGAGATGGGAGAGGACAAAGCAGTCTGAAACATAGCTACTTAAAGCTCTTAGAAATCCAATAAAAATCATAGTTCCATAATATAGCAAATTTTAATACATCTACAACTTCAGAAAAATAAAGTGCATCTAGTGAAACAATAACATTTTCACCATCTTAATAAATACGAAAGTTAATATTTTACAGTGACTGAGTATCTTCAGAATGGACCTTAGAATCAACAGCTTTTAAAAACATCATGCAGATTCAACAAATAGCATTATACTACAGGTGCAGTCCCTAAACGCTGTGCATCTGTATTTCTTATTTATTGAGTTATTATGTTTTTATGCCTTTCTCACTGTGAAAAATGTTTGTCAGAATGTCTTATCCTACACAATCATACAGCAACTGGAAGCAACTCAAATACCTCATATCTTGTCATAATTGCTTAGCTATGTATTGTATGCTTTACTGCATCACCAATATTCGATATTAAAAACTATGGTAACTTAAAAGTGAGCAGTTGTGTGTGTTATCCGAAACCACCACTGGAAAGAGTACCGAAAGACGTTCCTGTCAAGCAGATGTAAGTAACTGTTCAAACAATATTTCACAATACTTTGCTGTCATTTAAAGTAAGTGCACATGCACAAGAATGCTGCCTTATTTATTTATGAAAACACCATTATTTGTATTTATGTTAATGGTCTGGGTGTCGCAGAATGGTTTTAACATTTATTTATTAAATACTGTGGTAATATATTAGTTTAGTACAGAAAGTGATGAAGTTGAGTCGAATTGTGTGTAGAGCAAAAGAACGAAACATTTTTAGTGGCTATGGCTTTCAGCCAATGGAGGCAGTGGCGCAACACTACTGGAGTCAACTGGAGACAAGGACGTTTCTGAGTGGTGCACTGAAGGGAGCGATTCAGGATTTTTATGTCGCGTTCTGGAAGAAGGCAACCAGCCTGAGGCACGGTCTGATTTTCGATCTCGTAGGTGACAGATTCCAGGTGGTGAATGGACACTAGATTGCTTCAACTTTCAAAGGGACTTTAACTCTGGCGAAGACAGAATGTGCTTCAGTCCAGATCTGTAACTTTTTTGCTTCCATTACGGGTAGAGAGCCGACACAGTATGAGTTCCTACCCATTATTTCTCTTGTGTTGATGTGTAAATCGTCTTTCTTAATTTTGAATTTTTTTCAGCTGGTGAATATTTCGTGTACAGTGTTCGCTAAATGAACATAATTTTTCGATCACCTTAATAACTATTTAGTTTTGGGATACTACAATCATCTTGTAACGCACTTACCGCCATTTCATTGCATTTTTATAAGGTTATCTTTCTGTTTTTATAATATTTGGTAATTTTATGACCACTTTCAGTTTATTTGACGTGCGTTACTTGAATAAAAACTATTGAACATAATTTTCTAATGTCGTCTGCATCAGTTTCAGGTATTATAATAGAACCCTTTTTATTAATTATTCATCTTCTACTTAATATTTTTGATCATTTTATTAATTCGCAATTCTTGTCAATGCAGGATAACAGCTACACATTTGTAGTGAGTCAGCTGCTGGGCATGAAAGCAGACGTGTATGACTGGACCCCACTACTTCATCGAACCATCCATTTTAAGCAGAGCTATACATAGCTCAGTTACCTAAGGTTCAAGCAACCGAATGTAAAGTCGCAAGGGCATGCTGAAAAATAATGTCTACATATATTTTATGTGAAAACTCTTACAACTATTTAAAAACAAACGTCATTAACATTGCACCTTTTTCTTCTTCATATTTACATACACTCCTGGAAATGGAAAAAAGAACACATTGACACCGGTGTGTCAGACCCACCATACTTGCTCCGGACACTGCGAGAGGGCTGTACAAGCAATGATCACACGCACGGCACAGCGGACACACCAGGAACCGCGGTGTTGGCCGTCGAATGGCGCTAGCTGCGCAGCATTTGTGCACCACCGCCGTCAGTGTCAGCCAGTTTGCCGTGGCATACGGAGCTCCATCGTAGTCTTTAACACTGGTAGCATGCCGCGACAGCGTGGACGTGAACCGTATGTGCAGTTGACGGACTTTGAGCGAGGGCGTATAGTGGGCATGCGGGAGGCCGGGTGGACGTACCGCCGAATTGCTCAACACGTGGGGCGTGAGGTCTCCACAGTACATCGATGTTGTCGCCAGTGGTCGGCGGAAGGTGCACGTGCCCGTCGACCTGGACCGGACCGCAGCGACGCACGGATGCACGCCAAGACCGTAGGATCCTACGCAGTGCCGTAGGGGACCGCACCGCCACTTCCCAGCAAATTAGGGACACTGTTGCTCCTGGGGTATCGGCGAGGACCATTCGCAACCGTCTCCATGAAGCTGGGCTACGGTCCCGCACACCGTTAGGCCGTCTTCCGCTCACGCCCCAACATCGTGCAGCCCGCCTCCAGTGGTGTCGCGACAGGCGTGAATGGAGGGACGAATGGAGACGTGTCGTCTTCTGCGATGAGAGTCGCTGCTGCCTTGGTGCCAATGATGGTCGTATGCGTGTTTGGCGCCGTGCAGGTGAGCGCCACAATCAGGACTGCATACGACCGAGGCACACAGGGCCAACACCCGGCATCATGGTGTGGGGAGCGATCTCCTACACTGGCCGTACACCACTGGTGATCGTCGAGGGGACACTGAATAGTACACGGTACATCCAAACCGTCATCGAACCCATCGTTCTACCATTCCTAGACCGGCAAGGGAACTTGCTGTTCCAACAGGACAATGCACGTCCACATGTATCCCGTGCCACCCAACGTGCTCTAGAAGGTGTAAGTCAACTACCCTGGCCAGCAAGATCTCCGGATCTGTCCCCCATTGAGCATGTTTGGGACTGGATGAAGCGTCGTCTCACGCGGTCTGCACGTCCAGCACGAACGCTGGTCCAACTGAGGCGCCAGGTGGAAATGGCATGGCAAGCCGTTCCACAGGACTACATCCAGCATCTCTACGATCGTCTCCATGGGAGAATAGCAGCCTGCATTGCTGCGAAAGGTGGATATACACTGTACTAGTGCCGACATTGTGCATCCTCTGTTGCCTGTGTCTATGTGCCTGTGGTTCTGTCAGTGTGATCATGTTATGTATCTGACCCCAGGAATGTGTCAATAAAGTTTCCCCTTCCTGGGACAATGAATTCACGGTGTTCTTATTTCAATTTCCAGGAGTGTATTTATTTCTCAACATAGTCACCTTGGCGACGAAAACATCTCTCTAATGAGAGACCAGTTTCTTGTTACCGTTATGGTAGTAAGTTTTACAATGTTGACGGAGCTGAAACCTCGTCTCAGCTAGCCCTACTTCATCATCATCAGTGTGGAGTACTCGAAAGAGTTCTTTAAGTTTTGAAAACAAGTGTAAATCAGTTGGAGACAAGGTGGAAGTGTATAGAAAATGATCGCTGACAGTGAATTCAAGGCATCGGATTGTTGCAGATGTTGCAGCGCTCATGTATGGTACGGCATTGTCTTGTCGAAGGAGAGACTGCTCCTTGTGTGGAAGAACTTCTTGATTTCGAATCTCGATTACTGCACGCTGTTTCCCACACACCGAAATAGTTATATCACGCATGAAGCACTGTGGTGACAGAAGGTTGTAAATATGTAGACAAGCAGAATAAAGATGTAGAATGTTAATAACGTTTATTTTATACGGGAAGTTTCAAGAGTTTTCACATAAACAATTCGGAGGCATTACTTTTCAGCACGCCCTCGTAATTGAAATGCCGACTGTTAAACTGACAGTGTAGACGAAAAATCTACTATAGTATGCTTAATCGAATGACTGTCTACGCTTCAATAAAGGGCCTTATTCAGCATATTACGCTGTTGCATTGAAGCATGTTAGTTGAAGGGGGAAACAGAACGCATTTAACAGTTTTTGCGCTAGTGGGAGGGCACATGTTGGTGCCAAAAGTGTTTCGACCTCTGAACACCTACCGTGTCTTTTCGAATCCAGTAGCAAAAATATCAATTAATGTTTGACGAGTTTTGTTTAGAAAGTTATGAAGTTACATTTGTGTATTCTAGGTAAGCCTTCTTGATATTTCCTTTCATTGCACATTGTTTTGCCATTTTTTAAGTTTAAGCTTGATTATCTTCTCTACCATAATACAAACTATGTGTTGCAAATTTTAGGTATTTTTCTTGATTAGTTCCGAATACGAACAGATTACTACAGTACATTTAAATTTTATTATACATTAATACTTTATATGTACACCATAAAAGAACGAAGAGGCTTCAAGCCTATGCAGATGTAATTATACCTGATGTTGTTGCTTTAGTTATTGTAAATGTAAAATGAAAATATAACACAACACACAGAACAATTCTTTTTATCCATGTCTGCTGATCAGCAGCTTACAAGATGCAAAACGTAGAAGTCCATAGTTTTTAGCAGAGTTACTCTCACAGTCGAATTTTAACCCATGTTAGCTTCAAACAGCGACTGTTTGGGGATGAACCTTTGCCACTTTTGTGACTGAACACCTAAAAATAGCATGTCGCTTTTGTACATAAAGTGATAACGTAAAATTTAAAGTTAAACATCATACAGTTGCATGGATGAACAATGTAATAGGTACCATGGAAATAATAAAATCCACCGCAGCACGTAATTTGAGATTAGGAAAGTGCTGCTGGTTCTGGCCCAGAAGTTGCTGATAGCATTTTTTTATGCCAGCATTCCAGGAATTAAACTGAAGTCAGCACATCACAGTGTCAGCATTCCGGGAACTGCACTTCCAGTGTGCTGAAGCAATTGTCCTTGTTCTACTAGAGGTCACTGACCTCCCCTCCCCTCCCCAAAATTCCCATTATTTTGCTCTCAGCCAACATTTAAATGTTGGGTACTGTAGCTTTCAGCCAATCGCCACGTCGCTCCAGTGATCTTGGGCAATTTTCTCTCCATTCTAGGTCTGTGTTCTGTTGCTAATTTAGCTAAATCTCTGGTCTCAGATGTGGAAATTGGTAAATTTGGCAAGCTGGCCATAAAAACTGGTAGGAAATTGACAAATTGGTAGGACACCACATCCAGAAATTGGTAAAATTGGCTGTAAAATTGGCTAATTGGTAGGACGCCAAATCCAGGAATTGGCAAACTGGCTGTAAAGTAGGCAGATTGTCAGGTCACAAAATTGCCCGTTAACTTGAAAAACTGGTAGGACAGGCTGTGGAATTGGCAAATTGTTGGGATTGGCCAAAATGCATATGTGGAAATAAAGAAAAGTAAACACTTTATGTGGATGTATATTTGCGTAATGTATCTTTTACAAAAAGACATGTGCATTGCACATGCAACTGCACATTGTAAATAATTAGCTGCCTGATAAGTGCTCAGCCGACATCATCGCAGTTACGTTTCATCATTGTCATGCTGAAGGTAACGTCTCATTGCGTCAACATCATGCTAGTGTCAACATATCGTTATGTCAATGTTGCATTATGTCAGCATCGTGTGATGTCAGCGTCATCATCATCCTCTGAACCAATTTCTGTGAAGATCACAACGACCTCGAGCAAGACCAAATAACAATGTAGTCTGTGCTCAAATGTATTTGAACGATCTGAATTACTGGAGAGGAATTCCACCTTGTGAAAGACGCCGTTTTATAGTTTTGTTTTCAGCCAGGCACGTTTCAGCATTTTTGTGTTCTTCATTAGGTTTAGTAGTTTATTTTCTTTCTGAAATCTCTCGTGTAGGTATATGAACATTTGACATAAATAAATAATAAAAAATAAAAATAAAATATAAAATGCCACACTACGAAGGAATTATCTGAATGGGACGTAAATCGGTAGATGTGATGTACATGAACATACAAACAAGTGATTACAGTTTCAGAAAAAATGGATGACTTATTCAAGATAAAGAGCTTCACAAACAAAGCAAGTCAGTAACGTGTAGGTCCACCTCTGGCTTATAAATACGGAATTATTCCGTTTGGCATTGATTGATAGATTTTTTGGATGTCCTCCTCAGGGATGTCGTGCCAAATTCTGTCCTACTGGCGCATTACATTGTAAAAATCACAAGCTGGTTGGAGGGCCCTGCCCATAATGCTCCAAACTCTCTGATTTTGTGAGAGATCTGGCGACGTTTCTGACCAAAGTAGGGTTTAGAAAACATGGAGACAAGCAATAGAAACTATCGTCATGTGCAGGCGGGCATTATCTTGCTGAAATGTAAGCTCAGGATTGTTTGGTATGAAGAGCAATAAAATGGGGTTAGAACATTGTTGACGTACCGCTGTGCTATAAGTGTGCCGCGGATGATACTCAAAGGGATCATAATACGAAAAGAAATTGCACCCCAGACCACACCTACTTGCTGAACTACATGTCAGGCGACAGTCTGGATGGTATCCTACTGCTGTCTGGGGTGTCTCCAGGTACATATTCGGCCTGGAATCTCGTTAACTGGGGTATAATTGTCTTCAGTGATGACTCCCACTTCGAACTGAGACCCAATGTCCAGCGAAGACGTGATTGGAGACATCTCGGAAATGGTGAGATACCAATCTGACTGTCGCCTACCATACAGCCCGACGTCCTGGAGTGATGGTCTGGGGTGTCTTTTCTTTTTATAGCAGGAACCGTTTGGTAGTTATCCACGTTACCCTTACAACACAGCGGTACATCGACGATATTCTACGCTCCATTACATTGGACTTCATTGAAACCCATTCTGGCCTTGTATTTCAGCAAGTAGTGCTCGCATGCACACGCCGAGAGTTTCTACTGCTTGTCCTCGTGCTTGCCAAACTTGTCCATCAAGGTCGTCGGATCTCTCCACAACTGAGAACTTCTGGAGCATTATGGACAGGGCCCACAACCATCTGTGAGTTTTGACGGTCTAACGCGCCAGTTGGACAGGATCTGGCACAATATCCCTCAGGATATCCAGCAACTCTATCAATCAATGCCAAGCAGAATAACTGTTTGTATGGAGTCAGAGGTGAATCAATGAGTCATTGACTTGCTCGGCTTGTGAAGCCCATTTTCCTCAATAAATTATCTATTTTTTCCGAAATTGTAATCATTTGTTTTTCTGCACATGTACATCACATCTACTGATTTCCGTCCCATCCAGATAATTCCTTCGAGGTGCGTTGCATTCTTTATCTTGCAGGGTGTTTACATCTGCAGAAGGAACGATTACCTGGTTTCAAATATTTTACATTAGTCTGTTTACAGTACACTATTGAGACATGTATCAGTGAGCTGAGGCAGTATATGTTGTTAGTTTACGATATATCTAAAGACTTTGGTTTTATGGTAAAATTGGAAATAATGCAGATATGTCCATTTGCTTATATACATCACATGAAGCTACATGACAAAACTGGGTTAAGTTTACCTCGCCACGTAATGAGAAATATACATGGTTTCAAGGAACACAAAATTAACCTAATGAAAACGTCTCTTAACATCAAATTCAACAATGAATGTGTCTCTCTAAACCTAGTGAAAGTCAAAGTCAACTGCAAGACTAAAGCTGCTAGGTTATCGAAACAAGAATGTGAAATTATTTGGTTAAAAACTGAGATAAAAGTGCAATACAAGAAAAAGAGAACCTAAAAAATCTCATGTGAAACTTGCATCTGCAGATAGGAAACAGCCTCTCGTCTTTACAGTTCTCACACATCTTCGAGCTCATAGATGATAGGATAATAAAGAAAAACAAATAATCTCATATAAACAGAAGAAGAAATTAGAAGCCTCAAAATCTATAAATAATTCTGACTGGGATAAAAATAAACAAGCAGACCAACACAAATTCTTTGACAGCATTGTTAACACCACTGACATCCAGTTCAGTGACAGTGAACTTACTCTATTAAATGGTTCAAATGGCTCTGAGCACTATGGGACTTAAAAGCTATGGTCATCAGTCCCCTAGAACTTAGAACTACTTAAACCTAACGAACCTAAGGACAGCACACAACACCCAGCCATCACGAGGCAGAGAAAATCCCTGACCCCGCCGGAAATCGAACCCGGGCACCCGGGCGTGGGAAGCGAGAACGCTATCGCACGACCACGAGATGCGGGCTATTAAATAATGGTCTCAAACATGATCTTACGACAAAACTCCACAGTCATAGAGTCAAAATTCTCATAGCCTTATTGCCAAATATTATACCTTTAGAAATAGTTACACGGTACACAGCACACATGAACTCGTAGCCTCTATGGAAGACACCCACATCCCACCTACAGCAAAATTTGCATCTCTCGACATAGTCAATCTCTACGCAAATATCGCAGTTAAAGGAACTATTAACATTATAAGAAAAAATCCTCTTAGCCATAAGAAATTTAGCACTGCAGAGACCTATGAACTCCTAGAAATACTTACACTCATCCTGGATCACAATTATTTTAGCTTCAACAATGATTTTTACCATCAACATGATGGTTTCGCAATGGGAAGTAGCTTCGCTGGGATAGTAGCAGACATTTACATCAACCATCTGGACCAAACTACTTCTCAACTAATCAAAAATCACAAACAAAATAATATACTACAAAAGGTATGTTGATGGCACAATCCTGCCCTACAACAAAATACAGACAAAAGCCACAGCTCCACATAACAGTACCTCACACAGCATTCGGTCCAACGCAAATCAGCCTTCTGCAGAAGCCAAACCTAAATATACTGTTATCACATACATAGGCCCAATACCATTTCAAATTGCAGACTTATTTAGAAAGAAGAATATTAATACCAGCTTCTCCACTAACAATAAATTACAGCAAAATGCCATCCATGATCTAAATCTTTCCAAGGATCCCTACAATACATCAGGACTATACTAGCTCCAATGTGATTCAAGCCCAAAATTCTACATTGGTCAGAAAGGCACAAGTTTTGAGATTAGGTACAAAGAACATCTCGATGCCTTAAGGCTTGGAAACTTGAATAAATCTTCATTTGTAGCCAACATTGCAGAAGAAAACCATACAGTGACAAACATTGAAAACAATATGAAAATATAAAATTTAGCAGAAAAAGTAGCCACTATGAATACATCAGAGAAAACAGAAATAAATACACACAAAAGCACTTACCATGATGATATACTTAATGAGCAGACTGAACTGGCTAACACTCTTTTCCTGATAATCTTTCAGAAAATGCTCTCTTTACTCCTATTTAAATAACATTTGTACACCTATCTGCAGCTCAAGGAATAAATCTTATAATATTGTATCTACCTACAATAGTCTTTATCATTTGTGGCACTGAAAACTCATAAATTCTAATGTATTATCATCATCTACGTTCAAATAGCACATAAGAATTCACACACTTCTTGCCTACACTTGTATCTCTGTCGTTGTATAAAATAAGTTTGTAGTGCTGTAATTCACAAAATCCCATGCATTTATCGTTTTTGTGTGCATTTAGTGCCCTAAACTTCTTGTAAAACACTATTTCAATGTAACATAGCAGTAATTTATGTTTCTTCCCACCCCGCCTCCCCCCCCCCCCAACACACACACACAAAATATCATATCTTTGTATCACTACATTGTAGCATCTTTAATACTCGTGTACTCAGCAAAATATGCATTTGTTTACGTGTGCTAAGAATCAAAACATGTGGTGCACATTGAAATGTCGTTTTTTGTGTGCACGAAAGTGGGTTAAAATGCACTGCAACGTTTGTGACTGTAAAAATACAAACACCCCTGAGAATGTATTTCCGTGCAATAAAACTGCTAATACAAATGAGGCAGATGGGCATTTCAACACGAATGTGTAGCGCAACCATTTTGGTAACATATTGGTAATTTGTAAATTACTCATTTTATCCCATGGCAACTCACAGCAAACCAGTGTATAATTTTTATTGATGAAATCATGTAAAAAAGTCTGATGATGAACCGTAAAAAATTCTAAACCGGTAACGGTACTTTCTGAATAAAGTAACGAAAAACTAATTTGTGGCTGGTTGCTGTTCAAAATAAAAATTTAATTGCTTTTTATATTTCTATTTGTTGCTAATTTCTGAGTGAGAATCGCTATATGGAGGGTTATTTAGCATGTTAATTACGGTATTTGATGTTGTGGTGTTTTTTCCCTTGGTTATTTCTTTTGCTGTTCTCGTTATACACGCATTTTTTATGGTTTGTTAAGCATGCACAAAATTTTCACTGCAGTTTACGTGTTTTTATGACTGTGTGGTGTTCATTAGTTTCGCAGCGTGTTTTGTTGACGTTTGCGATATTCAGCAAGTGTGTGTACGCGCACGCAAGTGCGTGGTACGGTGAGAGGGTGAGGGGGGGGGGGGGTGAATGGACAGGAGACAAGTAGAGTATAAGGTGTAGAGTATGGGTGAGAGGTTCTAATTCTGGAGGGTGACCATAAGCAGTTTTGGGGTGTGGGTTATTGAATAGTTATTCTGTTGTGGCAAAGAGCGTTTTATTGCATAGTGATACTCTGTTCCACATTTCTTGCATGTTTGACTCACATCTATAGATTAACTGCAATTGCAAGGTAATTGCTATATAGCAGACTGGCTATATTTGTTAATGTTGGTGGTGTGCCTCCCAAGTCTGTTCTGTAATGTGTTGCTGGATCAGTATGCTGTGTGGATTTCTTGTCTCTTTATGACATTGCAAACGCTGTGGAGAAGTTTGTTGTTGTTGGTCATTATGTGCCATTTGTTGTATAATGTCTGTTGATCTGTTGTGAGTTTTGTTATATCTATGTGTGTTTATGTTTCCTGATTATGAGTTGCCTGTTTTGTATTTTTTCGTTAATTTTACCTACTGTCTTCACATCGTACGCATCCTCTTGTTCAGCTTGTGTCATTGGGTTCAGCTCTTCTGTGTAGTCATGTTTGCTCAGAATTGCTCCATTCAGACCGAGTAGTAAATATCTGAAACTGGATTCCTTATGGGTTACGCAGTGACTGCATCGGTTAAAAATTAGTGTGCTGGGGATTGAAGGTTTCCTGTAAATTGTGCACACATAGTTGTCGCTTCTCTTGTGTAGGTCTAAGGAGTTGAGTTTTTCATCTGTTTTGGTTTCGGTTGTGGACTGTATGCGTGGGTGGATAGTGTTTATATGACCATGAAATTCTTTTATACGAGAGTGTGATTCATCTACTAGACAAATTATAATTTTGTTTTCAAACCAAGCATTTTAACAAAACAAACATTTTATTGAAAGAAAATTTCCTTTGCTTTTCCTCCAAGAATCAATTTATCACGCTGGTTATTGCACAGGGCCTTAAAATGCTCGGTTTGAAAACAAACTTATTATTGGGGCGATTCTTGAACAAATTAATTACACTTAAGATCCATTACATTATCAGATGAGCGCAATGCTGCTTCATTACCTTATGTAAAAAGTACACCTCGTCCGGAATCCCGACCAGAGACCCATGTCGACGCCCGCCGACTCCTCACACACAACAGCGACTGTCTCTCGCGCGCTACTAGCACTGACTGAAATACATGCTCTCGCGACTCGCTACGTACAACCACTGCCTCGCAACTGCAACTACTCGCACGCGCTACTGCTCTCCAACTGCACACTCGCGCGGTCAAGCGCAGACTAGCAACGATAAATAACTCTCTGGTCAGAGATTCTGTCATGCCTCGCCATCGCTGCTACTGTATACATACGTGTTTCAACGTATTGAATTGGAATCGTCACAAAAGATTTCTCCAGGCATCACAACGTGTGCATTACTGCTACATGATTGTATCGTAAACTAATTTCCTCTCACAGGAATCATACAGTGTGTGGTATAAATGTAGAGATATTATCATACATGCTTGGTATTTCACAATGATGTATCAAACATCATGGTGGATGCACAGGCGTTTTATGATGTGTTTGGACAATTTATGCTTAAGAATGTTGCATTCGCTGCGTTCTCCGACAAGATATTCAACAATCCTCCGCTCAAACCTTTTAGTACAGTACATTGAGCTAAGAATCGACGAACCGCTGCGTTGGGTATCTCGCTTTCATCATGGGAAGCGCTGGGATGCTGAGGGAATGTCGTATGAAAACGAGGTAGCATCGCTCAGAAACTACGCATAGCATAGTTTACGTCAGAGGCCGTGAAAAACTGTTGCGGCTCTTTGAAATCTTCAACAGTGCATCAATTCGAAATCTCTAACAGTGCAACTGTCCATGAATTCGAAAACTCGAGCAAATATATGGCGACGACAATAGTGCTTATGTGCGTTGTTCCAATAACGTACAAGTACTTTTAAGTTGGATTACCAATAAATGACATTGTCTTTTAAAACTCCGTGTTTATTTATTCACTTCGTCCTATACCTCATTCCATATTTTAAACAAATGAATGCTACAAATAACATGCATCAGTGCGATTCAAATTAGTGCATGCCTCGCCTCAGAGAACCGCCCCACAAGCAGCTACAGCTGACCGTACACAGAGCACAGGCACAGTGCGTCAGATATCTGAAAGCGATGCACAACATACACTATCAGCTTCACGTCAAAAATCTCATGAATTATCGGCGTAATGTTATATATCCTTGTTATGCATTCATGAATCATCGACTTCCATTCGAAGGTACAATCAAACAGCGGGGTTTTCTCTCACACACAAAGACCGGCACAGGTACGCTGACGCTGACGCTGACTACAAATAAGCGTAGCAAGTCTGAGTCGTATTTCTAGTGTGAATTCGCGAGGTGCTTTCAGTTTGCTAAGTACTTTGTGCTATCAAGGACGCTCGTCGCAATGCATACCGTAATCTTTGATTGCCAAGGCCATCAGCAACGTCTTTGTGACCAGGAATTTTTTTGACTCGAAGTTTAGCGAGGACGTCATTGCGAGATGCTTATAATAGTTTCTACAACGAAACTTCCTCTCGAAACCCGACAGAAAACCAAAGTGATTCCGGTCGTATGTAAAGCATACTAGCTGCAAAACAGTCAGTGCTTTCCCTGCGTAATAGTAATGGAAATACTATCGATGACAGTGCTGCCAAAGCAAAGTTACTAAACACAGCATTCCGAAATTACTTCAACAAAGAAGACGAAGTAAGTATTCTAGAATTCGAATAAAGGACAGCTGCCAACAGATATCCTCCGGGTTGAGAAGCAACTTACATCACTTAATAAAAGTAACTCTGCCGGTTCAGACCGTATACCAATGAGGTTCCTTTCTGAGAATGTTGTAATAGCCCCATTCATCTTATACAATCGCTCGCCCGCTGGAAGATCCGTACCCAAAGACTGGAAAGTTGCACAGGTCACACCAGTATTCAAGAATAGAAGTATTCTATTGTATTGTATGGAAATGAGGACCTAGGAACGACGGAGAGGCTCCGTCCCCGCCGTAGCTCTCAGTGGTTCACAACCCCACTACAGGCTTCAGCAGTCCACTCACCGCACCGCCGTCCCATACTGAACCACGGGTTATTGTGCTGTTCGGCCCCCAGTGGACCTCCCGGGAACGTCTCACACCAGACGAGTGTAGCCCCAGTGTTTGCGTGGTAGAGTAATTATGGTGAACGCGTACGTGGAGAAAGTGTATGCGCAGCAATAGCCGACATAGTGTAACTGAGGCGGAATAAGGGGAATCAGCCCGCATTCGCCGAGGCAGATGGAAAACCCCCCTTAAAAACCATCCAGAGACTGGCCGAAACACCTGACTTCGACATTAATCCACTGGGCGGATTCGTGGCGCAGCCCGGCACGCCTTCCCGCCCGGCAAGTAGTGCGTTAGACGCCACGGCTAACAGGGCGGGCAAGAATAGGAGTAGTCCAATAAATTACAGGCCCATATCATTAACGTCGATGTGCAGCAGGATTTTGATACATATATTCTGTTCCAACATTATGAATTACTCAAAGAGAATGGTCTATTGACATAGCCAACACGGATTTAGGAAACATCGTTCTTTTTAAACACAACTAGCTCTTTACTTACACGAAGTGTTGAGTGCTTCGACAAAGGATTTAAAATTGATTCCGTATTTCTAGATTCCCAGAAGGCTTTTGACACTGTACCACACAACCGGCTTGTAATCAAATTGCATGCTTACGGAACGTCTTCTCAGTTATGCGACTGGATTCGTGATTTCCTGTCAGAGAGGTCACAGTTCGTAGTAACTGAGTCATCGAGTAAAATAGAAATGATTTCTATTTTCCCCGAGGTAGTGTTATAGGCCCTCTGCTGTTCGTTTTCTCTACAGGGTGAGTCACTAACTACTGCCACCTAGAATAGGTCCGAAAGTAAGGCAGCAGCTGGAAAGTTTGTGAGACATTTGTTGCATGGGGCAACGGAGGTCATGATATGAATTTGGTTTTTTGATGCTAGGTGGGGTCGCGACAGAGATATGAAAGTCAACTTTTTTTTATGGGATGCTATAGGTTGGTACTTATTTTCTGATAGGGGCTATAGAGACGAATCCAATGATGTGTAACAGTAAGGTCTTTGAAGGTCAACGAAGGTCAAAAAGGTGGCATCAACGTCCATTTACAGGAGATGATCAAAGTGATGACCACTGGTATCAGTGCAGTGCTGCAATCTTCTTATCGATTGAGTGGTGTTTCTTATCACATCGGCACTTATCGAAGCACATGCTCTGACAATTATGTCTCGTATATTGTGCAAATAGTAAATATTCGCCGAATACGGCGAATCCATCTAACGTGCCATTGACATGTAAACACCATTCGACGGTTTCGCAATACAACACTAATAGGAACGGTAAGACTAGTATCGTCGGATCAAGCGATGTGAATGATGTATTCCTTTGAAGAACAAGTCGAAATGCTTCTTATTATGGGAGAATGCCAACGAAATTCAGTGAGAGCTAGAGACTTATACGCTAAAAGATATCCCCAACGTACTCACTCTACACGTCGTACATTTAAACATGTTTATGATGAATTGGGAACAACTGGATCTTTAACGCATCGGAAACGTATCTGGCAAAGGGAAGTTACCAACGAGGAAACGGAAATTGGTGTTCTTGCTACTGTGGTTCGAGATCCTTGTGTTAGTTCGCGTCAAATCGCAAGGGAATCTGGCATAAGCCAGAGTAGTGTTGTTCGTGTCCTGTATCGGCATAAATATCATCCTTCCATATCAGTCTCCACCGAGAATTAACTGGTACGGGTTGTATGCCTCGCACTGAATTCTGCCGATGGGCTCTACTTCAGATTCACAGAGATGAGACATTTATTAATTTGATTTTATTTACTGACAAGGCTGCATTCACGAAACATGGAAATGTTAATTAGCATAACAAGCATTACTGGCCAACTGAAAATCCATGTTGGTTGCGGCAAGTTGCACACCAAGAACCGTGGTCGTTGAATGTGTGGTTTGGGACTCTCGGGGACAGAATTATAGGCTCCTATTTCACCTAAGGATATCTTAATGGTAGGAAGTACACCACATTCCTGCAAGAAACATTAGGTCTGTTATTGGAAGATAAAAAAATGGTTCAAATGGCTCTGAGCACTATGGGACTCAACATCTATGGTCATAAGTCCCCTAGAACTTAGAACTACTTAAACCTAACTAACCTAAGGACATCACACAACACCCAGTCATCACGAGGCAGAGAAAATCCCTGACCCCGCCGGGAACCGTTATTGGAAGAAATACCTTTAGGAACAAGATACAGAATGTAGTATCAACACGATGGGTGTCCGGCATATTTTTCGCCGATGGCTAGTAATGAGTTGCAGAGACAATTCCTAAATTGTTGGATTGAACGTGAAGAAGATGGGTCGTGGTCAGCTCATTCGACAGACTTGACGTCTCTGGATTTTTTCTTGTGGGGATTCGTGAAAGACATTGTTTATAAAGCCGTTCCAGCTACACCTGTTTCATAGCAGAATAGTAAATGGGATGGACACTGGGGGTTTTACCACCGAGTAGTAAAAGTTCTTTCTATTTATGTGCAATATATATTTATTGCCAAACTTTTTATTTCTCTCTCTGTTCCAGTTTCCCCACATCGCCTCCAGTTCTCACCATGTAGTCAACTTACTGATACCGTCATGATCACGTGGCCTGATCTACTGCAATCTTTTATGTTGATTTTTTTACCACCGTGTAGAAACTCTAGGACTGATCGATGAGAGGATACGAAACAAAAAAGTTCTGATGATCTTACGTCCGGAAATGAATGGTTTCCATGTTAGAGACCATTTATTCAATCATACATGGTTACAGAGACTGCGGTCTAATGTACCATGCAGCCACAGTTACCGTATGTACGGTTTCCTCCTAGAGGCTGGTATTGTTCCTAGTAATCGGTAATGTAGTGTCTGATTCACTTCTCATGCTGACTCACCTTGTAGTGGATTTGACAGAGCGTTTTACACAATGGTTCCGTATTCGAATCGTGAGCTTGCCGGCATTATGTTCACTTACGGAAAGGCAAATGGCAACGGGCAGTGGGCAGCAAAGTTGTATCAGGAGACCCTTCCCATACGGCAACCACCACAGCATTCGATTTTTGCAACAGTATTTCACCGTTTGTCTGAGGCAGAGTCGTTTTAGGAAGCAGAAAATCATGAAGGACGTATCCGAAATGTTCGGACACCAGACTTGGAGGAAAATATGATTAACGCTGTGGAAGGCGACCACCGTGTCAGTATAAAGCAGTTGGCCCGCCAGTACAGGGTAACCCAGACGCCCGTGTGGAACGTTCTCCATGACAATTGTTACTTCCCTTATCACTTACAGCGTGTGCAGGGCTTACTAGCGACAGACTTTCTGCATCAGGAGCAGTTGTGTCACTGGTTTCCTCACTAGGCAACCACCATTCCAGGATTTGTGTAATCTATCCCATTCACAGATGAGGCCACCTTTACACGGATCGTTATCTTCAACTTTCAATAGACATCTGTGGGACAGTATGCAGAACCCTCATGGTATGATGACAGCGAATCAGCAGCGTCGGTATAGCCGGAATGTGTTAGCCGGGATAATTGGGGACAGCATTTTGGAACCAGTCTTCCTTCCACATCCCCTAACAGGCCGGAACTATTTCTTGCAACTGACTTTGCCTCTCCTGCTGAAAGAAATGCCACTGATAATTCGAAGGGTTATGTGGCTGCTACATGATGGTGCTCCAGTCCACTTCGCCCTTAACGTCCGGACCCATCTCAATCGTGTACTCCTTCATCGAAGGATCGGACGAGGGGGTCCATTTGCATGGCCTGCTCGTTTACTGCATCTCAATCTGTGCGATTTCTGGATATGGGGCCATCTCGAAAGTGTCGTGTATGCAGAACCCATTCCAGATGTGGAGACGATCAGCGTATTCATGCTACCTTTGACACTGCTCGGATGCAAACTGACCAATGTGAACGTGTGAAACAGAACATGCTATGGCGCATATATGCTTGCGTTGAGGGAGGTGGAAACCGTTTTCAAAACCTATTATAACTGTGGCTTCATGGTACAGCGTGTATTAGACTGCAGACTCTGTAACAATGTACGATTGAAGAAATGGTCTCTAGGATGGAAACCAGGCAGTACCGAATGTAAGTTCATTAGACCTTTTTTATTCCATATCCTCTGATCGATCAGTCCCCAGAGTTTGTACACGTTGGAAAAGATCACTCTAACTCTCTCCCTAACATAGTGGACGTCTGAGGTACATCTGAGATGAGTCAAATATTGTACGTCACTTGTAGCCTGTACAGAATGGAAATTCAAATGTATTCATTTCTTGAGTCATCGTCGTCGTACAGTTTAATGTGTGATGTACTATACACTGGGTTAGCTCACTCTGAATATACACTGAAGAGCCAAAGAAAAAGGTACACCTGCCTAATATCTTGTAGGGCCACCGGCGAGCACGCAACAGTGCTGCGACACGACGTGGCATGGACTCGACTATTGTCTGAGGTAGTTCTGGAGAGAATTTACACCACGAACCCTGCAGGGCCGTCCATAAATCCGTAACAGTACGGGGGGGTGGAGATCTTTTCTGAACAGCACGTTGCAAGGCACCCCAGATACGCTCAATAACGTTCATGTATGGGGAGTCTGGTGGCTGTTTAAAGCCAGAAGAGTGTTCCTGGAGCCTCTCTGTAGCAATTCTGGACGTGTGGGGTGTCGCATTGTCTTGCTGGAAGTGCTTAAGTCCGTCAGAATGTACAGTGGCCATGAATGGATGCAGGTGATCAGACAGGATGCTTACGAACGAGTCACCTGTCAGAACCGTATCTACATGTATCAGGGGTCCCATATCACTCCACCTGCACACACTCCACACCATTACAGAGCCTCCACCAATTTGAACAGTGCCGTGCTAACATGGTGCGTCCATCGATTAGTGAGGTTGTCTCCATACCCGTACACGTCCATCCGCTCGGTACAATTTGAAAGGAGACTCGTCCGACCAAGCAACAAGTTTCCAGTCATCAACAATCCAATGTCGATGTTGATGGGCCCAGGTGAGGCGTAAAGCTTTGCGTCGTGCAGTCATCAAGGGTACACGAGTGGGCCTTCGGCTCCACAAGCACATATCGATGATGTTGCGTTGAACGGTTCGCACGCTGACACTTGTTGATGGCCCAGCATTGAAATCTACAGCAATGTGCGGAAGGGTTGAGCTTCTGTCATGCTGGACAATTCTCTTCAGCCGTCGTTGGTCCCGTTCTCGCAGGATGTGTTTCCGGCAGCAGTGATGTCGGAGATTTGATGTTAACGAATTCCTGATATTCACGGTACACTCGTGAATTGGTCGTACGGAAAGATCCCCGCTTCATCGCTACCTCGGAGACGCTGTGTCCCATCGTTCGTGCTCCTACTGTAACACCACGTTCAAACTCACTTAAATCTCGATAACCTGCAATTGTAGCAGCAGTAACCGATCTAACAACTGCGCCAGACGCTTGTCGTACATGGGCGTTGCGGACCACAGCGCCCTATTCTGCCTGTTTATATACACTCCTGGAAATTGAAATAAGAACACCGTGAATTCATTGTCCCAGGAAGCGGAAACTTTATTGGCACATTCCTGGGGTCAGATACATCACGTGATCACACTGACAGAACCACAGGCACATAGACACAGGCAACAGAGCATGCACAATGTCGGCACTAGTACAGTATATATCCACCTTTCGCAGCAATGCAGGCTGCTATTCTCCCATGGAGACGGTCGTAGAGATGCTGGATGTAGTCCTGTGGAACGGCTTGCCATGCCATTTCCACCTGGCGCCTCAGTTGGACCAGCGTTCGTGCTGGACGTGCAGACCGCGTGAGACGACGCTTCATCCAGTCCCAAACATGCTCAATGGGGGACAGATCCGGAGATCTTGCTGGCCAGGGTAGTTGACTTACACCTTCTAGAGCACGTTGGGTGGCACGGGATACATGCGGACGTGCATTGTCCTGTTGGAACAGCAAGTTACCTTGCCGGTCTAGGAATGGTAGAACGATGGGTTCGATGACGGTTTGGATGTACCGTGCACTATTCAGTGTCCCCTCGACGATCACCAGTGGTGTACGGCCAGTGTAGGAGATCGCTCCCCACACCATGATGCCGGGTGTTGGCCCTGTGTGCCTCGGTCGTATGCAGTCCTGATTGTGGCGCTCACCTGCACGGCGCCAAACACGCATACGACCATCATTGGCACCAAGGCAGAAGCGACTCTCATCGCTGAAGACGACACGTCTCCATTCGTCCCTCCATTCACGCCTGTCGCGACACCACTGGAGGCGGGCTGCACGATATTGGGGCGTGAGCGGAAGACGGCCTAACGGTGTGCGGGACCGTAGCCCAGCTTCATGGAGACGGTTGCGAATGGTCCTCGCCGATACCCCAGGAGCAACAGTGTCCCTAATTTGCTGGGAAGTGGCGGTGCGGTCCCCTACGGCACTGCGTAGGATCCTACGGTCTTGGCGTGCATCCGTGCGTCGCTGCGGTCCGGTCCCAGGTCGACGGGCACGTGCACCTTCCGCCGACCACTGGCGACAACATCGATGTACTGTGGAGACCTCACGCCCCACGTGTTGAGCAATTCGGCGGTACGTCCACCCGGCCTCCCGCATGCCCACTATACGCCCTCGCTCAAAGTCCGTCAACTGCACATACGGTTCACGTCCACGCTGTCGCGGCGTGCTACCAGTGTTAAAGACTGCGATGGAGCTCCGTATGCCACGGCAAACTGGCTGACACTGACGGCGGCGGTGCACAAATGCTGCGCAGCTAGCGCCATTCGACGGCCAACACCGCGGTTCCTGGTGTGTCCACTGTGCCGTGCGTGTGATCATTGCTTGTACAGCCCTCTCGCAGTGTCCGGAGCAAGTATGGTGGGTCTGACACACCGGTGTCAATGTGTTCTTTTTTCCAATTCCAGGAGTGTATCTCTGTATTTGAATACGCATGCCTATACTAGTTTCTTTGGCTCTTCAGTGTAAAACAAATGATGGAAGGTAAACTTCCTACGATGGGAACTTGTTCGCGATTCCATGTTTAATTTAGCTGGCAATCTGTGATAAACAGTGGTGTTAATTCTCTCATATGAACATTCACACTTGTCAGACACGTCGATGTTAATTTCAGTCATGTACTATCATTATAGTCTGTGTGTGATGTTAATATGATTACGATTTCAAGAAGTTAAAGCATTTACAAAATACTCCGACATAATATTTCCACACACTTTTGCATTAGTATTCGCGATACAGAAGGAATTTCGTTGCGGCAAGGCAGCAAGTGGAGACATATTCAACTTGTGTTGTCGTTGACTGTCATCAAGACCTAAAGAGTTATACACTGTCACACTCAACAACAAGTTCCGTAAAGTGTCTTTAACAGAAGTGTGCTCCTTATTTTAGAACACTGATTGAGCATCTGGTGAGGAACTAACAGACGGAGACAGCGTAACGAGCAGGCAGACATACAACTGCATAGATTTGTCCAGTTTTACAGTAGGCAGGTACATCTGCTTTATAGCACTTACAGACAGCGCCATGACATAATTAATTCTGTCGATAGGATACTGTACGCGCAATGGCGACCCACTGTAATAGCCCTTCTGAGTTGTAGTAACCCACCTCAGGAATAACCTCTCCCGGTATATTATAGAACTGAATAACAGCTCCAGCTTTAGAAGACAGTAAATGACGTATCTATTAATCCAAGAATAATGATTACCAATGTCCCTACGCACACTCGTTACCATTGTTCATCCTTTTCAACCAGAGCTTCCTCATTTCCCAGTATTCTCACTTTGTGCAGTTTCCTCGAATTTCCGTCGCCCCCCCCCCTCCCTCTAACCCAACCCCACCCAACTCCACAGAACTCGCTGTATCAGAAAACATCTCTTATGAATAGCTATAAACTCTTTTTATATCTGCAACTGTCACTATTGTTATTACTGTTATATTATTATTATTGTTGTTGTTGTTATTACTATTATCACTATTAATAGCCGCAGCAGCAGCAGTAGTACATGTACTACCCGTATTAACATTAATAGTTTGTAGTTAGTATTACTTACTCACAGTGTCACCGTAGACACTCAAATCACTTTAATACTTCTTGTATTAAAATTGTTATTTCTTAGGAAACTATGTGTAAGAAAGGTACTGTATGTGGTCTATGTAAGACAGTATCTGCTGCCCCTCATCAGATCAGGTTAAATAAATAAATAAATAAAATACAGAAATAACGTAGGGACGACGTACATAGGGGACTTGACAGAATGTTTCAGCTGGCGGTTGTCGCTTGTCAGCCATCCAAGATACCAATAAACAGTAATGGAGTCCTCTGATATAAGCAGGTGCGTCCATTCTGAAGTATTTATCAATTATGTATGCACTGTTGCTCTAAGCCAAGAACAGCACGGCTTCATTGCTCTCATCTCCATTCTAGATCTGTGCTCTGTAGTGTAATGATCAGGGTATGGGTACTTCTTATAACTAGTTTATTTTAATATTATGTCAGTTACACGAGTTTCGTCATTCGACTTCTGCACGCTGTAATAAGAAACTGGGTGTAGAATATAGAATATAATATAGAATATAATATAGAATAAAATATAGAATGTAGATTCTGGGGCATATGCTATGATGCTATGCTATGTTATGCTATGCTATGCTATTATGTCACTAATTTATACAATTGTGCGGCATATGTTATGATGTCACTAATTTATACACATAGCAATGATGTGGATGGCCTCAGTGCAGCGTACAGACCTCGAATGACGAAACTCGTATAATTGACATAATAATAAAATTAACCACCCACACCCAGGGAGGCTGGACCACTGTTAAATGACGCTCTTTTGTCGTAGTCCAAAGCTACTCCTGGCGATCTGGGACTAGCCGCAGACAAGGGGCGTCGATTTTACAGCCGGGATGCCAGATCCCTGCATGTCCATGTGTCATGTAGAACAGGTTTTTTCCTTCCTTTATTGTGGTTTCATTCCGCTGCCCATATGGGGCAGGGGAGGGCTGGCAACGGCACAATCCGCCGCTCTTCAGCCAAGTGATAATTTAATGAAAAGATGTAAACGTCACATATAAAAGGCGATAAAAATGGGGATATAAGAACATAACAATGGGAGACAATGGGAGTTAAAATATACACTTGCACAGAGACGTTCATGTGGGACAGTTAAAAAAAAGTCCACATAAAGATAAAAAACACATTTGGCGATTTGTGGAACATGTAAAATACACTGAAGTCACAAGTACAAGTTAAAAGTTGGTCACAATATTAAAACACACAAGAAAGTCGACATCTTAAAACGACTGCCGAAAACAGAGCACACACGGTGGAGAGTAAAAACTGTGGGGAGGGACCTGCCATGGGAGGGGAGGCCTGAGAGGAGGGAAAACAGGGGACATGAGAAGGAAGCGGGAGAGCTGGCTGGAGAGGGTGGGAGGAAAAGAAAGGGGGTCGGGAGCATACCAATGGGCAGCGGACGGGCGGCGAAGGAGAGGGAGAGGGAGAGGGAGAGGGAGAGGGAGAGGGAGAGGGAGTGGGAGAGGGAGAGGGAGAGGGAAGACAAGTCAGGAGGGAGCACAGAGATGAGGAAGGAGTGCACTACAAAGGGTGGGGGGCGAAGGAGGGAGGAAAACACCGCTAAGGGGGAGGGAAAAGGAGGGGAGAAGGAGCCCTGAGGAGGGGGGAAGGTGGAGTTAGAGTTGGTAGGAGAGGTAGATAACAGGGCATAGCTCATCATCAGGGAGGGGTAGGCACTGGAAGTTGCGTCGGGAAAGAAGGTGGAGGGTGGGCAGATAGAGAGAGGCCGGGACACCACGGTAAAGGCGCGGCAATGGGCTGTGGGCAGAGAGGATAGAAGACAACAGGGGGTTGGGGGGACTGTGTTCGCGGGCGATGTACAGGGTGCGAGTGTGTTCGAGGAAAAGGATAAGATGTTGGAAGGGGATGAGGTCGCAGAGGGTGTAGAACTGATTTCTGGCCGGCGGTGTGCCGGCTTATTAGGCCGGTCGGTGGATGGAACTTCTGCGACTATTTTCGATCACGAGAGTGGTATACGAAAACAGTCCGCTTGCTGATCGTTACCTCTGGCGCTGCTGTCGATCCGCGGTGCTCGGGTAGCGGGCCCTGATGGCCGTCGGCAGACGTGAGGCTGTGGTTTCGTCGCCGGCAGCGGCCTCGCTCGTATCGTAAATACAGTAACTGCTTTGGTTTCACTCGCTGTGATGAAGGCATCCCGCATCTCTGTTCTATCATGCAGGATGCCGAAGTCGTAGGCGGCCGGGACGGACGCTGGATATAGTTTACAGTAGCTTGTGAATTATCCACTGGAAATTTCATTGAAATCAGACACAGTAATCAATTCCTCAGATGTAGTAGTCTACTTCATAGATGTTCATAGAAACAGTGCATATCTCGGCACCATCGCCCTCCTTCATTCGCTCTGCTACACAATATCACAGCAACGAAAGCGTTTAAATCTTCCGTGCCACTTTCTTATCGACAGAGGGCAAAAAGGCAAGAGACACAACACAAACTAGACGACACTCATTTCCATAAATGAAATAAACTTGAAGATCAGCGAGAAACATCGCGTCATACGACATTCTGGGGACTAAACTGTTATGCTTCAACATACACTATGTGATCAAAAGTATCCGGACACCTGGCTGAAAATGACTTACAAGTTCGTGGCGCCCTTCATCTGTAATGCTGGAATTCAGTATGGTGTTGGCCCACCCTTAGCCTTGATGACAGCTTCCACCCTCCAGGAATACATTCAGTCAGGTGCTGGAAGGTTTCTTTGGGAATAGCAGCCCATTCTTCGTGGGGTGCTGCACTGAGGAGAGGTATAGATGTCGGTCGGTGAGGCCTGGCACGAAGGTAGCTTTCCAAAACATCCAAAAGGTGTTCTATATGATTCAGGTCAGGACTCTGTGCAGGCCAGTCCATTACAGGGATGTTACTGTCGTATAATCACCCCACCACAGGCTGTGTATTACGAACAGGTGCTCGATTGTGTTGAAAGGTGCAGTCGCCATCCCCGAATCGTTCTTCAACAGTGGGAAGCAAGAAGGCGCATAAAACATCAATGTAGGCCTGTGCTGTGATAGTGCCACGTAAAACATCAAGGGGTGCAAGCCCCCTCCATGAGAAACACGACCACACCATAACACCATTGCCTCCAAATTTTACTGTTGGCACTACACACGCTGCCAGATGACGTTCACCGGGAATTGGCCATACCCTCACCCTGCCATCGGAACGCCACACTGTGTACCGTGATTCGTCACTCCATACAACGTTTTTCCGCTATTCAGTCGTCCAATGTTTACGCTCCTTACGCCAAGCGAGGCGTAGTTTGGCATTTACCGGCGTGATGTGTGGCTTATGAGCAGCCGCTCGACCATGAAATCCAAGTTTTCTCACCTCCTGCCTAACTGTCATAGTACTTGCAGTGGATCTTGATGCAGTTTGGGATTCCTGTGTGATGGTCTGGACAGATGTCCGCCTATTAGACATTAAGATCCTCTCCAACTGACGGTAGTCCCTGTCTATCAACAGACGAATTCGGCCTGTATGCTTTTGGGCTGTACGTGTCCTTTCACGTTTTCACTTCGCCACCACATCGGAAACAGTGTACTAAGGATGTTTAGGAGCGTAGAAATCTTGCGTACAGACGCATGACACATGACCACGTTCAAAGTCTGTGAGTTCGGCGGAGCGCCCCATTCTTCTCTCTTACGATGTCTAGTGACTACTGAGGTCGCTGATATGGAGTACCTGACAGGAGGAGGCAGCAAAATGCACCTAATATGAAAAACGTATGTTTTGGGGGGTGTCCGGATACTTTTGATCACATAGTGTATAAAAATAATCTTCACAAAGATTTAAATTCCAAAAATGTGTCCATCATTAAGGGACGCACATTTTCAATAACTTACAAGCACCCATAGGAAGTTTAACTACTAATAAAGTTCAGCTTAAGAGGGGCCTAAAGGAATTATTAGAGAGCATCTCCTACTCCATTGACGTATTTTTAGTAGAACCTACTAAATATTATTATTATTATACTAAATATTATTATTAATATATTATTATTAATATCAAATTATGCAAGTATTTTGAAATATATGACTTCTTTACATTTTCAGTGCAGTAATGTTGTTAGTGTAAATAAGTGTTGTAAGCTGATAGTCACGAAGTAGATGAAGTTAAGGAATTCTGCTACCTAGGCAGAAAAATAACCAGTGATGGATGGAGACAGGAAGTCATCAAAAATGATCTTCAGAAAGATTTAAATTCCAAAAATGTGTCCATCATTACGGAACGCACATTTTCAATAACTTACAAGCACTGGCAAAAAGGGCATTCCTGGCCAAGAGAAGTCTACTAGTATCAAACAGAAGCCTCAATTTGAGGAAGAAATTTCTGAGAATGTGAGTTTGGTAGTGAAACATGGGGAAAACTGGAACGGAAGAGAATTAAAGCATTTGAGATGTGGTGCTATAGACGAATGTTGAAAAGTAGATGAACTGATAAGGTAAGGAATGAGGAGTTTCTGCGCAGAATCGGAGAAGAAAGTAATATATCAAAAACACTGACGAGAAGGGACAGGCTGATAGGACATCATTTAAGACAGCAGGGAATAATTTCTAGGAGCTGTAGAGGGTAAAAAACTATAGAGGAAGAGAGAGATTGGAATACATTCAGCAAATAATTGAGAACGTAGGTTGCAAGCGTAACTCTCCGTCTGAGCAGAGGTCTTGGGTTCATTTGTTAAGACTGCAGGTTTGATGCGTATGGCATAAAGTATTCGAGTCGTACATTTACATCGACATCACAATTAAGTGCCTGGCAGAGGGTTCATCGACCCACCTTCACAATAATTCCACTCTCGAGCAGTGCGCGGGAAAAACGAACAACTATATCTTTCCGGGCGATCTCTGATTTCCCTTGTTTTATTATGACGAAAGTTTCTCTATATGTAGATCGGCGCCAACAAACATTTGATAGTTGTTCGTTTTTCCCGCGCACTGCTCGAGAGTGGAATTATTGTGAAGGTGGGTCGATGAACCCTCTGCCAGGCACTTAATTGTGATGTCGATGTAAATGTACGACTCGAATACTTTATGCCATACGCATCAAACCTGTATTTTCGCATTCGAGGAAAATATTCGTGACTGAAATTTAGTGAGAAGATCGCGCCGCAAAGAGAAACGCCTTTGAATTAATGATATTCACAGCAAAACCTGTATCACCTCCGAGACACGCTCTCCCCAATTTCTCGATAATACAAAACGCTCTGACCTTCTTAGAATTTTCTCGATGTACTACGCTAATCCTATCGGATAAGGATCCCACACTGAGCAGCAGTGCTCCAAAAGAAAAACTTACTGTAGGCAGGCTCTTTAGTAGATTTTCTTCATCTTCTAAGTGTGCTGCCAATGTAAGACAGGCTTCGGTACGCCCCACAACATTTTCTGTATTCTTTCCAATTTAAGTTGTTCTCAATTGTTATTCACAGGTATTTAGTTAATTTACGGTCTTTATATTTGGTTGATTTATCGTGTGACGGAAGTTTAATGGATTCTTTTTAGTACCCATATGGATAACCTCACACTTTTCATTACTTAGAGTCAATTGCTAATTTTCACATCATACAGATATGCCAATTTTCACATCATACAGATATGCCAATTTTCACATCTTACAGATATATTATCTAAATCGTTTTTCAATTAGTTTTAACCTTCCGATGACTAGATGACTAGACGATAAGCGGCAGCATCATCTGCAAACAACTTAAGACGTCTGCTCAGACTTTCTAAATCGTTTATTTAGCCGGCCGCGATGGTCTAGCGGTTCTGGCGCTGCAGTCCGGAACCGCGGGACTGCTACGGTCGCAGGTTCGAATCCTGCCTCGGGCATGGGTGTGTGTGATGTCCTTAGGTTAGTTAGGTTTAAGTAGTTCTAAGTTCTAGGGGACTTATGACCTAAGATGTTGAGTCCCATAGTGCTCAGAGCCATTTTTTTTTTTGTTTATTTAGATAACGAAAAGAAGAGGGCCTATAACATTAACTTGAGGAATGACAGAAATCACTTAAATTTTACTCGATGGATTTCCGTCAGTTAGTAAGAACTCTGACAGGAAATCACGAACCCAATCGCATAAATGAGATGATATTCCATAACAACGCAATTTGATTACTAACCGATTGTGAGACACATTGTCAAAAGCCTCCTGGAAATCTAAAAATACCGAATCAATTTGAAATCCTTTGTTGATAGCACTCAACAATTCCTGTGACTAAAGAGCTATTTGTGTTTCACAAGAACGATGTTTTCTAAATCAGTTTTGACTATGTATCAATACACCTTTCTCTTCGAGGTAATTCATATTGTTCGAACACGATGTATGTTCCAAAATCATGCTGCATGTCGACATTACTCCTATTGCCTTTCTTGAAAACTGATGTGACCTGTGCAACTTTCCAGTCTTTGGGTACTGATCATTCGTCGGGCAAGCGGTGATAGTATGATTGTTAAGTACGAAGCTATTTCATCAGCATCCTCTAAAAGGAACCTAACTGGTATACAGTCCGGACCGGAAGATTTGCTTTCGTTAAGTAACTGAAGTTGCTTACCTACTCCAAGGATATCTGCTTCTAAGTTACTGGTGTTGGCAGTTGTTCATGATTCGAATTCTGGAATACTTACTTCGTCTTACTTGATGAAGTAATTTCGGAAGGCTGTGTTTAGCAACTCTGGCTTAACAGATCTGTCATCGATAGTCTTTCTATTGCTATCGTGCAGAGAAGGCACTGACTGTGTCTTGCAGCTAGAATACTTCACATACGACCAGAATCTTTTTTGGATTTTCTCGGATTTCGAGACCAAGTTTCGTTGTGGAAACTATTGTAAGGATTTCGCATTGAAGCCACCGTTAAATTTCGAGCTTCTGTAAAACATCGCCAGTCTTGGGGGTTATGCATTCATTTAAATTTGGCACGATTTTCTCATTGTTTCTGCAACAGTGTTCTGACCTGTTCTGTGTACCACGTGGGATCAGCTCTGTCGTCTGTCCATTTATTTGGTATAAATCTCTCAGTTGCTATCGATATTGTTTCTTTGAATTCAAGCCACATCTGGTCTACACTTACACTGTTGATTTGGAAGGAGTGGGGACTGTCTCTCAGGAAGGCGTCAAATGAATTTTTACCTACCTTTTTGAATAGGTATATTTCTCGTTTATTTTTGGATGATTTGCGGGTTACAGTATTCAGTCTCACTACCACCACCCTGTTTCTGTTTTGATGTTCGTTATTAGCTCAGGATTATTTGTTGTTAAGAGGTCAAGTGTTTACTTTTGGTGTGGGCTCATGAACTAACTGCTCGAAAATATCCCAAATGTAGACAAATTTTTGACGCTAATGTATTTTCGCCAACATATCGAGGGTACATTAAAGTCACCACCAACTATGATTTTATGAGTCGGGTATGTGTTTGAAATTAGTTTTAAGTTTTCTTTGAACATTTCGGCAATATTATCAACTGAGATGGTACATCGGTATAAGGATCCAATTATTATTTTATTCCGGTTGCTTAGAATGACCTCTATCCATAATAACTCACAGGAACTATCTACATCAGTTTCGATACAAGGTAAACATTTAACAGCAACAAACACGCCACCACCAACTGTCTTTAGCCTATCCTTTGTGAACACCCTTAGGTCCTCCGCAAAAATTTCGGCTGAACTTATCTCCGGCTTTAGCCAGATTTCAGTGCATCTATGGTACTTTCCTAACACAGCTACGACAATTTCCAACTGTTATACTGGATACACCGCACAGCCCGCTCTATCCGTGTAGCCTCTTGCGTGTAATGGACTCCTGAACTATCTATCGGAGCCCGAAAGCCCCCTCCCTATGGTGCAAGTCCAGGAATCTGCAGCTTACATGACTGCAGAATCGTCTGAGCCTCTAATTAAGAACCTCCACTCCGCTCTGTACCAAAGATCCGCAACTGGTCCTGTCGACTACGCTGCAAATTATGAGCTCTGCTTTAATGTAGCAAGCAAGTCTTACTGCTTTTACGACTTCTGATAGCCGCTCGAAACCAGAGAAAATATCTTCCGATGTAAAGCGACACTCATCGGTGGTATCGACATGAGCCACCACTTGCAGTTGGCTGCGCCCCGTGCTCTTCGTGGCTCTTCCAGCACAAAGAGAGCATTTGGATGACATAATATGTGAGTGGATTGTTGGTAGGTTATAGGCCACCCACACTCGACGGGAATGCTTTCCACAGTGGCATTTGAATAATGCAGAGAAGTTTTCAGGAGAGTGACAACGTTTTGTGGCAGTGCGACCGAGGTCAGTCCCATTCTACAGGACTTTAACTTGTCTCAGGAGCCTGGAGACACGGAAAAGGTAGAGCGGCTGCCATGGCCAGGAACATGACACCTTACAGGACAAACATCTTGTCTGTGTGTATTGGTTCAAATGGTTCAGATGGCTCTGAGCACTATGCGACTTAACTTCTGAGGTCATCAGTCGCCTAGAACTTAGAACTATTTTTATTTATTTTTTATTTATTTATTTATTGTTCCGTGGGACCACATTAAGGAGAAGTCTCCATGGTCATGGAACGAGTCAATACATGAAATTATAACACGATAGTAGAAACAGATAAAATGAAATATAAGAAACAAATTCAGGCGACACGTCATTAGTTTAAATAAAGAAAATCAAGAATGTAACACTGGAATTTGCTTAATTTTTTAGCTCTTCCAGGAGCTCCTCGACAGAATAGGAGTGAGCCATGAGGAAACTCTTCAGTTTAGACTTAAAAGCGTTTGGGCTACTGCTAAGATTTTTGAGTTCTTGTGGTAGCTTATTGAAAATGGATGCAGCAGAATACTGCACTCCTTTCTGCACAAGAGTCAAGGAAGTGCATTCCACATGCAGATTTGATTTCTGTCTAGTATTAACTGATTGAAAGCTGCTAACTCTTGGGAATAAGCTAATATTGCTAACAGCAAACGACATTAAAGAAAATATATACTGTGAGGGCAATGTCAGAATTCCCAGACTATTGAATAGGGGTCGACAAGAGGTTCTAGAACTTACACCACACATAGCTCGAACAGCCCGTTTTTGAGCCAAAAATACCCTTTTTGAATCAGAAGAATTACCCCAAAAAATAATACCATATGACATAAGCGTATGAAAAATATGCGAAGTAGACTACTTTTCGTGTTGAAATGTCACTTATTTCAGAGACTAAATAAAGCGGCATTTAGTTTCTGAACAAGATCCTGAACATGGGCTTTCCACAACAGCTTACTATCTATCCGTACGCCTAGGAACTTGAACTGTTCCGTCTCGCTTATAACATGCCCACTCTGTCTGATTAAAATATCAGTTTTCGTTGAATTGTGAGTTAGAAACTGTAAAAACTGAGTCTTACTGTGATTTAGCATCAAATTATTTCCCACAAGCCACGAACTTATTTCATGAACTACATTATTTGATAATGTTTCAATATTACACACAAGATCCTTCACTACCAAGCTGGTGTCATCAGCAAACAGAAATATTTTTGAATCACCTGTAATACTAGAAGGCATATCATTTATATAAATAAGAAACAGCAGTGGCCCCAGCACCGATCCTTGGGGAACGCCCCATTTAACAGTGCCCCATTGGGACTGAACATCATTACCTCTCAATATTGCGGAGAATTACCTTCTGCTTTCTGTTCTTAAAGTAAGAGGCGAACCAATTGTAAGCTACTCCCCTTACTCCATAATGTTCCAACTTCTGCAGTAATATTTTGTGGTCAACACAGTCGAAAGCCTTCGTTAAATCAAAGAAAATACCTAACGTTCGCAACCTTTTATTTAATCCGTCCAAAACCTCACAGATAAAAGAGACTATAGCATTTTCAGTTGTTAAGCCATTTCTAAAACCAAACTGTACATTGGCAGCAAATTATGTGAATTTAAATGCTGCAGTAACCTTGTATAAACAACCCTCTCGATAACTTTAGCAAACACTGATGGCATAGAAATAGGTCTATAATTATCAACATTATCCCTGTCTCCCTTTTTATAAAGTGGCTTCGCTACCGAGTACTTTAATCGGTCAGGAAACCGACCACACCTAAAGGAAAAGTTACAGATATGGCTAAGTACTGGGCTAACATACATGGAATAATATTTCAGTATTCTGCTAGATACCCCGTCTTATCCATGAGAGTTCTTGGTCTTTAGTGATTTAATTATTAACTCAGTCCCCCTCTTGTCAGTATCATGGAGGAGCATTTCAGGTAACAGTCTCGGAACACTTTTTTCTACGAGCGCTATATGATTCCCTGTTGGGACTAGGTTTCTATTTAGTTCACCTGCAATATTCAGAAAGTGATTATTAAATACTGTACATATATGCGACTTATCAGTAACACGGACATTCCCACTACGCACTGATTCTATATCCTCGACCTGTCTCTGCAGACCAGCCACTTCCTTTACGACTGACCATATGGTTTTAATTTTATCCTGAGACTTAGCTATTCTATCTGCATACCACATACTTTTTGCCTTCCTAATAACTTTTTTAAGCACCTTACAATACTGTTTGTAATGGGCTACTGCATTTAGATTGTGACTGTTTCTAACGTTTTGATATAATTGCCACTTTGTTCTACAAGATATTATTATACCTTTAGTCAGCCACCCAGGCTGGCTGTTTGTGCTAGTACCCTGTTTTGAACGTTCTAACGGAAAGCAACTTTCAAAGAGCACGAGAAAAGTCTTGAGGAAAGCATTATATTTATCGTCTACTGTATCAGCACTATAAACATCTTGCCACTCTTGTTCCTTGATAAGGTTTACAAAAGTCTCTACAGCAACTGGATCAGCTTTCCTAAAACGTTGGTAACTATATTTAACCTGCGTTGCAGCACAAAATTCTTTTAGACTTAAAATTTGTGCATCATGATCTGAAAGGCCATTCACCATTCTGCTAACAGAATGCCCTTCTAGTAATGACGAAGGAACAAAATTAATTAAACCTAACTAACCTAAGGACATCACACACATCCATGCCCGAGGCAGGATTCGAACCTGCGACCGTAGCGGTCACGCGGTTCCAGACTGAAGCGCCTTTAACCGCACGGCCACACCGGCCGACTCTGTGTGTATTGTCTGTTTCGATGGGTAGCTATGAATGCTTGGTAAGCCCCCAGATACGTTCCTCTCGCGCAGAGTACAGCGACTGTGATGCCTTACCCAGTGCAACCAGCTACAATGGCATAGTGACTTGTTGCACCATACGAAATGGCGCGGTGGTACGACTGGACTAACGTTCAGGAGAAGAGCGGTTCAAGTTCCTATCTGGCTATTCACAACTAGGTTTTCCGTGGTTTCACTAAGTCACATAAAGCTAATATCAAGATCATTACTCTGGAGAGGATGCGGCTGATTTCCCTAACCATCAAGTTATGCAGCGTCACTTGCGGCTTCGTACCAAATCAAACCATTTATGAAAGCTGTCGACACCTCTTTTCCAGTGCGTGACTGAATAAGATACTGACGAGTCATAAAAGTTTCTAAAGGCTTAATTACAATCTCGTTAATGCAACGAAAAATGTAATTTTATTTTCTAAGATCTCTCATTTAAAATACAGGAAAAGTGTCTTCAGTTCACTGCTCTTATTTATCTATTTTGCAGAAGATTGTATTTGCTTTGAAATAATTGTTCGCAGCGTACGTACATTACAACTACATACATTGTATTTCGATAAGGAAGCTAAGAACTTAAAACATTTCAAGTGCACAGTACTGTTAATGAACTGTTGCGTGCTATGTATGTAAGAACACCGTACAAAAACGTAGTCACCCGAGGATACTTTACGATAGAACCGTCCAGCACCGACACTGGCCTGCATAATGGCCTCACACAAAAATCCTCTAGGCTTAATGCCACGTCGACTCTCAAAATGCTTCAAATGATAAAAATGCTAAAACGACTGGTGTTTCGGCGTTGATGCAGTGATGTGCGTTTGGATAGCAGTCCTTTTATAAGTATTAGGTTGGTGCATAAGTTTGTACCGTTTCTATTTTTCATGTTGGTATTCTGGTTGCTATGGGTTTATTTATCGATTGTCATTTTTCATTTGTACTTTACTGTTGCTGTCTGAGTTTACATATTGTCATTTTGACATTAGGAGATAGTGAGTGGAGCTGTGGACGCTAGAAAATTGAATGCCAAGTGGAGAAATCGGCACATTTCCGCCATATTCTCCTGTTTGAGTTCAGTAGAATGGTGACAGCGGTGGATGCGGGCCGAAACATTTGCGTCGTGTATGGGATAATGCCATTGAACAGAACATTGCAAGAAAATGGTTTTCTCGTTTTAAGGAGAATAGTTTTGACATTATTGACTCTCCACGTTCAAGGAGACTTTCGGGGTTTCATGAAGATCTTTCAAACGCATTAATCCACAATGATTGTCGTCGGTGTACTCGAGAAATGGCAATGTGATGAACAATGATCATTCCAAGATCGTGCGACATTTTCATGCAATGGGGAGGGTTAAAAAATGGGGTGCATGGGTATCGCACGCTCTATACCAAAATCACAAAATCTGCGGGTGGCCAGATGTGCACCTCTGTTTGGTCGTCATCTTTTGCCTGGTGAACAACACTGGCAGATCTTACCCTGTACCGTTCCTTGTGACGAACCATGGTGTCTTTATCGTAACGTGAAGATACGAAAGGAATGGTTAAGCCCAAACACAGCAGCAACTCCCGAGATGTAACCTTTACTGCTAACATTTACTGTCAAAAATGAGACGTCTTGCAGACGCAGTCCAAGGCCAACGACCAGGAAGACTGTGTATTGTGGTGCTACTACACGATAACGCCTACCCGCATTCTGATAGACCGACAAAAAGCGCTATAAACGAGCTGGATTGGAAAGTCATTCCTCATTCACCTTATTCACCTGAGCTGCCCCCTCAGTTTTTCGCCTTTTCTGTTCTGTGTGGAACAACCTTATTCGAACGGATGAAAACCGCATGATTTCTATAGTCGCGAAATCGAAAAGTTACCCAAGCTTTCACAGACTGTTGTAAATAGTGAAGGAGACATATTCCTAATGACTAAAGATCTGTTATGTGTATCTGTTGTGTTGATTAAACTCCTGGAAGTCCGCGGCTCGTGGTCTTGCGGTAGCGTTCTCGCTTCCCGCGCACGGGGTCCCGGGTTTGATTCCCGGCGGGGTCAGGGATTTTTCTCTGCCTCGAGATGATTCGGTGTTGTGTGTCTTTCATCATCATTTCCTCCTCATTCACTCGCAAGTCGCCGTGGTGGCGTTAAAGAACTTGTGGAGCGGCGGCCGAACCGCCCCGCGAGGGGTCTCTCGGCCACCAATGCCATACTCTCATTATTATTATTATTAACTCATGGAAAAACGCTTCAAACTTAAGCATCAACCTAATAGATACTCTTGTTTTGCCTCTAAGATCATTATATCTTCCTCAGTTTCCACCATTTCATTTTTTTTTATTTTTCCTTACAACTTTAAGTCGACCATTTTCTGCCTGATGTATCGAAATTTATTTTGTTGCTTTTAACTAAGATTATAGCTTTCCTTAGCGGCGGCGACGAGTTCATTACAGACGGCGCACAAGCTCTAGGATACAGTTCGCACAGAATGGATTATAAGCGCATAAAACAAAAGCTCTGAGCATTCAGCTTTCGAATCGTGTAACACTGATAACCACTTACGGCGACCGTTTATTATGAATTTGCTTCCTGCATTTAGGACTTCCTCTTGTTTTAGAGCAGGATGCTCGGGCAGCATCATAAATACGGCGACGCGACTGTGCCCTCACTTTCTAGATAAAATATGAATTAGCCGGAAATGTGCAGTGAGAGCGGGCTTTGTGATGCCAACTGCGTGACACCAGAAGCACAAGCGCTTCACGTGGCCACCGCAGTTTTCCTACAACTAGCCCCGCGACTGCACACTGCATCTGCTGCATCCACTAACAGGTAACGCCATCCGCCACAAAGTGAACTCAGTAAGTAATCATATCCATATCTAAGCAAACTCCTTCCCGCAGAAATAACAGTAGTACTAATTAACGAGCGACGTTTCAATTTGCTGAACATCTGCCTGAGATGCCATTATAAATATTAAAACCTCGCGAATGCATTCTCTGCTCTTTCGAGCGCATTAATTGCTGCATTCTCTCTAGCGTTGTCAATGGGATGTTTTGTGTTTGTTCTGGTTCTGACAGATAAACGATTGGCGAAATCGAAAGTCGTTTAGTTCCTTCGCATTTGCCTGTTTATTTCCACCCTCAGTGTTCCTGTCACTACAGTAGGTAAGAAGATTTGTACTAGATGTAGTATACACGATTGTGATCTAATGCCGATAAACAGTCGTGCTTAATAGAAAAAAATTGTCATTCGGAATCTAAAATTGATATTCTTTCATCTTTCACCATATTTCCTCAATTTGTTCTGATTCTTCGTGATTTCAACTCTGTATTCATTTAAAGGGATAGGAAACCTAAAAGGTGTACTAAATACGTACTGAAGAGAAATTAGTAACATGACGTAGCAAGACCACACACTAGCAAATTGAAACGATTGTAAATAACAAATACTGCATTATAAGGTAAAGTTGTCATCAGTCCGTATGTTGTTTTGAATACTACAGTGTTTTAGTTGTTCTATTGGAAGCAGGAACCCGCTGCCTCCTTCCGAATATTGAACTGACTTCCGAAGCGAGTTACACTGGGCCCTACACTTTAGCGTGTTCCCCGAACCGTGGTACAACGCAGCATTGCTCACTTTAACAGAGGTGACAGAAGTGGTATTAAATCCTGTGTCTTACCTGTGATCGAACACGACACTGCATTACAAATTCAAAATATTACGCTCGATTAAGCATTTTAGTTGACCAGTCAGCTAATTTTGCACCATCAACCGCAATATGACGTTAGATTCAGTTTGGAATACATATTTAATTATATATTGTAGCAATAAAACTATGAAGATTTTATTTATAACTTTGTCAAAATAAAAAGAAAATGAACTATAAGGGCCAACATATTATCTTCGAGAGAAACAGCAAGTGTTCTACATCTGAGGTAGATTACAGATACTCCACAAGCCACCATATGGTGCGTGGCGGAGGGTATCCTGTACCACTACTAGTCATTTCCATTTCAGGTCCGCGTGCAAGTAGAGCGAAGGAAAAACGACTGTCTAGAAGCTTCCGAATAAGTCCGAATTTCTAGTATGTTATCCTCATGGTCATTACACGCAATATATGTTGGTGGCGATAGAATCGTTCAGCAGTCAGCTTCAAATGCCGGTTCTCTAAATTTTTTCAATAGTGTTCCTCGAAAAGAACGTCGCCTTCCCTCCAGCGATTTTCACTTGAGTTGCCTGTTATTGTGTTATAACTGGTTACCTGTATCATAGGTGCAAGTTATAAGTGATAATAAACTATAGTTCAATAAAACAAAACGATGAAAAATATGTAAAAAGAGCGACGTTGTCTGCCAAGTAACTATTTAAATAATTACATCAAAAATGTTTTGCATCACCCCGGTTCCCAGAACTCCTAAAGATAGATGTTGACTGTCGATACTGTATCACAGGCACAGTCCCTTTGACTGTTCATATATGTCACTAAACCCGGCCAAAGATGTAAACAACCATGCAAGAGCAGCGCCTATTAGACGGAGGGGGTCCGACAGCCGATCAGTTCCAGTCATTCCACCAGGAAGGAGGTACACGGCTCGTGTTGTCTGTAGTTCAGCCATACCTAGACGGTCAATACCGCAGTTCGATCGCGTCCGCATTGTGGCAGGAAGGGCTCTCAACAAGGGAAGTGTCCAGACGCGTCGGAGTGAAAAAAAGCAATGTTGTTCGGACGTGGAGGAGACACAGAGAGACAGGAACTGTCGATGACGTGCCTAGTTCAGGCCGCCCAAGGGCTACTACACTCAGTGGATGAATTAATTACAAGTACTGTACCATGCCTAATAGGGTGTAGAAAACCGTTTCCATTTGAAACAGCTTCCAGTCCTCTCGTAATGGGTAAATACAGACCCTATATGGTGTTCAATGGCCCCCTATACCATTCTTCCTGCAAAATAGTAGCAAATTTAGGTAACGATGATTGATTGAGATAGATTACAATCACGCCCCTTCCTCTTCAAAGTAGAGCACAGACACTCGCTAATGGTTCAAATGGCTCTGAGCACTATGGGACTTAACTTATGAGGTCATCAGTCCCCTAGAACTTAGAACTACTTAAACCTAACTAACCTAAGGACATCACACACATCCATGCCCGAGGCAGGATTAGAACCTGCGACCGCAGCGGTCGCGCGGCTGCAGACTATAGGCCTAGAACCGCTCGGCCACTCCGGCCGGCTTACTCGCTAATATTGAGTCCTGGTGCTTGTGGTATCCTGGAGAGATGCAACAATTCATCCTCGTGCTCACAAATCCAGTCCGATGCGATCTGTGCGTCTCGGAACACAACGTAACCGTTGAAGAACATAAATAGTACCACGGGATGGACCTGATCAGCCAAAATAATCACAAAATCCTTGGTAGTAAAGCGATCTTGCAGAGTAGCCAAGGAATACAACGATATGGCTGACCGAATCATCACCGAACCCTGCCATGTCTCATTCTCGGCAGCAAGCAGTCTGCATCGTAAGCCTGCGACAGCGTACGCCAGACATAAACTAGGCCAGAATTTGGAAACAGTGTGAAACAAGACTCATCTGACCACACGACCTTCTTTCATTCCAGGTTTTGTGGGTTCGACACAACCTCTTCCTGTTACGGGAATATGCATCACTGATGAATGGTTTTGGAATCCCAACTCCGCCGGCCAGAGTGGCCGAGCAGTTCCAGGCGCTTCAGTCGGGAACCGCGCTGCTGCTACAGTCACAGGTTCGAATCCTGTCTCGGGCATGGATGTGTGTGTTGTCCTTAGGTTAGTTAGGATTAAGTAGTTCTAAGTTCTAGGGGACTGATGACCTCAGAAGTTAAGTCTCATAGTGCTCAGACCAATCCCAACTCTCCCAGGAAGTCTTTGTTTATGGAGATCCCTTCGTGTGGTTTTGGTGCTGACAGGGATCGTGAATGCGATATTCATTTGAGCACTGAATTTAGCAAGTGTTGTCCTCTTATTTTTCGTCGCAATCCTCTTCAATGTCCGTCCATCACAATCACTCAACACACACTTTCGTCCGCGTTTTTGGATATGTAAAATCGTCACTGATTAGGGGAATCATTTTCTCGTGTCCAGACCATATGTCTACAGATTTTAAAAAATAATCCGGTTACAACTTCTTTGAATTACTCTGCATTTCTATAACAACAATAATAACTGCTCTCGATATAACTTTAAGGATTATTATGAGCATACTTTAGAAGAAGGATGTGTAATTGGAAGTCTAGATTGGCTTGAAAATACGGTAGAAGCGTGGATGTAAGGAAAAGGAGGAAAGTTTACAGTGTAAAGGTCTCGTGGACTAAGAGGTCGTTAGAAACTGACCACAACCTCGGACAATATACACTCCTGGAAATTGAAATAAGAACACCGTGAATTCATTGTCCCAGGAAGGGGAAACTTTATTGACACATTCCTGGGGTCAGATACATCACATGATCACACTGACAGAACCACAGGCACATAGACACAGGCAACAGAGCATGCACAATGTCGGCACTAGTACAGTGTATATCCACCTTTCGCAGCAATGCAGGCTGCTATTCTCCCATGGAGACGATCGTAGTCCTGTGGAACGGCTTGCCATGCCATTTCCACCTGGCGCCTCAGCTGGACCAGCGTTCGTGCTGGACGTGCAGACCGCGTGAGACGACGCTTCATCCAGTCCCAAACATGCTCAATGGGGGACAGATCCGGAGATCTTGCTGGCCAGGGTAGTTGACTTACACCTTCTAGAGCACGTTGGGTGGCACGGGATACATGCGGACGTGCATTGTCCTGTTGGAACAGCAAGTCTCCTTGCCGGTCTAGGAATGGTAGAACGATGGGTTCGATGACGGTTTGGATGTACCGTGCACTATTCAGTGTCCCCTCGACCATCACCAGTGGTGTACGGCCAGTGTAGGAGATCGCTCTCCACACCATGATGCCGGGTATTGGCCCTGTGTGCCTCGGTCGTATGCAGTCCTGATTGTGGCGCTCACCGGCACGGCGCCAAACACGCATACGACCATCATTGGCACCAAGGCAGAAGCGACTCTCATCGCTGAAGACGACACGTCTCCATTCGTCCCTCCATTCACGCCTGTCGCGACACCACTGGAGGCGGTCTGCACGATGTTGGGGCGTGAGCGGAAGACGGCCTAACGGTGTGCGGGACCGTAGCCCAGCTTCATGGAGACGGTTGCGAATGGTCCTCGCCGATACCCCAGGAGCAACAGTGACCCTAATTTGCAGGGAAGTGGCGGTGCGGTCCCCTACGGCACTGCGTAGGATCCTACGGTCTTGGCGTGCATCCGTGCGTCGCTGCGGTCCGGTCCCAGGTCGACGGGCACATGCACCTTCCGCCGACCACTGGCGACAACATCGATGTACTGTGGAGACCTCACGCCCCACGTGTTGAGCAATTCGGCGGTACGTCCACCCGGCCTCCCGCATGCCCACTATACGCCCTCGCTCAAAGTCCGTCAACTGCACATACGGTTCACGTCCACGCTGTCGCGGCATGCTACCAGTGTTAAAGACTGCGATGGAGCTCCATATGCCACGGCAATCTGGCTGACACTGACGGCGGCGGTGCACAAATGCTGCGCAGCTAGCGCCATTCGACGGCCAACACCGCGGTTCCTGGTGTGTCCGCTGTGCCGTGCGTGTGATCATTGCTTGTACAGCCCTCTCGCAGTGTCCGGAGCAAGTATGGTGGGTCTGACACACCGGTGTCAATGTGTTCTTTTTTCCATTTCCAGGAGTGTAGGAGTGTAGAGAGAAATCGCATTTGTCCTCTTCAAAGGAGCCCTCCATGCACCTGCTTTAATCCTTGTAAGGAAATCATGCAAAACCTTAACCTTGAAGGCCCGACGGAAATCGGAACCTCCTAGGTAAATACAAACCTAATTAACCATTCAGTAATGCGTTATAGCTGTAGGACTTAAATTATTTGTCAATTCCGTTGTGTCTAGGAATCCTGCCTACTCGATTCGCTAGACAAACACTCAAACAACTCGTATTAATGAGTTTTATTGCAAACAGACAAGATACAATACTTATCTTCGACAACTACACACATGTGTCGCAAGCAAAGGGCGACATACGAAATAACCAGTCTTTTGCAGTGACTACTGACCTATAACTGGCAAAAGTCTTTCCTGAACTGCTATCGAAGAGCCTAACGTTGACGCTGCTATCCAAGTGGCTAATCTTGAAGCTGCTATCGACCTAGGCTCCACCAGCCGGGCGCGGCGCTAATGTCCTCTTCACATACTGGCCGCTGCTGTCGCGTTGTCGTCTTGGAAGGGAGTCAGTCAGCGTGAGATTCGCTGACCTCTTCTCACAGCCTTACCTTCTCTGTCGTTCCCGACTGGCGTGCCGGATCTGCCTGTACGCCGTAACAAATTCTGTATGTATTTTAAAGTACAAATAATTATTAGAAGTGCATTTCGTTCTAGCTTCATGAATACTTTGGCCTAGAAGGTTGGGGGGCTTAAATTGTTTGTTCTCGAGACAAGCGTCCCTTCGTTTAGTATGCCAGTGAGTCAGGCCCTTAGCTGTTGCCTGTTCACATCTGGGAAGTCTGTAGCAATGTTTTCATTTTTTTCAGGACAGCAAGCTACACAATTCATTAAGGCATCAACGTGCATTGTTGACAAATCAGGAGGGTAGCAAGTTGCGTATCTAGGTTTCTGTCTGTTTTTATAGTTTACTTGTTCAATTAGTCTTGCTAGAATGGGTAAGATGTGTGTATGCTTTGTGCGGGTGTAGGAGGAGCTGACCGCAGTTCGTATACAGGTGAATGCGCTTATGGCTACGGCCAGCCGCGTTCAGGCTACTGCCTCGGAGAATCTGGCGCGTCAGATGGAACATCTCAGATGTCGCTGGTTTTATCCACTGGCTCGGCTGCTGAGGCACTTCCTTGTGTACCCGATGCGATGGTTCCGCCCTCACAGCTGCGTGAGTGGCGGATGGTAACGCATTACGCGTTAGCATCGCTCGAGGCGAAGGGACAATGTGGAGGCTGGGCATCTGGCCTAGCCTATTTGCACTGTGAGTGGACAGGTGGCCGTTCCTTCGGCAGAGTCCAAGCGGAGCCACGTGGGCAGGGGTTTGCTAGTTATCGGGAGATCCAACATTAGGCTCGTTGTGGAGCCCCTTAAGAACACAGCGTTCAAGGTTAGAAACAAATCCAATGTGCACTCGGTGTGTCTGCTGGGAAGTCTCATCCGAGATGTAGAGGCGGCATTGCCTGCGGCTATCGAGCATGCAGGATGCATTCGTCTGCAAGTTATGGCTCACGTCGGCACCAACGTTGCCCGTCACATGGGTTCCGAGGTCATCCTCAGACCATACGGGCGGCTGACTGATGTGGTGAATGCTGCTGGCCTCCCGTGCGGGGCGCAAGGAGAGCTCGCAATTTGCAGCATTGTTTCCAGAACTGATCGGAGTCCTTTAGTTTGGAGCCGAATAGTGGATCTCAACCAAAGGATTCGCCGATTCTGTGACGATCTTGGCTGCAGATTTCTGGACCTGTATTATTGGGTAGGCACTTGTGTTACTCCCTTGATAGATCAGGGATGCACTACACAAAGGAGGCAGTTACCCGGGTAACAGAGTACTTGTGGAATGCTCAAGGGATTTTTTAGGCTATGAGGTAGTTCGAGGTATTCCGATGAACACCAGACAGTCGATAAGCAGACACAGAAATCAGACCGCGTTCAGAGTAAAGACATGTCGACTGTCAAAATTTTATCAGTGCGTTGTCAAAGTATTCGTCACGAAGTTCCCGAATTTACTGCTCTCTGGGAAATTTCTCACACGCCATAGGAGGAGGAGTGTTCATTTCAGTTGACAAAAATATTTTCTCTATTGAGATGGAAATTGAGTGTGTCAGTGAAGTTATGTGGTCGCGTATGACAGGTCTAGGTGAAACCAAGTTCATTGTTGGATGTTTTTACTGGCCACTCAGTTCCGCTGTGGCGGTTGTATAGTGATTCAAAGAAAGTATACGGTCAGTAGTGCCTAAATACCCAGCTCATGTTATACTACTTGGAGAGGACTTCAACAGACAGAGTATAGACTGGGAATTCCATGGAGTCCTTGCAGAGGCTGTGGACAGACAGTGCGTTTGAACACGTTTTCTGAAAACTGTCTTGAGTAGCTAGTTCAGCAGTCCACACGAAATGGAAATATTTTAGACTTCGTAGTTACAAACAGGCAGAACTTAAGTGGATGGTGTCAGACGGGTGTGAGACGGGGATTAGTGACCATGTTGTGATCTTAGCGACTACTGTTACGAAATTTAATAAATCTGTGAAGAAGTCTAGGATATTGTTGCTGATAGAAAGAGTAGGCAACCAGTTGTTAGCATGTCACTTAGACATTGAACAGACATTATTTAGTTCCAGTATAGAGACAGATGAATTATGGGCAAAGTTTAAACTGATTGTTAATGGTACTCTGGGCTAGTACGTGCATAGTAAGAGGAGTAAGGATGGAAAAGACGCAGTGTGATTTGTCAACGAAATTCGGAAAAAAATTTAAAATTCGTGGTAAGATATGGGAACAAACTGCTGAGGTCATCGGTTCCTAAGCTTACACACTACTTAACCTAACTTAAACTAACTTAGGTAAGGACAACACACACATACACCCATGCCCCAGGGAGGACTCGAACCTCCGACGGAGTGAGCCGCGCGGACCGTCACTTTACGGCTGAGACCGCGCGGCTACCCCGCGCGGTGCACGAAATTCGGAAAATGCTGAAGAAGCTAAGGCTGTTGCACTCTCTGTTAAAGAGAGAACGCACAAATGACGACAGCCAAAGGATAGACGAAGCTTAGGATCTGGCGGAGAACACGAGAAAATTTTGATCCTATGTAAAATTGGTAAGCGAGTCTAAGTCTTCTATCCAGTCAGTCGTTGACTAATCTGCTGTGGCAGCAGAAGTATCAAAACGAAAGCCGAAGTTTCAACATTCCTGTGTTAGAAATCGTTCGCGCAGGAGAATCATACAAACATACCGTCGTTTGACCATCGCACAGAGTCCCGTGTGGACGACATAGCAACAGGCCTCCCTGCCGTAGAAAAACTACTGAAAGAGTTGAAAACTAATAAGTCGCCAGGTCCGGTTGGAACCTCAATTCCGTTTTACAAAGAGTAATCTATGACACTAACGTTTACTTAGCTAGCGTTTGTCGCCAATCCTTCGCTCACAAGGGGAAGGCCTGAGTCACGGCCAACCGATTCGGCTCAAATTTGGTAGGTCGTTTGTCTACAACCTAAAACGAAGGACTCTAAGATGGTTCAAATGGCTCTGAGCACTATGGGACTTAACATCTGTGGTCATCAGTCCCCTAGAACGTAGAACTACTTAAACCTAACTAACCTAAGGACGTCACACACATCCATGCCCTAGGCAGGATTCGAACCTGCGACCGGAGCGGTCACGCGGTTCCAGACTGAAGCGCCTAGACCGCACGGCCACACCGGCCGGCAGAACTCTAAGATATTTTGGGTCAACACACCCGCATTTTTGAGAAAATCACCCCTAAAGGTTATGACGAGCAATCGATTCAAAATTGGAGGGATCGATAGATAATTGTAAATAGAGCATTTTTCATCATCAGGTATGGGGTCCGCAAACGCAAACTTTTCCAGAAATCGAGGAAAGAAACTTTTACAACTGCCGCTTCCGTACCCACACGGTAATCGCTTTTCGCTGACAGCAGCGATAGCACAATGGCCAAGGTAACTGTCTGGGAATCAGAAAACCCGGGTTCGAATCTCGAAGAAACCTCGCGGATGTTATTCTTATCGTTTGCATTTTTCCTTATCTCAATTGATAGGGATAGGAGGTGTAATGGTACTTGAATTACGCAACCATTACGGCACCTCACCTGAACCTCTCGATACCAGCTATATTCTACTGTGTTTCTGCAAAGTAGTTGACATATTTCTGAGACAACATTCAGATTTGATTTCACTTTCGATACATCGATATGTTTATATTGCAATGATATTATTCTTATGTGTATTCTTTCTTTTGTCACTATGATCTTTGACGTTCTTGTAACTCTGATTTTCGGGCGCGCAAGCGGTAGTTAGTTAGTTGTTAAGTTGTTAGAGAGTCGGACCTTGAGAAGGTCCAGTGTTGGACGTCATGTTGGAAAGACGCATAACGTAGTCAGCTTACAAAATGTGAACTTTAACAGTGACTGTGAGGAAGATGTTTTCAAGTATGTTTTGTATTGTGAAGTGATGTTTGTGTGTCACGTGATATTGCAATAAAAGCAATTAAAAGGAAGTGTAACATAATTTCGAAGTGCTGATTATTTTTTTACATCACCATTGTCCAGCAGAAGTGTAATCTTCAAGGATGGTTTGTGAAGCGCATCTACATAACTTTTGAATATAGCAGAATAAAACCTAGGCCTCTTTGCATCCGAGCTTGGAATCATAGCCACCTAGATTTTCAACGATTGAGCCATGATTTTACGACGAGAACAGCGTGGGAAACACAAAAAGATGAGTGCCTAGTTTTTTGATTATTACATGAAATGACTTTATTAACTGTGCTCTAATGACACCTGCCACATAATATGACTGTTGTTGCCCGAAAATGCAGTATTTAGCAGCGTGAGCAACACCACAATTCATATTAAAATTTTGATCTTTGTTGTGGTAGGGTTTTTAGAGAGGATTAATAAGGTAAGTAAATCAATAAGGAATGATAAAGTAGGCAAAGTGATTTCCCAAACGCCGTGAGCTAGTAAAGTATCAAACTTTTAAGCTTTGTCACATCAAAACAAATCCGAGTAAGAGTGCTGCGAATTCCTCACGAGGGATCACGGCGGGGCGCAGCGGACGTCCTCGCCCCACCGCAGCCGAAAGCAGACTTTGCTGTCGGTGCTGACGACGAAAAGCGTTTACCATGTGGGTACAGAAGCGGCAGTTGTAAAAATTTCTTACCTCGATTTCTGGAAAAGTATGCGTTTTCGGACCCCATACCTGATGATGAAAAATGCTCTGTTTACAATTTTCTATCGATCCCGCCAATTCTGAGTCGGTTGCTCGTCATAATCTTTAGGGGTCATTTTCTCAAAATTGCGGGGGTGTTGACCAAAAAATCTTAGATTCCTTCGTTTTAGGTTGTACACTAGCGACCTGCCAAATCTGAGCCGAATCGGTTGGCCGTGTTTGAGGCCTTCTCCTTCTCAGTGCAAAGCTCCAAGCGACGGGAGAAAGGTCAGGTGACTTCTGTAAATAACAAGAGTAAAAGAACGGTCTCGCAAAATTACAGACCAATATTCTTAGCATCGATTTGCTGCAGAATTCTTGGACATATTCTGAGTTCGAGTATAATACATGTCACTGATACCGAGGGGCTTCTGTCCACGAATCAACAAGATTTTAGAACGCATCGCTCGTACGAAACCCAGCTTGCCCTTTTATCACGTGATATACTGCGAAATATGGATGAAGAGCAACTGGCAGATTCCGTCTTTCTAGATTTCTGAAAAGCGTTTGACACGATGCCCCACTGCAGATTATTAACGAAGTTATGAGCATGTGGAATAAGTTCCCAGTGGCTCGGAGACGTCTTAAGTAACAGAACACAGTACGTTGTCCTATGAGAGAAGAAGACAATGGCAGCGGCAAACAGACGGACAAATGCAAATACTGGAAGACGGTAGACAGTGGTTGTGTTGTAGAAAGAGCGAAAGAGACAATGGCAGTGTGAGAGGTACACAGTGGCAGTGGAACGTAGTTGACAGTGACTGAACAGTGCTAGGAAAATAGTGAAGAGACAGTGCAGGTAGGGGAGACGGACGGGTAGGTATAGAGAGAACGTGGAAATGGGTGAGAGCTAATGATAATGAGAGACAGTGTACACTCCTGGAAATGGAAAAAAGAACACATTGACACCGGTGTGTCAGACCCACCATACTTGCTCCGGACACTGCGAGAGGGCTGTACAAGCAATGATCACACGCACGGCACAGCGGACACACCAGGAACAGCGGTGTTGGCCGTCGAATGCACTAGCTGCGCAGCATTTGTGCACCGCCGCCGTCAGTGTCAGCCAGTTTGCCGTGGCATACGGAGCTCCATCGCAGTCTTTAACACTGGTAGCATGCCGCGACAGCGTGGACGTGAACCGTATGTGCAGTTGACGGACTTTGAGCGAGGGCGTATAGTGGGCATGCGGGAGGCCGGGTGGACGTACCGCCGAATTGCTCAACACGTGGGGCGTGAGGTCTCCACAGTACATCGATGTTGTCGCCAGTGGTCGGCGGAAGGTGCACGTGCCCGTCGACCTGGGACCGGACCGCAGCGACGCACGGGTGCACGCCAAGACCGTAGGATCCTACGCAGTGCCGTAGGGGACCGCACCGCCACTTCCCAGCAAATTAGGGACACTGTTGCTCCTGGGGTATCGGCGAGGACCATTCGCAACCGTCTCCATGAAGCTGGGCTACGGTCCCGCACACCGTTAGGCCGTCTTCCGCTCACGCCCCAACATCGTGCAGCCCGCCTCCAGTGGTGTCGCGACAGGCGTGAATGGAGGGACGAATGGAGACGTGTCGTCTTCAGCGATGAGAGTCGCTTCTGCCTTGGTGCCAATGATGGTCGTATGCGTGTTTGGCGCCGTGCAGGTGAGCGCCACAATCAGGACTGCATACGACCGAGGCACACAGGGCCAACACCTGGCATCATGGTGTGGGGAGCGATCTCCTACACTGGCCGTACACCACTGGTGATCGTCGAGGGGACACTGAATAGTGCACGGTACATCCAAACCGTCATCGAACCCATCCTTCTACCATTCCTAGACCGGCAAGGGAACTTGCTGTTCCGACAGGACAATGCACGTCCGCATGTATCCCGTGCCACCCAACGTGCTCTAGAAGGTGTAAGTCAACTACCCTGGCCAGCAAGATCTCCGGATCTGTCCCCCATTGAGCATGTTTGGGACTGGATGAAGCGTCGTCTCACGCGGTCTGCACGTCCAGCACGAACGCTGGTCCAGCTGAGGCGCCAGGTGGAAATGGCATGGCAAGCCGTTCCACAGGACTACATCCAGCATCTCTACGATCGTCTCCATGGGAGAATAGCAGCCTGCATTGCTGCGAAAGGTGGATATACACTGTACTAGTGCCGACATTGTGCATGCTCTGTTGCCTGTGTCTATGTGCCTGTGGTTCTGTCAGTGTGATCATGTGATGTATCTGACCCCAGGAATGTGTCAATAAAGTTTCCCCTTCCTGGGACAATGAATTCACGGTGTTCTTATTTCAATTTCCAGGAGTGTATATGACAATGACATCGAGAAAGAGGGAGACAGTGATAGTTGGATGGGACTGTAATAGTGGGACAGAACGATGGGGACTGCAACTCTGACACAGGAGACAACGACAGAGAGACACAGAGAGATAATGACAATGAGTTGGGCTGAATGAGGGAGTAAGTAAGGCCAGTTGGGAGTGGATAGGCAGGAGCGACTTACAGCGATGAACTACCGGGTGTGAGTGAGTTACAATTAGGATCGCTTGTGGGAGAGTGAAGTTGGTTGCGTGAATATGTTCGCATGCCAAAATTGCTGTGAACATTTTTAAACGTGCTGAGAAGGTATAATGAGGCATTTGGTACTCCACTTTTCAGTCATGGCCTTTAAATAAACAGGAACATATTCGTACTTTTTGTGCTCCGATAGGGGCCTTTTTCCTCTGATTTTAAAGAATCTTTGGTGGTTATTGTAACGAAGTGGTTTTTCCAACAAATCTGTTTGCCAAGATCGTAAACATTTCTCGTGTTTTAAGTTACTACTGTAAAGCAATAATGAATTACTATCATTGTTCACGATTTTTGTCTTCTACTTCATTGCTAACGTTTAACTAAGCTGTTCGATTTTAGTACACTGCGCTACAATGACACGGAGTATATATTTCTTGTCATGTTGCATATGGCTCTGAGCACTATGCGACTTAACTTCTGAGGTCATCAGTCGCCGAGAACTAAGAAATAATTAAACCTCAATAACCTAAGGATATCACACACATCCATGCCCGAGGCAGGATTCGAACCTGCGACCGTAGCGGTCGCTCGGTTCCAGACTGCAGCGCCTAGAACCGCACGGCCACTCCGGCCGGCTCATGTTGCATAGATCCACTTATTACGCGACCACGATATTATTGCACTTGGCCTACCTTGGCCGTTATCTAAGACAGTAAACGGAAACCACATCAGTTTTTTCGAGTGTGGTATATACTGTGTAAGTCACAATGGCTTCCTGCGCAACCTGCCTGGTCGTTAAAACAGCAGAGTACAATCTGATCGGCGTCAAGCGCATAGGTAAACACACGAACGACCGAAGCGCCCTCACTCCCATGTGCAATAATACTGTGGTCGAATAATACACCTGGCGTATTTTGTTTTGATGTTGCGTGTTGCAATCGCCTTCTGTTTTGTTTCGACGGTTGTGGAAACGTCTGCTATTCCCCTGTGTATGTTTTCAGACTGTTTTTTTTTATGTGTATGTATGTATGTATGTACGTGTGTGTGTGTGTGTGTGTGTGTGTGTGTGTGTGTGTCTGCCCAGCAACATAAAAGCGAAGTACACCCGGTCAACATGGCTCTATACAATATAAAAAGGAAATTACATTCTATGTCAGTGAAGTACAGTGTGTTAAAATGGAACATCTATGTTTAGGGGAGCGTTTGGACTGAAGTAGAAAACAAAACGTCGTAAGTAATAATAAGAATTTAATACTGTTTCATAATTATTTATCTTTGGCAAACCGATCTCTGAAAAAAACTATATTGTTATTGTGACCACTGAACATACTTAAAATAAAGCAAGATGTGATACTCTAAATAAGACTATTATAAGGATCGCAAAAGACTGTATATTACTTTTACGACTGGGGAAAAAGACGTTTAAAAACAGAAATACATCATAGTTACTTCAATATGTCTGAGGCTAAAAAGTTGCGAGTAAGGTCCGTAAAACTTATATCTTACCTGTTTTCTCGCCTGAACATGAAAAGCCAAAGATATTTTAGGGGCATCCACGCTACAAACACTTCTACTAAAGATGGAGATTCCGTTTCATGATCATGCGAGTAGTCGGTTTTCCATTGCTTTTCTTGAGGAGTCAAGAAGTGGTCCAGCTGTGTAGATAAATATCCTTTGCAACGGGTATAATCCTCGTCTGAACGTGAAAAGGCACTCGCTTCCTTCCTACGTGCCTGCCAGCAAAAGCTTGTGCTACTCCCCGTAAGGCACAACCCGCCAATAGCGGCACGCCTGCTGCTTCGTGTCGTCCGTGCCTCGGCTGAATGCTGAGTGACCTAAATGAACTGAGCTACGTCGTTGCCACGAATTTACCCCTGAACATATAATTCTTCCACTGTACGTGATGTCCCAGGACTACCATAGTAGCTATTCTTCTTCTCTCCGCGTAAGATGACGCTTAAGAAAAAGTGGCGAAGGAAATCTGCGGTGTCCTTTTACGAGGAACCACCTCGGCCTTCTCTGTACTCTGTACCAGAGGGAAACTAATTACGCATGGTCGGATGGAGACTTGATGCCTGTTCCTGCCAAGTGGCAGCAGTGTAGTAATCACTGCGGCAAATCGCAAGGTCGGAAATTACAAAAAGTGAAGGTAACTTCAGTATTTCATATTGGTTAAGAATTATTATGATAGCATAAAACTTTCGCATATAAATTTTTTTATGAAGAAAGTTTTTAGTCTACAACATTGATCTGATAATATCATTAAAACAGTCTTCCAAATGCTGTTTGGTTGAAGAATGCTTGAAGTAGGAAATAGAAATATTGCAGAAAAATAGTTGTTCTTTAAAATGTACGTGTTGTTCTGACGAAAATGGTCTCCTTCTTTTTCTTATTTTAGTAAAAGGACTATTTTTCTGTTTTAAATGTAAAACAATATGGTTTCAAAATGGTAGGTAGTAACTCTAAGTAAAAAAAGAAATTTTGCCCATCTTTGATGTACTCTAACAAATTTTCAAAGTTACGTTTATCATGTGGATCAGAAAAAATTATTTTGTAATTAAGTTCTAGGTTTGTTTTTAAGCAAACGTGTTTGCACCTGCCGATGCTAGGCATCAACAGTGGTTTTAATGTTTCTGTATTTTCTTTTATCCATGTGTTCTTCTGTAGGTACTAGAAGCGCAGAGTACGGGTCTGGAATTCATAGGTCACATTTATACAATTCACGTCATACAACATACCCCGATGATCACTGTACATGGTCTTACTCACTTGCTATTGGGCAAAAGATGAACTGTTCATTATCTACATGATAAACATTATTGAATTAACAACTGAGAACGAATGGTTGCAAAGTGAAACAATAATGTGCAATTGTTTGCTCCTTGTTCTAAGCAACCATTTTCTTCTAAAGTGGGCATATTTGAAATATTTTTGTAGTTCCCAGTAGCCATCGTGTCTCTCTAAATTGATCTGTCATTTCATATTGGCTTGCGAATGAGCTAGATGTGCTCCTCCGTCCCAGTCCATCTAGTTGGACAATTTTTTTTTTTTTTTTTTTTTTGCGTCTCCTCTGATTACTGTGAAACAATGAACCGGATATAACGTGTCCATGTTCGGCAAATGCTTTCTTTTGCAATAATTTTATAAAAAAGCCATATTTTGAATTTAAAAATCATAATTTATTTTCGTTGAAATGGAATAAAAACAATTTTTTAAATTGGTCATCTAAGAACGCATTTTCTGCAGAGCAAACCTAAGTACGAAATTAAGCGCTTTCATTATATGATTACATTTCTATTTCGTTCATTACACGTTGTATAAGTAACCAGAGCCGGGATAACTGTTTCCATCATGTCGTCGATCTACAAATCGTCACGCTATGCCACGTGTTCACAAACTTTTCCTCTGACGGATCACTTTGGGAATCCTGGTACTCTGATGGAACGCTTCGCTTATTTTGAAGGTTAATAAAATTTCAAAAAAATGAGAAAAACATGTCTGTTCAGGGATTACTTCAATTTTAAATCATAACACAGAAATTATAAAACTAAAAAAAATAGTATCGTTAAAATGTCGGGAAAAAAGCCATGTAATTAACAGTTTTTCACGGAGCATGTACTCATTTCTCGCGAAACACCAGTGTTCCGCGGAACAGGTTTTGTGAAACCCTGCATTATACCAACAAATATGTTAGACAAAATTTTCACTTTTGAGAACTTTTTCAGCAATAATACTTTTACATAATTATCTCATTTGAATTCTGAAGATATCCTTGTTTCATTTTCGCTTTTCCTACGATTGTAATTGGACGCCATGGCGTATTTGATTGATACCTACCTTCAAATGACAAAAGTGAATGTCGAATGCTACTTAACCAACGTACAACAAGCTTAAATTCTGAAAAATCACTGTGGTATTGTAATTTATTTAACAGCCCACTGAAATATGATGATCGGCATTTGTGAACTTGCTAGGCTGTATAGGCGTTTATATCGCTACTCGTCAGAACGACAATCCTTGAGAAGTTCCATAGATCGAATGCTACAAACCACATTTCACAGGCAAGATATCGGCCTACTACTGCTGAAGATCACATTGCGTTCTTGTCAGTTTAGGTGAGGTTCTTTTCATAAGGCGACATTTTATTTTATTTTATTTTATTTTACTAGTAGTTGTTTCACTGGTTACCTTTAAGTTACTGCTTTCCTTCTGTTTACTTCGTACTCCTGTTTCATAGGATCTCTTGTCATGGAATCAGGAAGACTGTTACGTATTTTTTCTGCCGTTTTTGAATTTAGCATCTTTTGTTGTAAATTCTTTGCATGTTTGAAAGCCAGAATGCAGCAGTAACATCTTTGTGAGATTGTTGCATGAGGAAATGAGCTTTGAATCCAAAAATTAAATTTTCACCCTTTTTTTTAAATATAGGCAAAAATGATTTTCCTTTTTTTGGAATATTTTTGTTGTGATTGGTTCTTTGATTAAATCTTCTGCAATATTTGCTCGTGAACCGCAGTCACTATAAACTTCTGGCATCTTTATTTTAATAGCTGCGTTTTTGTAGACATCAGCAGTGCGTTGTTTTCCGTTCTGGTTGATAACCATACAGCTGAATGAAGGAATTTCCGGTCGATAATCAACATTGTATTTACCTAAGCAGCATTGTCTATATATGTGATATTCTACAAACAGACTCACAAAGTGTTTACAGGTGTAAATAGATATTTTAGGATGTGTGCTTCTAAATATGGACCCTATTATTTTCATCAAGTTAATTATGCTGTTTTCTATTATTTTCTTAAGTTGTCTCAAAGATGATAGGTTGTCAGTTGAGACTTTTAACATTTTTTCTTCCTTAATAAGCTTTATGTCATTCCGCCAGATTTATAAATTAAAAGTTTGTAATTTTACCACGCTGATGCACAAGTAGTTGTCTTATTTCTAGGCTGAGCACAATTTGCCACCTCAGACATGCAGACTTGTTTAGTTCGAATAAGAGATGTGTGTGCCTGCATGACCAGAGATGCACTTTGGAAGTAACTGAGAATCAGAAAGCACTGGCCATTACTGTCCAATAATCTTTTTTGTTCCTTCTCCATATAGAGCAATAATTGGTAACTAAAAGTATTATCTTTAGTTTTATGAATATCATTTACTTTATATGCTTCTCTTGGAAGCACAGCACGGTATATTGTGACTCTCATCACCAGCCATGCACTTTGCGTGAGAGGTCTAGAGTCGTAAGTGGGCTGTAGCAATTTCACAAGCAGTCTTTTCTGATCATTCAGGACGACAGTAAACAGTGCTGTCTGCGGAGAGGTAGACCTTCACTCCATTCCTTGGGAACCATGTTGTCGACCGAGTATAGATTATAAATCTTATGGAACACATTCTTTTGCGACTGGTATGTCTGAGAAGACAACAGTGATATATACGTTGACGTCTCCGTCCTTGAGAGATATCCACAGCATCTGTAGTATATCTGGTTCAAAATGGTTCACATGGCTCTGAGCACTATGGGACTTAACTTCTGAGGTCATCAGTCCCCTAGAACTTAGAACTACTTAAACCTAACTAACCTAAGGACATCACACACATCCATGTCCGAGGCAGGATTCGAACCTGCGACTGTAGAGGTCGCGCGGTGCCAGACTGTAGCGCCTAGAACAGCTCGGCCACTTCGGCCGGCAGTATATCTGGCAGGAATCCTGCTTCACTAGCTTATACATGACACAGTCGTACTAACTGAATGGCCAACAGCTTTGGCGCAGTGGTAAAACCGGTTGCCATCAGATCACAGAAGCTAAGCGCTGTTGGGCGTGGCTAGCACTTGGATTGGTCACCGTCCGGGTCTGTCGAGTATTGTTGGCCAGCGGGGTGCACTCAGCCCTTGTGAGGCCACTTAAGGAACCACTTGACTAAGAAGTAGCGGCGCCGATCGGAAAACTGACAACGGCCGGGAGGCAGTGTGCTGGCCACATGCCCCTCCGTCTCCACACCCGGTGACGCCAAAGGGCTGCCTGTGCGGACGGTGTTTTATTTCTTTGATATTATATCAATGCTCACCTTGTGAGAAGAAATAGAGAGAGATACAGTTGTTCTATGCAGCCTTCGGCGATGCCATTGGTGATATTCAATCTGCTGTGGATTGTCCTTCCCTCAGTCCCGATCATATATAAAAGAGAAGACTCTATTGGTTTTGGTCAAAGGTTTCCTTACTTTATTGCAGGATAGGTTAAAATGTCTTGCTGGTCACTGGTCGTAGTACCATTGGTCTCTAGCCTTCTGGTAAATTGAGCATTTTCTTTAGTTTTTCCTGTCAGTTCAAGTTTTGCTGTCTTTCACCCATAATGTCCTTTCATGGTGTCTTTTTGAGTTAGCTTAAGATATACACCGCCCGTCCAAAACGTTCCGAGACAAATTTTATTCCTGATGTGTAAGTGACGTCAGCGCAGTAACTACAGTGTCAGCTTGAACTAACAACTGTAAGCAACAGATGTGCGTTGGACAGGTAGGTTGTGAGCAGGTAGTGATAAGTAGAGGACGTGCGGCCGTAGGGTGTCAACGCTTTGCATCGCAAATAGCAACTGAGCAACATCTCTAAATCAAGTGTTCAAGACATTCTCCAGAATGTTTTTAAGAAGAGAAAAGTGTGTTCAAAGTTTGTTACCGCAAACTTTGACTCCCGAACAACAGCAACGTCATGTGGACGCCTGCTGCGACTTGATTGAAAAGCAAAGTGCGAACAATTCTATTCTCAGAAAAATCATCACGAGTGACGAGACTTGGTAATATCGATACGAGCCTACCAGAAAAGGACAAAGTATAGAAATTCACATGAAGGGTCAACATTTCGATGGCGTAACCGATATTCGAGCCAATGTGACACACGAGTTCACCAACATCTGAAAAAGGACTTTTCCTACTGTTTCCCGTGCTTATATGAACGTTCTGTGTGGTGTGCTCAAATGGGGGTAGAAGGCCTGAAACAAAATACCACCATCTTAACTTTCCTCTCCTTTTTATTAATCCAGTTTCGAAACTTCTAGAATTGACGGGACACTCTTATTATTCTACTCAACATTGTGTGTTTTCTAGTTCGCTCCAGGTGTAATCTTGTTACTCAATCATCTGCTAACGGACGTACCTTCTGGTATTATCTCCCGATTGCTGACAGTTTCTACGGATTTGGTATATTCTTCAGTATTGTTTATTGTAAGAATTGTGGTACAGAATGCACTCAGTGTGACCACAGAACACACGTTCGAAGGAACAATGTTTCAATGCCAGAAACGTCTTTTATGTTAAAATGTGTCACCAGATATAATTGAATTCGAGGGAGTCATGATAACAGTCGCCCCAGAACTTTGACCGTTCTATTAAAGTTTCCACATAAATTACAAGTGTGGAGGTTGGCTGTTAGTGATGTTATTGTGCAGTGAAACGACAGTGGAACACCAAATTGAACACTCGTTGTTGGAGATATAATAAATCAATTGGAAAGTGTCAATGAACCCTGAGTCGTCGGATATCTTTGTCAACCGACACAGACGATATCGTTGCAGGGCAGTGAGAGACGCACCATGGGGAACTGACACGTCTCAGCTTTCTTGTTACCCGCAAGCCACGAATCACGAAACGAAAGTGGGAGATCCTTTAAATGTTGCAGGAGATTCGGCCACGGATGAAGCAGTGAAGAATGTAGGCACTATGGCACTCATTCGAGCATGACATTGTGTAGACTTAGTGGAGTGCTAAAGTACGATATTCACCTGAGTGCTCCGTGCGAAAGTAGTATTCGGTAGGTGATATATACAGGGTGAGTCACCTAACATTACCGCTGGATATATTTCGTAAACCACATCAAATACTCACGAATCGATTCCACAGACCGAACGTGAGGAGAGGGGCTAGTGTAACTGATTAATACAAACCATACAAAAATGCACGGAAGTATGTTTTTTAACACAAACCTACGTTTTTTTAAATGGAACCCCTTTAGTTTTGTTAGCACATCTGAACATATAAACAAATACGTAATCAGTGCCGTTTGTTGCATTGTAAAATGTTAATTACATCCGGAGATATTATAACCTAAAGTTGACGCTTGAGTACTACTCCTCCGCTGTTCGATCGTGTGTATCGGAGAGCACCGAATTACGTAGGGATCCAAAGGGAACGGTGATGGATCTTAGGTACAGAAGAGACTGGAACAGCACATTACGTCCACAAGCTAACACCTTTTTATTGGTCTTTTTCACTGACGCACGTGTACATTACCATGAGGGGTGAGGTACACGTACACACGTGGTTTCCGTTTTCAAAGTACGGAGTGGAATAGAGTGTGTCCCGACATGTCAGGCCAATAGATGTTCAATGTGGTGGCCATCATTTGCTGCACACAATTGCAATCTCTGGCGTAATGAATGTCGTACACGCCGCAGTACATCTGGTGTAATGTAGCCGCAGGCTGCCACAATACGTTGTTTCATATCCTCTGGGGTTGTAGGCACATCACGGTACACATCCTCCTTTAACGTACCCCACAGAAAGAAGTCCAGAGGTGTAAGATCAGGAGAACGGGCTGGCCAATTTATGCGTGCTCCACGTCCTATGAAACGCCCGTCGAACATACTGTCAAGGGTTAGACTAGTGTTAATTGCGGAATGTACAGGTGCACCATCATGCTGATACCACATACGTCGACGCGTTTCCAGTGGGACATTTTCGAGCAACGTTGGCAGATCATTCTGTAGAAACGCTATGTATGTTGCAGTGCTCTCCGATACACACGATCGAACAGCGGAGGAGTGGTACTCAAGCGTCAACTTTAGGTTACAATATCTCCGGATGTAATTAACATTTTACAATGCAACAAACGGCACTGATTTCGTATTTGTTTATATGTTCAGATGTGCTAACAAAACTAACGTGGTTCCATTTTAAAAAAACCTAGGTTTGTGTTAAAAAACATACTTCCGTGCATTTTTGTATGGTTTGTATTAAATAATTACACTAGCCCCTCTCCTCACGTTCGGTCTGTGGAATCGGTTCGTGAGTATTTGATGTCGTTTACGGAATATATATATATATATTCTTGAGTACTACTCCTTGAGTACTTTAGGTTATAATATCTCCGGATGTAATTAACATTTTACAATGCAACAAACGGCACTGATTACGTATTTGTTTATATGTTCAGATGTGCTAACAAAACTAAAGGGGTTCCATTTAAAAAAACGTAGGTTTGTGTTAAAAAACATACTTCCGTGCATTTTTGTATGGTTTGTATTAATCAGTTACACTAGCCCCTCTCCTCACGTTCGGTCTGTGGAATCGATTCGTGAGTATATATATATCCTCTAACGCTACGACAACGGTTTGCAATAAGACATTTTGTGCACCACAGTGCTAATGCTCTAATGCTCATGTCCATTGCGAGAGAAACATTACGCTGCACTTAGAAAAGCCATCTGACCTGCTTAACTGGCCTTGTCAGACTAGCGACCATAACGAATGCGAGTGTATTTTGATTGAATTGGAGTGTCACTTCCACACCTGCTTAGTTCACACAAAAACTCGGGAAGAAATATTCGCCACACTCTAGGCTATTAGTATATCACAACGAAGATATATTCTCAGTAAGATAAACGCTACAGCAGTACCGAAGAAGGTCCCACATAGTTTTGTTTCCTGGATGGCGTCCTTTAATCAAACAGCACATTGTCAGTGAAACACTTTGTATTGACAATAATTTTGTCTGCTCCCCTATTTTGCATAATATCTAAGTGTTTTCTTGAGTATTTCAGTAACAGTTGTGAGATTTACAAATTCATAGAGATATATTAATAATAAAAATAATTCTGAATTTACAAGGGAAATGAACACAACGTTATAGAAGTGAATGAGGAAGTAGATGAAGTTGAGGTACGATATTGAAAGATGAAATTTACAGAGCAGCGGCACATCTAAGACAAAACAAAGGCCCTGGAGGGGACTACATTCACACATATATGCGGGATCTTTTGGAGAGCCAGAGATGACACAAGTATTACGCCTCGCGTACAAGATACGTAGGACAGTCAAAATACTTCCAGACTTCTAGAAACCTGTAATAATTTAGATTCCAAAGTAGACAGGTGCTGAGAGTCGTGAATATTACCGAACTATCAGTTTAATAAGTTATTGTTGCAAAATACTGACATATATTTGCCAAATAATGGAAAAACCGGTAGAAGCCGACCTAGGGAAAGAACAATTTGGGTTCCGGAGAAATGTATGAACACACGATGGAATACTGACGCTGCTAATTATCTTAGCAGATTTATAGAAAGATTTTATCAGTGTATATAGAAATAAACTCTTTGAAATGGAGGTAGCAGGGAGAAAATACAGGGAGTGAAAGGATGTTTACAACTTGTCAGGAAAACAGACTGCAGTTATAAGAGTCAAAGGCATGAAAGGAAAGCAGTAATTGGGAAGGAATTCAGACATGACTATGGCATTTCCCTAATGTATTTCAAAAATGGTTCAAATGGCTCTGAGCACTATGGGACTTAACATCTGAAATCATCAGTCCCCTAGACTTAGAACTACTTAAACCTAATTAATCTAAGGACATCACACACATCCAAGCCCGAGGCAGGATTCGAACCTGCGACCGTAGAAGCAGCGCGGTTCCAGACTGAAGCGCCTAGAACCGCTCGACCCTCAGCGGCAGGCTCCTAATATCATTCAGTCTGTACACTGTAAATGTAAGCACGAAGAAATTTAGAAATGGAATTAAAGTTCAGGGAGCCAAAATGAATACTTGGAGGTTTGACGATGAATATTAATTCTGTCAGAAACGGCAAACGACTTGGATGATCAGTTGAATATAGTAGATAGTGTCCTAAAGAGGAGTTAAAACATTAACATTAATAAAAGTAAAACAAAGGATATGGAATGTATTCTAATAAAATTAGGCGATGGAGGAACTACATTCGGAAATGAGACTTTAAATTAGTAGATGAGTTTCATTATTTCTGCAGCATAGATACTGATGTTGGTCAAAGTGGAGAGCATATAAAATACAGACTAGCAGCAAAACAGCATTTCTGGAAGCGATAGGTTTGTTAACATCGATTTTAAACGTAGGTGTTGAGATATTTTCACTTTAGGTAATTGTCTGTAGAGTGGCCTTGTATGGAATAGAAACCTGGATGATAAGCACTTCAGACATAAATGGAATACGAGCACTTGAAATATGACGCTACAGAGGAAAGCTGAAGATTAGGTTCGTAAGCCGAATTACTAATGAGAAGGTGCTGCACAGAATTGGGCAATACAGAAATTTATAACAGAACCTCATGAAATAAGGCAGCCTGAGATATCAAGAAATCGTCAATTTGACAATGGGTAGAAGTGTAGAGAGTAAAAATAACTGTAGAGAGAGACTCAAGATTGAATACACTAAGCGGGTTGAAATGGATAAAGATCAGAGTAATTGCGCCCCGACGAAATGGTTTGCACAGTTTGGATTTGCGAGGGTTGCTTCACAAAAGCAGTCTTCGATGAGGTATATAGCAACAGCACTACAAAACTGCATTTGCTTTCCTACTCTGTAGCATCTGGTAATAAACTAGTAACACGATACATAAAAATTTCTAATGAATGTAATGTGAATATTTTTATTCCTCAAGTCGGGACCTCGTAGGATCTCCAACGTCCACATTGAACGTAAGTACATAAAAGAAATACACCGTTACTGTCTGAAATTTCATTTTTGTGGTTGCCAAAATTTGACGGAGCTAAAATTCTACTTTAATATCGCCTTCCTACCATGTGATGTTTTACGTAAGCCATGTCAGGAGAAATATGGTACTTCTGCTCTCGAAGAAGGGTGCTGCGTAATTTACTGCATCGTGGAACAATAAGCACTACCGTCTTGAACCTTCTAAAAGTGTTGTAATTTTTATAGTGTAAGTTGTAACGTGGGTGTTACCGATGTTATACAATGCAGAATAGGAATTTTGGCTATGATGAAACACTGGGAGATATATTGATGTGGAAGAGAAAATACGTTACAGTTAGTTTAATCGTCACATTTTATTATTATCATTTATTATTACTATTATTTTGTTGATAAACGTATCAACTTTTAGAATACCGAATGTGCAGAGCTGAAGCACTGTTCAAAAAATGTTCAAATGTGAGTGAAATCTTATGGAACTTAACTGCTAAGGTCATCAGTCCCTAAGCTTACACACTACGTAACCTAAATTATCCTAAGGACAAACACACACACACACCCGTGCCCGAGGGAGGACTCGAATCTCAGCCGGGACCAGCCGCACAGTACATGACTGCAGCGCCCTCAGATCGCTCGGCTAATCCCGCACGGCGAGGTACTCTTAACGAAGCTAGTTCTCTCATAATATTTGTGAGGAACGTTTATTGGCACATATTGCTCTCGTTGCCGGCCGAAGTGGCCGTGCGGTTAAAGGCGCTGCAGTCTGGAACCGCAAGTCCGCTACGGTCGCAGGTTCGAATCCTGCCTCGGGCATGGATGTTTGTGATGTCCTTAGGTTAGTTAGGTTTAACTAGTTCTAAGTTGTAGGGGACTAATGACCTCAGCAGTTGAGTCCCATAGTGCTCAGAGCCATTTGAATTGCTCTCGTTGTCAAACTGTTCCTGGTAGCCCAGGGAGCGCTGTTTTGCCTGCATAAGTCGTTTCCGCGTCATGGCATGTGGCTGCCGGTTGCCTTGCGGAAGTAAAGTACACGCCGTTCCGGAACGCGTCGCTGCATGTCCTCACTGCGACCCACATACAGCCTGATGCAGCGTTCATTAAATTTCTCTCATACAGAGTGAAAAGTATTTAAACCGACAAACTCTGGGAGGCTGTAGGGGACATCAAAACAAATATTTTCCCCAATGTCATTTTTTCCTGCGAGGATTATTTAAAGCGTTGGAGGCCGTATTACGCTCTTCAGTTGATAGAGGCCGTATTACGATCTTCAGTAGTTAGAGGGCGTATTACGCTCTACAGTTGTAGGCAACTGCTGTCCACCAGTGTAGTAGTGCATTGTCTCTGTTTACTAATGGAGCGATACACCTGGGGTGAGTACACTGATATGGTTGGTGCGTACTACATAGCGCACCACAACAGACGAGCTGCACAGCGGGTTTATCAACAACAATATCCTAATCGCCGTATCCCGCATCATACGACCTTTGATGCTGTGTACCAACGTCTGCGTGAGACCAGGTCATTTAGCAGATTACCTGGACAGGGATGCCGTCGCACGGTAAGAACGCTGCAATCTGAGGAAGCTGTCTTGCAGCATATGGAGCGGGATCCTTCAATCAGCACTCGTGAAATTGCACGTCACGTGGGGACGAATCAGACGAATGTAAGAACTGTCCTTCGAGAGCAACTGTTACGTCCATTTCACTTACAGCGTGTCCATAATCTGGAACCAGTTGATTATTCACCCAGAGCACAGTTTGGTTCAAATGGCTCTGAGCACTATGGGACTTAACTTCTGAGGTCATCAGTCCCCTTGAACTTAGAACTACTTAAACCTAACTAACCTAAGGACATCACACATATCCATGCCCGAGGTAGGATTCGAAGCTGCGACCGTAGCGGTCGCTCGGTTCCAGACTGTAGCGCTTAGATCACAGTTTTCGCAGTGGTACCTGGAACAGTGTGAAATGCATCCTACATTCCCATCCTCTGTGTTGTTTACCGATGAAGCAACGTTCGGGCGTGATGGAGTCTTCAAGATGCACAATTCGCATGTTTGGAGTGAGGATAACCCACATGCCACAGTTAGTAGCGCTCATCAACTGCGGTTCTTCGTTAATGTGTGGGTCGGTGTTGTTGGAGACGGTTTAATTGGGCCGTATCTGATATGTAGTTGTTGTCCCTTGGTCATAAAAAAATTGAAAAGTGTTTGTTGGTTTAATTAATTAGCCGCCAGAGAAATCTTCCTCTACCGGTTTAAATACTCCTCATAGGAAAAAATGACATTAGGGAAGAATATGTTTTGATGTCCCCTACAACCTCCCAGAGTTTGTCGGTTTAAATGCTTTTCACCCTGTATATGCATGTATCAGTAACTGGCGCCTACTCTTTGTATTAGCTAAGTAACTGGTTACAGTCGTTCCTGTCTCAGGAGGAATGGTCAGTATTCGGATATAACATGAACTCCCATTTTATGCAAAAAAACTTCCCTGTTCGGAGTGGTTTCTTAGACTGAAGACATTTTATGTACATTTCTTATGGTCCAGTAGCTCACTGAATGCGCAGTTTTCCATGGTGAATATGCCAAATGTATTGCTTGCCCTCGTTAGAAAACGTGCAGAGACACTCAGACAAGCAAACCAACGTGTGCTCCCAATGTTGCACAAATGCATTGATGTTGACGGTGGGCTATATTCACATTTATTCTAAATAGCGCAACAGCTGTAACGTTACGTGTACGATAATACTTAGAGGTCAATGTGTCAAAAATGCGTATTTTTCAATTGACTTTTTCTAAAATGCGTGTTGCAATGTTTACTAACTGTTGTACACGTGTGCATGTGTAAATCTGACAACCTATTGAATAATGTAGACAATAAATACAATGTACATTAAATGTGTTCTATCTCGCCAACGATTTGAAGTTTTTTACTTCAAATCATCGTTCCTGTCGTATCCCTGAATACTTACCAAATTTCTTAGAACTCCCTGTATATGAGAGGATATGTGATGTTACTTAAGTGATTATAAACTTGAGTCCAGTTTCCAAAGAACTTGGCGGTATAAGCACAAATAGCAGTATCGAGTTGCGCCCCTTCTGGCCTGGATGCATTCACTGATTCGGTTTGAAATGGTGTCGTAAGGCCGTTGTATCCTCTCCTGTGGCAAGATGGCCCACAACGGCTGTAGCTGATCCTTGCTGATCCTTAATATACTCGATAATGTCGCTGAGACGGAGTCGCCATTCATGCTGGTTCCACAAATGCCCTATCGAGAGCAAATCTGGCGACATTTCTGACACCGGGAGTACCTCAAAATCAAGCAGACGTTTCCAAGAGATACGTGCCACGTGTGAACGAGCATTCTCTCGTTGAAAAATGGCCCAACACTGTCACATAAGAAGTAACACATGAGGACACAGGATATCCGTGTGCTGTCAAAGTTCCACCAGTCACTAACAACCGTGACCTGAAATCATACCCGATGGCTCCCCACAATATGACACAGGGAGTAACACAGGTGTGCCTCTCCAAACCACAGCAAAAATAGAATCTCTCACCAGATAGCAATGTTACTTGCCGACGACGGACGTCCGGGGCAGAGGAGAACCGTGATTCACCGTTGAACAAAATACGACGCCACTAATCACCAGTCCATACTTCCTGCCGAGCACACCATCCAAACACAGCCGTTAGTGTAGTGGCGTTAACGGCAGCCGATAATGGGACAACTGTTCCCTATTACGACTACTGTTAGTCTGTGGCAAAAGGTACGGGTAATGTAGCAAGGAATCCATTACTTGTTCTCGGATGTCGGGCGCCGATGTGAAGGGGGTACGATGTGATCTGGTGCACAGTCGGGCGATCCTTTCTTGTAGTGTTCAGATGTGGTCGACCGGATCCTCGACGACAAGCATGCCTGCCCTCACTTTCACATGTCGTCCAGCATCGTGACACTGCCGCATATAAATGCCCCATGAATGTAGATATTGCGAGGCGATGAAATGGACACCCACAATCAGGCTATTTTCAAACTCATCCGGATGCTGACAACGCTGTCTCAGACGAGTATGAGACATCTCCCTGTTCATCACAGGGATGACCGAACATCTGACACTGTTCGTGCCTCATATATACCGTATCAGGCTTGGTAACACCACTAAACACAAGCTCCACTAATTCACTCTGGAGGCCGTTCTACCTGTCACAGGGAATGATTGCAACTTTAATCATTTACATACCCGCCGATGATGTATACGTGTACAAAGCTACACTGACATACGACCATGTCTTCTGGCTGCTTAATTTATTTTGTCAGGCAGTCACAGATATAAATAATTACTGACTAACTCTATGCGTCGTCTCTGAAACATGTAAAGGAAAAATAGTCGTTGCAGCTACTTAGCCTTTGCCGATTTCTATCGTGACAATAAGGTCTCCGGAAATTTTCCCACCTGCTAAAGACTCTAATCTGTGAATCTTATGGAAAAAGTTCTACTAAATTTGGGCTGTTGGATTCTGTGACCTAGTCCTAAAAGCCACGTAATGTAGGTGTGTACATCCAGTGCTCGAGACCATTGCTTGTGTTACTTGTTTTATACAGTATTTCAGCTGCATGACAAATACACTGATCAGCTAGAAACTTATGACTACCCACCTGATATCGACATAAACCCGTCCAGGCGATAGCAGCGACACCTGGCGAGGAATGACTGCTGGTCAGACGTGCATGTAGGATCAGTGGGCGCGCTGTCCGTGTGTAGAATGGGGAAGGCGCACGATCTATCTGAGTCTGACCGAAGGTAGATTGTGACGGCCCGGAGGCTCGGCACGAGCGTTTCGCGAACTGCACGACTTGTCTGGTATTCGAGGAGTGCTATGGTGAGTGTCTTCACCACGTGGCGAAACCAAGAAGAAACCACGTTCAGACGTCATGTGGCTGGGCAACCGCCCCTCATTACAGATGTCGAACTTCTTACGCTTGAAAGACTGTTAAAACAGGAGCTAGCGTCAGATTTTACGCTGGGCAGAATACAAGTGTGTTTGAACTCATGGTGCACTAACACTCCTTACGATGGCCGTCCTCAGGCAACAACCCACGCGTCTGCCTATGTTAATGCCACGATATCGGCATCGACGACTGAACTGGGCACGTGATCATCGGCACTGGACGTTGGCGCCATGGCAGAGTGTTGCATGGTTCTGATGAATCCCGATACCTTCTCCATCATTTTCCAGAAAACAGCTCCTTGACACCTGCACTGCGGGACTGAGACAAGTGACTCCGGTTTCGTTTGCTATGGGGACATTCTCGAGAGCATCCATGGGCCAAGAGGAGCCCGTGTAAGGCACCGTGACGCCCAAGGAGTACCGTACACTGGTTTCAGGCCACGTATCACCCTTCGTGGTGCAGTGGTTGGGAAAGGAGTGAGACAGGGTTGTAGCCTCTCCCCGATGTTATTCAATCTGTATATTGAGCAAGCAGTAAAGGAAACAAAAGAAAAATTCGGAGTAGGTATTAAAATTCATGGAGAAGAGGTAAAAACTTTGAGGTTCGCCGATGACATTGTAATTCTGTCAGAGACAGCAAAGGACTTGGAAGAGCAGTTGAACGGAATGGTCAGTGTCTTGAAAAGAGGATATAAGATGAACATCAACAAAAGCAAAACGAGGATAATGGAATGTGGTCAAATTAAGTCGGGTGATGCTGAGGGAATTAGATTAGGAAATGAGACACTTAAAGTAGTAAAGGAGTTTTGCTATTTAGGGAGTAAAATAACCGATGATGGTCGAAGTAGAGAGGATATAAAATGTAGACTGGCAATGGCAAGGAGAGCGTTTCTCAAGAAGAGAAATTTGTTAACATCGAGTATAGATTTAGGTGTCAGGAAGTCGTTTCTGAAAGTATTTGTATGGAGTGTAGCCATGTATGGAAGTGAGATATGGACGATAACTAGTTTGGACAAGAAGAGAATAGAAGCTTTCGAAATGTGGTGCTACAGAAGAATGCTGAAGATAAGGTGGGTAGATCACGTAACTAATGAGGAAGTATTGAATAGGATTGGGGAGAAGAGAAGTTTGTGGCACAACTTGACTAGAAGAAGGGATCGGTTGGTAGGACATGTTCTCAGGCATCGAGGGATCACAAATTTAGCATTGGAGGGCAGCGTGGAGGGTAAAAATCGTAGAGGGAGGCCAAGAGATCAATACACTAAGCAGATTCAGAAGGATGTAGGTTGCAGTAGGTACTGGGAGATGAAGAAGCTTGCACAGGATAGAGTAGCATGGAGAGCTGCATCAAACCAGTCTCAGGACTGAAGACCACAACAACAACATCACCCTTCGTGACGATCATGTTTCCTGATAGTAGTGGCATTTTTCAATAAGATAAAGCGCCATGTCACAAGGCCAGATGTGCGATTTGTCGTTCGAGAAACACAGTGGCGAGTTCCAATTGATGCGCTGGCCCCTGAACTCTCCAGATCTGAACCCGATCGAACAGATGTGGAATTTGTGATTGAACGTGGCGTCAGAGCTCATCGCCCCCCTCCCAAGAATTTACGATAATTAGGTGACTTGTCTGTATAGATGTGTTTCCAACTTCCTCCAGCGACCTACCAAGGCCCGATTGCTTGCATGTCACGACGCGTTACCGCTGTTATCCGTGCCAAAGGTGGACATACCGGCTGTTAGGTATGTGGTCATAATTTTCTTGATGATCAGTGTAAATGCTTATAATCATAGCGCAGCAGTACTGTATTGTGTTTTCTGGCATAGCAGTAATAGTAATTCCGTCCAGTAACAGTTTAAATCGTTGCTCATCTTACTGTGTTGTAAATGGCAGAGGTTTCTTACAATGAATAATCTGAATCGATGACTATCCTTTTCTATTCGAGTGGAGAGGTTTTCCAGGTACTGATTCAGCAGCAGTGCCTAGGTTCTTTGTATTACGCGGTGGACCGACCATCTGTATTATTAAAGGTAAGCAAGCTTCAAGTTTCTTTTTACCTGAACTGCCTATCGCCCATGTTTCACCTCTGTACAAGGCTACACTCTGTACAAATATATTCAGAAGAGACTTCCTAACACTTAAATTTACATTAGATGTTAATAAATTCTTCGTTCTCGGACATGGTTTTCTTTCTATATCCAGTCTCCATTTTATATCCCAGCTACTTCAGCCATTCGTAGTTATTATGGCCGGCCGCGGTGGTCTCGCGGTTCTAGGCGCGCAGTCCGGAACCGCGTGACTGCTACGGTCGCAGGTTCGAATCCTGCCTCGGGCATGGATGTGTGTGATGTCCTTAGGTTAGTTAGGTTTAAGTAGTTCTAAGTTCTAGGGGACTGATGACCACAGCTGTTAAGTCCCATAGTGCTCAGAGCCATTTGGACCATTTTTTACATGGCAATATCCTTGTTTTACGTTTGTTGATGTTCTTCTTACGACCTGTCCACAATACACTGTCCATTACGTTCAACTGCTGTTCCAAGTCCATTGCTCGATGGGGGAATGTGGATCGGCCGTAAGGCGTTGGGTTTGGGTTGTTTGGGGAAGGAGACCAGACAGCGAGGTCATCGGTCTCATCAGATTAGGGAAGGAAGTCGGCCGTGCCCTTTTAAAGGAACCATCCCGGCATTCGCCTCGAGCGATTTAGGGAAATCACGGAAAATCTAAATCAGGATGGCCGGACGCGGGATTGAACCATCGTCCTCCCGAATGCGAGTCCAGTTTCTAACCACTGCGTCACCTCGCTTGGTCCAAGCCGCCGCCGACAGAATGGTGATGTCGTTGACAAACCTCAATGTTATAATTTCTGCTCTCTGAACGTTAATCCCCTTTCCAGTATTCTTTTTTGGTTTCATTTACAGTTTTCGCAACGCACAGACTGAATATCGTCGGGTTAAACCCTTGTCTCTCTCCCTTCGCAACCACTGCACCACTATTATACCCTTCCTTTAGTTTCTGTACAAGCTGTGTAAATCCTTTGGCACCCTCATTTTTTTTTCCCTGCCACCTTCATAATCTGGAAGAGTGTATGCCAAATAACGTTATGAAAAGCTTTCTCTGCATCTATGCATGCTATAAACGTAGATTTATCTTTCTTCAACCCGTCTAATATAAGTCGTAAGTCAATATTGCGTCGCTTGTTCCTACATTTCTCCGGAACCCAGAACGTTGTTTCACGTGGTTGGCTTCTACCAGTTTATCCGTAATTTTGTAAATAAGTGTCATTTTTTTGCAGCCATAACCTACTAAACAGATAGCTCGGTAATATGCACAGGTGCCAGCATCTGCCTCCTTTCGAATTGGGATAACTGCATTCTTCTTCCAATCTGACGGTATTTGACGTGTCTTTTTGACCTATCTTATACAACTTGCACACGATATGAAATAATGTTGTCAAGGATGGCTCTTCAAAGGTTCTCAATAATTCTGAGGTAATGTCGTCAACTCTAGTATGTTTGTTTCGTCTTACAACGTTCAGTTCTCTGACAAAGTGTTCTCTCCTATGTAATCTTCATTTACTTACTCTTCTGTTTCTATAATATTGCCATGAAGTGTATTTGCGCTATTTAGTCATTGTGTATTTTTCTTCCATCGTTTAACTTTTACTTCCTTGCTTCGTACTTGCTTGCCGCTCGAGCTCATTCATACAGTTGCTTCTCTTTCCTGGAAGGGTCTCTCTATTCTTAATGTAGACGTCATCCACTGTATGTACCCATAGCTATGGGTGCTTCTACAGCCTTACATTTGTCCTCTAGCCATTCTTGTTTACCCAGTTTGCACTTTCTGTCAGCCTCACTTTTTAGGCGTCTGCATCTACTGTCACCTGCTTCATTTGCTGCTTTTTTATACTTTCCTTTTTTGTCCATTAAATACAGTGTCTCGTATGCTATCCACAAATTTCTACTAGATCAGGTCTTTTTCTCATTTGATTCCATGCTGCCTTTAGTATTCCATCTCTCAAAGCTACCCGTCCTTCTTCTTTTGTATATCTTTCCCCTGTATCAGTCAATCGTAGACTAATGCTCCCTCTGCAGCCCTCAGCTACCTTTGGTTCTTTCAGTTTATTTATATCACATCTCCTTAATTTCAGTTTTAATCTGTTGTTCATAATCAATTAATTATGGTCAGACACCACATTTGCCCCTCTAAATGTCGTGCAGGTTTAACTCTGGTTTCGAAATCTCTATCTTACACTTTCCATTGTCTCCAGGTCTCTTCCACGTATACAGCTTTCTAACATGATTCTGTAACTAAGTGCTAGCAATGATTAACTTATGCTCTGCGCAAAATTCGTCCTTCCTCTTTCATTCATTTCCAGCAGTCTATGTTATTCTACTATTTTTAGTTCTCTTCCTGTTCGCAATTTGGGACTCCAATCCGCTATATCAAGGAAAGTTTCATCACCCTTAATTATCTGGGTAATATCTTTTATCTCACCATACATTCTTTTAATCTCTTCATCGTCTGCGAAGCTATATGGCATATCAAATTATTATTGTGATTGTTGCTAATATCGTGCCTATCTTTATTATGATAATGTGTTCACTACGCTGGTCACAGAAACTTACTACGATTCCTGTTTTCTTAATCGTTATTAGATCTATTCCAGCATTACACTGTATGAAATACTACAACCACCCACAAGTGTTTGTAGTATTTCCTAGAGTGTAATTTGCGAAAACAACTGCGGTGTTCTTCATCCAAAATGCATAAATTAATATTCCAGCATTACCTCTATTACATTTGGTATTGATAACACTATATACTGAGCTTACAAAATGCGTGGAATACCTTCCAGTATCATGTTGGGGCTCCTTTTGCCCAGCGTACAGCAGCATCTCAACTTGGCATGGACTCAACAAGTGTTATAAGCCCCCTGCAGAAGTATTGTGCCATGCAGCCTATGCAGCCGTCCATAATTGCGAAAGTGTTGCTGGTGCAGGGTTTTGTGTACGAACTCACCTCTCGATTATGTCCCATAAATGTTCGATGCGATTCATGTCGGGCGATGTGAGTGACCAAAGCATTCTCTCGAACCGTCCAGAATGTTCTTCAAACTAATCGCGTAAAACTGTGGCCGCCCAGTGAATAGCGCTATGTCATCCATAAAGATTCCATCATCGTTTGGGAACATGAAGTTCATAAATGGCTGCAGCTGATCTCCTAGTAGCCCACCATAACCAGAGGACCCAGTACATTCCATGTAAACAAAGTCCACACCATTATGGAGCCACCACCAAATTGCAGAGTACCTTGTTGACAATTTGAGTCGATGACATCATGTGGTCTGCGCTGCACTCAAATCCTACCATCTGCTCTTTCCAGCTGATATCAGGACTCACTTGACCAGGCCACGGTTTTCCAATCGTCTAAGGCCGTCTGCTGCCATAGCCCATTAACGCCACATTTCGCCGTATTGCCCCAACGAATAAGATCGCTGTACGTCTCACATTGACTTCTGCGGTTATTTCACACTATGTTGCTTGTCTGTTAGCACTGCCACCTTTACGCAAACGGCGCTGCTCTCAGTCGTTAAGTGAAGACCATCGGGCACTGCCTTGTCCGTGGTAAGAGGTAATGCCTGAAATCTGGTATTCTCGGCTCACTCATGACACTGCAGAGCTCGGAACATTGACCTCCTTAACGATTTTTAAAATAGAATTTCCCATGCGTATAGTTGCAACTGCCATTCTGCGTTCAAAGTGTATTAATTTTCGTCGTGAGGTCGTAATCAAATTGGAAACCTTTTCACATGAATCAGTCTGAGTACAAATGACAGCTCCGTCAATGCACTGAGCTTTCATACACTGTGTAAGCGATACTACAGACATCTGTATCTATACATACGGCTGCCCCAAGACTGTTGTCACCACACTGTACTCCGCTGACAAGAAGTCTTGTTCTCCCTGACACCCAACTTCACTCTTTTCCACTATATATAAATTTAACCTGCCCATTTAAATGGATCAAATATACTACGCTCCGACCGATAGAGTGCCAGTTTTGGTTTACTTGATGACTACATCCTCTTGAGTAGTGCCCGTCGGTAGATCCGATTGAGGGACTGTTTTACTTCCAGAATATTTTACCACAGAGCATTCCATCACCATTCAACCATCCAGTAGAGTTGGATTTCATCGGAAATAATAACAGCTGTAGTTTCTCCTTACTTGGAGCCATTCACAGTGCCAGCACAGCAAGGTCATATTGGCTAATGCTACAATATCAGATCAGTCAATCGCCCAGACTGTTGCCACTGCAACTGCTGGAATGGCTGTTGTCCCTCTTCAGGAACCATACGTTAGCCTGGTCTCCATCGTGTTTGCACCTATAGAACAGCTATCTGTGTCAGCATCCGAAAGCCATCTCGTCGCGGCGGTATCAATGGTTCGTGGGGGCGAGCACCTTGAACATTATTGTGGACCATTTCATTCCTTCATGCTTGATGTCTTCCCCCCTGGCAATGGTCTTTTCCAATTGGATATATGTCCGTATCACAAGACAAGAGCAGTGCTACAGTAGTTTGAGGAGCAAGGTAGTGAACCCACATTGAAGTCTTGTTCACCGACTCTACCTGACCTGATATTGTCCAAGAGACATCCTTTATCAAATGGCTCTGAGCACTATGGGACTTAACATCTATGGTCATCAGTCCCCTAGAACTTAGAACTACTTAAACCTAACTAACCTAAGGACATCACACAACACCCAGTCATCACGAGGCAGTGAAATCCCCGACCCCGCCGGGAATCGAACCCGGGAAACCGGGCGTGGGAAGCGAGAACGCTACCGCACGACCACGAGCTGCGGACCATCCTTTATCTTTCTTCAGAAAATACACGGGGCCAATACGTAACCATTCACCACTCCACCCAGCTGCTGTCGAATAAACTTTTCACCGGTGTGTAGCCGTTCTCTTCAGAACTTCAGTCTTCTCCCCAGCTGTGCGCAAAGAGGATTTTACAATCAATCACTCTAATTCTTGCTTGTTGCACTAGTGTGAACACATGACAAGTGTTGTCTTTGCAGTGTAATCACTTTTCGTACTGAATGCCCTCTACCTCCTAACAGAATATCACAAAAATAAAAAATAAAAAAAACAACTTTTCAATTTAATGATCACATAGACAGAGAACAATCACCCCAAAGCGAAAATAAGTTACTAAATTCAAAAGGATACATAAAAACAGGTGGTGTGGTGTCTTAACTGGACTACAAATTGTAGAAATACTTTTACGTTAGACACAAATATCAGATCAAATGTTTCTGGACACCTATTACTGCACATTAGTATAGGATGTGTCCACCCTTCGCCTTTATAATGGTTTGAACTCTGCTGCGGACACTTTCAATGGCGTCCCTTGATGTCTGTGGAAAAATGGTACCCGATTCTTGCCTAAAAGACGAAATCGGAGACGGTAGTTAGGTTGGAAGCTGTGTTCTGGAGCAAATTCGACGGTCCAGCTATTCCCAATGATGTTCTACTGGGTTCAAGTCGGGATTCTGGGCAGGCTAGTCCATGTAAGGAATGTTATTGTCTACAAAGCATTGCCTTAAATATGCAGCTCTTTCACAGGTTGCATTGTCAAGCTGAAACACGCAGTCATGGTTTCCGAATTATTCCTCTACTGTTCGCAGTATGTGGGGCTGTAAAATTTGTTTATATACTTCCACGTTTAGAGCTTTCTCAAGCGAAATACCACCCTCATACTGTAACACCACATCCTCTATACTTCACTGTTGGCACTACATATGACGGCAGGTAGTGGCCTCCAACCATAGGCCAAACCCAAACCTTTCCACAGCACCGCCACTGGGTGTAGCCTGATTTATCTCTACAAATCAATAGTTTCCAGTTATCCACTGTCCAGTGGCTCTTTACACCACCACAAGCGTCGGATTGACCACAGAAATGAGTAGCTTATGCCCAACTGTTTGACCACTGAATGCCCCATTTTTATTAACTCACCACACAGATACATAGTGGTAGCTGGACAGCTGGCAGCACTTTGGAACTCACGAATGATTCCTTCTGCTGCTTTCATGTGATATTTAATACCACTGTCCGCAATGCTTTTGATCATACAGTGTAAGTTTTACACATTATGTCAATAGAACACATGGTATATTAAATTGAGGTGGAGCAATATATTGAAGCACAGAATGCGCCATCTAGTTACCGTCAGTCTCAGAAACTAATATGTCGAATATATTAAATGCACTGAATTGAAGTAATGAATCAGTGGACATGGAGTTAACCAGGGTTTATTTGAAATTGTAGCAGTGCTTAATCCGCAACATAACGAATATGTAGGGACAACAGTGAATTTGTGACAGACTTTGCTCGAACCTTATCTCCTCATTTTCAGTCGCATAACCGTTACGTTTTGTGAATTTCATAGGAAGAATCATCAGCGACAAAGAAAATTTGAATGAAGCCTGAAGGTGTGCTCATTTGCCCTAATGAATAGTGCGACAGCCCATGAAAAAGGGAAAAAAGAGCCTTTTGGCTTCGAAGCTAACTGACCTTCCCAAACGAATTCTGTTCGAAGAAGCAAGAAAACATCTCAAAAAGTAATATAAGAAACTAACGGTATTAATGAAACATAGGAAAAGAGCTGTTGCAAACTCTAAACCTGTTTATAGCTTGTGGGTGTCCTGGCGTGTACGTATACTATATATTCCCTACTCTTATGGCATAAAATTAACTTCACGATCAGCGGGCAAATATACATTTTTTGGATTTAGTTTTATGATAATGAAGAAAATATACGTTTTTACATGTTTTCAGTAGGTCGCTTTCTTGTCTGTCTTTCTGTTCAGTACAAATTTTCGGTATGATTTTAAACTGTGTTCCTGATGAGCTACAGACTTGAAACTTTAAACATGGCCCAGAATTGGATGACAATGCAATATTAACTCGCTTTCTTGTCTATCTGTTCGGTAGAGGTTGGAGTGAAAAAAGTTGGTAATGCCTGACATCTTGGACGACCTGCAGGACCGGCGTGTCGTGTGAGTAGTATCGGAATGCGTAACTGGCAGTATGCAAGTGGATGGACATGGAGGAGTAGATTGAGAGGGAAGAGGAGATGCGCTGCGGTCGCAGGTTCGAATCCTGCCTCGGATATGGATGTGTGTGATGTCCTTAGGTTATTTAGGTTTAAGTAGTTCTAAGTCTAGGGGACTGATGACCTAAGAAGTTTAGTCCCATAGTGCTCAGAGCCAAGAGGAGATGAACAGACAAAATTGGAGAGCCATATGTGTGCAATGTATGTGTATAAATCACTAAAATGTTTAAAATCCATTGATAAATTATTGCACACACACACACACACACACACACACACACACACATTAAAAAGCAGAACATAGTTATCTAAATAAAAGTAAAATTTTAATAAAGCACGTTTTTAAATCTGACTAAAAAGTATTTGAGTACTTCCTAGATTGCTGCAGTTCTATTTTTATTGAAATTGCCTCTCCATTTACTTCAGTGAAATTAGTTTCACGGCCTGTCTGTGACCTGGATCCAGAACAAAGGATTTCGGTTTACATCTAACCCATATCCACTTCGCTGGGGCTCCTCAGAGCTGGAAAAAGATTTGCCTAATAGAAAATCAGTGAAAAGTAAATTAGTGTCCCACGCTCAGTGAGTTACTACTCAGCTGCAACTCCAACAGTTAGGCATTATTTTCCTGTTGATCGGTGCTCCTGCACTTTGTTCACTGGATTTGAAGTGCAGATTACATTACAAAGGATGAAAAAAAAACGTATTGCTGGCATTACAGTGGAAAGAGTTGTAACGTTTTAATGTGGAATTCTGTTCCGATCTTAAGCTGTTTCCTTATGCTGAAAAGACTTTCATTAAAACAGATTAATTCATCGAAAGTAGACTTACGTTTCACTGTGCTCGGTCAGAAAAATGTATACTAGATCTGACGAAAAAAAGAGTGAGATACTGCAAATTTGTTTCTTTAGCAAATATTTTCAATTAGTGGTGGTGGTCATTTTCAAGACAGAACCCACGTTCGTTCTTTCCGCTCTTGAAAGTATTTACGCATATCGCTTCACGTGACGCTACTCTGCTGTTCCGCTGTGTACGATTTCCGGCGAAGCGCAGCCCGTCTGTAGTAACCGGCACGTCCATTACCGCTCGGTTAATTTAAAATGATGAAATTTCTCACAGCGTAAGGACACTGTTCGAAGCAAAAAAAAAAAAAAAAAAAAAAAAAAAATGCACCACGACAAATATTTCATTAGTAGTATTGACAGTGTCGTTTCTATTTTGTCAGTGTCATATATCATTATTTTCGTGGTTGGTGACTGAAGAAAGCTGGGACTGTTGAACAGACCTCCACAGCCTTAAGATATCGTATTACTACAGTCTCTCTCAATAGCGGAATTGGCGCAATCTGAGTTTGCAGATTTTGAAAGATACGTGCCCACATGTACCTGTTCCCTTATAGATGTGTCCTGTCTGGGGGACGCTTATGCTGGCCAGCATAGGAGTACGTTGTAGAGCATGCATTGGTGTAATCGACATTCGTTTCTTTCAGTTACCTATGGTACTGTACTGTACTGCTGTACTGCACTGTACTACAGCAGTTATTCCTATGAATGATGAAAGCTTCGTCTAGCTATGTTGCTTGGCACCATGCGAAAGTTTCTTTTGCCCTTAAGTATTGCACACCAGTGTATTTGATGCTAGGTTTTTCAAAAGGTGAGCTTGTTGTTGTTCCGTGACAGAAATATCTTTAAATTTCAATCCTTTGCGGGATAGTGTCTTAGACATATATTTATCTGACCATAGACACTGCATTCTTAATAATAATTTAATCTGAAGATTATTAGTATTGATTATCTTCATTAATAACATCTACACTTTTTCCATAAAGCACAAATTTAGTCTTATAAACTCGATCTAGTTTCATACGCAGTTTTCTAACTCTTATGGAAAGAAAGGAAAACTATGATGGCTCTGAGCACTATGGGACTCAACTGCTGAGGTCATAAGTCCCCTAGAACTTAGAACTACTTAAACCTAACTAACCTAAGGACATCACACACATCCATGCCCGAGGCAGGATTCGAACCCGCGACCGTAGCGGTCGCGCGGTTCCAGACTGAAGCGCCTAGAACCGCTCGGCCACACCGGCCGGCCAAGGGCGAAACATGTTCTGCCCTACTTGTCGATCGGTAGATGAAGAGCGATAGTTAGCTACGACAGACAGCCGAAGAGATGCTCGGATTGTGGACGGGAAGGCCACGTCTGTTCAGAATGCATGGAGTGGAGAACAGTGCAAATCCCAACGGGAGAAGCTGTACCTACTTCCACCCCGACGTCACTCCCATAAATTGTGTAGACGTGCTCTGGACAGATGCTCCTTTGATGAATGACCAGACCCCTCATCGTGACAGTTTATAGGAAAAACTCGCATCATTGGATGCTTATACGCCAGAGCCATCGAACATACCGCCCACGACTACGTCATCGACGTCTCGCGGATGTTAGACATTTAGAATCTGCAAAAGGTCACGACGATATCCATTACACAAACAACATCACACCGGTGAACTTAAGCGTCCATGAGCGCCTTCCTCCCGGCCGACTAGGGGCACTGAAGCGCCAAATAAACTGGTATAGGCATGCGTATTCAAGTACAGAGATATGTAAAGAGGCAGAATATGGAGCTGCGTTCGGCAACGTCTATATAAGACAAAAAGTGAACGACGCTGTTGTTACATCGGTTACTGCTGCTACATGGCACGTTATCAATATTTAAGTAAGTTTAAACGTGTTGTTACAGTCGGCGCACACAGCTTCTCAGAGACAGCGATGAAGTGGACATTTTCCTGTACGGCCGTTTCACGAGTGAATCTTGAATATCAGAAATCCGGTAAAACATCAAATCTCCGACATCGCCGGGAAAAGATCCTGCAAGGACGGGACCAACGACGACTGAAGAGAATCGTTCAACGTGGAAGAAGTGTAACCCTTCTGCACACTGTTGCAAATTTCAATGCAGAGCCATCAACAGGTGTCAGCGTGCGAACCATTCAACGAAACATCGTCGATATGGGCTTTCGGAACCGAAGGCCCACTCGTGTACTCTTGATGACTGCAGGACACAAAGCTTATGCCTCGCCTGGGCTCGTCAACACCAGCATTGACCTACTGATGAATGGGAACGTGTTGCCTGGTCGGACGAATCTCGTTTCAAATTGTATCGAGTGGATGGACGTGTATGGTATGAGGGCAACCTCATCAATCCGTGGACCCTGTATGTCAACAGGGGACTTTTTAAGCTGTGGAGGCTCTGTAATAGTGTGGGGCGTATGCAGTTGGAATGATATGGGACCCCTGATACTTCTAGATACGACTCTGATAGGTGACACATACGTAAGCATCCTGCCTGATCACCTGCACCCATTCATGTCCGTTGTGCATTTCGACGGACTTGGGCAATTCCAGCAGGACAATGTGACGACCCAAACGTCTAGAATTGCTACAGCGTGGTTGCAGGACTACTTATCTGAATTTAAACACTTCTGCTGCCTACCAAACTATCGAGACATGAACAATATTGAGAGTATCTGATATGCCTTGCAACGTGCTGTTTCAGAAGAGGTCTCCACCCCCTCTAACTCTGACAGATTTGTGGACAGCCCTGCAGGTTTCATGTTGTCAGTTACCTCCAGCACCACTTCAGACATACGTCGAGTCCATGCCACGTCTACATCAACATCTACATCTACATCTACATTTATACTCCGAAAGCCACTCAACGGTGTGTGGCGGAGGGCACTGTACGTGCCACTGTCATTACCTTCCTTTCCTGTTCCAGTCGCGTATGGTTCGCGGGAAGAACGACTGCCGGAAAGCCTCCGAGCGCGCTCGAATCTCTCTGATTTTACATTCGTGATCTCCTCGGGAGGTATAAGTAGGGGGAAGCAATATATTCGATACCTCATCCAGAAACGCACCCTCTCGAAACCTGGACAGCAAGCTACACCGCGATGCAGAGCGCCTCTCTTGCAGAGTCTGCCACTTGAGTTTGCTAAACATCTCCGTAACGCTATCACGCTTACCAAATAACCTTGTGACGAAACACGCCGTTCTTCTTTGGATCTTCTCTATCTCCTCTGTCAACCTGACCTGGTACGGATCCCACACTGATGAGCAATACTCAAGTATAGGTCGAACGGGTGTTTTGTAAGCCACCTCCTTTGTTGATGGACTACATTTTCTAAGGACTCTCCCAATGAATCTCAACCTGCTACCCGCCTTACCAACAATTAATTTTACATGATCATCCCACTTCAAATCGTTCCGCACGCATAGGCCGTGTTGCCACACGTCTGCGTGCTCGCGGGGGCCCTGCAAGATATTAGGCAGGTGTAGCAGTTCCTTTGTCTCTTCTATGAACATAATACGATTACAGCGCCTGTCAAGCTGCAATTACTGCGGGAAGTGTTGCGATGTCGGACATCGATATAGTCCGCCTACGAGAAGTCTGTGTCGAGAGTTTTCCCTTGCTATACGGGTGTGATACGTATGTTACGCCAAATTATGACAGCAGCAGAGGAACGGCGGAACTTTTACGAGAAGGTATAGAGGCTGAGAATGTGGTGTATCCGCTGTCGGCAAGACTAGCGCTGACACTGCTTCGAGTTGAGATCATCAATATATAGGGTGTTCCAGGAGAAATGTTCATTCGAAAAAAAATGTGCAGTAAACATGGGCTCTGCAACCCATACCTTATACGTTATGCGCACTTATTCATTAGAAGAGCTGTGATTCAAAGTAGCGAAGATGAACGAGTGTTCATGGGTCTTAAAGAATGCATTATAGAGCCCTTATTTACTTACACACTTTTTTCTTGTTTTGATCCATACTGCCACATCTCAAAATATGAGAGAAAAGAGCTTCCAGCAGAACAGTTTTGTTTCACGGTATCGAAGATCAGGAAGTGATCATAGCTGTTAGGAAATCCGTTTTATTGTCCATGTTTACCTGAATTTTTTGTTTCAGTGCCGGCCGGGGTGGCCGAGCGGTTCTAGGCGCTACAGTCTGGAATCGCGCGACCGCTACGGTCGCAGGTTCGAATCCTGCCTCGGGCATGGATGTGTGTGATGTCCTTAGGTTAGTTAGGTTTAAGTAGTTATAAGTTCTAGCTGATTGATGACCTCAGAAGTTAAGTCCAATAGTGCTCAGAGCCATTTGAACCATTTTTTGTTTTGTTTCAAATGGTCATTCTGGTCATATTCCCGAATACTGACCATTCATCCTGGAACTCCCTGTATATGCCCCTTCTAGTTCAGACAGGCGCATTCTTCGTGGTTAGGCATGACCATTCTGTACCTTAAGGCGACTTGAGCTGCGTGATCGCCCCAAAAGATCAGTCAGTTTCCACGAGACATCTCATACCAGCAACTACCAGATATTACCTGTCAGCTGTACCTTGTACGCCGTTTAAAGTGGATTCACAATGGGTAGTATGTGTGCAGCGTATATAATCAGATGTACTATTGAAGTAGATACTTCTTGTGAGTTAGTATGGGCAGAGGTCATTGTTGGCAACCGGAATAAAATAATAATTGGGTCCTTTTACCTCCCAATTCAGATGATACAGTTCCTGAAAGGTTCAAAGAAAACTTGAGTTTGATTTCAAACACCTACCCGACTCATACGATAATAGTTGGTGGTGACTTTAATTTACCCTCGATATGTTGGCGAAAATACATGTTTAATTCCGGAGGTACGCATAAAATATCATCCTAAATTGTGCTAAACGCATTCTCTGAAAATTATTTCGAGCAATTACTTCACGAGCCCACTCGAATAGTAAACGGTTGTGAAAAAACACTTGAACTCTCAGCAACAAATAATCCAGAGTTAATAACGAGCATCAAAACCGATTCAGGGATTAGTGAACACAGGGCTGTCGTAGCAATATTGAATATTGTAATAGCCAAATCCTCGAAAAATAAGCGAAAAATATACCTATTCAAAAAATCAGATAAAAATTCACTTGACGCCTTCCTGAGAGACAGTCTCCACTCATTCCAAATTAATAATATAAGTGTAGACCAGACGTGGCTTAGATTCAGAGAAACAGTATCGGCAGCAATTGAGAGATTTATACCAAATAAATTAACAAACGACGGAGCTGATCCTCCTTGGTACACAAAACGGGTTAAAACACTGGTGCAGAAACAACGAAACAAACATGCCAAATTTAAACAGACGCAAAATCCCCAAGATTGGTGATCTTTTACAGAAGCTCGAAATTTAGCGCGGACTTCAATGCGAGATGCCTATAACAGTTTCCACAACGAAACGTTGTCTCCAAACCTGGCAGAAAATCCCAAGAGATTCTGGTCGTATGTGAAGTATGTTAGCGGCAAGAAACAATCAATGCCTTCTCTGCACGATAGCAATGGAGATACTATCGAAGACAGTGCTGCCAAAGCAGAGTTACTAAACTCAGACTTCCGAATTGCCTTCACAAAAGAAGACGAAGTAAATATTCCAGAATTCGAAACTAGAACAGCTGCCAACATGAGTAACGTAGAAGTAAATATCCTCGGAGTAGTTAAGCAACTTAAATCACTTAATAAAAGCAAGTCTTCTGGTCCAGACTGTATACCAATTAGGTTCCTTTCTGAGTATGCTGATGCATAGGCTCCATACGTAACAATCATACAACCGTTCGAACGACGAAAGATCCGTACCCAAAGACTGGAATGTTGCAAAGATCACACAAAAATTCAAGAAAGGTAGTAGGAGTATTCCACTAAATTACAGGCCCATATCATTAACGTCGATAGGCACCAGGATTTTAGAACATATATTGTGTTCGAACATAATGAATTATCTCGATAAAAACGGTCACATAGTCAACATGAGTTTAGAAAACATCGTTCTTGTGAAACACAACTAGCTGAAGTGCTCAGTGCTATTGACGAGGGATTTCAGATCGATTCCGTATTTCTGGATTTCCGGAAGGCTTTTGACACTGTACCACACAAGTGGCTCGTAGTGAAATTGCGTGCTTATGGAATATCGTCTAAGTTATGTGACTGGATCTGTGATTTCCTGTCAGAGAGGTCACAGTTCGTAGTAACTGACGGAAGGCCATCGAGTAAAACAGAAGTGATTTCTAGCGTTCCCTAAGGTAGTGTTATAGGCCCTTTGCTGTTCTTTATCTATTTAAACGATTTGGCAGACAATCTGAGAAGCCGTCTTCGGTTCTTTGCAGATGACGCTGTCGTTTATCGACTAATAAAGTCATCAGAAGATCAAAACAAACTTCAAAACGATTTAGAAGAAATATCTGAATAGTGCGAAAAGTGGCAGTTGACCTTAAATTACGAAACGTGTGTGGTCATCCACATGAGTGCTAAAAGGAACTCGTTAAACTTCGGTTACACGATAAATCAGTCTAATCTAAAAGCCGTAAATTCAACTAAATACCTAGGTATTACAACTACGAACATCTTAAATTGGAAGGAACACACAGAAAATGTTGTTGGGAAGGCTAACCAAAGACTGCGTTTTATTGGCAGGACACTTAGAAAATATAACATACCTACTAAGGAGACTGCCTACACTACGCTTGCCCCTCCTCTTTTAGAATACTGCTGCGCCATGCGGGATCCTTACCAGATAGGACTGACTGAGTACATAGAAAAAGTTCAAAGAAAGGCAGCACGTTTTGTATTATCGCGAAATATGGGAGAGAGTGTCACAGAAATGATACAGGATTTGGGATGGACATCATTAAAAGAATGACGTTTTTCGTTACGACGGAATCTTCTCACGAAATTCCAGTCAGCAAATTTCTCCTCCGAATGCGAAAATGTTTTGTTGACACCGACTTACACAGGAAGGAACGATCACGAAGATAAAAAAAATGAAATCAGAGCTCGTACGAAGAGATGTTCATTCTTTCCGCGCGCTATAAGAGATTGGAATAATAGAGAATTTTGAGGGTGGTCCGATGAACCCTCTGCCCGGCACTTAAATGTGATTTGCACAGTATTCATGTAGATGTAGATGTAGATGTGTTCCGTGTTTATATGCTGTAACAAGCATCTGCGTGCAATATGTATATCAACATGGCCTTTTGGTCAAGGTGCTTCATGTTTTTAAATGTTTTAGGGATGACAAACGTGTATAATGTACTGAGTTTTAACCACCTGACATCTTGTGCGTGATTTTCAGCGTAAAATGAACATGTTTTACAACAAAAAGATGGTAAATACCTCAAGATGACAGCAATGACAGTTGAAACCGGTCGTCTTAAATAAAGAAATTTTTATGGGCTCTTGGTTTTTAAATAGTTTTTAACGAGAAAGTCTTCATTGCGCGAAAACATGCTGTAAGAATAATACGTGATGCTCCCCTACGATCATCTTGCAGACATCTGTTTAAGGAGTTGGGCGTTTAACGAGAAAGTCTTCATTGCGCGAAAACATGCTGTAAGAATAATACGTGATGCTCCCCTACGATCATCTTGCAGACATCTGTTTAAGGAGTTGGGCGTTCTGACTACTGCTTTACAGTGTATTTATTCACTCACTAAATTTGTGCTAAATAGTCCACCACAGTCCGAAAGGAAAAGTGATGTACATAATTACAGTACCAGAAGGAAAAATTACATTCATTACTCTATCATGGTTGTCTTTATCATAAAAATGGGCGCACAGTGCTGCAACAAAAATTTTTCATGACTTTCCCAGTGATATAAAATGTCTGATATGCATCAAAGTAAAATTTGAAGACACACTGAGAAAGTTTCTCCTTGACAACTCCTCCTTTTCCGTAGAAGAATTTCTGTTATTGTAAAGTGTAAAAGGATATGCCTAACAGTTACTGACTCAGGTCTGTATACATTTTTCCTTTTTGTAATATATATAGAAAACTGAGAAATGTTCAGAATGTAAGCGCATGTACAAATTAATTTGCAATGTGAATGTAAAATGACTCTTGCACCTCATTATGACCACTCGTGCGAAGTGATCCATGGAACATGTAACTACCTAACTAACTAACTAAGAAAGAAAGAATGATGAAACAAAAATTTGGATGGTGGTAAACAAATAATCATCTATTGCTGAAAATGCATTAAAGATGCTATCAAGCAATGGGAAGGCTGATTCGTTCGTATAACTGACAGCAAAATATTGTCGAGTCTTGAGAAAAGTTAGTACCTAATTGCGGCGCAGTGTAATAATTGTGCGATAATGAACTATTGGTCGTATCTAATACGTTACTGACTATCAAATACAAAGCTACAGTTCACTGACAAGAGCTACTTGTATAACCTTGTTCTGTTACTATTGGACATACATGTCACCGAATTGCGATACGTATCTGAGTAGACCAGTTACATGGAAATCAAATCAATGAGGGACTGCATTAGAGAACAAAAATAGAACTCAGCGCAGTGTGTGGGCGAATGAATACAAAAGGTATCAGCAAAAAATCAGCACTATGCCAATATGTTTCCTTAGAAACCTTCGCATCAGTGGTAACACCGGTTCCCGTCAGATCACCGAATTTAAGCGCTGTCAGGCTGGGCTAGCACTTGGATGGGTGACCATCCGGTCTGCCGAGTGCTGTTGGTAAGCTGGGTGCACTCAGCCCTTGTTAGGCAGAGGAGCTACTTGGTTGAGCAGTAGCGGCTCCGATCTCGGAAACTGACATATGCGGCCGGGAGAACGATGTTCTGATCACATGCCCCTCCATATCCGCATCCGGTGACGCCTGTGGGCTGGGGATGACACGGCGGCCGGTCGTTTCCGTCGGGCCTTCATGGCCTGTTCGGGTGGTGTTCTTTACAAACATGCAGAGGGGTAATCAGAATAGACCCGGAATACTTCGTATTATAGACAGACAACAGTCATAAATGGAGGAGGCTTGCATAGGAATAATGGAAAAGAGTGGTAAAGGGATCGATACTTTTTGTACCATTTCCGGCTTGAAAAATGCATTCGACTGTGAAACACTGGATACTAGTGACGACCAGTTTAACCTGTTTATAGCTTAACGTGCAGCGTACTATCTTGAAAAATTGTTAGATGAGCCCCACCCGGAAAGAATCCGCGGGACGGTTTACCGACAGTTGATTTGGTACGTTGGCCAGCTTGAGAGAGGTTTCTAGGCTGTTTTGCAGTCTTGTTAAGACAGACTGCGGGCTGTTCCTCAGTCTCCGCCTCAGTAAATTCAATGTGCAAACAGCTGTAATACATGAGAGGATAAACTCTAGGAAAGAGAAACAGAGAGAGATAAAGAGTGTGCCGGAAGCTGCAGACGAACTGTGAGTTAGTAAACAGACGCCGGTATTCATATGGGTGAAGACACATTCAAAGTAATGCGAAAGTGGTGGTGGTAAGTTCCTATGGGACCAAACAGCTGAGGTCATCAGCCCCTAGGCTTAAACACTACCTAATCTAACCTAAACTAACTTACGCTAAGGACAACACACACACCCATGCCCGAGGGACGGCTCGAGCCTCCGACGAGGGGAGCCGCGTGAACCGTGGCAAGGCACCCTAGACCGCTCGGCTACATGGCGTGGCCAATGCGAAAGCAGATCGGTTAGTAAGAGGAGCGAAGGAGCATGTTAATAACATCCTGAGAGTCGAATTCATGTCAGACATAAAACAAAAACTCAAAGCGAAAATAAACATTACAGTGACAAATGTCTGAGCTAGAGAAAGGACAGCGTATCAAAATTCCGCTAGAACAATGACATCCAATCAGACACAGTTCGACGTCTGTTATCGGACTGAAATATAATGACGAATTCTATAAGGAACTTTCACGTAACGGGTATAGTAAATACCCTGAACATCTACTACAATTACTAAAAAGATACGAGTCGTGTTTTTTTTTTTATAAAAAATTATTTTCCGAAATTATTAAGTATATGAAAAACACTATTGAGTATTGAGCTTTAATTACGAAGTACCAACTTGCCTGCGGACATATTGCCATCCAGAATCGGAAAATGTTACAGGCTAGTATATTATGATGGAAGCACAAGAGCCAGTCATACTAATGTGGCCATCGTCTACGTCCGACTCAACGTGCAATAACCAGTCACAGACGGAAGGTGAAAGCACTACCAGTAGAAAATATATAAAGGGTGTCCGAGGACGTGGAAAACAGTGCAGTCATTTCGTCGTCTCTCTTTTTTTTTTTTTACTCATGTCTGACTGACTCTCTTTGAGAGTTTATTCTTGTTGGGTGTAAGGTAATACGGAATATTTAAGCTTTATTTACAATTCTTACACGTTGAGAGGATTCTTGGGCACTCTATGGGTCCTTAGAACCTCAAAGCAAGGAAAATACATTGTTTGGGAGGGTGAAAAGAGGAATCCTTCGATGGCTTTAGCTTGATTTCGAGGTGTCCAGACACCTATGTTCGTCCTTCATGGAGATTGATGTCTTCAAGGTGGGTGACAGAATACGATGGCCCTAGGCACTCAGTGTGTATGCCACCATTGCGGATGGATGGTGCCAACCAATTGGAGCTGCCGGTGGTGGTGGTGGTTAATGTTTAACGTCCCGTCGACAGCGAGGTCATTAGAGACGGAGCGCAAGCTCGGGTTAGGGAAGGATTGGGAAGGAAATCAGCCGTGCCCTTTCAAAGGAACCATCCCGGCATTTGCCTGAAACGAGTTAGAGAAATCACGGAAAACCTAAATCAGGATGGCCGGAGACGGGATTGAACCGTCGTCCTCCCGAATGCGAGTCCAGTGTGCTAACCACTGCGCCACCTCGCTCGGTGGAGCTGCCGGACGACGTCCCTGGGCACATAGATCTTTGAAATATGTTGGCAGCATAGTCTTCAATCTTGTCCAGGAACTGTGGCTCGTGGAGTTCCTGTATCCCCCAGCGACCGTCACAGCCATCGGTTTTGGCGTGTCTGGAGAGATCGAATATTAGTAGCGCACGTGGTGACCCATGATGCACACCTCTACAGTTTTGGTTGTACCGTGGAGTGTGTAATCTATCCCCTCTTCCCTACTTGTTGCTATTGTCCACAATAGTCTTCTATCAAGATTTGAGAAGAGCTAAGATTACAATACACTTTCTAGTTTACTTATCCTTTCTCGTAGAGTTGGCTCCAGTTCTTCTTGTCTAGGGGTCTAATTATTGAAGCTGAAATTCTCACATTTTAGGTCCTCATGGTTGAATTGATCTAAATAAATATGAAGTTTATTGTTGCAGAATTTTTGTTGTTACCTAAATAATGTCGCAGAAGAAGGTGAGTACCACAGTCACCGGGGTGTTGAGGTTCTGATTTTAGAATGTTGCATGGAGGGTCCTGAGTTCAAAACTCACCTGAACTGTGAAATTTTATATTCTATATTCGGTTCGAGTACATTCTAGAAGTGTCTACAAATGTCAAGAATCATTGTACTGAAATGTTGTATAACGGTAAATTTACCGTATTTGTTCTGGCCGGAGGCAGTTCGCTCTGCGCTCTTGTATGTGCAAATGCAATATAAACCTTCGTTAAGTGAAGTTAGTATTCGTCATTCATCTAATTACACTTTCTTCTACGTGACATTATTCTGGTGGAGACGCTGGGTACTGGAACTAGTGATAGCGCACATCATCGACGACACAATGGCTCCCATCAGGCTACGACAGAGCTGCCGCTTACGTGGTGAGAAATTTATCGGAGTCAGTAGAAGAAGAGGACGTTGCGATGACAGCAACTGTGTGCCACCACATGAGACATCCTTCCGGGTTCTCTGGTGACGATGGCCAAGATCCAAGCAAGTGGCTGAAGGTATATGAGCATATAGCCAAATTTAACAAATGGGATGACACCGTGTGTTTGGCTAACGTATTTTTCTACTTGGAGGGCATTGCCAAGCAATAGTAGAGAACAACGAGGAGAAGTCCACAAGCTGGGAAGTATTCCAGGCGGAACTGCGCAAGTATTTCGGCGACACTCAACGACAGAAGTGCAAGGCTGAAGATAAATTAAAGTGCAGGGCACAACGTCCAGGAGAAACTACAGCATCCTACATTCAAGACGTCTTGGAGCTGTGTAAAATAGTGGATCCTAGAATGAAGAAGGAAGATAAGGTTGCATATCTCATGAAGGATGTTGCTGATGACTTGTATCAAGCCCTAGCCCTGAAGGAGGTTTCGACAGCAGATGACTTCATAAAATGGTGCCTGTATATCGAGACAATGCATCAACAAAGAATTACACCCAAGAAGATTGAACGGCTTCCAAACGTCGTATCGATGTCTTTGATCAAGGAAGGAACTCATTTCACAAGTGTTCTTCGTCAGATAGTGAGAGAGGAAGTTCAGAGGGCACTTAGATTGCACGGCGAGACGCTTCAAGTAGTCATAAGGGAGGAAGTGGAAAAGACATTGAACCCAATCTCTCGTCCTTCATTTCCCTTTAAAACGGTGAAAAAGTCGAGACCCAGGCGGAGTTACGTTCCTACAATGCCGCATGAGGAACCTGTTTGGGCAACAAGGTAGACTGACGTCTGGAGGACCCAGGATAACCAACCAGTATGTTTCCACTGCGGACGACCGGGACATGTGGTGCGCTATTGTTGAGAAAGGTGGCGGATATTTGATGGCGCCCGTGCCAGAAGACAACAGACCGACCTTAGCCGACGCCAACTTCGGGACGACGGAGATGAACAAGAAGATGTGGGTGCAGGATGATGTAGGTCACCATCGCCGCAATCTAGCTGCTGGAGAGGACGCTCCCCAACACGCCGATCAAGGTCTACATCGCCGTTGAGAAGCTCCAGCCGATCACCTAGTCGCCGCAACCTGGAAAACCAAAGGGTGCGACCTTCCTTGGAGGTGAGGCCGCCGAACAGAAAATTCCTCCACCGTCGATCGCTACCAAAATGATAGGAAACTACGTCCATATCCTCATGGATGGCCGACCAGCCCATCTTCTTGTGGACTCTAGACCATCATATTCAGCCATTTCGGAGAAGTACCGTCGCCAGTTGCAGAAAACCATATTCGTCGACAACAAAACATCTCTGCTGAAGGTGGCCAATGGGATATATGTAAAACCTACAGGAAAATGTGTCATTCGTGTGGGTATAAGTGGCCATACACACACAGCCCTTAGAATTCAGCGCCTTACATGAGTGTAGTCATGACCTCATTCTCGGATGGGACTTTTTGAAAGCTTCTCAGGCAGTTATAGATTGTGGTCGCTGGAAGATTATGCTAGACGATATACTGTTGACAGGTCGATGTGCCTCCGAGTGTGTGGAGACTATGTGTGCTGGATGAAGTGATCATTCCTGCAGTCAGCGCTAGAAAGGTAACTGTCATGTGTCATGCCATGCATCAACCCACTGATCTTGTAGTGTAATGTAAGACAAGTATACCACTGAAGAATAACTTGGTCAAAAATGGTTCAAATGGCTCTGAGCACTATGGGACTCAACATCTTAGGTCATAAGTCCCCTAGAACTTAGAACTACTTAAACCTAACTAACCTAAGGACATCACACACACCCATTCCCGAGGCAGGATTCGAACCTGCGACCGTAGCAGTCCCGCGGTTCCGGACTGCAACGCCAGAACCGCTAGACCACCGCGGCCGGCAATAACTTGGTCATCCCAGTCTCTGTCGTCTCGTTAAAGAACGGATTCGGAGAATTGTGGATAGTTAACTGTCGCCGAAAACTGCAGATCCTTCCACAGCGAATGTGCGTAGGAAACGCTGAATCGTTAAATACTGAACAGATGAGCGTCATAGAAACCTCCCACGCCTCGTCTGTGGGCGAAATTGGCAACACCACTACGAGACAAGATCTTCTAGCTCGAGCATCACCAGATCTCACTAAGGAACAACAGAAGAAGCTACTTGCCATTCTGCAAGAGTTCTCAGAATGCTTCAGTCCACAGGTGAAGAGAAATTTAGCGAAATCGACGGTGAGAAACAGGATTAGCACTGGAGACCAACAACCAATAAGCCAGAGAGCATACCGTGTGTCAGCAACGGAACGTCGAATAATTCGCGACGAGGTAGAGAAAATGATGCATAATGACATCATTTAGCCTTCGCAGAGCCCATGGTCGTCACCAGTTGTTCTCGTCAGGAAGAACGAAGACAGTTGGCAACTTTGTGTTGATTACAAGCAGCTTAATAAGACAACTAAAAAGGACGTTTACCCCTTCCACGAATTGACGATACACTAGATTGTCTGAAGGGGGTTAAGTTTTTCTCAACCATGGACATGTATTCGGGATACTGGCAAATCGAAGTAGATGAGGCTGATCGGGAGAAAACTGCATTCATCACCACTGAGGGCCTGTATGTGTTTAAGGTAATGCCGTTTGGTTTGTGTAATGCACCAGCAACTTTTGTACGGATGATGGCTAATCTTCTAAGTCACCTGAAGTGAATTATGTGCCTTTGTTATTTAGATGACATTATAGTGTTCTTTGAGACATTTGAAGAACACGTAAAAAGACTGAGGGCCGTTCTTAAGTGTCTCCAACAAGGAGGACTGAAACTTAATCCAAGAAAGTGTCTCTTTGGAGCAAAAGAAATCAAAATACTTGGACACCTTGTGCCAAACGAAGGTGTGCGGCCAGACCCAGAAAGAGTGAGATCTATAACGGAATTTCCTATTCCGAAAAGTATTAGAGATGTGAGAAGCTTCCTCGGATTATGTTCGTATTATCGTCGTTTTATGAAAGTCTTTTGTATCAAAGCCAGGTCACTCCAAGAGTTGTTAAAAGCCAATGCTGAATTTATCTGGTGTGGTGATCAACAAGATTCTTTCGATGTGCTGCGAAAAGCTCTGACGACTGACCCTGTACTTGGTCTGTATGATGAGAGAGCACCTACAGAACTACACACAGATGCCAGTGGGTATGGGATTGGTGCTGTTCTGGTGCAAATTTCGAATGGAAAAGAGAAGGTTATAGCCTATGCTTCTAGGACACTTACAAAAGCCGAGATAAACTACTCAACTACAGAGAGAGAATGTCTTGCTGTGATATGGGCCATGGGCAAATGTCGACAGTATCTCTATGGAAGCCCATTCACAGTTGTTACAGACCATCATTCAGTTTGTTGGTTGTAGGTCTTAAGGATCCAATAGGACGACTCGTCAGGTGGGCACTACTTCTTCAAGAGTATGACATTACCATAGTGTACAAAAGTGGAAGAAAACACCAATATGCCAACTGTCTCTCAAGAAACCCTGTGCAAGACCATCAAGACTTTGATGAAGATAGTGACTGTCTCGCTGCACTCCAGGATCTCTCTGCTGAGAAGAAGAAGGACGTCAAGGTATCTCAATAGGTCAGAGGATGTAAAAGGACAGTTTAAGGTTGTTAATGGAGTACTTTGCAAGAAAAACTTTGATCCTTTTGGAAAGTGGTGGCTACCAGTGATTCCTAAACACATGCGCTTACATGTTCTACAGAAATTCCATGACACACCTGAGGCCGTATATTTAGGATTTATTAAGACACACGATATGATCCGCAAGAGATTTTTCTGGCCAGGTTTATTTTGGTGTGTCCATCACTATGTTTCGCACTGTCGAGAGTGCGAGAAGAGAAAGGCAGTTCCTCAGAAACCACCTGGCCGACTCATACCAATTCCACCAGTCGAAACGCCTTTCCAGCGTGTTGGGATTGACGTCCTCGGACGATTTCCAACGTCTGCTAGTGGCAATACATGGATTATTGTTTGCACTGATTATCTGACACGCTATGCCATTACAAAAGCCGTGAAAACAGCCGAAGCATTCGAGGCAGCCAAATTCATCGTGGAAGGCATTGTCTTAAAACATTGTGTTCCAAGGTCGTTAATTACGGATCGAGGGAAAGTTTTTCAATCGACCCTTGTGACAGAGATAAACGGTCGATGCAACATTACTCATCACATGACGACTTCCTACCATCCACAAACTAACGGGCTTACTGAATGCCTTAATAAGACCTTGGCCGACATGCTATCAATGTTCGTCAATATTGAGCAGAGCAACTGGGATGAGGCGTTACCTTTCGTGACGTTTCCCTACAACACCGCGAAGCAAGACACCACAAGATTTACGCCATTTTCCCGGTGCATGGGCGTGAGTCGACTACGACGATGGACCACATGTTTCCGTTACATCCTTATGACGTGGACGACGACTACATCAGCCTGTTGTTAACCGCCAGTTAGCTCTACTCTGCACGCTGCAGGCTCAAGAAAACGATCGCCGAAGGTACGACGCGAGCCACCTCTCTGATGTCTACCAGCCTGGTGACTTCGACTGGATCTTCACTCCTGTTCCGAAGGTTGGTCTCTCTGAGAAGCTTCTCAGTCGCTACTTTGGACCTTATAAGGTTGTAAGACAGTGATCTGATGTTACTTATGAAGTTGAAGATTTCGTCCCCCACACAAGACGACGAAAGATCAGAGATACGGTCCACGTCCTTCAAATGAAGCCCTGTAAGGATCCCGCAATCCAGGGTAAATTCGAAGCTCCAGTGACAGGCAACAAGTGGAAAGGTGACGAAGAGCGTAGCGGCAAGAAAAGTTCCAAGAAGATCACCACCAGGGCGATAATCATTCATCTGGAGACGGAGCATGCTGGACCAATGACTCATTCCTGGACTAGGAGGACGTAACACCGAGACCTTAAGGACGGAGCGACCTCGCAGAAGAAACTGAGTAGCACTGTGGTGTTACGTGGAGACTCGTGAGTTCAAAACTCTGTTGACTGTACAATTTTAATTCCTATATTCGGTTCTAGTACATTCTAGAAGTATACGCAAATGTCAAGAATAATTGTACTGGAATCTTCTGTAGCCGTATATATACTGTATGTGTTCTGGCTGGAGGCAGTTCGCCCGCGCTCTTGTATGTGCAAGTGCTGAATAAACCTTCGTTAAGTGAAGTTTGTGTTCGTCATTCATCGAATTACACCTTATTCTAAGTGACAATATATTTTGTCACATTTTCGTATATCATACAGTCTTTTGACTTTTACATTAACAAGCGGTAATTACAATGTTCGCACAAAATACAAAAATGCATCCGATCACATCAGAGACATGCTTACTACCCTCTCACTCAGCAGAAATAACAATATTCGAAAGGGTTTACACATTTTCTTGATAAATGAATTTCTATTAGTTTCGATTATTATTTCACAAATGAATCTAGAAATAAACATAGCAAATAGTATTAGATTGCGTACTTAATAATGTAAATTTTAAGTGTGTCATATAATTCGTAATTTCAAATGTTTCCAAAAAAATTAACTTTACATTCAAAACTAGTACTTATCGACTAGAACATCCGCAATAAAAAAATTCCTTTTCATAAATTTTAGCTTCAAATATAACGTAAAATAAAATTATACGAAAGTTTTCAGAACAGCAGCTGAGATAATACTGACCTAAAAATAATTATGGTATCAACAACTACTGTTTAGGAAAAGTAATGCTAGAGAAGGATAGTAGTGGGAAAGCCTTCACGCCAGGCCACGCTGCATTGTTGCCAAATTTATTCAAGATGGCGGCGATGACGTCATCCAAGATGGCGGCATGTAGACATGGCAACATCGCATGACTTCTTCTTCCGTGTGTTTTTGCTTTTAGGAAGCTTTAATTGTCGAGTGCTAGTAATAGTGTTCCATAGATTTCGTGTTTGTTTTGAATAAGTCGGAGAGTCCCTTTAGTCAGCCATAGTGCCAGTAGTGTCAGTGTCGTCGTCACTGCCGCCTGCTTCACGTCTGCTGTGCAACGAGCTACCTTAATTTAAGTATTAACTGTATTTTTCTTATTTGTCACTTCTTCTACCATGTGTTTTTGCTTTTAGGAAACTTTAATTGTCGAGTGCTAGTAATATTGTTCCATAGATTTTGTGTTTGTTTTGAATACAGTCAGAGAGAGTCCCTTTAGTCAGCCACAGTGCCAATAGTGCTAGTGTTTGTTTTGAATACAGTCCAGAGACAGGTAGTTTTGTTTTCTACACGAAGTGGCTAGGAATCATAGTTCAGTCAACAGTCAGCAGCCTTTAGTGAGTTAGCAGTCTAGTTAACAGTTGATTAACTCTCTACAGTAAATTGATTCCTTAGGATGGATAGGATGTGTGACTGCTGTGTACGGACGCAGGAGGAGCTGGCCACTGTTCGCGAACGGCTGAGCGTGTTGATGGCCATGGTCAGCCTTCTTCAGGCTGCTGCCTCGGAGTGTAGCGGCAGTGGGGAGTCCGGTGCGTTGCATGGTGCACACCAGGTGTTACATGCTTCACCCACTGTCCCTGCTGTCGAGACATCTTCGTGGGTACTGGGTGCGGTTTGGCCACCCTCTCCCCAAGGGGAGTGGCGGGCTCAGCAGCGCACGAGGCGGAGGGTAAATGTGGAGGCTGGCCGTGTGGCATTGCCCACCCTGCCTGTGAGTCGACATGGGGCTGCTCCCTCAGCAAGGTCCGAGCAGGCACACGGGGGGGAGGGGTTTATTAGTTATTGGGAGCTCCAACGTTAGGCAGGTGATGGAGCCCCTTAGGGAAATACCGGAAAGGTCGGGGAAGAAGGCCAGTGTTCACTCTGTCTGCTTGCCAGGGGGTCTCATCCGAAATGTGGAGGAGGCCCTGCCGGCGGCGATAGAAATGTAGGGTCCCCCTGAATACGTCAGGCGTACACTTCACGCCGGAAGCGGCTACAAGGGTAGCGGAGTAGGTGTGGAGTGCACATGGGAGTTTTTTTAGGTTACAGAATTCCCTCCCTAGGCCCGACAAGACGCCTCCTGAGACACGGCAAGGTAGGAGTAGGCAAAATGCAACAGGGAATAACAATATTAATGTGCTAATAGTAAACTGCAGGAGCGTCTATAGAAAGGTCCCAGAACTGCTCTCATTAATAAACGGTCACAACGCCCATATAGTACTAGGGACAGAAAGTTGGCTGAAACCAGACGTAAACAGTAATGAAATCCTAAACTCACATCAGAATGTATACCGCAGAGACAGGTTGGACAGTGAAGGGGGAGGCGTCTTTATAGCGATAAGAAGTGCAATAGTATCGAAGGAAATTGACGGAGATACGAAATGTGAAACAATTTGGGTGAAGGTCACGGTTAAAGCAGGCCCAGACATGGTAATTGGATGTCTCTATAGGCCCCTGGCTAAGCAGCTGTTGTGGCTGAACACCTGAAGGATAATTTGGAAAATATTTCGAGTAAATTTCCCCACCATGTTATAGTTTGGGGTGGAGATTTTAATTTGCCGCGTATAGACTGGGAGACTCAAACGTTCATAACGGGTGGCAGGGACAAAGAATCCAGTGAAATTTTTTTAAGTGCTTTATCTGAAAACTACCTTGAGCAGTTAAACAGAGAACCGACTCGTGGCGATAACATATTAGACCTTCTGGTGACAAATAGACCCGAACTATCTGAAACAGTTAACGCAGCAGATGGAATCAGCGATCATAAAGCGGTTACGGCATCGATGATTTCAGCGATAAATAGAAATATTAAAAAAGGTAGGAAGATTTTTCTGTTTAGCAAAAGTGACAAAAAGCAGATTACAGAGTACCTGACGGCTCAACACAAAAGTTTTGTCTTAAGTACAGATAGTGTTGAGGATCAGTGGACAAAGTTCACAACCATCGTACAATATGCGTTAGATGAGTATGTGCTAAGCAAGATCGTAATAGATGGGAAAGAGCCACCGTGGTACAACAACCGAATTAGAAAACTGCTGCGGAAGCAAAGGGAACTTCACAGCAAACATAAACATAGCCAAAGCCTTGCAGACAAACAAAAATTACGTGAAGCGAAATGTAGTGTGAGGAGGGCTATGCGAGAGGCGTTCAATGAATTCGAAAGTAAAGTTCTATGTAATGACGTGGCAGAAAATCCTAAGAAATTTTGGTCTTATGTCAAAACAGTAGCTGGATCAAAACAAAATGTCCAGACACTCTGTGACCAAAATGGTACTGAAACAGAGGATGACAGACTAAAGGCCGAAATACTAAATGTTTTTTTCCAAAGCTGTTTCACAGAGGAAGACTGCACTGTAGCTCCTTCTCTAGATTGTCATACAGATGACAAAATGGTAGATATCGAAATAGACGACAGAGGGATAGAGAAACAATTAAAATCGCTCAAAAGAGGAAAAGCCGCTGGACCTGATGGGATACCAGTTCGATTTTACACAGAGTACGCGAAGGAACTTGCCCCCCTTCTTGCAGCGGTGTACCGTAGGTCTCTAGAAGAGCGTAGCGTTCCAAAGGATTGGAAAAGGGCACAGGTCATCCCCGTTTTCAAGAAGGGACTTCGAACAATTATGCAGAACTATAGACCTATATCTCTAACGTCGATCAGTTGTAGAATTTTGGAACACATATTATGTTCGAGTATAATGATTTTTCTGGAGACTAGAAATCTACTCTGTAGGAATCAGCATGGGTTTCGAAAAAGAAGGTAGTGTGAAACCCAGCTCGCGCTACTCGTCCACGAGACTCAGAGGGCCATAGACACGGGTTCACAGGTAGATGCCGTGTTTCTTGACTTCCGCAAGGCGTTCGATACAGTTCCGCACAGTCGTTTAATGAACAAAGTAAGAGCATATGGACTATCAGACCAATTGTGTGATTGGATTGAAGAGTTCCTAGATAACAGAACGCAGCATGTCATTCTCAATGGAGAGAAGTCTTCCGAAGTAAGAGTGATTTCAGGTGTGCCGCAGGGGAGTGTCGTAGGACCGTTGCTATTCACAATATACATAAATGACATTGTGGATGACATCGGAAGTTCACTGAGGCTTTTTGCAGATAATGCTGTGGTGTATTGTGAGGTTGTAACAATGGAAAATTGTACTAAAATGCAGGAGGATCTGCAGCGAATTGACGCATGGTGCAGGGAATGGCAATTGAATCTCAATGTAGACAAGTGTAATGTGCTGCGAATACTTAGAAAGATAGATCCCTTATCATTTAGCTACAAAATAGCAGGTCAGCAACTGGAAGCAGTTAATTCCACTAATTATCTGGGAGTAAGCATTAGGAGTGATTTAAAATGGAATGATCATATAAAGTTGATCGTCAGTAAAGCAGATGCCAGACATAGACTCATTGGAAGAATCCTAAGGAAATGCAATCCGAAAACAAAGGAAGTAGGTCACAGTACGCTTGTTCGCCCACTGCTTGAATACTGCTCAGCAGTGTGGGATCCGTACCAGATAGGTTTGATAAAAGAGATAGAGATGATCCAACGGAGAGCAGCGCGCTTCGTTACAGGATCGTTTAGTAATCGCGAAAGCGTTACGGAGATGATAGATAAACTCCAGTGGAAGACCCTACAGGAGAGACGCTCAGTAGCTCGGTACGGGCTTTTCTTAAAGTTTCGAGAACATACCTTCACCGAAGAGTCAAGCAGTATATTGCTCCCTCCTACGTATATCTTGCGAAGAGACCATGAGGATAAAATCAGAGAGATTAGAGCCCGACAATCCTTCTTTCCACGAACAATACGAGACTGGAATAGAAGGGAGAACCGATAGAGGTACTCAGGGTACCCTCCGCCGCACACCGTCAGGTGGCCTGCCGAGTATGGATGTAGATGTAGATGTAAATCCAAGATGGCGGCTTTTGGCGGGAAAATAGGCCAATTGTGCTACATCCACTAACCTAAGCTCAAGAAAAAATGGCGGGAATTTTGAATTTTCGCTGGAAAATAGCCCAATTGTGCTATGTCCACTAACATAAGCCACCAGAAGAAAAAATGGCGGGAAGTTTGAATTCCAACAGGATAATGCATGCAAAAACTGCACTTGTCTTTATTATTATTCATTATCATTTATTAACATTCATTATCATTCATTTTCATTTCTTATTAGTCATTATCATTTATTATTATAGGCCTACCTCCACTAAGAAATTGCGCCAAATTCAAATTCCAACACCATATTGTCTCGAAAACTTTACTTCTATTCATTATTATCATTTATTATTTATTCAAGATGTCCGATTTTCTCGGCGAGAAAGCCATTTTCCTTAGATACCTTAACAAAAATCTATCACAAGTTCAAATCCCAACACCATAATTGATCACACATACAAGCTTTCCCCGTCACTTATCTTTTTTCACTGGTAGCCTATCATAATCGTGTCAAATAATAAACTGCAGTTATAGTAACGTGAGTCACGTCCTTTGATTTTGCAGGGGGGAAGGGACTAAAGACTTTATTTCAAGCAGTACGGTCATCACTTGTTCTCCAACACAGTCAGCACACACATCTTTGATATCGCAGTGCCGTCACCACGACGTTACCGCTCCAACTGAATTAGTTCAAATCCTCGCCAGCCCCTGGCCAGCGCACGGAGACACTGCCGTCGCCTGTCACGTGAGGAAGCCGGCCACGCGCACTGGGGGCGAGCCCAGCGATCGCCCCCACGTCGTAAACATGTTTTCGCTGGACACGCTGGAACTTGCCAAGTTTGACGTCACAGCTGCCCCTTGTCCGCTCACCACGTGTATTCGTCGCCTCCGCACGTTTCCCGCCAAAATTGTTTGCCTCGGAGCTGAATCACACAACGGTCGACCGTTCCCTGCAACACTTTTGGCGCCAAAGTTGTTTTCCTGGGCACGTTCAAACCTGTCGATGCCGACCGCTCACCGCCCACCACGTGCCCTTGTGCAACTGAGAACGCAGTGCTACACATTTGGTGGCGAAGTTTGCTCGACAGTGGAATCCGCCATGACTATATAACAGCATGTTTGGTCCGCACTAGAACGCTCGCTAATTGACTCTCTCTCGCGCGCGTAATAACTGTACAATCGCTGTGCCGCCGCTCAGCTTATGTCACACACCCTCCATACACACGACGGACATAGTCTTTTGTAAATACGTTAGTACTTAATTCCATTTCGTTTTTAATCATATTAAATAATTCAATTTACAATTTCATATACATACGCAAAGGTTTTCAACTAACTAATTTCAACTACTTTTCGAGGACCAGACAGCCACCTCTCCCTAGGAACCAGCGCCAAGTTTGAAATCTGCCAGTAAACAAAGCTCACTTGCGCTTCTGCCACCAATGTAAGAAAATTGTTTCAAACGAAGATCATCACCGCTAAACTAAGCCACCAGCACTCAACCTCTTCCTACACGTTTCGGGTAAAAGGACTCGCCCTGCACTAGGCCCATGGATGGAGGAACCAATTTATTTTATTTAGGAATGGAGTATATGTATCACACTGACATGTTCACACCATAAAGACCTGCAAATCACTCCTACATAACTCATTTATAATGCTCTAGACACACACTTGCTAACTGTAAACAGTTAAAAATAACGCATAGCACAGCCTACAGACATGCGAACCGCTCGTAGATAATGCAAAACATTTACATCCAAATAGCCAAACAACTCCTAATTTTCGCAAATAATTTCAGTGCATAGGCTGATGGAAGGAGTAACGAGTGTACTTTATTTATTTGGGACATATATTTTTGAAACTTTTGCTTCTCATAGGTTTCGATATGTAAAGCTTACCTAAGGCATGTTCTGAACTTCAGTAGTGCACTACACTTGGCAACACAACCACACCCACCAAGATATTCATTCCAATCCAGACCTGTAACTCCTATAAAGATAAATTTGTCAGGTTATTTGTCGACTCACTCACAGTCTGGCCAGATTACCGTTATTGGGCAAACACCGCTCAGACTGCGCTGTGCTGCTCAGGGAAGTAAGGAAGGACTGCACTCAATTTATTTCAAGCCCTTTTATGTAGTAATGGAGTATATTTGTTACAGGACCGGCGGTAGACTCGAGTTAACGTTGGAATGTGGATCCGCCGCGAGTTATATCGGGAGCGGTGTTCAGATGCGGATCCACAATACGGGGTAGTGTTTGGAAGTTGGATCCGTCTAGCGCAAGGTAGGAAGCTGTTTCCGAATGCAGAGCCACAGTATACAATACCCGAATTAGCGTTCGAGTGTGGATCTGCTGCGTACTATATATCCGGAGCTGTGTCCGGGGCCGGATCCACCACACGCAGCATCCGCGATAGGGTTCGTGGGTGGACCAAGCACGTGTTACGTCCGGACAAGTATTCTATGCTCGAAGATTGGTCCACCAGCTGATGGGACTGGGTCCTGGGAGCCATCCGCGAGGTGTGCATGTACACAGACATACAGAAAACAGAGCAAGCACTCTCCGAATGTCGAGGTGACTGGATACGCCTGCGTTACATTTACAGGCAATTTTAGAACACAGAACGATAGCTAATGTCGAGGTCGCATGGATGGATGTGACATAAAATCGAAAGAAATGCGAAAACAGATTAGCTCGTAGGTATAAACTAACCTAATATACACTGAAATGCGGTGAAAATGAGGACGTACTTGCTTATCTTCTGGTTCGCAGGTGGCAATTTGTACATGGAGTCAAGTATGCTGCAACAAGAGGAATGTAGGAAAACGATGACATCGAAGCGAGCGGAATAAGGAAGGTAGTCAATTTTTTCTCGTTGAGTTCGTATTATAGTGTAGTTCTACTGAGGTAGCAGTGATACACGCGAGTTGAATAGTGAATTTGATGCTTTTGAGGAGGACAGAGAATTATTCACGTCTAAACCTACTCATATCTGTGTTAAAGGATAACAGAGAGTGTACGGGATGATCGATTGAGACAGAGCTGTAACTAGGTAGGATTTAAACGTTGACTCATTTATTCTGGAGAAAGACAAGTTGCAATAGGTCGATTTTTTTTCCAGTGTTCTATCTGGAAGCTTTAGTCACGTGATATAGTCTGCGTTCTAGTCGTATGGATCTACAATACTTTACACATGATACATTCGATGATATACGTAAAAACGTGTCGAACTAAGTTGCGTATAAGTATCACTCCATTCTTGTTCTTCTTAACTGTATGCTATTAAATTAAGGCACTTTGAGATCTGTTACTATAGATCAATATGGTGTGTGCTCGCCCCCAGTGCGCGTGGCCGGCTTCCTCACGTGACAGGCGACGGCAGTGTCTCCGTGCACTGGCAAGGGGCTGGCGAGGATTTGAACTAATTCAGTTGGAGCGCAAACGTCGTGGTGATGGCACTGCGATATCAAAGATGTGTGTGCTGACCGTGTTGGAGAACAAGTGATGACAGTACTGCTTGAAATAAAGTCTTTAGTCCATTCCCCCCTGCAAAATCAAAGGACGTGACTCACGTTACTATAAGTGCAGTTTATTATTTGACGCGATTATGATAGGCTACCAGTGAAAAAAGATAAGTGACGGAGAAAGCTTGTACGTGTGATCAATTATGGTGTTGGGATTTGAACTTGTGATAGATTTTTGTTAAGGTATCTAAGGAAAATGGCTTTCTCACTGAGAAAATCGGACATCTTGAATAAATAATAAATGATAATAATAAATAGAAGTACACTTTTCGAGACAATATGTTGTTGGAATTTGAATTTGGCGCAATTTTCTAGTTGAGGTAGGCCTATACTAATAAATGATAATGAATAATAATAAATGACAATGAAAGATAATGAATGTTAATAAATGATAATGAAAAATAATAAAGACAAGTGTGGTTTTTGCATGCATTATCCTGTTGGAATTCAAACTTCCCGCTGTTTTTTCTTCTGGTGGCTTATGTTAGTGGACATAGCACAATTGAGCTATTTTCCCGTGAAAATTCAAAATCCCCGCCAGTTTTTCTTGAGCTTAGGTTAGTGGATGTAGAACAATTGGCCTATTTTCGCGCCAATAGCCGCCATCTTGGATGACGTCATGCGATGCTGCCAAGTCAACATGCCGCCATGTTGGATGACGTCATCGCCGCCATCTTGAATAAATTTGGCAACAATGCAGCGTGGCCTGGTGCGAAGGTTGTCCCACTACTAAGGACGTTCCGTTATCAGTGATAAAATTGAAGCTTCGTTCCGATCCTGAGTTCCATGTTGATAAACAAAGGAAGTAAGTCGTTCATCACTTTATACGCGGCTTTTTCCGTTGTCGTTATCGCAGTGCGGAAATGGAGCGATTTATCAGTCGTCCAAATGGGAACGATCATTGGCTTTCGAGTCAAGAGTGGAATCATTTCCAAAATGGCTAAGTTTGTAAGCCGTTCGCGTGGTGCCGTCGTTAAAGTATACCGTGCGTGACAATATTGCACTCTCCAAAACCGGAGCCGAGACAACTGTGGTGCGTCAGGAGCCATAGATGACACGGGTGAAATAAGTCTGTGGAAATGTTTACGAGCGAATAGACACGCAAATGTTGAGCAACTGACGGCCCAAATGAGCCAAGGGGCTAGCAACAGTGTCTGTTCAACGTTCGTCAGGCCACCCCAGTAGCTGCCTGGTTCAGGCACCCATGCTGCTTGCTTTCTCATCGGCGACGAGAGCTCGAATATGCACGACAGAACCGCAATTGGATGTCCACTGAGTCGCGACAGATGGTGTTTTCAGAAGACAGCTTTTTATGTTCTATCGTACATATGGCCGTTGGCATAAACAGCGTGAAACGTCTGAAGGCGAACACCCTGCAACCAGGAGGGACCATTAGAATCTTGGGGGAGTTTTCGTGGCATTACCTGGGTAATCTCGTCATTCTGAAAGGCACAACGGATTAACACGATTATGCGCCTACCCTTGAGACACCGAGCGGGGTGGCGCAGTGGTTAGACACTGGACTCGCATTCGGGAGGACGACGGTTCAATCCCGCGTCCGGCCTTCCTGATTTAGGTTTTCCGTGATTTCCCTAAATCACTCCAGGCAAATGCCGGGATGGTTCCTCTGAAAGGGCACGGCCGACTTCCTTCCCAATCATTCCCTAATCCGATGAGACCGATGACCCACGCTGTTTGGTCTCCTTCCCCAAACCAACCAACCAATCTACACTTGAGCACCATGTCCACCACTACAAGCAGCCGATGTTACATGGTATTAGCGCGGTAGTTCCGGGAGTAGCTAATTTTTTGTCCAGTGTATTAGAACGTAGCACAGTATGGTTTGTGTGGGCTTTTGTGTGTGTGTGTGTGTGTGTGTGTGTGTGTGTGTGTGTGTGTGATCGGTATTTCGACTATCAGCCTTTCAGCAATTCTCAAAGTGTGATCGGTATTTCGACTATCAGCCTTTCAGCAATTCTCAAAGTGAGTCGCTTGTAAGATTTTTGAAGTACTTTACACTTTGGAGCAAACGCGCGTGCGTCAATGATAACACTGTTGGAACGAAGAGCGTCAGACACAGTAAAGGAAGCGGCGGAAATGCAATTCGGAGACAACCTGGTCAATCGAGGCCAGGGTTCCAAGCTACAAAAATTATGAAGTCCCTCATTTCACGTCTGCGCTCTGTAAGGAAACATTATTTTGTGTATTCACTGCCTCGTATTCTAAAACAAGCCACTCATATTAATCAACCAAATACTTTTTAACATAATGGATTCAGTGACCTTGGGCCCGCATCTCGTGGTCGTGCGGTAGCGTTCTCGCTTCCCACGCCCGGGTTCCCGGGTTCGATTCCCGGCGGGGTCAGGGATTTTTCTCTGCCTCGTGACGGTTGGGTGTTGTGTGCTGTCCTTAGGTTAGTTAGGTTTAAGTAGTTCTAAGTTCTAGGGGACTTATGACCACAGCAGTTGAGTCCCATAGTGCTCAGAGCCATTTGAACCATTTTCACTGACCTTGCACTTGCTTTATTCGCTCGTAGAGGTATAAATTTCTATCTTTACTTACAGTTCTTGTTTTTATCTTTGACGCATGTGCATTTACTTTACAGTGTGAAGCACTTTAAAAATCATACAAGCGACTCACCTTGAGATTGGCTAAAAGGCTGCCAGCCGAAATATCGGTGCAAGAGTTAACAGTATCCGGATGGACTCCCGAAAAATTATGGAATAATGGAAAATATATGGTATATTGGACAAGAAAGCATATATTACTTCCTTTATGACATGCACGGATTCCAAGCCGATTTTAAGGAATAGCTTCAAACCAGAAACCTAGGTCAGTACAATAAGAAGGTGTGAAATATGGACAAAAAAAGTATGTTTTCTCGGGTAAAAGATACACTGTTTCGCCGAGAAGTGAACTCAGTTAAAATCATAACATAGGGGTTTGGAGTTAGTGTAAGGGGAGAGCGAACGACGGGTGATCCCGAGAGATGGTGCGGGCGCACTAGAGTGGGTTCCAGGGGGAAGTTCTCTGTGAGGCCAGTTCGACGAAGGTTTTTATTACTGGCAGTTACTCGCAAGGGAGGCTCGTGAAGGACGTTCGTCTCCTGGAGGAAGAGTTTCGCGAGGGATCTCTTCGGAAGCGGACATTTCACGGGAGAGGAACCACCGCAATCTGGTTAAGTGTGACAAACTTGGTGTACGACAACTTACAGACCGCTTTCCCCAGCAGATTCAGCCAAGAACACAGAGAACTGTCTTCAGATAAACTACCAGTCACATGAAAGTTATTAATTCGCCTTATCAGATTATTTAGCCTACACTCTTGGCCCGTTTAAAACATTTCCCAACAATGAATGAGTAACACCGTATTTTACGAACTGTAAGGCGCACTTCTTTCTTCAAAAATTGCCTCCAAAATTCGGGTGCGTCTTATATTCGAAATTATATAAACATGTCCATTGTTTGATTTAAAAATCCCACCAGTCTTAAGGATGGCCATATATTCGATGCCACGGAGAACCTATCTCTATCTGGAAACACTGGATTCAACTGGTAGCAGCAGTGCACGTATGCGAGAACCATGAGTTACAGGGATGTTAACCCCGTCTTTCTCCTGCCTGCCAACACAAATCCAAAACACTGTCTAACCTATGAGTCATCATTGTAGTCTACGGTGCCAGTGAACCTGAATCGAAGGTGATTTATGTTATCAGTAACGGTACAATATTTTTGTTAGTGACTAGTTTCGTAATGGAAAAAATAGAAGATATTCATATGATGCGGGCTGTAAATTGAAAGTATATGTACAAGAACATCGAAACAAAGCAGCTGAACGGCATTTTGGCCCTCTACCAACAGAAAAACCCATTCGCTATTGGCAGGCTAGTAAAGAAGAATTGAAAAAAATGAGAAAGACTAAATACACAAACAGGGGACGGAATACAAAAAGGCCAAAACTAAAAGATGGCGTATTGAACTGGATTCAAGGACACTGCCAAAATGACACTGGAATTAACAGAAAAATGATTCAAATACACACCCGTAAGCTAACTCTACAATGGAAATTAACAGACTGTATGGTTGGATTTGGTTGGTGCTACAGGTTTATGAAGCATTATGGACTTAGCATGCGAACCAAGACCAAAATAGCTCAGAAAATGCCACAACGGTATGAAGAGAAAATATCATTTTTCCATCGCTTTATTATTCAACATCGAAAGAAAAGCAGTGTGGAACAAAGCCAAGCCAAGCGAATATGGACGAAACTCCTCTGACGTTTGATGTGCCGAGTAAAAGAATTGGTACCATGAAAAGTACTAAAATTATAATTATGAAAACAAGTGGACATGAATAAATGCACAACGCTGTCGTCCTTTCATGTTGCGCTAACTGTACTAAACGTAATCGAATGATCAGTTTCAAGTGCAAAACAATAATAAAACCTTCTGAAAAACTGCTTCGTTGTTCACATATCGGACGAGGCTGGTATGAAATTATGGATTAACAAAATGTGGTAGAGAAGGAAAGGTGCTTTACTGAAGCAGAGTTCTCTTATTGTGCTATATCAGTTTAACAGTCATTTGAAAAATTCTGTGAAAGAGAGGTTGAGACAGAGAAATACAGAGCTTTCTGTTATTCCGGGAGGACTTACTTCACAACTGCAACCTCTTGACGTCTCGATAAATAAACCATCTAGAATGAGTATAAAAGCGGAACGGAACAAATGGATGATGGATGAAACACAACATGAATTCACGCCGAAGGGAGCATTAAAACGACCTACAATGAAACAAGTGTGTCAGTGGATAAAACAGCCGTGTTCTAGGGTTGGGGAAGACGTTATTGTTACATCTTCCAAGAAATGTGGCATAAGTAACGCCCTCGAGGGCAGTGAAGACCGTCTTATATATAAAAAGGACAAATATGATGACGAAGAGGAACATGATGATAAAGAAGAAGAAGAAGAAGAAGAAGGAGAAGAAGAAGAAGAAGAAAGTTCAGATGAGGATTTTCAGGGATGTTAAAGGTCAGTTCGGTTATATAAACTAAGAATTTTCGTAGTATGGCTTTGCAATCTAATAGTAAAAATGTTAAAAATGTTTTTTTAAATGCCTAAAAATTAAGTTGTGTCTTATAGTCCATAATGTACTGCTGTCAGTTACTTGCAAGGGAGGCTCGTGAAGAAGGTTCGTCTCGTGGAGCAAGAGTTTCGCGAGGGTTCTATACAGAAGCGAACATTCCACGGAAGAGGAACCACAGCAGTCTCCTTAAGTGTAACTAGCTTGGTGTAATACAATTTACCGACCGCTTTCCCCTGTGGATACACCTATTAAGCAAGGAAAACAGAAAATTGGCTCCAGGTAAACTACCAGTAACATACAAGTTATTAAGTCACATGCACATTATTAATTCGCCTTATCGGATTATTTAGCCGACACTCTTGGCCCGTTTAAAAAATTTCCCAACAGTCAATGAGTAACACCGTATTTTACGAACTCCAGATAAACTACCAGTAACATACAAGTTATTAATTCTCCTTGTTGGATTATTTAACCTACATTCTTAGTCCGTTTAAATAATTTCCCAACTGTCAATCAATAATAGCTACAAACGCTACAGCCAATTTTCGCCGACTGCAACTTATTACCTGATCCCGCAGAGGGGATACGAAAAATATATAGTTGTAGTTTGTATACCTAAATGAGAAACGGATATTTTGTCACAGATATATGTGACCTAAAATTGATTCAATGATACTTTGTTTTCATTCATCACATACATGCTGTTGTTAACGACTCAATTAGGTTTAATGCAACACCTGTTCTAAGATACGGCGCACGTAATAATGAGCGGTACTTCCAAAGATGTGTCCACCTTTGTAGCTCAGGGGTCATCATGTCTGACAAAGCCACCATTAGATCAACTAACCACAAATTTTTGTGAGTATTAGGTATTTATAGAGGGATCTGTCCTGAGTACGTGGCTACAAGTTTTTCATGCGACGGCCCCTAGTTTGTGAGAAAATCACTCTTTAACTTTTATGTGCACCTCATATACCCGTATCGTTAGACATGTTTCCACAAACCGAACGCAGCACAGCCGCTTAGCTATACCGCAGATCTTGTCCGTGATCTTTGTCAATTTCGTCGTAGAGTGTATCATCAAATTTGTTACAACAAATTATTGAAAAATAGTCATTTCATTAATAAATCAATAATTACAGCAAACTCTCCCCAAATGCGTATTCCGTTTGTTACAGAATAGATTACAGAAACATTTTACCCGCTATCGTTTGCTGTGCTGTAACAGAATTTCGGTTGTCATTTGTCGTAGAAGCAAACGGAACTCAAATTCTTACAGCACCACACACATTTAATGAAAGCTACTCCTTTGCAGGTGCATAGATTTTTCAGAAACGGTACCGGAAGACACAGTTCGTTTAAGTTCAAAATGTTTGTTCTTTCTGCCATCAGCTTCGGTGTACAGTACGTGTATTTGATCATTTCTGTAAAAGCAGGTGGTGTGGAATTAAAGGACGTAATTTATGGAACATTTCCGCATAGCGATTTCTCTGTTAGTCTTGAGCAGGTCGGAGCATTTTGAATTTTTTTGTGAATTTTTAACCTGCCTACAAAAATAAACATGACATGGTTGGCAAAGTGAGGTACATTTGGGTGGGACAACTTTTACGATACAACTCCATGCTTATCTTGCATCTACAAAGATTTGATCGTAAAGTGACTGAAAACTCTGCCCTCCTCACGGATCAGTAATGCAAAGAAATATTTGTTGTCCCATCTACGGAAGAACGGCAGATTTCAAAAACTCTTCGTACAGCTCGTTTGTTAACTTCACTGATTTCGAGCAGGTCCAGTAACATTTTTTAATTTATCAGTGAACCCGTCAAATATTTTTTGAGCAATTAAGCCAAATATCCCTGATGTTCTTGCATAGATATGAAAACGTACGGGAATATCTTCGGTGACGCAGCTATACCATACTGTGCTTTGAAGGCATGACTAATCCTATTCAAGTATTTTTTCTGTACAGGGTCGGTTTTCGCTCTTTGTTCTGCAAGGGTTCTATTGTGCGTTGATTACTACGGGCAGGCGGCTTGATTGGTGTTAATTACATAATAGAGTTCAGAATTAGGCCTATTCTGTACGTTGAAAATAAAAAACAAAGAAAACTTGACGGGCAGGGCTTGAATACGCACCATTAGCGTGGTAGCCGTGAACCATTGCCGCTACGCAACGCTCACTTGGTCTACACATATCGAACGTTACGGCTACATGAGATGCGCATAAAATTTAAACTTCGATTTTCTCGGAAACTACAGGTCGTTGAGTGAAAAGTCATTAACCAGGTACTCAGGGCAGGTACCTCTGCAACATACCTACGACTCATCAAAATCCGTGTTTACCAGGTCTGATGGTCCCCTTGTGAATGCCAAGCTGATGACTTGGGTTCAATCGCCCTTGCTACCAGGAATTTTTCTGGATGAAGGTACTAGAACATGGTCCATTCAGCCTCATGATGCTAACTCAGTACCTAACAAAAGGTGAAATGGCGATTCCAAGATCTCGAAAGACAACAGCCGGGAGAGTGTTGGGCATGCAGCATGACCCCCCATGCTGCATTTGATTGATGTCATACGGAAGGGGATGACGTGCTGATGGTCAGCATCATACACTTCTCTTAGCACGGTATCTTTTTCTTTTTGAAACTGGTTCACAATACGGGCTGTGATATGACAAAAATTCTTGAAAGTAGCCCCCTCTATAGCAGTTTGATTGTAGCGTCTGCTGACTGTGGCTGCGAGTAAGCGTCTAGCACAAATTCTGAGTGTGAAGAGAACGGTTTGCTGCGATTTAGAGTTCTCTAAGTAATCACGGAACAGTATAGAGATGCAGTGGAGAAATATTTTTTGCACTTCCTTTCCAGTTTGGAAAAGGACATTCGAAAATCTTGCACATTGCAGAGTAGCCGTTTACTAAGAATGGCTGAGAAGTGGAAGATTTGCAGTATGGCTGTATTTTCATAATGTAGCTAGCGTATTTAAAGCAACTGCATAAAAATCCATTTGAATAATATTTTAATCAGTTTGATTTAGAAAGCAAATGGTGACAGTTTCAGGGGTGGAGGCAACATGCTATGTGCACTGAATAGCCAAAGAAACTGGTACACCTGCCTAATATCGTGTAGGGACCCTGCAGCACGCAGAAGTGCGGTAACACGACGTGTCATGGACGCGACTAATGTCTGAAGTAGTGTTCGAGGGAACTGACACCATGAATCCTGTAGGGCTGTCCATCATTCCATAAGAGTACCAGGAGGTGGAGATATCTTCTGAACACACCGTTGCAAGGCATCACAGATATGCTCAATAATGTTCATGTCTGGGGAGTTTGGTGACCAGCAGAAGTGTTTAAACACAGAACAGTATTCCTGGAATCACTCTGTAACAATTGTGGACGTGTGGAGCGTCGCATTGTCCTGCCGGAATTGCTCAAGTCCGTCGGAATGCAAAATGGACATGAATGAATACAGGTGATCAGACAGGATGCTTACATACGTGTCTCCTGTCGTATCTAGACGTATCAGGGGTCCCATGTCACTCCAACTGCACACGCCCCGCACCATTACTGAGCTTCCACAACTTGAACAGTCGCCTGCTGACGTCCAGGGTCCATAGATTCAAGAAGTTGTAGTCATACCCGTACACGTCCATCCGCTCGATAAAATTTGAAATGAGACTCGTCCGACCAGGCAACATATCTCCAGTCATCACAGTCGAGTGTCGGTGTTGACTCACCAAGGCGAGGCGTAAGGCTTTGTGTCGTGCAGTCTTCAATGGTACACGAGTGGGCCTTAGGCTCCGAAAGCCCATATCGATGATGTTAAGTTGCATGGTTCACACGCTGACACTTGTTGGTGGCCCAGCATTGAAATCTGCAGCAATCTGCGGAAGGGGTGCACATCAGTCAAGTTGAACGATTCTGTTCAGTCGTCCTTGGTCCCGTTCTTGCACGATCTCTTTCTGGCCTCAGCGATGTTAGGGATTTGATGTTTTACCGGATTCCTGATATTCACGGTACACTGGTGAAATGGTGGCATGGTAAAATCTCCTCAGAGATGCCGTGTCCCATCGTTGGTGCACCGACTATAACACCACGTTCAGATTCACTTAAATCTTGATAATCTGCCATTGTAGCAACAGTAACCGATCTAACAACTTCGCCAGCGACTTGTTGTCTTATACAGGCGTTGCTGACCGCAGCGGCATATCTGTCGGTTTACATATATCTGTATTTGAATACATATGCCTATACCAGTTTCTTTGGCGCTTCAGTGCATAAGTTGCTGTATTCAGATGCATGTTCTGGTGGCGGAACGTTCATTTACATAAGGTGTTCTAAGGAGTGCCCATTTTTCTAAATGTGCAACTCAGTGCCCCTTCTGATAGATATGCGCTTGGGATTTAAAGTTTCTGGCGTCACGGAGTAACAAGTTTCATCGATACGCTATCCCATGCCGTTTTCCGTTAGACTGCAGAATGTATCCTTACACCGCCGCATACAACGCAGGTCGGAATGGACAAACAAATGAGGTTTGGTCAGTCAGGAATATCTACTTGGGATAAACGAATCCCAGATGACTTCCAACAGCAATCGGGGAAGCTTGTCGCTCAGTGACACCAGTAACTTCACATCTCATTCGCAGGTTGTTCATAAGGCGCATTGAGTTATGTATTCAGCAAAATGGGCACTCATCTGAACACCCCGCTTCAATAAAAACTGCGCCACCGGAACATCTGTCTGAAGACAACCAATTTGTATAGCAAGTAGCACCCACCCCTAAAACTTTGAAAATTTCTAGCTCCCTCAATAAAATCGATTTAAATTTGATACAAATTGATTTGTACACAGTTGGTTGAACTATGTCTGCTACGTAATAGAAAAATATTCAATTTCAAAAAATTACAGCTCGTTGCTGTAATTCTCTGTAAAAGTAACTAAATAAACTATATTCACAACACCACGGAACGAGTAACATTTCTTATGTTTATCTATCTAAATAAATATTCCTTTTACCTATTTTTTTTATAATTAGAGAAGTCCAAATCGCAGCTATGTTTTAATTACTTAGTGCTTTAGTGGTTTGCGATAGGCCTATTTCGACTATAAAGCCACTTTTTAGCTGCCTACGAATAATACGTCGTTCCGTAAACCGTTGTTTCTATTCCTGTGAATAACTATTAATAATACTGTAACTATTAATCATTTTATTTGTATTGTGGTGTATGGAACTGGGGACCTCGAAACGACGGAGAGGCTTCGTCCCCGCCGGAGCCCTCACTGGTTCACAACCCCACAACAGGCTACAGCAGTCCACTCACCCCACCGTCGCCCCACACCAAACCCCCAGGGTTCGGCCCCCAGTGGACTCCCTCGCCCACCCCCCCACCCCCACCCCCCCGGGAATATCTCAAACCAGATGAGTGTAGCCCCTATGTTTGCGTGGTGGAGTAATTATGATGTACGTGTATGTGGAGAAAGAGTTTCTGCACAGCAATCTCCGACATAGTGTAACTGACGCGGGATAAGGGGAATCAGCCCGCATTCGCCAAGGCAGATCGAAAACCGCCTTAAAAACCATCCACAGACTGGCCGGCACACCGGACCTCGACACTAATCCGCCGGACTCCTTCCCGCCCGGAAAGCGGTGCGACCGGGCAACTATTAATAATACTTACGCTAGCTGTTTTGTTTTTTGACGTCCATAAAACATTGCTTTGCGCTGTCACTATCTAATAATTTGTTTTATGTGTCTTTTAGGTGGTGTGATAATGTGATTGTGGCAGCAATACCGCCTTATCTCGATCGTTAATATTGCTGTAAACAATATATTTTGTTGGCTCTTCGAGAGCTTTATTTGACGGAACACCGATGATGTTATATGGTTACAATTTTCTTTTCATTTATTAATCTATGAGTTCCTATGTAAGTTACTAGTGATTTGATCTTTGCTGTTAATATGAAAAATTAACAGCACAACTCAAATCGCTAGTACATAAAACTGACAGATTAATTGTTGTGTCTAGGAATCCCCCATACTTGGTTCGCTAGACAAACGATCAAACAACTCGTATTAATGAGTTTTATTACAACAATAGAAATACAAATACTTAACTTTGGTATGAGAATTTTTGTAATCTTTTATACATGATCATCCATAAGTGCAGTTACAAAAAAATGGTTCAAATGGCTCTGAGCACTATGGGACTTAACATCTATGGTCATCAGTCCCCTAGAACTTAGAACTACTTAAACCTAACTAACCTAAGGACATAACACAACACCCAGTCATCACGAGGCAGAGAAAATCCCTGACCGCGCCGGGAATCGAACCCGGGAACCCGGGCATGGGAAGCGAGAACGCTACCGCACGACCACGAGCTGCGGACGCAGTTACACAGATGTGTCGCAAGCAAATCACGACATACAAAATAATCAGTCTTCTTCATAATCTACATCTACATATATACTCCTCTAGCCACCGAGCGGTGTGTGGCGGAGGGCACAATTCGCGCCAAAATCATAAATTCATATCCCCCCTCCCCCCTCCCCCCTTTCCCCTTCCCCCTCCCCCCCTCCCCCCTGTTCGGCTCGGGGATCGAGCGAGGGCAAAACGACTGTCTGGATGCCTCAGTACAAGCTCTAATTTCCCTTATCTTTGAATGGTGATCAGTGCGCGATTTGAAAGTTGGTGGTAATAATATATGCTCTACATCCTCCGTGGAGATCGGATTTCGGAATTTAGTGAGCTGCCCCTTCCGTTTAGAGCGCCGTCTATCCGCTAGTGTGTCCCACTTCAAACTTTCTATGACGCTCCTTTTTGGATCTTCTCTATCTCTTGAATCAGACCGAACTGTTAAGGGTCCCATACAGACAAATAGTATTCTAAGACTGGACGAACTAACGTTCCTTTGTTGAAGGGCTGCACCTTTCAGGATTCTACCAATAAACCGTACTCTAGTGTTTGCCTTACCCGTTACTTGTGTAATCTGATCATTACATTTGAGATCATTTCGAATAGTCACACCCAGATACTTGACGGATGTTACCGCTTCCAAAGACTGGGCATTTATTTTGTACTCGTACATTCAAATGGTTCAAATGGCTCTGAGCACTACGGGACTTAACTTCTGAGGTCATCAGTCCCCTAGAACTCAAAACTACGTAAACCTAACTAACCCAAGGACATCACACGCATCCATGCCAAAAGCAGGATTCGAACCTGCGACCGTAGCGGTCGCACGGTTCCAGACTGAAGCGCCTAGAACCGCTCGGCCACTCCGTCCGGCCCTCGTACCGTAATGGGGATTTTCGCCTTGTTATACGCAGTAGGTTACACAGACTAATATTGAGAGATAACTGCCAGTCATTACACCACGCATTTATTTTCTGCAAATTCTCATTGATTTGTTCACAACTTTCGTTAGATACTACTTTCCTGAAGACTACAGCATCATCGGCAAACAATCTAATGCCGCTGTGAACACCATCAACCAGACTGTTTATGTAAATCGTAAAAAGCTGCGGAACTATTACGCTGCCCTGGGGCACACCTGAAGTTACGCTTGTTTCTGTCGAATTCACACCGTTCAGGACAACATACTGCTCCCTGTCTGTTAGAAAACTTTCTATCTAACCGCATGTGTCATCGGATAGACCGTAAGCGAGCACGTTTTGGAGCAAGCGAAAGGGCGGAACTGAGTCGAACGCCTTTCGAAAGTCGAGAAATATGGCATCAAGCTGGGAGCCGGTATCTAGAGTCTGTTATATATCATGCACAGAGAGATCCAGCTGTGTCTCGCACGACAGCTGTTTCCCAAAACGGTGCTGGTTTCTGCAGATGAGCTTCTCAGAGTCTAGAAATGTCACTATGTCTGAACACAAAATATGTTCCATGAATTTACAACAAATCGATGTCAGTGAAATTGGCCGGTAATTATGTGCATCCGATTTTCCACCCTTTTTATAGACTGTTATGACATGGGCCTTCTTCCAGTCCCGTGGAACTTTCGACTGTTCCAATGATATCTGATAGATGATGGGTGAGAATGGTGCTATATTTGTAGCATAGTCAACAAATAATCTTACGGGGATACCGTCTGGGCCAGTTGTCTTCCTGGCGTCTAAGGATCTTAACTGTTTTACAATCCCAGATACACTAACCACTATGTCAGCCAACCTTGCATTTGTTCGATAATTGAAAGGGGGAATGGTGCTGCAGTCCTCTACCGTAAACGAGTTTTTGAAAGCTAGGTTTAGAACTTCGGCCTTCTGTTTATCATCATCAGTTACATTACCCGTACTGTCAGCAAGAGAAGGTATTGAATTATTTGTAGCGTTCGTAGATTTTAAATACGAACAACATTTTTTGGGGTTATTTTTAGAATAAGATGATAACATATTGCTTTCAAGTTCGTTAAACGAATCTCTCATTGTCCTTCTGACAGCCGCTTTCATTTCGCATAATTTCTGTTTGTCAGCGGGGCAGTGACTACGTTTAAAACGACTGTGCTAAATTCTCTGCTTTCTCAGCGACTTCCTAATATGTTTGTTGTACCAAGGTGGATCCTTCCCTTCCAATACATTTTTGCTAGGCACATACTTCTGTAGCACATGGTGGACAATACCTTTAAATTCCGACCAAAGATGCTCAATATCTTTGTGTCCCGCAGTGATTGCTTGGAGCTGACTATGAAGATATTCATTAATGACAATTTTATTTGATTTCCCAAACAAGAAAACTCTACGCTGTTTCTTTATTTTTTTTGCAACTTCCACTGACATAGATGTCACAACGACATTATATATAGACAAACACAAATAACACTTCTGATCCTATCGACCGCTGCTAACACATGTCTGTCAACTGAACTGCAGTGATTGCTGATCTCAAACTGTGCTTCGTAGAGACTGTTAATGAAGAGGCTACGATGCATCGGCTAACGAAGTGGCTACCGCTGAAGTGGGCTGCCACCAGTCAGACTCGGCGCGTATGTCCTGTTCACCCAGGTACGGCTGCTGTCGCGTCGTCGCCCTGGAGAGAGGTCAGTCAGAGTGCGATTGGCTGACCTCTTCGCACAGCCTTCTCTTTTCTGTCGTTCTGGACTGGCGCGCCGGCGCTGACTTTGCGCCGTAAAATTAATAACCTAAAACAAAATTGTACACGTCTAATATAGCATGCGTTCTGTCAAATAAGGCTGTCAAAAGTACAAAAACTACTAAACAGAACAAAAAGGCCTTAGTCAACAAAAACTCTCCTCTAAAACCACATTAACGATCGAGATAAGGTAATATAATCACGCCACCTATAAGACATAACAACCAAATCATTAGACAGTGACAGCACCAATCGATATTTTATGGACGTCAAAATCAGATAAACTATTGAATAATTACCCGGTATTGTTAATAGTTACAAGAAACAAAGATTAACGAAATCACGTATTATTCGCAGGCAGCTACAGAATGGCACTGTAGTAAATACTTTAGGTATAGTAGCGATTTGAATCCTCTACTTGTAATGTCTCTGCAAGACATAAATCGCTCAGTGGGCCCTCAAGAATACATACTTATTATTTTATAAGTTACGGAGAAAAACACTTAATCTTAAGCACCACATGTACGACATTCTTTACGGGGAATGTTCTTACATAAAGAGACAGCCAATGCCGTAGTATAAATCCAACAAACAGTGGCCTATAGGAAGTGAAGGACAATAAAATCTATAAAAGTGCAAAGTGTCAAGTGTAGCGAACATTAACTCTGAAATCTTGGAACAGCTCAAAGTGACAGAAACTTTAAAGGAAATGAGTATAAATGGATGACTAGTGGGTAACAAATACCAAATTTAGTAAAAAAAGACTGTAATAAAAAGGGAGATGATGGAAGGACAACTACAAGAGCGGCGCAGAAGGAAGAACAGAGAAGGTATCGCGAGGTTGGGATGAGGTGCCTGCTGATCTACATCTACATCATATTGTGCATAAGAAAAGTAAGTGGCGCATAGCTTAAGCAGGAGGAGACTGAAGATATAATTTCTGCTTGTGTATTTCAGAGCCAGGAGCTGGTGCTCAGTAACGAGAATTAGCGTATTGTATTATTAATTAAATAAAAATTACAAAAACTGTGAATATGTTTCCACTGACCATGGCTAAAGAAGATGATGAGAAAATGGCAGATTTATAAGAAAATCGGTGAAAATTCTAACAAATGACAGAAACTGTAATTAGTAAGACACGCTGAAACAGAAGTTTAAGCGAACAGTTCAGTTGATGGTTTGACCTCTAGGGACGATCAGCACACCAGTGAGGTGGGTAGCAATATGTTTGAGGAAATCTCGGAATGACGCCGAAAGAGTTCCAGAGAAAAATGAAGAAATAATCGAAAAGAATTAAAAGAAAGTTAGGGAGATTTTGAAAACGTTCTAGCAAAATTGGGAGAAATTTGGGGAGAAATTAAAACACTTTCTCAGGTGCATGAGTGGACGCTGACAAATTGGTCTGGCCAGGTCGAACGAAATGAAAAATTCTTAAGATTGCTCAAGACATAATAAAGAAAAGTGAAGCAACTAACAGGGTAGAAAATGCAATACAACACGTAGCCGAAATTGTTACCAAATCGACCTAAAGTACCACGAAATAAATAAAACAACAAAAAATTCAGATCGAAAAAAACTGATGTATGATTTGAATTGGGAAAAGAGGTTAAAAGGGAGATACAAATTTTACAGGAAAGTCAGATCATGTAGAAATTTAAATACTCTATATCCATATAAAATTCGAAGGCGCACTGCTTGAATGCTAGGATGGTAGCAGGAAAAGCCGGATGCGTATTCACCAGATTCGGAGGGAAAATCATTATCATGGGGCATAAGAGCGGGAATTCCCTGCCAAGTGTATGACGAACTCCAACTTGAGGAATAGGTTCTTTTAGGGCCATGGAAACCTGCTGTACACAATATATAAATCTGTGTACGCACCATATACCAGTAAACTACCGTATAAATGAAACCATCAACAAAAGGAAAAATAAGAGAGACAAAGAAGCGAAAACTGCAGGATTGTTTATGATGGTGTAGTACTATTTTGTATTGAATTCGGAAAGTCTCACTAGTGCCCGACACCAATATAAACAGTCTGTTACAATATTTGTCAGTTAGCTATTTAAAGAGTCATACCATATGATAAAAATGAATCAAGTGCGAACAGATCCCGCGCTCTCAGGTTTCCTTACAGACTTAATTATGTGAATAGATAGTTCAACCATCCCTGGAATCGAGAATCTCGATAATTTCACTATTATCCATACCGATACTGGCAAGATAAGGGTACCAGGAATTCCGAGGGTTTCCAGAATGTTTCTTCCTCCTATATAATTAGAAATTAACAATCTTTGGATTTTTGTTACACTGGTACAGTAAAACTTTGCTTCTTGCCAAATTTCAAGATTCTGCACTCAGGTGACAAAACTCACAGTATATCTCCCGATCTCGTGTCGGACCTCCCTTTTCCGGCGTAGGGCAGCAACGTGACGTAGCATGGACTCAACAAGTCTGCAGAAGCATTCAACCGCGCTGCCTGTATACCCGTCCAGAATTGCGAATGTGTTGCCATTGCAGAATTTTGTGCACCAACTGACCTCTCGATCATGTCCCATAAACGTTCAAAGTGCTTCATGTCGGGCCATCTGAGTGGCCAAATCATTCTCTCGAATTGTCTAGAATGTTCTTCCAACCAAACGCAAACAGTTGTGGCCCAGTGACATGGCCAATTGTCATCCATAAAAATTCCATCGTTGTTTCGCTGGAAATGGTGTCTAAGTAGCCAAACACACCCATTTGTCACTCAATAATCTGTTCATTTGGAGCAGAGGACACGAAGAATTCCATGTAAATACACCCGCTCCCTTTTATGGAGACACCAGTAGCTTGCACAGAGCCTTGTTGACATCTTGCGTCCATGGCTTCGTGGGGTCTGTACCACACTCCAACCATACCATCAGCCATTACCAATTGAAGCGTCCGCCGCTCGTGGTCTCGCGGTAGCGTTCTCGCTTCCCGAGCACGGGGTCCCGGGTTCGATTCCCGGCGGGGTCAGGGATTTTCACCTGCCTCGTGATGACTGGGTGTTTGTGTTGTCCTCATCATTTCATCATCATCCAGGAAAGTGGCGAAATTGGACTGAGCAAAGATTGGGTAATTGTACGGGCGCTGATAACCACGCAGTTGAGCGCCCCACAAACCAAACATCATCACCAATTGAAGCAGGGACTCATCTGAGCAGGCCACGGTTTTCCAGTCATTTAGAGTCCAACCGATATGGTCACGAGCCCAGGAGAGACGCTGCAGACAGTGTCTTGCTGTTATCAGGGTCACTCTCGTCTGTCGTCTGCTGCCATAGCCCGTTACTGCCAAATTACTTCGCACTGTTGTAACGGATGCGTTCGCCGCAGTCCCACATTGATCTCTGCATTTATTTCATGCACTGTTGTTAGCTTGTTATAGGGACTGATGACCTTAGCAGTTAAGTCCCATAAGATTTCACACACATTTGAACATTTGTTAGCTTGTTAGCACCGACAACTCTACGCAAACGCCATTGCTCTCCGTCGTTAAGTGAAAGCTGTCGGCCACTGCATTGTCCGGGGTGAGAGGTAATGCGTGAATTTGGTATTCTCGGCACAGTCTTGACACTATGGATCTCGGAATATTGATTTCCCGAACGATTTCCGAAATGGAATGTTCCATACGTTTAACTCCAACTACTATTCCGCGTTGAACGTAGGTTAATTCCCGTAGTAAGCCTACAATCACATTAGACACCTTTTCACATGCATCCGCCAATGCACTGCCACTTTATACCTTGTGCACCCGATAATATCATATGTATATTTGCATATCGCTATCCCACGACTCTTGCCACCTCAGTGTAAGTCAACGTGAATTACCGTATTCATTTTAATGAGTGAGGTCACAATTATCAAAATATGTGACAAAAATGACCATATCGTTTGATTGCATTGATTTAGAAGAGTAAATTCTTTTCACCTCCAAGGGACCATAGGCCTTAATATATAAATTAAATTTCAACTCAATAAGTTTATCCCTTCCAAAAAAAGAAGGTACAGGCAGACAATCGGATAAAATAAGCCAAAAAATTTATTTTCTCGTGATATTATTACAGATCAACGATTTTCCGATTTTTTTCTTCACTCGTTCTGTGATAAGGCGCTTCTTGCCAAATTTCATGATTCTAGATCAACGGTAAGTACCCTACAGGTTTTGATGAGTGAGTTTGCGAGTATCAAATATATGACAAAAATGGCCGCATCTTTTGATTGCTTGGCTTAGGTTCTTAAAAGTTTTACACCGCCAACGGTCCGTCGACCTTAGTATGTGACACAGATTTCATCTTGGTACCTCTACCATTTCCTGAGTAAAACGGATCTCAACAGTTAGACGGACAACAGAGCGATCCTATAAGGCTACCGTTTTTACCGATTGAGGTACGGAACCCTTTAAAACAGTCTAGTTTTGACAGATGTGTCAGACACACGTATTGTCTAAGTGTCGTTGTGTCAGTGAGTGGAGTTGATCCCTACCTCCTCCACCATTTTCGAAGGTGAATTTTATGAAATACAATATTGGACATAAGCTATACAATACTGAACATTTTACAAAACATGAGTTCCATGAATTTTACAATTGCATCAATTAGATGTCTGTCATACAATTAAGAGCCAAAGAAATTGGTACACCTGCATAATGTCGTATAGGGCTCCCGAGAGGACGTAGAAGTGCCGGAACACGACGTGGTATGTACTCGACTAACGTCTGAAGTAGTGCTAGGGGGAATTGACACCATGAATACTGCCGGGCTCTCCATAAATCCGTAAGAGAACGGGTGATGGAGATCTCTTCTGAACTAATGTAGAAGTGACGCGGTCTTATTGTTATGTACCGTAGTGCTAACATTTTAAGTTTGACAAGGCCAGAATCTGGCATGTGTGAATTTAATTTTATATTGTGACATTTCTAAACAAGGCTACATTATTTTAGCCGAAACCTAGGTAAAGTTTCTTTGCTTATGCAACTGATTGTTGAAATTTAATATAGTTACGCTCAATAATGTTCTTGTCTGGGGAGTTCGGTGTCCAGCGGATGTATCTAAACCCAGAAGAGTGTTTCTGGATCCACTCTGTAGTAATTCTGGACGTGTGAGTTGTCGCATTGTCTTGCTGGAAATGCCCAAGTCCCTCGGGATGCACAATGGCCATGAATGGATGCAGGTGATTAGCCAGGATGATTATGTACGTGTCACCTGTCACCTAGACGTATCAGGGGTCCCATATCACTCAAATCACTCAACTGCACACGCCCCACACCATTACAGAGCCTCCACCAGCTTGAACAGTCTCCTGTCTGCTGATATGCAGGGTACATGTATTCATGAAGTTGTCTCCATACCCGTACACGTCCATACGCTCGATACAATTTGTAACGAGACTCGTCCGACCAGGCAACATGTTTCCAGACATCTACAGTCCAATGTCAGTGTCGACGGGCCCAGACGAGGCGTAAAGCTTTGTGTCGTGCAATCATCAAAGGTACACGAGTGGTCCTTCGCTCCGAAAGCCCATATTGATGATGTTTCGTCGAATGGTTCGCACTCTGACACTTGTTGATGGCCCAGCATCGAAATCTGTAGCAGTTTTCGGAAGAGTTACACTTATGTCACGTTGAACGATTCTCTTCACTCGTCGTTGGTCCCGTTCTTACAGGATCATTTTCCGGCGGCAGTAATCAAAAGACTATGCCATTTATATAACATATGTTGATGTTCTGAAACCCAAATCATCAAACCTATACATGGACTCTTCCAAAACTTCATTGTCAAAATCGCACAAGATGGAGCCAAATATGGTACCTCGTCGACAACCCCTTGATATTTTCCCAACAACTTTCTTAGAATTGGCCTGGACTTCCCGCCACCAAACGATCAACAAAGCTGCAATATAGCGGATATTTAACTCGAAAGATACGTAATCGAAAAATAAGAAGGTACTAATGACTGTGTGTATCATAATACTGCTGCTCTACAAATCGTAATACCAACAGCCTACTTCGACGATGAGCAGTTAACAATATTTGAGAGCCACCTTTATGGCAGCACCGAAATATTTCCCTATTCTGAATACAGATTGCCTCTGGCTGCGCCCAAATATATTATGAAACATTGCACAACAGGTGCTCGTGGATGTTCGTCAGAGCACTTACCAGACAGATGGGTAGATTGGTGCTGTGCTGTGTGGTATCTTTATCCGTAACTTCATTGGTGATGAAAGAACACGACTGATTCCTTTTCTTAGTTAGGCAGTCGCTAACGAGTTTTCTTCAACATAGAGCGAACTTCAGGAATGGTCTTTTTGTTTTCATCATGGTCTTTCCGAGTTTTAATTCGTTTATTGCCTCCAGTATAAGGGATTGTCACGTAATCGTTGTGATATAGTTCTATTATGTCGGTGCAGTACAGTACTGCTCTCCTAATTGTCGTCTCGAAAAAAAAAAAAAAAAAAACATAGATCAGGTAATCTACAGAACCTCTCCAGCTGCTCATGATAATTCAGTCTTCTGTACATAGAATAGACAAAACGAATTGTGATTTGATTTTATCCATAAGCATTTTATAAGGAATGCCTCAAACGCTCGTCTGAAATTTATCCCTCATAGTGCCTATTCGAACGATTTGACTTTGGACGGAACAGTTCCCCTTCATGCTCTAACTTCGTAAGTGTACTGTAACCTTTCCGCATATGATGGAAACTCTCACAGCCTTCGACCACATGGATATAATTCTATACGTAAAGGAACGTCACGAGGAATTTTCTCGGATACACGATATTTACAAACATGGTGCAGTATGGAATTTCGAGTAGGGTGTGTGTCTTTGACTCCACCTTCTAAAGAAGAAACAGAACGATTGAGATTTACAATTCAAATTGCATGTGTGCTGTTAATAATGTAAAACTACTATTAAGTTGGATGATGAGTGAATCATTTTAAAATAAAAAAAAAGCCTGTCATTACACTCCGCAAACTTTTCTCCCGAATATCGCGGCACAGAGGCGGCGCCGCTGCCACTACTGAGCACTACCCCCATCCCTCCCCGCCCCCCGACGGAGCGGTGTAACAACGCAGTGGTTAGCATACTGGACTCGCATTCGGGAGGAACACGATTCAGACCCGCGTCCGCCCATTCTGATTTAGGTTTTCTGTGATTTCTGGAAATCGCTTAAGGGGCTCCGGAACGCCCTATACTTGCAATGTTAAAATAACGCTTATAAATTACATCTTTCCTCACGAAGTATTTGAGGTAGAAAGTTGAACTTTTTACAGATTATTTATTGGAATATGGGCTACAACTTAACACAGGGATTTTACAAAATTTTAGTTCAGTTATTAAAGATGATTTTTTTTCAATTGTAATGAAAATTCACAACATTTTTTTGCAATTTTTTATTTATATATTCAAAGATATACATTTTTTTGGTAAAAGGCTGTGTTAAATTATGCAGAGGGTACTGTGTAACATTTATTGAAAGTTTGAAACAAATATGTTTGGAAGATCCTTAGGAAACATGTAATTAGTATGAGAAAATAAAAGTTTTGGGAATCGAGCGACAAAGATTGGATTAACTTTTTAGTGCATTCCAGGTCCATAGGATGGATTATCTTCATCCTCTGCAAACTCCTCCTCCAGCTTCCTCTTGTTCCTCCACCTGTTTACTCTAGCTTGTATTTCTAGACTCTTTACAGCCCTGTCTGCAGCCCGAAGGCGTTCCTTGTCTAAAGCAAGCATCGCTCGTACCATGTCAGAACCTATCTTCATTCCGATATTTCTAAATACCTTGCACCTTACAATGTTGCCATCATTGAAAGTCGCAACAGCATCATACACACCAAAGTGAAGTGTTTCTATTCCAACAAATACAGTCTTGGGGATTCTCGACCATATAACACTATTTACACTTGCATTGGGGTTTTGAGTTTTTCCGTGAATACACTTTTTCAACAGATCTGGTGCTGCTAAGTCTCTGAAAATAGGTTTAGCCACAACACATACTTTATCTCACATCACTAAAATGTACCTGATGAACACGAACGTTAATAATAACACCATTTGACAGCAGTTTAACAGCGCCACAGTGGGTCACGCCCATGTAGAACACATTTCAAAAAAAATTTAAAAATAGTTGTAGTCTTCGGAATTGAATAAATTATATAGCAATTATATATCTATATCTGCAGATTCAGAAAACGCAAAAAAGTAAAAATTGAACTTTTCATGATTTTGAGCCTTTCCGGAGCCCCTTAAGGCAAATGCCCGGATGGTTCCTTCGAAAGGGCACAGCCGCTTTCCTCCTCCGTCCTTCCCTAATCCGAGCCTGCACTCCGTCGCTAATGACCTCGTTATCGACGGGGCGTTAAACACTAATCCTCAGAGCTTAGTGCGTATGGAAGGGGCGGGTTTCACATCCAGCGCATCATCAGGTCCCCACGATGAAGCAAAAGAGCTGCAGCAGTAGCGTGGAAGAAGAACCCGGCTGGAGCAACTGTAACTGCAGCTGTGGAGGCGGCGGCTGTCAAACGCTTCTGCCTAAGTATTGAAACATTTTGGACTTGCGAGTGTCTCTGTGTTCACGATCTGTCTCGTTACACATGATGAGTACGTGTCGAGCGAGGAATGGTCCTACAAAATGGCGGACGCTCTTGCAGTTCCAGCAGAGGCAGAGAAGCATGTATCGGGGGAGGAATGCCCCCTCCCCCAACTCCTTATAAAAGCAGACTACCTTGTGGCTGCAGGGGCGGCTGATGTCAACCGTATTCTGCATAATTAATAAAACAGTTTTTGTGTGTTCGTGATCTGAAATGTTATGGATTTCGTGCGCACGCGCGCATGTGTGTGTGTGTGTGTGTGTGTGTGTGTGTGTGTGTGTGTGTGTGTGTGTGCACAGGTATTCTTGATCTGAAATGTTTAGGATTTTATGTTACGGATGATGGTGAACTGATGAACGATCAGTGGGAGCAGCTGAAGTAGGAATTGCAGGAATCACCTGCAGCCTGAACGTCCACATGGCAACTGAAGGGTTATCACGCTAAAGGGGCTACACAACAAAATGTAATTTCTAGGTCATTCAGAATAAACTTTATGCAAACAAAATGAATATGAATGTGCACCAATTGCACATGAATTAACTTTGCACATGAATTCATTAACTTTAGGAAAGCAAGTTGTCACTTGGCATGATGTAAAAATAACAAATAAACATTGACTTTTCAAAATTAATTTCCACTGGAGTACTAAGCGAGCTAAGTCCACCAAACAAGCTTCGTAATGTTTCCACCTCTAGCAGTGATTTTATAATTTAGTCTACGCATAACTCACTGTAAAACTGTTTGTGCACCTCAGGCAGGTACTCCATCATGCTTTTAAGTTTTCTTTTCTTCTCTGAATACAATCCGTTTTGGATTTAGTGACCTCACTCAAGGTGATCGTTTTGAAATCTTCACTTCACCACCCTATTCTCGACACTCTTATGATCTCACATCCCTCTCTTTCACCATACGTCTTTCTTAACTAAATTACTCCAGTTGTTGTGATTTTAAACTGTCAGTCAAAACTCACATTAACATTAGTTGCGTTAATGTTATCAGCTGCTTACTGAAAGTCCACAAAATAGCCACCATTCATCCGAACAGATTTATACGATTGCTTATGGAGAGATGTTGCTATGATGTTCATTACATCATCATGAATAAAACGCTTCCACAAATTTGCTCATGCATCCATAAAGAGTTACCATTTTCTCTGTTATGTCCCTCTGATGAATTATTCATATTGTTTTCACTATCCATCGTACTGTCAATGAAGGCACGCAAATGACAGGCTACAAAAACGGCAGGAGCAAATGAATGTGAATAATCTCCATGCCTAGTATTGCCAACTCGTGTAACACGTTCTGCGCTTACACCAGTTAGCACGAACAAGTCATAGGAGTAACCTCTAACGCCATCTACTGGCCTCCGTAGCACCCACATGGAAGTAGCCATTCCAGTATGTAAAAGCTGTGTTCACATACCACCTAACGAAGCAGAAAAAACAATTAATGCAAAATTGGCGCTTATCCCCTTTAGCATGATAATCCTTCAGCTATAGAAATCGTTGAGGCTGAGAGGGGAAGTCCATATTCACCTAGACTCGACTCGACTGGGACTCGTTGGACTGATATCCAGATGTACGTATCTCTCACTGTAAGTATAAATAAAAAACTGCGCTTACACGATGTTTGTCTGCCCAGGAATTTAGGACTCTAAGTTGCTGCTGTGGTCTCTATAACCAGCAACTAGATGCTGATCACAGATGCCTCGGCCCGTATCCTCCCTCCCGTGAAGTACAGGAACTCGTTGTGGACGCCAGAGACTGTACCCGGCCCATCTTGGACTTCAGAAGCGATGACCTGCAGATCCGAAAGACCTTATTGTAGTAATCTAACGGCCAGCAGCAGATGCGATGGAGAGAGAATTACATAAAGCCGCCAGCTTTGTGTGGCAGAAAGAGTACTGGACACCCAGTTCCTCAGCCCGTCCTAACAGCAACAATCAGGACCACTAGGTATATTATGCTACAGAACTGCATTTTAAATTGATTCGGGGTGCATTTGGAGATGGGATCTTACATGCCCAGATCGAGTATTCAGCTGTGTACCAAAAATAGCCCTGTTTCCCACTGTATGTTGTCGTGTTTACGAACTGGAAATTTACAAGATCGTTGATGATCCGTGATATCCCGTCACGAAGTGCAATGCTGCATTATGTTGCGGCTTTGTCGTAATGAATAATGGTGTCACTGCAGTGCACATATATATGTAGGGACACGTTGGTGCGATATTGCAGGGCAGCTCACATACATTAAGTACTAAAAACGCGTTAAAAACAAGAGACAGGCTCAGTTTTCGAATTTCAGGAATAAGAGCTGGGTAAAGCCCTAAAGATGTTCATCTAGTTGACAATTTGCATGTATGATCCATTATGTGGAGCAGGTCGGGGTGGCCGAGCGGTTCTAGGCACTTCAGTCTGGAACCGTGCGACCACTACGGTCGCAGGTTCGTATCCTACCTCGGGCATGGATGTGTGTGATGTCCATAGGTTAGTTAGGTTTAAGTAGTTCTAAGTTCTAGGGGACTGATGACCTCAGATGTTAAGTCCCATAGTGGTCAGAGCCATTTGAACCATTATGTTGATGTTTCTCTTATATCCTTCTTCCCAGAGATGTAGATCGTAAAAGAACTATTACTAATGTGAGAAATTCTAACAATGCTTCCTTTACTTGGTCTCTTCAGGACTGTGAGAAAAAATTTGAGCGAGATGGACAAGGTAGGAGTACGGTCTGTTAAGTAAGACCGTGGTCACGTTAATCAGTGGAAAAACGTATTTTACAACAAATTAAAACATATATGGACCACATACATCAAATAAGAACAAAATAAGAATTCAGTTACAATTAATAATATGTTCAGTCATTCGCAGCGTCGATAATTTTTTGGCATACCGTAGGCATGCGTGAAACCAACTTTACTGTGCATTCGCGTGGAAGAGACCTCCAAATTCGTCGAATATGCGTTGATATCTGTTTCAGAGTAAAGATCTTATTTCCTTGCGACTTCTGTTTCATGTAATACCATACATTTTCAATGTGATTAGCGTCAGGCGACTCTGAGAGCCAATCCAGTACCTGTACACCACTCTCTTTTTTCCAGTTGCTGCAAAGGTTGCTGCGGTTCTTCGGATCATTGTCCTCCTACAGTATCCAATATTCATTTTTGTCGATGAACCAACGTTTGGCAGTTGGCACCAAACATCTTTGATAAATACGACGCGTAAGCTACACAAATGTAATCTAACGCTTTATGGACAAAGATACCCTGCGTCGGGTCGTGAAATAAATAAAGCGGTATCTTTTATCATCCGCTTGTAATGCCGACCTCGCCCTTACTTAACAAAATGTAAATTCTACATGCATGATATTCATAGGTGTTACAAATATCATCGAACTGAAGCCCCAGTCAAATTTCAGGACGTTGTAGAATTTGAGAAAGAAAGACGCAGTATAACAACTCACGAATATGGCCTGGAGAAGTCGAAAAACAAGCCTGATAAACTTGGTGTGAAGAAGAAGAGGAAGAAGTATGAGCATCAAGTTTCTAGACCCCTCGACTACTCCTCATTCGCAGGTCCAGACGAAAACCATTCTCCCTTGTTGTTCATCACTGATGGCACTAACAAGGGAACATTCCCAAGTGTCAACGAATGATCTCGATGGAAATTGGCGGGTGTGTAGAGGGGGCAAAATAATGCAATAAGTATTGTTTTGTTTGTGCCCAGTTTCACTTTTAAGGGGTAATACGCACCCTAAAAGGTAGTTTGGTATATCAGGTTTAGAGGAAATAGCTTAAGAACCACGAAATATAGGAAATGAGATTCATATAAAAGTTGAAATGTAACTAACGTTTTTGAAAGCTGTATAATCAGCTTTCGAAAGAATTTGAAAATTTGCCTCTCCATAATGAATCAGTTTCGCAAATGGAAACTTTTTTACGACATAAATGAAAGAAATTTTCGTGTCACATACACCCATGTGTACTAAAACTCGTTTCTGTAATACCATATTTGTAAAATATATTGAACACAGTGTGCCATTGGAGTACATGATACATATGTAATTCAAATATCTGAACGCCCATTATTATTCTAATTACTCGTTCTATTTATTTTGGTTTATGTATTAAACTGCTACATAGCAGTGTATTTTTTCGTGTTTTACTTTATCGTTCCACACACACACGTATTTTGTTGATCGAAAATAATAAGTAACCCATTATTATGATTCAAAAATGAGAATCAGTAAAGAAACACTTACAGCGTAACGTTTTTTATGCCATGCAAAGGAAATGAACGAATTTTTCTCCCGCACTTGCAAAGACAATATCTGTCAAATATCTTTTTACTTGTTGAGAATTTAGCTTACCAATTTCGAGGCCCTCACAAGAACATTTGGAGCTCCATAAATACATTCTCGAATTCCAGGTCCAAACTCTCAATTAGGTACATTTAAAACCATGAGAAGAGGGGTAAGGAAATGGCCAGCTGCAGAGATTGATGACTGAATCGTGTAAGCGAATTTCATTTCGTGGTGTATCTCCATAGGTCCTTGAAGAAAGGATATTACATACAATCAAACAGGCCGGACGGTGTGGCCGAGTGGTTCTAGGCGCTTCAGTCTGGAAACGCGCGACCGTTACGGTCGCAGGTTCGAATCCTGCCTCGGGCGTGGATGTGTGTGATGTCCTAAAGTTAGTTAGGTTTAAGTAGTACTAAGTCTGATGACCTCAGATGTAAAGTCCCATAGTGCTCAGAGCCATTTGAACCATTTTAAAATCAAATGTCGTACGTACCATCAGCAAACGCCGGTCTGTTGGGACGATGTATTGGACTACGTATTGCTCGGCGCTATCCGCCGAAAACAGTCGCTGCGACAAGTTCTTCACGAAGCGACGACGGTGATTCCAGGACTTGTACATTAATAGCTGTTTCTGAAGACTTATTTGAAAATTAGAAAAGGTTTGCAATATGCGGTAACACAGCCTGTTACCACACCCAGAGACCTGCACTGTCTGGCACCACTCTCGCTAGCCACAGCGCAGATATGCTGCAGTTCGCGGCCTGTAGTCTACTGAGGTTCGCCAACTAGCGGCTCATGGGGTACAAGGCTGTACCGCGAGTTGGCGACACCATACCACGTAACGAGTCTGCCGAGACCCGCGCTTGCCGGTGTCTTCTCACTATTGCCTCCTGTCATATGAGTTGCCGCCAACACGACTTCTGGACCTCGCCACACTCTTCAGTACCTCTCACCCACGGAACGCTCTTTGGATTACTACGCATCGGATAGATGTATCGATGGAAGTGGCCATAAACGCATACGTTTCTTCATATTCTTCTCTGGACAGCCTGTACTTTTCAGTTTCACTGAAAACGTGATGTTGAACAAACTTGTTGCGGAACTGACTTGAGATTATGTATTGTATATAAAGTACGTCTGTTTACAAATACGAAAAACGCCAACCGTTAACCCTGTTAATACTTTCCGAATGCTAAGTGATAAGACAATATGGAATTCCCTGAGAGCTCTAAAACTTCGCAGGAAGTGTAGCTGTTGTAGCACCAATTTGTGACAGCACGGATGGACACTTCGACTACTGTGGAGCAAGATAATGAGCTACGGTTTGATGGATAGGTGTTCCATAATATTACAACGACAGACGATGATCGTGTATCTGAAGTAGATGAGGAGTCCTTCGTCCCAGACAATGTCCCTTCTTCAGACAGCAAATTCAATTTCGAATATAAGAAATCTGCGGTTTACAAGGATACGTCAGCGAAACGGCTGTATCGCTGATAAAAGTATGTTCTCCATGATGGTTCAAAGCTTGATTAGATGAAGGTAATACTCTCCTGGACTTAACAAAAAGTACTAGAGGCACTGGATCATCGACTGGTTATCCACGATACTGACCTTCAAAAGTTGGCTTTGCAAATGAGCTGGGAAGTAAAGCTACATAATTTGCAGGTAAATCCCAAATGGCTAGTAAAGGCACACCGTATTGTATCTCAGAAAAGACAAAGTTTATAACTAGTCACTATATAAACAATAAAAATAATCTCGAAGAAGTCATTTTACTATTTGTAGTGCAAGTTAAGGAGCACATCAGCCTCTTGTGGGCTAAAAACGAATGCAACTACAGGCTGAATCCGCTCTCTGAATAGACTTGCACTCTGAACGAGCTTTGCCTGAAAAGGCTGGAGAGAAAGTTGAATCCGTGGGTAACTCATTGTCATAAGTTACTCACAATTGCTCGATTCAGCCCACAGTCAACGCAACTGCATCCTGCCTACCCCCCTTTTCACAATTTTAAAAGAAACTAAGGGAGAGGTTGGACTGAGAATTAGAGAATCTCTTTTTGAAGCCCCAGATATTATTGTGACACCATCGAAATCTGGTAAACTAACGTCTGCCCAGGTCAAACGATATTTGACAGAAGTTTTCTTTCTCAGTGCGAGAGAAAAAATTGTATTATTGTGAGATTCTTGGGATGCCCAGTGTGAAAGATCTGTTGTGAGTGTTGTGAGTGATGACAAGAAACTTGTTCATACGATGATCCCAAAAGGCTCGATGGAGCAGGGACAGCCATTGGAGGTATACGGCTTTTGATGTTGGAGGAACTTTGTGAGAATATTTTCAAAGTTATTTCTGCTGCATGATTATGATGTCAATCTTCACTTGCGAAACAATATAATCTAGCTGCCTGGTACAAATCAGGATATTGAGAGGTTCACCCACCACAATTTGCAACACCTGCTGAAATTTATCTTTTATTGTCTTGTCCATCGTGTATATTATTTGAAGAAATGTCGTTCATTTTGTGCGCATGGTGTACAAAAATCATATGTTTTAAGCATTTCGTTACAGGTTCTCATTACTGTAACTATTTTGTATCATAATAATCGCTTACATATTATTTTCAATTAACAGAATACACATATGTGAAACAGTAAACAGAAAAAACATGAATCAAAAACTAAAAATAACAATTTACATAATACCGGGTGTTTATTACTAAACGTTCCCTATTCAACACGTTGTAACGCGGAAACTAATTACCATACGAGGATCAAACTTGGTAGCATTAATTTCAAGGACATGGGGAAGAGACATAATGCAGAATCCATTCAATTGACACAATTTTAATGTGTTGTTATGGTACTTCATACCATTACATACTGGTACCATTACTGCTACAAAAGGCACTCAATATGTTGTCCATTAGTGTCCAGAAGAGTCTGAAAGCGCAGGATTGCATTCTGCACAGCAGAACGAAGCATGTCCGTTGGTACGCTGGCTGTTGTTGTTGTGGTCTTGAGTCCTGAGACTGGTTTGATGCAGCTCTCCATGCTACTCTATCCTGTGCAAGCTTCTTCATCTCCCAGTACCTACTGCAACCTACATCCTTCTGAATCTGCTCAGTGTATTCATCTCTTGGTCTCCGATTTTTACCCTCCACGCTGCCCTCCAATACTAAACTGGTGATCCCTTGATGCCTCAGAACATGTCCTACCAACCGATCCCTTCTTCTAGTCAAGTTGTGCCACAAACTTCTCTTCTCCCCAATCCTATTCAATACTTCCTCATTAGTTATGTGATCTACCCCTCTAATCTTCAGCATTCTTCTGTAGCACCACATTTCGAAAGCTTCTACTCTCTTCTTGTCCAAACTATTTATTGTCCATGTTTCACTTCCATACATGGCTACACTCCTTACAAATACTTTCAGAAACGACTTCCTGACATTTAAACCTATACTCGATGTTAACAAATTTCTCTTCTTCAGAACTGCTTTCCTTCCCATTGCCAGTCTCCATTTTATATCCTCTCTACTTCGACCGTCATCAGTTACTTTGCTCCCCAAATAGCGAAACTCATTTACTACTTTAAGTGTCTCATTTCCTAATCTAATTCCCTCAGCATCACCAGACTTAATTCGACTGAATTCCATTATCCTGGTTTTGCTTTTGTTGATGTTCATCTTATATCCTCCCTTCAAGACACTATCCATTCCGTTCAACTGCTCTTCCAAGTCCTTTGCTGGGTCTGACAGAATTACAATGTCATCGGCGAACCTCAAAGTTTTTATTTCTTGTCCATGGATCTTAATACCTACTCCGAATTTTTCTTTCGTTTCCTTCACTGCTTGCTCAATATAGAGATTGAATAAGATCGGGGGAGAGGCTACAACCCTGTCTTACTCCCTTCCCAACCACTGCTTCCCTTTCATGTCCCTCGACTCTCATAACTGCCATGTGGTTTCTGTACAAATTGTAAATAGCTTTTCGCTCCCTGTATTTTACCCCTGCCACCTTCAGAATTTGAAAGAGAGTATTCCAGTCAACATTGTCAAAAGCTTTGTCTAAGTCTACAAATGCTAGGGACGTAGGTTTGCCTTTCCTTATTCTATTTCTAAGATAAGTCGTAGGGTCAGTATTGCCTCACGTGTTCCGATATTTCTACGGAATCCAAACTGATCTTCCCCGAGGTCGGCTTCTACCAGTTTTTCCATTCGTCTGTATAGAATTCGTGTTAGTATTTTGCAACCGTGACTTATTAAACTGCTACTTCTGTTGATATGCTGCGCTTCCGATAAGCACACGTGTGAATGTTCCCCTGTCTTTCAGGTAGCCCCACAACCAGAAGTCACAGGGAGTGAGAACAGGTGATCGTGCCGACCAAGCATTTGGAAACGATCGGCTGATAATTCGATTTTTTCCAAATGTGTTACGAGGAAGCAGGTGAACTTCACGAGCGATGTGCGGAGGGGCCCCACCTTACATGGAAATTGAAATGAGCGTTTGGAGTCATCGGACGGGAGGCCCCTTACGGGGCAGGTCCGGCCGCCTTGGTGCAGGTCTTATTACATTCGATGCCACATTGGGACACCTGCCGAAGCATATCGCACTAACGCTGACCATTCACACTGCACGTCTTTGGTCCTTTAGAGCCATCCTGTTCAGAAAACAATGAACGTAGCTATAAAGCCTCACCATACCGTGTCACGTTCACCATACAGCGGAAGTTATTGCACAGTGACTGGAGCTGAAGATCCCCACACTCGGCGATTCTGTGTGTTCACCTCAACCGTGAGATAAAAATGAGCTTCGTCTGTCTCTACGATGGTCCAGGGCCAGCCCTCCTCAACTTCAGTCCTTCCTTGTGCTTTCTTGTGCAACCTGCGGTGCAAGCTGCTGTACGATATGGCTCTTGTACGGATACCATTTGAGAACGGTTCGAAGCAGTGGGCAACGGGATGCTCAACTGTCGTGACACAGCACGCGCACTGGCTCACGATCGGGAATTGCACGCAGCATTGTCTACCATAGTAACAGCAATTTCATCAACCACTTGTTGCGCAACCGGTCGTCGGCCTCTTCCCGGACCGACGCCCGGTTCTCCATTTGATTCGAACTCCTACATGATGCTCCGCACAGCATGTGTAGAAAGAGGACCCTTCCGTAATCCTTTCAGCCGGCGATATTCTCGAAGTGCAGCTGCAGTATTACTGTTGTTTTGATAACAGGGCTTTACCAATAATGCCCTGCTCCTTTTGTCCAAGCTCATGTTGACACGTTAACAAGTGCGCTGCGACTGGTCAGGTGTGTGAGACTATGAGACGATGACTGACCACGGCACCTGGTGGCCATAGCTGGAAATGGACAGTGGCGTTGGCGCTTGGAAATCATGCACGCCATTGATTTTACCGAGTCTGGAACTCGTGCGGTAATTAGTTTCTGTGTTACAACGTGTTAAACAGGGAAATTTAATTATAACCACCCAGTAAAACAAAAACATGTACAACAAATAATTAGAATAATAACACACATATAGATATTTTAACTAGATATGTTGCACATCCTTCGATAGCACGTTTTGTACAACTTATTTTCCAAAAATGGTATTACAGAAACCAACTTTATTACACATGTATGTATTTGAGATGAAATTCATTAATGGCTGTGGAGTAATTTGCTAACTTTCAGCTTTTTTCCCAAAGTTGATTATATGGTTTTCAAGAAAGTTCGTTACATTTCAACTATTATATGAAAAGCATTTTTTTATGTTTTATAGCTTCGAAGCTATTCCCTCTAAACCTAACATGCCACATTTCCTTACGGGGCGTGTTTTACGCCTTAAAAGTGAAACTGGGCACAAACAAAAAGATACGTACTTAGTTATTTTGCACCCTATACACACCTGTAAAGTTTCATCAAGATTGTTTATTGGTACTTGGGAATGTTCCCTTGTAAGCAAAATTACTGCTGGATCAAAAGAAATGTCCTGTCTTACTTTCTCCCTGTTGACTCCATGCAGTCACGCGTGATACGTATTTGTTCTAGGTGTCTGAATGCCTTTTCTGCGAATGACCAATCAACAGAGCATAAGAGAGAGTTCTCTGTTCAGGATTCGGTGCGTGTCGAAATGCCTGATAAGGTGGAAAAGTTCTTACAGTCTCAGAAATTCTCGCACAAGGGGTGAGTAGCGTTTGTAGTGCATGTGGAGTTTGATCGTCTTCTCGTTCCTGTTGGTGGCTGTGAGCGTGACATCGCCGTCTCCCATACAACCACAACAGAACAACACGTACTGCGTGCTGCAGTGTATCAGGTTGTATGTTCATATAACTCGAACCTGTAATTATTTTAAATTCTATGAGGGAGAAAATCATGCGAAATGGTTGTTCTCTCAGCCGCAAGCGTTTGCAAAGGAAGTCAATGAGTTCTGTGATACCATCATTCCTCTAACTAAAACTCAGAAAGTTCTATCGAAGTATGAGTGTCATATTTCTGAATTGTCATTAGCAAATACCGACAAAAAACTATTGTCATGTAATCCAGTGCGTGCAACCTCAATTACAAGCCCCCAGCTCACATACCTGTGTTTTTCCATAATTTTAGCTTATATGATGTTCGTTGCTTTATTGAGCCCTTAACTGATTTTGGGCCAGGAAATTACCAGGTTTGTGTACTGCTCAAAGGCACGGAGAAATATATATTCCATTTACGAAGAGGGACACAAAGCATATAACGCTGCACTTCCTTGATTCTTTAAGTTTTATGCAGGCACAACTTCAGGAACTTGGTGAAACTGTGCTAGGAGAATATGTATATCTCACGAGCTGCAGATTCTGATGATGCTGAGTGCCAGCTAGTTATAAAGAAAGGGATCTTTCCATACGAATATCTGGATTCAGCAGAGAGAGCCCGCATCTCGTGGTCGTGCGGTAGCGTTCTCGCTTCCCACGCCCGGGTTCCCGGGTTCGATTCCCGGCGGGGTCAGGGATTTTCTCTGCCTCGTGATGGCTGGGTGTTGTGTGCTGTCCTTAGGTTAGTTAGGTTTAAGTAGTTCTAAGTTCTAGGGGACTTATGACCCCAGCAGTTGAGTCCCATAGTGCTCAGACCCATTTGAACCATTTTTTTCAGCAGAGAGATTCTGTGAAACTGCGCTACCAAATTTATCTGCATTATCCAGTAAACTTACAGGCTGTGTCATAACCGATACGAAATATCAGAATATGAGCGTATGATCTGTTTAATAATTTTTTCATACTGCTGGCCCACATTCATAATATATTTTTTAAAGTCAGTACCGCCATTAGACTGTTGTTTATTTGCAGTGTTACATTTACACTTAACACAACCATGGCTCGGAGCACTATGGGACTTAACTTCTGAGGTCATCAGTCCCCTAGAACTTAGAACTACTTAAACCTAACTAACCTAAGGACATCACACACATCCATGCCCGTGGCAGGATTCGAACCTGCGACCGTAGCGGTCGCGCGGTTCCACACTGTAGCGCCTAGAACCGCTCGGCCACTCCGTCCGGTTACACAATCATGATTTCGGCTTCAAAGTGACATTATCAAGTGTTTTCTGAAAACAGGTTAGACAATAACGGTGAAATACGTAACAAGTGATATTACTGCATAACAATCCAATTTGTAATGCTTACTTACAAGTGTTAAATTGCGTAAGATGGCATAATGTCGTATTACAATATACTATTACACACATTGTCTAAGAGTCGATATTTCTGGCAGAGCCTACTGCTTTGTTTCATTACTGAGTACACCATCTTGACTGAGTGATAGTTGGCTAAGTGTCAAATTGTCTTGGTCAAAGGAATTCCTGTTACAAGCAGGTGACCTTTTTCTTTAGTCTTTGGACTCAGTGTCCAGTAGGATAAGATATGTTAAGAACAATTTATTTCCTTTGGTGGTTGTTACATCTTTTCAGTACCTGTTTATCTTACAAGGGAACCTCCCCATCGCACCGCCCTCAGATTTAGTTATAAGTTGGCACAGTGGATAGGCCTTGAAAAACTGAACACAGATCAATCGATAAAACAGGAAGAAGTTGTGTGGAACTATGAAAAAATAAGTAAAATTTTCAAACTGAGTAGTTGATGAGCAAGATAGGCAAGATCAAGGATAGGTGGAGCTCAGGAGTGCCGTGGTCCCGTGGTTAGCGTGAGCAGCTGCGGAACGAGAGGTATTCGGTTCAAGTTTTCCATACAGCGAAAATTTTACTTTCTTTATGTTCGCAAATTTATGATCTGTCCGTTCGTTCATTGACGTCTCTGTTCACTGTAATAAGTTTAGTGTCTGTGTTTTGCGACCGCACCGCAAAACCGTGCGATTAGTAGACGAAAGGACGTGCCTCTCCAATGGGAACCGAAAACATTTGATCGCAAGGTCATAGGTCAACCGATTCCCCCACAGGAAAACACGTCCGATATATTCTATACGACACTGGTGACGGCATGTGCGTCACATGACAGGAATATGTTGTCGACCCACCTAACTTGTACACTTGGCGAATGGGTAAAAAGATTTTCTACCTTGCCCGATTTAGGTTTTGTTGCGGATGTGATAATCACTCCCAAAAAAGTAATGAAAACATAAGAGTTTGTCACATAAACTGCAACAAATGAATGCAACAGTTTCGCAGTCGCACAGTTTTCCCTGTGCTCTGTCAAAACATATGTTTTTAACGTTTTCAAATTTATCCGTGTGTAGACCGTCAAATCCTGCATATGTCCAAGCAAATCTGAACATGTCCTGGAATTTTGGAGAGTGAATTTGATTATGTGTGAGTGCCTGAACTTTGATAATTGTATGAAAATAAAAAAATTAAACTTTTCACTCGAGGCAAGACTCGAACGAAGGACCTCTCGTTCCGTAGCTGCTCACGCTAACCACGGGAGCACGGCGCTCCTGAGCCCACCCTATCCTTAATGTTGCCTATCTTGCACATGGACTACTCAAGGTTGTATATTTTGCTTATTTTTTCATAGTTCCACACAACTTCTTCCTGTTTTCTCGATTGATCTGTGTTCAGTTTTTCAAGGCCTATCCACTGTGCCAAATTATAACTAAGTCTGTGGGGGGTGCGATGGGGAGGTTCCCTTGTTAGTATACAATGAAGTTGCCTGCTCATAAACGTTAACAGTGACAAACCTCTCGATAATATTCGCTGCATCCATAAATACCAAAGTCCAGCTAGTCACTGACGTTTTTTAAAGTACATTTTAGCAGGTAAATATACAGCTTTGTACGTGAAATTAACAAATGGACAACTCTAAGTTGTGAAATTTTGCCTCAACTCAGAATTAATACAATACAGTGCAATTACTTATTCTACTCACTCATTAATTAACCAGTGAGGCTTGAAGTGATATTTATGATATACATATCATCAGGCATGTAAATCCTGTTATATGTGTTGGAACATTACTTAGGAATAAGTGCAAATAACATAGGTATGTGAAACATGTCCAGCCCTTACTCACCTTTTCAGATGTAGGAAAGCACCTAAAAACCACATACAGACTGGTCTGCTCACAAGCCCTCATGATTAATTCACCTGGCAGATTTGATCCAACACTGCTGCACCTCCGTGAATACCGGAAGTGGCATTCTAATGAGACTGTTAACCACGCAGGTGTGTAATTGTATTGTGTAAATATATTTTTTTATACAGACTGTCTATTAAGCAACAGTTAAAAATGAATAAACAGAGCTTTATTACCATATACTCTTGTTCTTATTTACAAAGAAAATCCATTCCTTGAATCCCAACCCCTATCACAATAACTTATTGGCTTAAATAAACTGGAACGATTATGTGACAGTTCCACTACGCACATGTAGAATATAGACCCACAGATGCATGTGCTGCAGCCAGTAGAAGGATGGTGATGGTAGCTGTAGCAATGAATAAGTAGAATCCTCCTGTGAGATTGTTCAAACCAGTCAGAATAGGAGTGGTAGGAGGGGTTAACAAGTTAAAACGTGCAGAGAGCTTGTTCACACCATGCGCTAGAGGAGTAGTGGGAATGTTGAACGAACAGAAACGTGATGGGGTTTGCTCCAATTTTTTTGCAGAGGAAGCCACTTCCACAACTGCTTTAGGAGATATATTGATCCACATGTGACGAGCAACCTGGTTCCCACACACTGAACTTTTTTGAACTTCGCATATGTGTGCTACTTGTGCTACACTTGATTTTTATTGTCTATGTGTTACTGACGTCCTTTAGTAGAATAATAAATTTATCAATTTATCAGTTATATGGCCCTACAGATATTACTTGAATTTTTAAATTTTTTCTCTGTGAGAAAGAGTGTACAAAATGATGCAATTAAAAACTAAAAACGTTATGTAACTTTTTTAAGTAGCAAAAGTGGGCTATCTCTAACGTAGTAGTACATATATATAAAGTGCCCACCATTTTCGACGTCTTGAATTTTTTTACACTGCCATTTTAACTTACCTATTACCTCCATCTAGATTTTTTAAAGTAACGCAAGTGAGCCAGCATCGAGAGAAGCTGACATCGCTGCATGGGTAGAGGAAGAGATGACAGAGGAGGAGAGGGGAAGGGAGAGGGGGAGGAGAGGAGGAGGGGGAGGGGGAGGGGAAGGAGAGGAGAGGCAGTGATCTTGACCTTGAGGGGGGAGGGCGTGGGGGAGAGGGATGGATCATACTCTCTGGGCACTGACATAGACGGATCTCTGATGTCTCCACGAGAATAGACATAAGCCTCGCGTCTGGCCTTGAAAAAGGCCCCATTCGGCCGTCAGTACATCATTTGAAAAGAATCGGAATCGTGATTCAGTAGACTACACTACACGCCTTCAGTCAGTGTCTTGTTTCTGTGTTACTGGGCCCATTTAAGATGTGCAGCTATTTGTGCCGTTATGAGCAACGTACCAAACAATAAATGTGGATTATATGCATTCCCCATCACTATGTTCGCTCAGAAAGTGGATGAGATGGACCTGGATTCAATGACAGAAGCGATTCCTGTCGGGCTTGAAACAAAGTCCCATTGGCAAGGCATGATACTCGTTTCTGTTCCCTGTCATTTAGGACCTCTTTATGCCACTCTTTTGAAGCCACGTTATATGGTAGTGGATTGTACGCCATCCCTTGTAGGCACGTTGTTCAGTCCGCGTTGATGCATCAAAAAAATTGGGCAGCTTCATTCAGAGTATTGTTACGGACACATCTATACACGATGGCTGCTTTCTGCCACTTTGTGAAGTCTCCATGTTGACTAATGTTATTGTCCTGATTCCATGCAACTGAGTTACACATGAACACCACAGGAGTGCCTTGCACCATTTATACACGATCTAAAGCGCATCAAAGCATCCAGTAAACTGTTTTAAAGGGTGAATGATATTTGGCCGAATACCTTACATACAGTACGCGAAAGAACTTACACTTGTAACTCTTCAAGTATCAGCCTGTCATAGGTCACTAGGCGAACAAATCAGTTCAGTTGATTAGAAAAATGCATAGCTCATTGTACATTTCAAGAAGGGTCATGTACAGATGCACAAATACATACGCCTTTGTCGTAGACTTCAGTATCTGTAGCAGTTTGGAACAAAATCTATGCACTCGTGTAATGATCTTTCTGAAGCGCAAAAGTCTCCTCTGTAGTGATCAACACGGATTCAGTAAACAACTATCTTGTGTAACTCAGCTTGATCTGTTCGTTCACGAGATCCAGGAAACAGTAGATAAAGGATCCCAGATTGACGGTGTGTTCATTGACGTCCGGAAAGCGTTCTTGACATTTACATGTTGTCATGTAATGAACAAAATATGAGTCTACATAATATGAGGCCAACTTTATGATTTAGTGGGAGACTTTCTAGCAAATTTAAGACTGAATGTCATTGTTAGCAGAGAGAAACCTTCAGTCGTAAAAGCAGCCTCAGGAGTGTACCTAGAGAGATCCACAGCTGTTCCCAATATGTGTTAGTGACTTAATGGCTAGCGTTGGAAGTTCCAGGAAGCTGTACATGGATGAAGGAGATGAAAATAGAGAGACTGTAACGTTAGAAAAGTTCTACCAAAATACAGGAAGACCAGAGTATCGACACCTTGTGCAGGTATTTGCCGTTGCCAACCAACATACATATACATAACATAGTGCCCATACATACGTGGTAACATCCGTTATTGTTCGTCTACAAGATTGCTGGAGGACCACTACAAACAGTGACAACTATTAAGTAACTCAGAGGTCGCGGGTACAGCGATTCAAAGTGGAACGACCACATAAAACTAATAGTAAGAAATGCAGATACGAGACAGACTCTTTTGAAGAATTCACAACAAGTGTAATTCATCCACGAAGGAAACAGCTTACACGACCCTCGTTCGTTTGGGAACTACTTGAGCTTTGTCGTCTTTCTGGGACCCGTACCAGACAGGATTGACTGAGAAGATAGAAAAAAATACGCAGAACAACAGCGAGCTTCGCCACCGGTTTGTTTAGCAAGCGCGAATGTATGACAGAGATAATCATCCAGCTGCAGTGGTAGATGTTATAAGAAGGACGTTTTTTATCACGGCATGGTTTACTGTTAAAGTTGTGAGAGTATACGTTCCTAGAAGAGCGAAACAATTTATTTCTTCCTTCCTTGGTTTGAGGAGTATGGATGTAAGTGTAACTTTAAAAGACGTGGCAGATTATACTTCATTAACACACCAGAGTCCTCCATGATTTGGTGCAGCGACATGAAGAGGACCAGCTGGGGGTAGGACCAGGAAACGACTCATTTTAAGGATTAAAGTAGATACGAAATTATTCACATACAAAATTATATGTATGAAAATATGCATTTAATTAACATAGCTAGTTCGATCTGAAACTTATCAATAATTCTCATGAAACAACCGCTTTCTAAATTCAAAAATCGTAAATGGCATGCGACAGATATTTGATAGACTGGTTAACACTAAAGGTGCTTTTACCTTTCCATCCTAAATTAAAACAAAATAAAAGCTGATACTGATGTAGCAAAACTTACATCTTTGACCAAAATTCATGATTCCTTGTGCATTCCTGTTTCTTTTCAAATCAAAGGTATTAGATTTGTTTACCAAAATCTGTGCTAACGTATGCTTTATGCCTTAAGATTTGGTTTGCGTTTTAAGTTTATGACTGAAGCATTTACTGACTATTACAATGTAATCTGAAAACGCCGAGCCACTTGGTTTTAATACTTTGTTGTAACATCCATTTGGTATAAATCGGCTATCCACACTCATGAGCAAAAACATGATGAGCATTTGCTTAATAGCTTGTTTGATATTCTTTGGAAAGAAATACATCACTAGTTCTGCGTATCACAGATCCGACAGTTTGTTAGTATGTTTGCGGAGGTATGTGGCGTTAGATTTCTACGCACAGGGCATGTAATTCGCGTAAATAACGGGCCGCTGATAGCGACCCTGATGGGTTGCCGATACATGAACGTGAGTTCACTGCAATGGTTCTCAAACCCCTGCAGCTCGTTTCTGGATCCGAGACACGGACAGTTATACCGCTGAAAGATGAGATCGCCGTCGGGGAAGACAGCAAGCATGAAGGGATACAGGAGGTTCGCAGCTGTCAGCGTGACTTCGAGTACTACCATTCGTATGATGCAAACGCAGGAGAATGCCTCCCACAGTGTAATACAGCTCCCACAAGCTTGCATCCGTGGCTCACAGCACATTTTGAGACGGCGTTAGTAGCGGGATGACGGTGGTACGGATGCATCTTTGATATCAAATTGACATGCAAAATAATTAAATCGGTCAATTAATTACACATGCAGTCAAATATAGTTATTATCGAATTACAGTTGGTTCTCACAAGCAATGACATTCCATAAGTATTAAGGACAAGAATCAATGTGTTTAACAGACTTATTCCCTAGTGTGTTCTGTAGGAGAGTGGAGTGACGCCACATATATGCATGAGGAGTGTGTACTCTAGAGACATGGTGTTATGACGAAATTGCGTTTTATCCTACACATGATCAAAACTACCAAATATCAGACCATGAATTCTGGGTCCAAGAGGAAAGCTGCCAGGGCTGTGGTGATGCTACTGTCAACAGTAATAAGAATGTTACATCTCCTCCGATTACTGATCATGCTGTTTGCTGCCTGATAAGAAGTCGCTGTTTCTTTGTGTGCATTTTCATGCAACAGGGCGTAGGTGGTAACTCAACGTATCAGCTATCGAAAATTTCCATGTTGTTTTTCTCCACTCTATTTCCTAGTGAGACATGACGGCAACTGTCAAAACTGATTCTATTATTAATAAGCACGACTGAGCGGAAAATTTGATTGAGGATACATACATTTCTGACTTAAAAAGACATATAAAATCCGTCAGTTTCCTAAGAGACAGAACAGCAGTTTCCTGACTTCATTATAGCTGGTTTATAAGCAGTTCGAGAGGCGGATATACACCAACAATACATCCACAGTGAGGAGCAGCTCAGTCACTTCCTGGGATACCAGAATAGTGTAGAAGGAAGTAGTTTTATCATCTAAAGATTTATCCTTACTGACTTGGGTACAAAACTTGCAGGCTGGTTGTATGTCTGATGTTGGATGTATATGTCCTGCATTAGAGTATTATGAACGCTGCATTCTGCACGACTGATATTTCAAAACCATATGGCTTTATCATTATAGCATTTTAGGTGCACAACCGTGTGTATTTAAGAGTGCATGTGTTTATACTCTAAGATCGTTTCTTTCTTGCTGGTTCCTCCTTCGTACTGATTCCAGCGTCTAGAATAATACTCCAGAATTAACAGCACACTTGATTTACGTAAAATGTTTCAAACTCCATTTGGCTGGAGCTCCATCACCCATAAACCACACACCGCATCTGAAACGTCTGTTATGTCACCAAAACGCTCTCATGTCTACTATACACCGATAAGGGATGCTACCCTCGTCGACATGCACACATCTGAAGAGATCTTATGCTTTGGGATGGGTGTAGTGAGTATGATTGCTGTTGCAGGGAGGATTGGTCAAGGACAATGTGGGACGTATCTGTCAATCTCGAACTATATAGTATGAATGGAAGAATACTCTGTGACAACCATCCACTGGGAAAGACGGCCAGTTGTCCGAATTCTCCACTACGATCGATGTGCTGGAAATATGTAGATAACGTAATTGCATCGGTATAGGACGCTGCCTGGTATACTTTGGTATAAATGGTTGAATGGATGTACTGCACAGTCATCTATCTGCATTCGCAATCTAGTATATTGTACGCGAAAAGTAGTGGAGGGGTGGTTTAGCGATAATGCAGAAATCGGGAAACATTCTGCTGTGTCACTGACTGGCATTTAAATTATGGAACAACTGGTAAAATGGCTAAAAATGATCATGTTATGAGCCGCGGTGCTTATTACATTACATCATTCCATATTGACATTGTTTTTTCCATCCCATCTGTCCACTGGTACGCTTTTGATTGTCATATAATGATTGATTGACGCCATTTGTTTGACACGGAGAGAGCCTTGGTGGAACACTGGACATTTGCTACTTGTCACTGTGGAACATGGGATTAAATGTAGACGCCATCACCTTCAGATAGCTATGTGGAGACGTTTCTCAAAGCTCCATGCTCGTCCTATTTCCATATGCTGCGATGCCCATTACATTTTTTCCACCAATAACATAACAGTACCTGTTTTTATTTCTACTACCCCACACATGTGATGAACAGCGCTTTATGGGGATGGTCAACGCTGGAATAGTGACTATGTACATGGCTGCTATATAAGGAAACAATACTCTTCGAAGTGGAACACCAACAGGTCTACTACTTCGTCACTGTGGAAGATGAGATTAAATGTATGAGTCATCAGCTTCGAATAGATGTTGGGAAATGCTCTACAATGCTGCAGACTCTTCCAGTTTCCATATGTTGCAATGTCTTGCACATGTTTGTCAATAAGAAACATCGCCTCTGTACTTTATTTCTAGTCTTTGTGTGTATGTGAATTCCTAAGGGACCAAACTACTTAGGTCATCGGTCCCTAGACTTACACAGTACTTAAACTAACTTATGCTAAGAACAACACACACACCCATGCCCGAGGGAGGACTCGATCCTCCGGCGGGAGGGGCCGCGCAGTCAGTGACATAACGCCTCAAATCGCGCGGCCACTCTACGCGGTGTTTTATTCCTATCATCCTGTGTGTTGTGGGACAAGCATAGTTTATACCATGTGATGTCCCACTTTCTGTGAGAGTCAATGGATCGAAATGTGCTAATGTCAGTTTTGCACCTGACACAGACCTCGAAGTCATGGTAGAAGAACAGAGCATATGGCGGCGTATCAAGCTATCGCTGTACACTGCTCGGATGTGTTACAGCATAAAAACAATCTATCAAACTGATTATGAAAGAACAACACACTAATCCACTCTTGTTATTGATAGTATGTGGGACTTGGTCTTCCTCCAGTACAGACAACAAGACTTTACAGAGATCTGTGCAAGTGACTTCGATCACTTGCTCCAGTGGACCAACATGTGTATATGTAATATGGCCGAGGTCAACCCACAGACTGTATTTTTTTTCGATATATCGGAAGAAAGAAATGCGGTAAAATGTTATAGGAGGTTCTGTGACATGACTGATCAAATTTTGGATGCAGATAGTTCATAGCATTTTTTACCTGTACTGGTTATTACAAAATAACAACGAGGATTACTCTCGAAGGTAATGAACGTATAGATGGTGATATATATCAGTATTTCGTACATCTGAAATAAAAGTAATGCCCTCGTGCATGACATTTTGTAACATGAACATACTGAATGCTGTCAAACTACACCATTTTTGCTCATAACACTAATAGAAATCCACTGTATACATTCTAACTGAATCATCAGTGTTTTTATTATTATAATCACAGCTGTGTGTTTAAAAATATGTACTACTGCAAGCCCTGTGTTATTACATACTTCATAACCTATTTGTTTAAATATATGTACCAAGTAATGTCTTATTTTATACTTTATAACCTCTAGTTATAAAGTAACCACCACTTGAGCTGTAACTCCCTGTGGAACCTAGAAACGATAGTGTTTTTCCCGACATGTGATTAGACTGCTTTAAACAGGCTGTTCTGTGATGACCAAATTGCTTATGAAAATACAACAGAAGAATCTGCTCCTATTGCGAATGAGGGTCTGCTGGGTGATAGAATCGGCAGAGTCGAGTTATGGAGCAAAAAAGTCAGATGTCAGCACGCAAACGGTATTTGTTTTCGATGTATCGGAGCAATCTTATAGGGTCCTCTACCAGGCGACGTTAGGAGGTTCGATTACAAAGCATGCTCTCACGATTTTGTTTCTCAAGTTTTGTAAATTCCAGCATAGTATACCATTGCACTGGTAAAATGGGTCCTGCCACAGTGTACAAAAAAATTAAACATAAAATGATTATGTTCTTTTCCGGCATGGGACCAGATAGCCTGAAGGACTGTATTCTGTAATGTCATTTCATGTGTCTGAAATGTTTGTAATACACACATGCATGATAATTCATTTACAGACACTGATTTTAACGCCAGGGGTGCTGTCAGACAACGTAATTTTGTCCATCGAACTGAAAGAAATCGCTTAACATAGCAGCTTCGCTAGACTCTATATAGTTTTTCTTTGGAGTTTAAATTCTCAGTTTTTCTTTACTCCAATGAAATTTTCGAAATGATGAGGACATTCGTAGTTTTTGCAACAAAACAGTGGAAGTTTGTTTTCGATATAATGCAGAGTGGACATGTATACGAGATGCGAAGTAAGAGCCGGCCGCTGTGGCCGAGTGGTTCTAGGCGCTTCAGTGCGGAACCGCGCGACCGCTACGGTCGCTGTTTCGAATCCTGCCTCGGCATGGATGTGTGTGATGTCCTCAGGTTAATTAGGTTTAAGTAGTTCTAAGTTCTAGGGGACTGATGACTTCAGATGTTAAGTCCCATAGTGCTCAGACATTTGAAGCATTTGTGAAATATGTTAAAACATCTGTATTGCTATAGAGCTGTGACCTGAGCACTGTGATGAGCGACAGAGCTGTAGTTTCTTTTTCACAGCGTTGGATATCACAAAATAATGGGAGTAGGGAGAGAGAAGTGAACTGTATCCTCCAGTCGAAAGTAAAAGAATGACTGCATCTATGGAGTTCTATGCTGATAATTCAATCATCTGAAAAGCATGGAGCGCCCTCATATATGACAGCTTATAATTTGAACACATGGAATGCTCTCAATCTAAACAGATTTTGCTCATAAAAAAAACACTAGTCTCTACATGTTTTCGTGGAAACAAGACTTTTTCATTGTCATTGCGATTGTGTTTCTTTAATAGATACTTGCTTATAAGAGGTCTGTTGACATTAAATACAATGTTACAATGAAATTTCTTCCCTTGCAGAACAGTGACCGCCAGAAGAAGCAATCAGTCACAGCACAGCTGCACTTTGAGACGAACAACACGTGGCTGGGGTAGCCATCATTTATCTTGCTTCGTTCTATGTCCCACTGGCGTCACAGCCTATTGTGTACGTGTAGCTTTTGTCGACATCAATAGCACTGACTGCCTGGACTACCTCGTGCTCCTCTGGGGAGGATGGTTGAAGGCACTGTCTGATGGAGTGGGTTGCGTGGCGGCGGCCAGAGACGTACTCCTAGCTATGGCAGTTGGTGACGGGGGATGGATTGCGTTGGTTAGTGGCAAGTGCCGGTTTCCCAACCAGCGGACGTTAGAAAAAAGCGTTCTGGAGAGTTATCCGCAAATTCGAATCAAATGGCTCTAAGCACTATGGGACTTAACATCTGAGGTTATCAGTCTCCTAGAACATAGAACTAATTAAACCTGACTAACCTAAGGACATCACACACATCATACCCGAGGCAGGATTCGAACCTGCGACCGTAGCCGTCGCGCGGTTCCAGACTGAAGCGCCTAGAACCGCTCGGCCACACCGCCCGGCCCGGAAATTCGTTTCTGTTCCAAGGGGATGGGGGGGGGTGGGAGGGAGGGGGCACTATTTACAAGAAATACGTTTAACAGATTGTAGGAAATGTCCTGTTCTTGTCTTTTGTCTATCTGTAACTGATTTCCGCAGACCAAAGACAAGATATCACTACCACCAAATGTCTCTCTTTGTGGACTATCGACGACAGAATAAAACAGGCCTGCAGGTCTGTATTCCAACCTATGGTAAGGAGAGGGAGAAATTAGGAGTGGTACAGGGGAAGTAAGACTGAATCTAAGCATGTTAGTTCGTGAGCACACATCAGGGAGAACACACATGCAGCTGCCGCCTCTCTCTACTGGTGCGATCTCTTGGGGTCAGTTTTTATAGGTGTTATTATGATGGTTCTCTCAATCCCCAGTACCTGTGTAGCATTATGACCTGTTGTTTAAGATTGCTGGTTTTTTTCATGACAATTTCAACATGTAATTAAAACAGTAAAGCAAGTTCCATCGGTTGTGGTAGAGGGTACTGGTTTTCTCAAATTTCGAGCAGCAGGGCTGCAGAGTGTTTGCTGAGCAATGCAGCAGCAGGTGTCTGTAGCGAACTCTGACGTCAAACAACGATAGACACCGTCCTCAGTTGTATGCTTACAGGCAATACACATATTAAACTCCTCTCTCTCCAGCAACAACATCTTGTCAGTTGAACACAATTCCCACCAAAAATAAAGGTGGTACCTTCCACTCCAGCCTTTTTCCCTCCAGCTTGTAGATGAAGGGACGTTCTATGTAGAGTTTGAGTACGTCTGCCAATAGCTTCGAGTGGTATTGTGAATTTTTTTTCCCAGCAGGATAACGCCAGTTATATGACATCTTCAGCTTTTAAGCTGGATTTAGATTTTAGGCGCTCCTTGCGTAGCACTACGCATTAGGACGATCTTTATGATAAATTACGTAATTACGACCGATCTTTACTATAAAAAATGCACCCATACTGCCATCATACCACTACTGCCGTTCACATCGATGACGGCATTTGTAGAGACTACCATAGACCTTGTGCAGCAAAAATGTGATACGCCCAAAGAACCGACACATTTCCATTGATCGACAGTCGACTCCTGATAGTCCAGTAGCCACTGAAATCGTAATGGATGATGGCATTATGGCCATCATGTGAACACGTAGGTGAGGTCTGCTATGTAGCTCCACGTTCAACAATGTACAAATAACAATGTGCTCCGAAACACTTGTGTGTGCACCATCATCCCCACGTTCTATGAAGACTCGTGGACGTCCAACCATTTGGCGCCACTGCGAGTTTCACTGTCCTTCTACCTCTTTCTATAGATGCTCGAGATGGTAACATGTGAACATTCGGCCATCTTCGCCATTTTCGAGTTACAGGTCGACAGGCTTTGCACAATAATAATCTGCGCTTTGCCATTGTCGCTTATCTAGGTGGATTTCCACATCTGAAGTCCATATCATGGCTAGAAAGATCCCCATCCATCTCTGCATACCTGTCATAGCGCGTCACGTCCCCGCAACGTCACCAGGTGGCATCGAGCCTCGTGGTGGGCACTGTTCATAATGTTTTGGCTTTAAGTGTACATCGATGTAAGGGAACATTTCCACTGCCACACAAAGAAATGAAGCACGCAAAACGTGAGGAGAGAATGAAATGGAACTTCACAGGTTGACAGGGTATATGGCGTTATTCTAGAGATTAAAAATGAAGTAAATTTGTAAGGGAGTTAGCAGTACGAGCCCACTTATCAGCATGACACTGAACCCTAGCTAGACGCATGCACTGATTCATTTGGGAAGGGCATCACAAAACTATTGTGTCCTCTCTTGATACGAGCTGGCCCCACAACTGTTCTAGCTTGTCTTTTGTCGGGTTGTTTGCGGGATGGACGGGAAAGGAATTCTGCCGTGCCCTTTCAAAGGAACCATCCCGGCATTTGCCTGGAGTGATTTAGGGAAATCACGGAAAACCTGAATCAGGACAGCCGGCCGCGGGATTGAACCGTCGTCCATCCGAATGCGAATCCAGTGTGCTATGCACTGCGCGACCTCGCTCGGTTTTTCCTTTGTGTCCTGGATCTTAACAGCGGACTGGAGTTGGTGTCTGAGCACGCCAAACCCTTGTTTATCTGCACACGTATAGGATATTGCTTGCCACGGGGCTACCTTAGCGTCACGCGAAAAGTTCGTACACACACATGCCGTTTATGGAATGGGATTGTTATGTTGAGGACGCAGGATGTCTGTGGAATACCACGGTGCTGCCAGAGTTCCCTCAATCATTACCAGAAGTCATACCCAATGACTCCCCACCCAACGACACCAGAAGTGACACCCCTGTACCTCTCCAAAACATTACAAGAATAGGACCTCCTCGTCAGGTCGCCACCATAATCTCCGCCGATTGTCATCCAGGCTCGTGCAGAAACGTGATTCATCACCCAAACGACTTTCATCAGCAGTCCATGTTTCCCTGTCGCGGCACCACTCCAGACATAGCCGTTTGGGTTCAAAATGGGTTCAGATGGCTCTGAGCACTATGGGACTTAACTACTGTGGTCATCAGTTCCCTAGAACTTAGAACTACTTAAACCTAACTAACCTAAGGACATCACACACATCCATGCCCGAGGCAGGATTCGAACCTGCGACCGTAGCAGTCGCGCGGTTCCGGATTGCGCGCCTAGAACCGCTAGACCACCGCGGCCGGCCAGCCGTTTGGGTTTTGTTGTTAATGACAGCCTATGCTTGTGACGATAATTCACGAGAGACGACTGTTACTAGTCGCTGACCACCGTTGCAGAATGATACAGAATGTTGCACAGAGTCCGTGTCTTGTTCTCGGATGCCAAGCACAGATGTGATGGAGGTACGATGTGCTTGGTGCACAATGTAACCATTCTCCCTTGTGGTGGTCAGATATGTTCGACTGGAACCTTGACGTCAAGTCAACCTACCTTCATATTCAAAATGTTCAAATGTGTGTGAGTTCTTAAGGGACCAAACCGCAGAGGTCATCGGTCCCTAGGCTTACACACTACTTAACCAAACTTAAAGTAACCTATGCTAAGAACAACACACACACCCATACCAAAGGGAGTACTCGAACCTCCGGCGGGAAGGGCCGCGCAGTCAGTGTCATAGCGTCTCTAACCGCGCGGCCACCCTCGCATTCCGAATGCCCCACAAAACCTATGTATTGCACGATTCGACGAGCTGGCCAAATGGAGACCCACAATAGGACTCCTTTCTGACTCTATCAGGTGTCTCACATGAGTGCTTGGCATCTCCATGTTCTTCATATAAACACTCAACAAGAGACGCTGTCCGTGCCTCTTATATACCACAACAACCAGTTAACAACATCAACCACAGTCAAACTAATGCACCCTGGTGGCAGCTCTACCTGTCACAGAATATTGCAGCTCTTATCATTTACAAAACCGCCGATGGTGTGTACGTTTGAGAAGTTACTCTGACATCCGACCACGTCTTCTGCGTGGTTAGATTTTTTTTGTCAGGCAGTGTACCTCACTTCAGATACTTAGTTTCCCACACAAGACATTTTCTTTTAATAAGAATTAGTTAAATTTTCGACATGAAAACAATGACAATATTTAATACAAGCATCTTAGGGAATATTCCACATTCATAGTCCTCAGATCAAATTCTATCTTTTATATGCACGACGTTTGTAACAGATTTTATTTTATTTTTTATTAATATTGTGGCAATAGTTTTTTTGCTGTGCAACTGGCAGCTTCCTCTGATCGACCTAGTTCAGTCACTATCCTACAAACATGCTTTGTATGAAAAAATAACCGGCACTCTATAAGGAACGCCCCTTCGCCTTATTAATAAAAGAATTTTACAATAAACTGGCCTTCATACGAAAATCACAAAATATTAAGAATTAGTTAACCAGGAATTGAGATCGTCATTATGAAGTACAACGCGTCGGCGCTCGAACAGTGACAGCAAAAGCCACATCTGTAAAGAAGTTGCGTCAGCTGAAATCGGTAGTTAAGATACGAAGGGTGTGAGGCATGTACTCGAGTAGCTGTCGGTGCGGCAGTGCGACAGTATATCGTTTATTTTTAGTCATTGGTCATATAAACAAACACACAAACTAACGTGAAACGTGAAAAGTAGGCGGGGTCTGCTCCTTTAGTCACTGATACTAAATAGAGTTAAGTATTGAACACGTGACAGTTTTGGATTTAATGAGCTACTAATTTATAGTCATCGAGGCTCATAAAACTTACAAATAATTGATAAGTAAAAAATGTTCTACCGCAGATTGCAAATTTTATTCGTCAGTTTATTTCATCGCCAACTAACATACGGGCGTATACAATTAAGACACTCTGGAGAGATTTACTGTACTTCAAGAGATGTAAGACTTCCAGCAATATTGATAATGAGCTTTAGTTACACCGCCGTTTACATCAGGGTAAACAACGGGTGCCAAACTTCACATGGGCTTGGAGTGCGGGCCGCTTGCGGATCACGACTTGGCCCGTCCTGGCTTTGCTCGTAACTCTCTGTAAGTACTCAGTACAACGCAACATTCCAGTTAGTATTTGAGTGTGGCATTTTTAGGCCGACGCAACGCTTCATTTCGTTGTGTCAGCGCTCTCTGCCTTCGCTATTTGTGCCTGGTCCACAGGTTTAGTAGGCGTTTGCAAAACAAGAGGCAATCTATCATCACAAGAGTTTATAAATGAATGAATGGGAATCACAGCAGACTTGGATGAAAATCCTCAGTATCTGCTACGCACTCGCGTAAACTACTGATACTGAAAATTTTCTAGGAAACGATATTACAGTACCTTGCAGAAGGAATTAAAAGATTTATATGACAATGAAAGAGCAAAAAATTACAACGATCGACAGATGGGATTCATTGTGCAAAACATCAAGAAGCACTTTGTGATAAATTTGCAGGCATGCAGCAGGTCAAAAAATTGGTGGTATGACCAGTAAAATTTGTGAAATCGCACGCATTATTCCAATGTCAGTTGCAAAATGTTTCGACGGGAATGAACGGAGAGTATGGAGATTTTATATATTACTGAAATGTACGTTGGTTAAATCAAGGGATATGTCGAAACGATTTTTGATTTAAAATTCGCTATTGTTAAATTTATGAAGGGAAAGGAGTGCAGGAATGAAAAGTAGAACATCTGGAATGGATTGTAGACCTCAAATTTTAAGTGGACTTAAGTGCTCACAGCCCTCAGTAAGACACTGCAAAGAGAGAAACAACTTCTTTCCGATTTGATGGGGATGCATTTAGAAAGAAAATCGCGTTATAGAAGGGACACATTCTGACAAACACAGTCCAGTTCCCTAAGTTCGCTGCCGTTAAAGAAAGCGCGAGGGTTGAAGAATTCATTGTGGCACTGAAGGAATTACAGGGACATTCTCCTAAATGTTTTGAGGACACTGTCAATCTTACGTCTATTGTCGGGACCATTTGCAGTTTCTGTTGAAAGCGCCCACGTGCATGTGGAGATTAACTGATTGGCTTACGAGATAATTCCCGTCTTAATGACAACTCCTTTTTAGTTAAAACTGTACAGGATGTATAAATTAGTTTCCTCAGGTAGATTTCCACACTCCATAATGAGGCTGCAAAATTGCCAGAATATTTCTACCTACATATTTGCGTGAAAGATGTTCTTTGGATTATGAAACTAAATAAGTCACGATTACATGACAACTTGAGAGCGAAAATCTATGCAATTGTCTCCGTCTGTCCGTATGCAAGAACCAGATAAAAATGATATTACTTCTTCAGCCCGTCGAAAATTATTAAATAATACTGAATATTTAGTTGGTTTGTGATCTACGTTGTCGAGAAACGTGAAATACAAAACCAAGTCGTGTGCAGTGCGGCTACACTGCCATTTAAATGCGGGCCGTTCGCAGTTTCCCCTTCTTTCCCTCCTATCACTCAGACATTGTGGCGTGGCCGTGGGAGAACTGAGGAGCGAGTTTGAGCGCTGTGGCACTCGTGCCCAGGCGCGGCTCGTGACCTGAAACCTTGGCCACCCATGGATTACATAAAGTACAAATGTAGTATTTGCAAATGGAGTAAAATTTTTTTGATAGTTTGGATAGTAATACACTCTTTGAAATCATATAATTCGATAGTTCTAAAAATTTATGCTTTGCAATTTTTCATTAATTATTTTAGGTGATCCAAGTATCTTTTGATAGTATACGATCATAAATGCTAAGGGTTTCGCTCTATTCTGCAAGGTTTTTAACAAAGTGACGACGAAGATCTATAAAAGTTATACAAAATGCATACCTGCAGAAAACATTATTTAAAAAAAATGGTAAAATAACGCACTTCTGTGACTATCATGAAGTATTATGTTCATCAGTACTAATACAATGGCATAAATCTTAATGTCTATTATTTTACCCTCAAAGCTTGGTTTCAAGCTTTTCCTTTTATGCAGTGACTCAGGGTACCCCCTGTGCAACATTTAGTATCCAGCAATAGTCGGCTAATATCCCGATATTCCCTCACACCTCCGTTCCATTTCATTAATGTCTTGGCGGAACTTTTCTCTGAGTTCCTCACTCATAGCACCTAGATTTTCTGGAGAATAGCTGACTTTGGAGTCCAGGAAGTGCAGCATCAATCTCCTGGAGCGACTCAAAACTCTGGAGTTACCCAGCATGTTTCGTACGAGGGTTGCCCAGAAAGTAGTGCATCGCATTTTTTTCTCAGCCGAAAACAATGCTAGGAGTGCGAAACGTTATGTGTATCTTATCTGAAGTCTCCTGAGGGAGCGAACCAAGTTTCCGTCTCTTCCGACAGATAGTGTAGCTGCCAGGACAGTTTCAAAATAGCGTCTGCAGGTGATGTACGTTACAAGTAACGTGCCGTCATTGAATTTCTCACTGTAGAGAAGTAAACTGTGGGAAATATTCATAAACGCTTGCCTAAAGTCTATGGAGCATCTGCTGTTGACGTAAGTACAGTTAGCCGCTGGGCATCGAGTGGGAGGTCATCAGAAGGCGGTTCGGCCGAGCTCCACTATTTGCAGCGGTCGGGGAGACCATCCACGGCTGTCACACCTCACACGCTGCAGCGAGCTAATGTTGTCGTTTGACAGGACAATAAAGGATGCCATTCGTGGAAGAAATTTTGAGGACGATGAGGAGGTGATTAACATAGTGAAGCACTGGCTCCGCCACCAGGGCAAGGATTGGTACCGACCGGGCATACACGCCCTTGTTTCGGGCTGGAAGAAGGCCATATAACGGGATGGATATTAAATGGAAAATAGGGTGTGTGGATAAAACACAATTCTTTCGTGTGTGTGTAATTCTCATTATGTTACATAAAGAACTGCTGAAGGAATAAAATTCGGTGCATTACTTCCTAGGCAGCCTCATACTACTTTCTCGAAATCCTGGCCTTTTTAGTTACTAAGAACACTGCTGGCAACTTCTTTAAAGGCAGACGAAAACTCTTTCCCTCTGACCAGCTCTTGATAGGCGAGGAAACCTACAAGCCACATACTTGAATGTGTCAAAAAAAAAAAATGGCTCTGAGCACTATGGGACTCAACATCTTAGGTCATTAAGTCCCACAGAACTTAGAACTACTTAAACCTAACTAACCTAAGGACATCACACACACCCATGCCCGAGGCAGGATTCTAACCTGCGACCGTAGCAGTCCCGCGGTTCCGGACTGCAGCGCCAGAACCGCACGGCCACCGCGGCCGGCTGAGTGTGTCACCCTCTTTTGGTACGAATTTAGTAAATTGTTTCAGAATGCCTAGTTTTATCTGAAGTGGAGGCAGGAATATTTTTATGGGTCCGCCAATGATTCGATTAATACGTTTACTCTTCCAACTTTGGCCACATTTTCGGAGACCACTGCTTGACTTTTGTACGACTGTGCCATTCGCACAGGAACAGGGCTTCCAAGGATGATGGAGAGTACTTTCGTATCCCCACAAATAGTTCTTCTGGCGTTTTTTGTTATGGTTAAATACCTATAACTTGTGTACCTCAAAGAAAATCTCAATTTGTACCAAACCAGCATGTGGTTGGGTTTTAAGTACTTTACATCAAATATATACGTAAAAACGCACTAGAAACACACTTTAACTTTACGAAAAATTTCTTTATCAGTTATGTTGGTAGGGATGAAATAGCGAAAAATTATAAAAATTAATCAAAAATTAGTCTGTAGTTGCATATTTAAAAGCAAACAATAATTGGGAAAAGACGGAGGCAATGTTGAAGCCTATTCCTCACGTTATTCAATCACTACATGCAGCAAGCAACGAAAAACTATAGATATTTTTAGAAAAGGAACTGAATTTCAGGGAAAGAAACAAAACAGTTGTTTGTCTGTGTATGGCATTCCGTCAGACGGCGACAACTGATAACATGTAGTATCTCTTGAACCAAATGCATAGTGTCTTAGAAATATCAATAAAAGTAAAACACAAGTAATGGATTGCAGTTGAATGGAATCTAAAAATGGTACAAGTGTACATAGAGTGACGAAAGATTGTACAGTTTATCAAGGCTTGAACACAGTAAACAATTCCAAACTGATGTAGGTTACAGCAGTTATACAAAGATGAAGAGACTTGCAAAAGAAAACAAGCGTCGATGGGACCATCAAATCATCCAAGCCTCACCTGCGTTAGTAAGGCATGCTAGGGTGCCTGTCTGTGCTCAACTGACTGTGCACACGAGGTTGCTGTTGGAAGTGTACAAGTCCGTCACATTTCTCTCGTCATTATCGCGATTAGATTGGAATTTACTGCGTCATCTTTTAATTTTTAACTGTTCTTTAGAAGTCTGTGACGACCACGTTCGGCGTACGTCCATCAGCATGGGACGCGCCCGCTTGACTCACTGTAGCCATGCAACTGAGTTGCTGCTAGCTGGAAAAAAAAATCTTTTCGTCCAATCAGGGTCTGGAATTCGCTTCAATACGTGGTAGGGCTCCTCTCAGCCAAAGAGACATGAACTCCCAGTTCCACGTCACCTGGCTGTCACTGAAAATTACGTTAGCCACTTCTGCAATAGCTCAAGTTGGGTAAAACTGCACAACATTATGCAGTCTTACACACAGAATATTGTATGTTCCGTATGTCGTAAGTCATGTGGGTATTATACGTTCCTCCCCTTACTTTGTTTTCAAAATTGTGGATCCTCGAAGACAATATAAAATTTTGGAAATGGCACTTTGTAAGAACTGAGTTGCCCCTTCTTAACAAGCCCCTTCTTGTCCTAGTTTTTGTTGCTATTAATTTTATGATAATTGCATTTTATTATTCTAATGAAATGTTCAGTATTATTAAATCACAAACATACGACTTTAAGCAAATTACTGAGTATATCTCCGCGTTTCGTCGTCTCTTTCACAAATGCACACAATAAAATTTCAGTATAATTACTGCACCAAAAATATTATTCTGAGCATAATAACTGGTTACTTATCGGCACATTTTCATCTCTATTCCTAATGCATTAATGAAGTTTTCGGCAACATTGTACATCTTGCTGTAAGCACATATCACCATTAAATAACCATTATGCTGCTCTTTCAAGTGGTTACTAGTAATGTCAATGTGTAGGTCACACTGGATGTATGTGTCTTTTACCTACCTTTGTTTCACCACCGTCTTCCTATTTTCATATTATTATCTTAAAATAGAACGATGATTATCGTCTTATGTTGCGTGTGCAGTGCACCATACAAACTGAATGTACCATTCCATACAGATTTCAAAGCAGATCAAGCTCAATATTCTCGTCAGTTCTCTTCTTCCCTCCTCATTCTACTTTGTCCTATGATTTGGTGGCACCATCTCTGATTGCCTACCCTTTATTCATCACTTCCCTTTTCCACATCTTATTGGCATCAGTTCCCTTCTTCCCTACTTATTTTAATTTGTCCTGTTGTTTGGTGGCAGTTTTCTCTTGTTGCCTACCCCTTCTTCAGTACTTCTCTTTACCTCATCTTATCATAAAAACTATTACAAATAGGCCCTTCATTGGTGACATACCTTTCTGATTATTCGAATATTACGGGCTTTGTTCTCTGGTTAACTGTCAGTCGCTGTTCTGCACGTCCTTCCTGCCTATGTCCATTTACCTGTTATTACTTGCCAGATTTTAACTATCATAAGAATAAATACAGCGCTCATCTCTACCTTACAATCTGTTTTCATGTATTTAATTTTTTTATGTTTGATAATACTAAAGGAATTGTTGTAGACTGTCAACGTTTCACGTATTCTACAACGCATTTTCTATGCGGCTGAATACTTTCTTTATCGCTTCCAAGAATGCATCTTGTGATGTGTTTCTCTTATAATTAAATGTATTCTTAGTTCTGTATGTTTTCCACTCAAAATTCATGAGATACGTCCAATATCGTTAGACAGCAATGTTAGAGATAGTAGAAGAGGTTTATGTGTAACAGCATAGTAAAAGAGGGCTTTACCATACATAAAACTTCTTTTTCTTTAGTGTTTGTCCCGCCTGGTGGCAGGGCCCGCTGAGTGAATTCGTTGTCTCCATTTTGTTTTATCGTGGACCATGTCTGAATGAACGTTTACAGCCTTGAGATCGTTGTGTACAGTATCAGAATGTAGTTGTCTAGGTCATCCCTTTGCTCTCTTTCCCATGACTTTCACTGTGTATGCTGCCACTGCAGTGGTATCGTTCTCTGCACGAGCACATGCCCAAAGAATCGCAGATGCCTTTCTCGCATTTTCCCTGCGACCCAGAAACGTTTCCTGACAGTGTCGTTTGAAACGTGATCCAGTCTAGTAACGCCACCTGTCCATCCAAGCATCTTAGTCTCCATGACCCCCAATCATCGTTCTGCCTCCTACAAACCCGGCCAACGCTCGGCGCGGGCAACAGGACGGATGATAGTCCGGTAGATTTTTGACTTCAAATGAGCCTTAATACGACGTTCGCAAGTGACGCCTGTTGTCGTTCGCTTCATGCAGGCTGCCTGCGTCCTTGTGTTGACATCGCCTGTTGGCTGGTCACCGTTAGAGATTGAACAACCGATACACTTAAATTTTTCTGCTCTTAGATCTTCTGTGTCAACGCTGATGGTCCCAACTTCTCTCGGATATGATGTGTATTCACAAGGATCCACTTGAGGGAGACGTCGCAAATTCAGTCTTTCCTAAGGTTCATTTGAACGTGTTTTCCTAACAGTCATTATAGGAAAAATATTAGCTGCTAATGAGTCGCCATGGGCATCAGGAGGTGGACAGAAAATGAACTTCCAGGAGGTGCAAAGATCAATCTTCTACGGGATGTATGTATTACACTTCACAAAATGGAGATCGTTGACATTCAAGAAGTGTTCAGAACAGATCATTAATTTCCACCATGAACTCCAAATGTAAAAATGGCGCGTCATAATGATTACAAAGGTTCGCACTCTCAAGACTGAAGGTGAGCTCCTTGGGAGTTACAACCATGCAGGACGTTCACCTAGGTATCCACTCTTCAAGAATGCATATAGAATCGTATTGGTGTAAAGGGGTAGTGACAACTGATTTAAGTGTGATGGCATATAACCAAATGTGATACAGTCTTTCATTGAGCTTCTGGTGAAACTGGCTATCCTTTAAGGCGGAGCTGCAGATAGTGTGATAATATGTTTTATAGGCACGGAAGAAAAAAGCACCCAGAGGATGAATTTGTCCAGTGGTTCTATGTGGTATGAACTGCGATGTCACACACTTTTCAGTAGGGATAGTTTGGTCTAAAGGAGTGTGATATTTTATACGCAGACCAGGAATCAAGCAAAAGCAAGTTATTTTGACCAGCCATTGGCCAAAAGCAGTACTCATACCCAAGTTGTAGGCCTCTTCCGCCCATTTTCCCACTCTTGCTTGCTGCGACGTAAATATTCCCTATTGCCCTTGCAAGATCACGCAAAGGAGAAAGATTCGTAGGAGTAGAGCACCTCCAACTTCTCACAACATTTTAATAACCTTTCAGCCAATTTACTACCCAGATTATCAGTTTGCATGACTGTATACGAATGTCTTAATGCATTGATGTTAGTTGAGCTTCATACAGTTCTCTTGGAACCTCTAATTTCCAGAGTTTCTTTCATATTCATTTCTTCTTCAAATCCCGATGGGTTGAAATTGAAAAAAAAAAAAATCCATACTGAATGATGCGATAAGATTGTTTACCTCACCTACAAATTTTTGGGCGGAATTTACACTGTGCTGTGCATCGTCAAGTTGACGCTTTGTTTGAAATGTCGTCATTTACGTCATCCAGACCAGTAGCACTGTTGAAGTTATACAACCATCCACTACTTCCCTTGAAATCACTGTAACCTATGTTGCGCGCAATTTTATGTGTATAACGTAGTAGGTCACTATCATGTACATCCTGTAAATTGTATAAAGCACCCTTGAACACGCAAACTCCAATTTTTTCAACAAATGTGCCTTGGTCTCCCTTGTACACACATCAAAAAAAGTTTTGCATCACCTCGGTTCCGAGAGTTCCGGGATCTGTACAGAAAATTGGAATAGAGATCAACATTAACATCATTTCCGACATTTTTATTGCTAATGAAAACCACACATTGCATGTTGTGGCTCCACACAGCGAGTCATTCATAGGTAGTGGTCCAGATTTCTGTACACACCGGTACCTCCAATATGAACTAGCACGTCCTCTTGCATTGCTGCATGCCTGTATTCGTCGTGGCATACTATCCACAAGTTTATCAAGACACTGTTGGTCCAGATTGTCCCACTCCTCAACGGCGATTCGGCGCAGATCTCTCACAGTGGTTGGTGAGTCACGTTGTCCATAAACAGCCCTTTTCAATCTATCCCAGGCATGTTCGACAGGCTTCATGTCTGGAGAACATGTTGGCCACTCTAGTCGAGCGATGTCGTTATCCTGAAGGAAGTCATTCACAAGATGTGCACGATGGGGGCACGAATTGTCGTCCATGAAGACGAATGCCTCGCCAATATGCTGCCAATATGGTTGCACTATCGTTCGGAGGATGGCATTCAAGTATCGTACAGTCGTTACGGCGCCTTCCATGACCACCAGCGGCATACGTAGGCCGCACATAATGCCACCCCAAAACAGCAGGGAACGTCCACCTTGCTACACTCGCTGAACAGTGTGTCTAAGGCGTTCATCCTGACCGGGTTGCCTCCAAACATGTCTCCGATGATTCTTTGGTTGAAGGCATATGCGACACTCATCGGTGAAGAGAACGTGATGCAAATCCTGAGCTGTCCATTCAGCATGTTGTTGGGCCCATCTTTACCACACTGTAAGGTGTCGCCATTAACGTCCGGAGTAAAGTTGTGCATCATGCAGCCCATTGCGCACAGTTTGAGTCGTAACACGACATCCTGTGGCCGCACGTAAAGCATTATTCAACATGGTGGCGTTGCTGTTAGGGTTCCTCCTAGCCGTAATCCGTAGGTAGCGGTCATGCACTGCAGTAGTAACCCTTGGGCGGCCTGAGCGAGGCATGTCATCGACAGTCCCTGTCTCTTTTTATCTCCTCCATGTTCGAACAGCATCGCTTTGGTTCAGTCCGACACGCCTGGACACTTCACTTGTGACAATACGGACGCGATGGAACCGCTGTATTGACCGTCTAGGCATGGTTGAACTACAGACAACACGAGTCATGTACCTCCTTCCTGGTGGAATGAGTGGAACTGATTAGCTGTCGTACACCCTCCTTCTAATAGGCACTGCTCATGCATGGTTGTTTACATCTTCGGGTGGGTTTAAAAAAAATGGTTCAAATGGCTCTGAGCACTATGGGACTTCACATCTGAGGTCATCATTCCCCTAGAACTTAGAACTACTTAAACCTAACTAACCTAAGGACATCACACACATCCATGCCCGAGGCAGGATTCGAACCTGCGACCGTAGCGGTCGCGCGGTTCCAGACTGAAGCGCCTAGAACCGCTCGGCCACACTGGCCGGCCTCGGGTGGGTTTAGTGACACCACTGATAAGTCAAAGGGACTGTGTCTGTTACAGTCCGCCGCGATAGTTAAGTGGCTTACCGGCACGGTAGCTCAGCGTGTTCGGTCAGAGGGTTAGCTGACCTCTGTAACAAAAAAAAAAAAAAACTGAGTGACTGGATCAATAATGAACTTCAACGGCCGTCAGGGGCCGTCCGACACGAACAATTACAACTAACTATAAGGAACAAAATGAGATTACAAAAAAAAAAAAAAAAAAAAAAAAAGTGGTCAGCGTGAAGGATTGCCGTCCTCCGGGCCCGGGTTCGATTCCCGGATGGGACAGAGATTTTTCTCCCCTCAGAGACTGGGTGTTGTGTTGCCTTCATCATCATTTCATCCCCATCCAGCGCGCAGGTCGCTCCATGTGGCGTCGAATGTAATAAGACCTACACCCAGGCGGCCGGACCTGCCTCCCGGCCAATGACTCCAAACGCTCATTTCCATTTTGTCCGGGATACAATATCTACAGTCAACATTTATCTTCAGGAGTTATGGGAACTATGTGATGCAAAACTTTTTTTGATGCGTGTACTAGTTTTTCTTATTTATTACACGATATTCGAAATCTGTTCGTAATTTTTTTTATTATGCTGCAGATGATTTTTCATATATGTAATTATGTTTAGTACCCTTTCCTTGGACAACAACTGTCCTTTACTACGTTTTACTGGAGACAGCATTTGTGGCTCCCTGCCGGACGAGAATGATAAACTACATGGCTCGACACCTGTTTCAATGACACTTTCACTTGTTAAGCACGCATCGTCGTCTCTGTACTCCTCATGTACGTGGTCCACGCAGCTAAGCGTATATGACACCACACATTCCACTGACTCATCTTGCAGAAACGCTAACATTTCATCTGCCATTTCTTTCTCACTCTGCGAAATTCCTTGGGTTCCTTCATGATGAAATGCCAGCTTCGGCAACTACTGTTGTAGACGTATTGCAGTGTTTGTCTTGTTTATTGTTTCCATTGCTCTGCTTTGTATCAACACCAGTAGCACTGTAGCGCTGTTGTGAGTTATTCGTTGACTACGCAGTTCAGTTACATTCTGTAGCCTCATGATGTGCTCACCATTGGACAGCTCAAGTCCCGCCCCCTGTTGCCATTAGCAGCCAATATTGCGGTTGCATGGTCGACAATATGTGGGGCGTCGAATGCAGTAAATATCATTGACCTCTTGCGAACTCGCACTCAAGATGTTCCTTATTGGTCTTTCCGCTCTTGTGTTAGGTGCTGGAGGTCAAACGTGTTCTCTGCAGCCGACATAACATCATCAGAAACTCGTGGTACAATGTTTTCTTCTTGCGTATGGCATCCTAGCAACTAGTCACGTGTTTGCAGTCGTGGGACCCTAAACTGATATGCAAGTTAGGGGGCAGAATCACGATGTTACGCAAATCGCTCCCAAGTGGGTTTATACTGAATCTACAGAAGGTATGCAACGCAGTCTTATAAAGGCCCCGATATGAATCCTAAGAGGGTGGGGTATTCATTAAATTAATTTGTTGTGGGTTGGCAGGAGAGCCAACACCGTATTATTAGAGGAAGCCGAAAGGCACGCGTTTTAGCTCACGCAGGCTGGCGTGAGGTCTGGAACAGGACAAGGAATTTAGACTTTAGAAAAACGGACGTAGCTGGTGGAATACTTAACTTTAATCCATTAATGATGAGCGTCGCTCTTGACTGTACATGACTCAGTATCAATAGTAACTGGTAATGGCGCCTTGCTAGGTCGTAGCAAATGACGTAGCTGAAGGCTATGCTAACTATCGTCTCGGCAAATGAGAGCGTATTTTGTCAGTGAACCATCGCTAGCAGCCGGCCGAAGTGGCCGAGCGGTTAAAGGCGCTACAGTCTGGACCCGCACGACCGCTACGGTCGCAGGTTCGAATCCTGCCTCGGGCATGGATGTGTGTGATGTCCTTAGGTTAGTTAGGTTTAAGTAGTTCTAAGTTCTAGAGGACTTACGACCACAGCAGTTGAGTCCCATAGTGCTCAGAGCCATTTGAACCATCGCTAGCAAAGTCGGTTGCACAACTGGGGCGAGTGCTAGGAAGTCTCTCTAGACCTGCCGTGTGGCGGCGCTCGGTCTGTAATCACTGATAGTGGCGACACGCGGGTCCAACGTATACTAACTGACCGCGGCCGATTTAAAGGCTACCACCTAGCAAGTGTGGTGTCTGGCGGTGACACCACATAATTGATCGAAGTTTCACTCCAAAATTGATGACGGAAATGATTCTTGTGAGTAGGACTGTTTAACACATAAATTCCGTCCTAAAAATTTACTGTTTCATTTATTTTCTTTCAGTGAAACCCAAAACTGATCGTTAATTTGTACAAGGGACAATCATGTTCATTAGCGCAAACAGAACATATAAATAGTCCTCCTTTGATACAGGTGTTGGCAAGAACCTAGTACAAGCGGCAGTGCATGGAATCTAGTGAACTTCTCTACTACGAGAAGGGGAACAAAGAGAACAGATGGAATGTATAATAACGATAAACAAGTGGATAATCAGATGCAGTACCATAAAATCACCTAAGAATGTAAACTGGTTCTAAACATGTCAGTGCTGAGAAGTCGAATTTTTGGTGGGTGGAAAATCAACCGAAATCCTACAGAATGCAGCTCCATTTATTACCAACAGTGGGCAAGGCGATGTGCTAATGACGGGTGGTACTCGTACCCTGCTGCTGCATGGAGATGGGCTCCACTTTGAAGATCAATTGAAGTGCGAGCACGAAAATAATTGAGTGTTTGTCCAGGTGGACGGGTGAAATTGCAAATTAAATTACTCTGCAGCAAGGGCAGCAAAGTACGCAATCGACTCCTGCGATGGCCGGGAAGCAACTCTTATCAGTTCTCTTCTGCCCCATGCCCAGAGGGCGACCGTTTCGCTTGTGGCAGAACTCGGTCAATCGTCACCGATAAACAAAGCTCTCGCCAGTTGTGGCCCCACGACACATTCTTCTATACTCCCACTACTATACTCCGTCAACCTAGGCGCCAATACCATTCCTTCCCGGCAAATCCCGACGGTCACTGCAATTGTGTTCTGATGTAACAACTGAGCAGCCTATCACAGTCTCCGCCAGGACTTTACGTGGGAAGACTTTTTTTGTGACAGGCACGAATGGAATGTGATAATACGGGTGTTACATTGGGCACTATTGTTTCGATTATCCCGTGGAGCTCGGCGATCACGTCTCCCAAACATCCCAAACAATAGCACAGCCATGGCGCTGAGATGGCATGTTACTGCCCAAAACATGAATCTTTCACGAGGAAACTCCCCCCAGCCATTTCAAAAATAGCAAGCGCCCGTCGCTCTGGTTTCTAACACCTAACATCAAAAGAGAAAGCTGCCAGCCACGGGTCGGGACTCGTCAGCAGCTACCAGTGATCGGATGCTCCCCACCTCCTACACTCCTGGAAATTGAAATAAGAACACCGTGAATTCATTGTCCCAGGAAGGGGAAACTTTATTGACACATTCCTGGGGTCAGATACATCACATGATCACACTGACAGAACCACAGGCACATAGACACAGGCAACAGAGCATGCACAATGTCGGCACTAGTACAGTGTATATCCACCTTTCGCAGCAATGCAGGCTGCTATTCTCCCATGGAGACGATCGTAGAGATGCTGGATGTAGTCCTGTGGAACGGCTTGCCATGCCATTTCCACCTGGCGCCTCAGCTGGACCAGCGTTCATGCTGGACGTGCAGACCGCGTGAGACGACGCTTCATCCAGTCCCAAACATGCTCAATGGGGGACAGATCCGGAGATCTTGCTGGCCAGGGTAGTTGACTTACACCTTCTAGAGCACGTTGGGTGGCACGGGATACATGCGGACGTGCATTGTCCTGTTGGAACAGCAAGTTCCCTTGCCGGTCTACGAATGGTAGAACGATGGGTTCGATGACGGTTTGGATGTACCGTGCACTATTCAGTGTCCCCTCGACGATCACCAGTGGTGTACGGCCAGTGTAGGAGATCGCTCCCCACACCATGATGCCGGGTGTTGGCCCTGTGTGCCTCGGTCGTATGCAGTCCTGATTGTGGCGCTCACCTGCACGGCGCCAAACACGCATACGACCATCATTGGCACCAAGGCAGAAGCGACTCTCATCGCTGAAGACGACACGTCTCCATTCGTCTCTCCATTCACGCCTGTCGCGACACCACTGGAGGCGGGCTGCACGATGTTGGGGCGTGAGCGGAAGACGGCCTAACGGTGTGCGGGATCGTAGCCCAGCTTCATGGAGACGGTTGCGAATGGTCCTCGCCGATACCCCCGGAGCAACAGTGTCCCTAATTTGCTGGGAAGTGGCGGTGCGGTCCCCTACGGCACTGCGTAGGATCCTACGGTCTTGGCGTGCATCCGTGCGTCGCTGCGGTCCGGTCCCAGGTCGACGGGCACGTACACCTTCCGCCGACCACTGGCGACAACATCGATGTACTGTGGAGACCTCACGCCCCACGTGTTGAGCAATTCGGCGGTACGTCCACCCGGCCTCCCGCATGCCCACTATACGCCCTCGCTCAAAGTCCGTCAACTGCACATACGGTTCACGTCCACGCTGTCGCGGCATGCTACCAGTGTTAAAGACTGCGATGGAGCTCCGTATGCCACGGCAAACTGGCTGACACTGACGGCGGCGGTGCACAAATGCTGCGCAGCTAGCGCCATTCGACGGCCAACACCGCGGTTCCTGGTGTGTCCGCTGTGCCGTGCGTGTGATCATTGCTTGTACAGCCCTCTCGCAGTGTCCGGAGCAAGTATGGTGGGTCTGACACACCGGTGTCAATGTGTTCTTTTTTCCATTTCCAGGAGTGTATTATTGTGAGTAGATGGCCTCCTCACAGCCCAGAAATCCCGCTCGTCCCCTACATGTAATGAACAGAATTACGATATGCACGCCTCCTACTTCTGATCATGTACAAGCGGATGCATAAGATCCGATTACTTATTTTGCATGACCATGTAATATGGTAAAAAGATGACATTAATTTGGATGTACGCTAATTCAAATTTTAAAAATGCAAGATAGTCTGGTTTGACGGCCAATAATGCATGCACGAAGTGGTCAGAGGGTCTACCATCTTGCATCCTCAACATTATCATTCCAAACATAGGAGTTTTGCTGATCCTTCGTCACCCTAGTTTCAGCGTTCCAAGAACAGCGTGTGAGGCTTGGTGAACAGACTTTACTCCAACTATATTTCACTGTGGTAATTAATGACACCTTCATTTCTGTCGTAATTCAGCCTCCGTCTTCTTGAATTGCCACCATTTCACTCTTGATGGTCCATTTCTGGCAGAGTACCCAGACCTTGGTGGGTTTATTCTAAGCTTACAGATGACAGATTGGTGTTGTATTGAGACTGTTCGATATGCAACAACTTCCGTGTGTAACACATCTTTGGGGTTTCTACATCTTACTAGGAAATAGTCAATCTGAGTTGCATTTGATGTACTATAGTACATGATTAGGTGAGCTTCACTTTTTTTGAAACAAGTGTTCGTGATGATCCAGTCATGGGTTTCTGCATGATCGAGGATTCGCTGGACATCATCGATCTTCTCTCCATATCCGTGTCCACCATGAGTGTCACGATCTTTTCTTTGTCGGACATGTCAATTCAGGTTAATAGTGACAATGAGGGAGTCTTCTGCTGGGACTTTAGCAGTCTTCTGGTCAAGTAGTGCCCAGAAGGCGCTTTGGTTTCAGCACTCAGGCAGATTTGTGGGGCATTGGCACTGAAGAAGTGGACCCTGTCAACTGCCTGCAATGTAGACAATTTTCATAAGACATTCATCGCAACATGACACATCAGAGACAGAAACATCGAATTTCGATGACATGACAATGCTGACGCTATTAGTTGTTCCGCGGGATCTTTTGTACATCAGTTAGTAACCACAAACAATATCGTGTGACTTTTGAGCACTCCCCTTTTTTCTTGCACTGCACAGATGTCGATGCACGTCTTATCAAGTGCCTCAGATAGTTTGCTGCATAGCTCAGCCATAGTCTCGACATTCAGTGATGCGAAAGAGAATGTGTGACTTCACTTATTTAGCCGTCATCGTCCATGCTATGTTAACTCTTTATACTTACCACTCTGACTGACCCTTGCCAATGTGCATCACTTTTTGGGCTTAACCACACACAAAAAGAAACAGAAGTAATGTGATTAACGACTCAGGGTCCTGTGTTCATCAGGCACATATCTTGCATAGTGCAAGATCCCTGGGTTTACTATTGTCGATTATTATTTTGCGGTAGTGACTGACGTTTCACCATAAATATATCGTATTCTCGTCGATTTTCTACTATCATTACACGCTGGTTACTGTACTGATGCTCATAATTTTCTCATTGTAAGCGTAGTCATGTTCCCGGGAGAACCTTAAGAAGTGGTTTCCTATCTTCTAATCCTATCGCAATTTCATCATAATCACTTGCATTTGTCATACGTTTTTTCTTCCCACCTCTGTCTTCCTTATCAGTGCTTACTAATATATCAACGTTAAGAGACTCTTCCCCCATGGATTTGCTATTCGTTTATTGGGACATGTCCGTTTCAAACGCATTCGGGAGGACTACGGTTCAATCACGCGTCCGGCCATCCTTGTTTAGGTTTTCTGTGATTTCCCCTAAATCACTCCAATCAAATCCGATGAGACCGATGACCTCGCAGTTTTGTCTCTTCTCCCAAATCTTACTCCCCTATATCGTTTTGTTCACTTCATTTTAGTCATTTTTTCCTTGCCTCCTATGTTCTCTTAAGTCATTTACTTGATTTTCTTCCTTGATTAACGTCTCTTTAATACTATCCCTGGTGTCATAACCTACTAAATTCACTATTGGCTCTTTTTTGCCTTCTTGTTCACGATCAGACCTCATTCGAACGTACTTTGATTTTTCTTGATTTGAAGTTCCCTATTCTTGATCTTCATCATGATAAATCCTACACTCTCTTCAGCCTCCACTATAAGTTACTCTACCTCTGACAACAACATTGTTAAATCCACCCTTTCCTCTACTGGAACGAGCATTATTAGGATAATTGGCTGGACCCTGATCATCATATGGTACCCTATCTTCCTGTTCTCATCTGAAACCTGACGTTTCTATTACATTACTACTGTGAGATGGTCCTGCTACGTCTCTAAGATCAACGTTCTATCTATTGTTCCTCCATCTGTTTTTATGCCAACCTTCCAAATTTTGATTATTCCGTGTCAAAGAGCCTAACTGACCCAGCGCCTGCACAACTGCATCGACATCTGATTTTGAATGGCCACGTGGAGTGGCCACGCGGTTGGAGGCGCCATGTCACGGATTGCGCAGACCCTCCAGCCGGAGATTCGAGTCCTCCCTCGGGCATGGGTGTGTGGTGGTCTTAGCATAAGTTAGTTTAAGTAGTGTGTAAGTCTAGGGACTTATGACCTCAGTAGTTTGGTCCCTAAGGAATTCACACACACACACACACACACACACACACACACACACACACACGCACACACACACACACACACACACACACACACACACACACACTTCAATGATGGGCCATCAAAAAGTGTCAGCGTGCGAACCATTGAACGAATCATCATCGATATTGTCTTTCGGAGCCGAAAGACCACTCTTTTACTCTTGATGACTGCATGACACAAAGCTTTACGCCTCGCCTGGACCAGTCAAGACCGACATTGGGCCGTTGATGACTCAAAACATGTTGCCTGGTCGGACGAATCTCCTTTCACATTGTGTCGAGCAGATGGGCGTGTACGGGTATGTAGACAATCTTATGAATCCATGGACCCTGCATGTCAGTAGAGGACTTCAAGCTGGTGAAGGCTCTGTAATGGTGTGGTACGTGTGCAGTTGGAGTGATATGAGACCCCTGATACGTCTAGATACCACTCTGACAGGTGACACGTATGTAAGCATCCTGTCTGGTCACCTGCGTCGATTCATGTCCATTGTGCATTCCGACGTACTTGGGCAATTCCAGCGGGACTGTGCGACACCTCACACGTCCAGGAACACTCTTCTGAGTCTGAACACTTCCGCTGGCCACCAGACTCCCCAGACATGAACATTATTGAGCATATCTGGGATGTCTTACAAAGGGCCGTTCAGAAGAGATCTCCGCTCCCTAGTACTCTTACTGATTTATGGACAGCCCTGCAGGATTCACGGTATCAATTCCCTCCAGCACTACTTCAAACATTAGTTTAGTCCATGTCGTGTCGTGTTACGGCTCTTCTGCGTGCTCGCGGGGGCCCTACGAGATATTAAACAGGTGCACCAGTTTCTTCGCCTCTTCGGTGTATTTTTACTTAATTCTGAAGCGAGTGGTCTAGGCTCCTGCTATTGTGGAATTTTGGTATTTTTACGTACTTTGGCCGACAAGGCTTTTATTATCACATCTTGCTTGTTTGAGAATTCCTTTAAGATGTTTGTAGTTTCTAAATCTCGTTTTTTATTTTTTGATGTTATGATATGTTTCCTCAAATCATTCACGAAACTTTTACTCAAGGTCTTTTGAGATTGCTTCAATTCCTTACTCATGGCGTTCCGAAATAGACTCAATTCCTTAGGTGCCTCAATAAAATATCAGCGACATGTAACACCTCCTCTCTATTAGTGACATCTAAGTAACTACTACTGTCAACAGGTACAGTGTCTGCTGATTCCGTCCGATGAGTTCCCCTCGGTTCACCCAAACCTAAAGCTCTATCAGCTGAGTGCATCTGTGCGAGGTGCAGTTGCGGATTTTCCCGTTCTGAATGATTTTGTACTTCTACATCTTGTACTTCTGTAACATATACTGCACTATTTTGCATTCTAAATTACTGTAATTAAACTCAGGTGTATACGAATATGAAACTTCATTAGTTAGATCTAATGGATTCTCAGTTTCGCTCTCATCTGCTTGTGATGAATAATGTCCTTCTTTGTTTCGCAAAACTAACCATCCTGACTCAAATATTGACTATTCTACTTTAAAACTACTGAAAGTTACTAATTCTAAGGTAGTTTAGAAGTTGGTTTACTTACGCCATCCGCGCTCCGCGCTCTTGTGCCGCTCGGTGATTCCGTCGTGTTGTGGCGCTGCTGCTCCGCCCTACCCCGTCCATTAGGAAGAGAGGAGATGAGGCACGTACTGCTGTTTACGACGTCCTTCCGGCTGGGCCTGCCCCGTTGCCCGTCTACGCGGTGCGTGCCGTCTTCGGCTGTGACGCTCGATCCGCTCGCCGCGCAGTGAACAGTTCGCCAGCCGCCGGTTGGCACGCACTCTGGCACGTTTCGCCGCGCTACGCCGCCTCGCTCCAGCCGTGTTGCCTCGTGTCGTAATCCACGTGATTCCGCGCTCTCGAAGGCACTTTTTCAATGGTGTCTCCCTGTCAGTGTCACTGTTCACCGTTACTCCAGTCATTCGACACAGTTACTAATGTCACTCGAGTGTGGCGTGATTACTTCGGGAGAAATTTTTCACTTCACTTATCCGAAAGTTACTCAAAATTTCTTTTCTAATTAGTCACACTTCTTGCACCTGATGTTCATTACTATCACTGTATTACCTGATCTTTTTAGATACACTTCATTACGTAGCCCATAGGACTTCCCTACCAAGTTCAAAGTACACCCTTTCGATCTATTACGCATTGCGGTCATCATCATTGCCAATGATGATTATATCACGGTTTCCCCGCAAGGGATGCCATCTGCAAGTCTCCCCTACGATACTAAGACGTGCTATGGTGTCTTTATGTGCTACACTGACCGTATATGCAAGGTCGCAGATAGAAGAGTGCAAGTTCAAATGGTTCAAATGGCTCTGAGCACTGTGGGACTTAATATCTGAGGTCATCAGTCCCCCAGAACTTAGAACTACTTAAACCTAACTAACCTAAGGACGGCACACACATGCATGCCCGAGGCAGGATTCGAACCTGCGGCCGTAGCGGTCGCGCGGTTCCTGACTGAAGCGCCTAAAACTGCTCGGCCACACCGGCCGGCAGAGTGCAATTCCATCACGCTTCACATAAAGTGTATCTATATATTAGCTCCTACCTAGTACCTTGTATAGATGGTTGTACTTCCTTCGCTGGCCGCTGGCTCGTGGTACTAAAAATGGCTCTGAGCACTACGGGACTAAACAGCTGAGGTCATCAGTCCCCTAGAACTTAGAACTACTTAAACCTAACTAACCTAAGGACATCACACATATCCATGCCCGAGGCAGGATTCGAACCTGCGGCCGTAGCGGTCGCGCGGTTCCAGACTGAAGCGCCTAGAACCGCTCGACCACTGCGACCGGCGCTCGTGGCACTAATGATGCCGCAGGTTGTGAAACATTACCGGGAGGCGTCTGGCAAGGAACAGACAATTCGCTGTTAAATAACGTCACAAATCGCTTTAGAGATGCCACACGTTTATTGCTCTGTACTAATCCAGGTTTAATACAGACTTCACTGTACACAGATGCTGCATCATTTTCCACAACCCAATACATAAATTAAACAAATATTAGGATCGTACAATTATTAACAACACTCGTGACCGATTCTGTTGAGGTTATCACGATTCGATTGCAATTTACTGCGTTTTCATTTAAAACCTGACTGTTACTTCGAAGTTTGCGACGATCGCGTTTGGAATGCGTCCATCAGCATCGGAAGCCCCCGCTCGACTCACTGCAGTCACGCAACCGAATTCTTGCGCTGCTACCTCTACGAAAAATCCTCTCGACCAGTCAGTATCTAGGATTCACCTTGCTTCCATATGTGTTAGGGCTCCTCTCAGGCAATCAGACACGAACACTCAGTTCAACGACACCTGGCTGCCACGTGTACAGTGCCATGTCACTGAAAATTACGTCAGCCACTTCCGCAGTAACCCAAGCTCAACTACATCTGCATCTACATAGATACTCCGCAAGCCACCGTACGGTACATAGCGACATAGCGGACGGTACCCTGCACTACTAATAGTCTTTTACTTTCCTGTCCCACTCGCAAACAGAGCGAGTGAAAAACGACTATCTATAAGCCTCCATATGAGGCCAATTTCTATAATCTTATCTTCATGGTCCTTACGCGCAATGCTTGGCAGCAGTACACTCGTTCGGCAGTCAGCTTCAAATGCCGGTTCTCTATATTTTCACCTTCTCTTTAGGGATTTTGTCAGAGTTCCCGAAGCATCTCCGTAACACGTAAGTGTTGTTCTAACCTACAGGTAACGAGCCCAGCAGCCCTCCTCTGTATTGCTTTAACGTCTTCCTTCAATCCGACCTAGTACGGATCCCAACCACTCGAGCAGTCCTCAAGAGCAGGTCGCACGACCGTCCTATATGAGATCCCCTTTACAGGTGAACCACACTTTGCTAAAATTCTCACAATAAACTGAAGTCGGCCATTCGCCTTCCGCATCACAGTTCTTACATACTCGTTCCATTTCATATCGCTTTACAGCGGAACGCCCAGATATTTAAACGACTGGACTGTGTCAAGCAGGAGACTACTAATGCTTTATCTGAACAATGTGGGTTTGTTTTTCCTACTCATCAGCATTAACTTACATTTTTCAACATTTAGAACCAGCTGCCATTGATCACACCAACTAGGACTTTTGTCTAAGTCATCTTGTAGCTTCCTACCGTAACTCGATACCTTACTGTAGACCACAGCGTCACCAGCAAACAACAGCAGATTGCTGCTCACCCAGTCCGCAAAATGCCTAATATAGAGATCAACAGTAGTCCTATCACACTTCCCTGGTGTACTCCTGACGATACCCTTGTATCTGGTGAACTGCACAACGTTACGCAATTTTACACGTACGATATTGTGTGCTGCATATATCATATGGCACATAGTTATTACAACCTGTCTATGGACTGAAGACTATTACAAACACTAAACTTGTATAATGAACTGTAAATATTAATAAATTTTATGTGAGGTTCGTCCACAGCCTTAATGTAATTGTGTAACAACGTTTTTTCCGCTTACAGGTGCCAAATTATTTAGTTTTTATTTATTGCAATTGCAATTTTGAGTATTATTACTCATCTTCAAGCAGATACCTGAAGTTCAAATGTCTAGATGTGACTGCATTTACCCCTGCGTGGACATTTGTTGTTAAGACTTCTGCCTGAAGATATGTAATAATACTCGAAATTTCAGTTGCAATAAATAAAAAAGTGAATTATTTCACAGTCATCAAAGGATAAAACCACTTTCAACAAAAATATTCATGTTTAAGAGTAGTAGTCAGTAATACTTAGTTCACAGCTAAGCAGAATCCCACTCACAAGCGAACGGTACCTAATCGTCATCCACGATTTCGTCTTAATTTATTGTATATGAAGGTCCTGGCCAGAAATTAAAGTGACAGACGTGGAAGATCCAGATAGCCAAGCAAATAAATAGCATTTTTGGCACGGGTCGCGAGAGGCATGTGTCTTTTATGACGGCGTAGATTCCAAGCAACAATAAGCGCAGTAGAGAAAATACAGAACGGTAATCCGAGTGTCGTGGAGTCGGGGCTCTATGCGGCAGCCCTTTTTATTCTCAATTCTTACATTACTTACTCTGCAAATAAAGCAAAGTAATGTTCAATAGCCGACCGTGGTAGCCGAGCGGTTCTAGGCGCTCAGTCCGGAACCGCGCGACTGCTACGGTCGCAGGTTCGAATCCTGCCTCCGGCATGTATGTGTGTGATGTCCTTAGGTTAGTTAGGTTTAAGTAGTTCTAAGTTCTAGGGGACTGATGACCTCCGCAGTTAAGTCCCATAGTGCTCAGAGCCATTTGAACCATGTTTTTTAATGTTCAATATATTGTATTTAATAATATGTTCATAAAAGGGATGAAAAGGGAAGACAAATAAAAATTTTGGATCCCAAATAAATTTGCAAGAAATCATTGGACTTACACTATCCAGGAGGAATCTGAAAGTCAGTTTCGAGGAAAGGATCGTAAGGCGTAATCGATAACATAGTGTATAACATTACATCCTTTCATTATATTACAGTTGATGAGTTGTACGTCCCGGGGTTATTTTCATCGTAAAAATAGAGTAAGCATTAATTTTCTTGGAATGTTCCGCGCATTATAAACGCCACATATTTTTCATAAAACGTTCTTTCCCATCGCATAGTTTAGCAGCAAATCCCACGTAAAGGCGCACGAAGATCAAACCAAAAGTAGTGGAATATGAAGTCCCGCAGGCTTTAACTACAATTCTCGGCAAGTCATTTGGAGCGTCCTCGTGCACGCTCTAAATAGGTGCAATCTCTTCTTGGAAATTTAATTGCTAGTCCAGATTTTCTTTTTCTTTTCCTTTTCATGCCCTTTATGACAATATTAATGAATACAGTATATTGAGCATCGCAACAAAACGGCGATGCTGAAAACATTGGAAATCACAGAAAGAAAAATACTAAGGAAAATTTTGGGACCAGTTAAAGAGCAAACAAAATACATGAGACTTCATAATAGCGAAATTCATACACACATTGAAAAAATTATAGACATGATTAGGAAAAGCAGAGCAGCTTCCTACGGCCACATTCAAAGGATGAATCGCAACAGACTGACAAAATGACTGTTCACCCACTCCGGTAAATTAAATATGGGTAACACACAGTGAAAAGAAGTTGGAAGGAACGTGGACGAACACCAGCCCGCATCTCGTGGTCGTGCGGTACCGTTCTCGCTTCCCACGCACGGGTTCCCGGGTTCGATTCCCGGCGGGGTCAGGGATTTTCTCTGCCTCGTGATGGCTGGGTGTTGTGTGCTGTCCTTAGGTTAGTTAGGTTTAAGTAGTTCTAAGTTCTAGGGGACTGATGACCATAGATGTTAAGTCCCATAGTGCTCAGAGCCAGCCAACGAACACCATATTATTCGACAAGATAGTAAGGAACGATTGCCACTCAGAAAAACCGAAGAAGAGGAGTTAAGCCATTTGGACAGAGGAAAGAAACGTCAATATATGGTAAGAGAAATGTGGATCAAAAGAAATGTGAAACAAGTGAAATAAACGAAGTTTTCCGCTGTGCCAACCGTTTCAGCGACTCATGCCTCACCCGACCAATGTCAAAAAGGCATTTTTTTCTAAATGCTTGATCGTCTGGAGCTCTCACATTTGTCACGTCCATTTATAGACAAGCCCTGTATGTACCATTGATTTGGACGAAATCAGTAATGAGGAGTAGGCGCAACCCCCTTTGTCAGTAAAACTAGCCAAAAGCCTCTCAGGTATGTAGAACGTAACGTTATATACACCGTTGGCTAAAGTTAGCAGCTTGTGGTTTTGTGGTTAGGTTAGTGACTCTCGATCATGGGGCACAAGGTTTGATTCCCGGCCGAGTCGAGGATTTTCTCCTCTCGCAAATCTCTCTCTCTCTCTCTCTCTCTCTCTCTCTCTCTCTCTGTGTGTGTGTGTGTGTGTGTGTGTGTGTGTGTGTTTTGCCATCATCATCGAAACGCGGGTCGCACCAGTCGGTCGAACTTAACAGAAGGGGACTCCCGGCCAAATATGCGATATGCACATTTCACTGCCAGCCAATAAAATTGCTGAACCAGTAACGATAGTGATGATGAAATGCTCTTGGGTTTCTAGCCAGGTGGTAGTGTTTTAAAACCGGGACGTTTCAACGTATGACATACTCATCATCTTCTGGGGAAGTGTCGAGATTTTGCCGATGCCGACCTACTTGCATCTGCAGTGTGGCCCCCTCCAAATGGCTCCGAGAAGTTGGGTTCAGCGAAACGGGTGGCCGGGATGCGGGTGAAGTCGCGGTTGTGGGGGAAGCGGGCGCGCAATACTGAAGAAACTCGAGTTTCTTGTCTTTTTCTCCCTCTTACCTATTTTCCGCGACCTGTCTTGTCTTGAACGCCCTCCTAATCTGCGCTTCCTTGTAACCATTCTTCGTCACAGATGGCGTGCAACCTGTGTGAAAAGATGGGCAGTACCGTTTACCGCTGCGCTGGATGGTGGCATCCTGTTGCATTCGGGTACAGGACTGTGTGAGTCTTCTTCCTGTGTACTGAATGGCCTAGTATGCCATCTGCCTTCTCCCGTACTAGTATATCCAGAGATATGAGACATCCATTCTCCTCTATATCCATACAGAAAGCGGTGTGTTCATGGATGCTGATAAGGTGATTCGGAAACTCAACCAGTGCCTGCCTGCCATGCTCGAGAGTGCACCCACCAGTTTCCTTCTCGCGAGTCAAGACCTGAATGCTCTGGCAGAGATGGAATGGGTCTTCCGCTACAACACCACAGCTCTTTCACCCCCTCCTCCCCCCCCCTCCAATCTCGCCCGCAGATCACTGTGTACCTAGCCTCCCGGAGCCAGGAGGGCGAGAGGGGGGGGGGCGCATACCGCAGATATAAGTAGGATGACATCCGCAAAATTTCGACGCTTCACCAGAAGATGATGAGTATGTCGCTCGTCGAATCACGCGGTTTTATAACACTGCCACCCATCCGGAAACCCGAGAGCTTCTCATCAGCTGCATACGCCAGGAAAGTCTACATTCACATAAACGATAAAGATTAACGAAATTTTACTTATTGTGCGTATGCAGTATAGTAGGAAGAGTATATGATTAAATGTATAGATGATTTGTTGGTATGCCGGGTGTCAAATATAGTACACAGACCTACCATGTCTGGCAGCTCAACTGCTCTAACAAGGCGGGGTATCCAATTGAACTGACGATGGCAGATACGACACGTCACCCTACGCTGACTGTACTCTATGCAAAGTTCGTCAGTCGTGGTGGTCGGTGGCTGATTGCGTGCAAATCTCTCGAGAGCAGATGGTTTCAGTGGTTGAAAGATCTAGAGAATGTACGGGCTAGGGCAGTAGTCGAACACCCTGCGTATCGAGGTAGATAAGGCCAGCACGAGCAACAAGCCGTCTTGCGTTATCCTGTTGACTGGTAACGTCACCGGGACATCAAAAATAAGCGCAGCCATCGGCCTTAACATGTAAGGAATGAAATGTCTCTTCAGTAAATTGCCGTCGATGCGAACCATATGTGTCGTATTGTATACTCCGTATCATCACACAAGGTGCCTAGCCCGTATGCCGGCCGGAGTGGCCGAGCGGTGCTAGGCGCTACAGTCTGGAGCCGCGCGACCGCTACGGTCGCAGGTTCGAATCCTGCCTCGGGCATGGATGTGTGTGATGTGCTTAGGTTAGTTAGGTTTAAGTAGTTCTAAATACTAGGGGACTGATGACCTAAGAAGTTAAGTTCAAAATGGTTCAAATGGCTCTGAGCACTATGGGACTTAACAGCTATGGTCATCAGTCCCCTAGAACTTAGAACTACTTAAACCTAACTAACCTAAGGACATCACACGACACCCAGCCATCACGAGGCAGAGAAAATCCCTGACCCGGCCGGGAATCGAACCCGGGAACCCGGGCGCGGGAAGCGAGAGCGCTACCGCACGACCACGAGCTGCAGGCTAAGAAGTCCCATAGTGCTCAAAGCCATTTTTGTACCTAGCCCGTATGACATTAACGAATTCAATAGGATAGATTTTGGTCTCCTTAAAGCCTCCACTCAGTGGAAATGGAAATGAGTGTACGGTGTCAGTGACCTGTAATTCCCAGTGGCGAAGTTCGGCCGCCAACTGCCGGTCTGATTGGGTGCGACGCCACATTGGGCGACCTGCGCGTCGACAATGGGGATGAAATGATGAGGAGGACAGCGCAACACCCAGTCCCTGGTGGGAGAAGATCTCCCTCCCTAGCCGGGAATCGAACCCGGGCCCACATGCGTGGCAATCCAACGCGCTGACCGTTCAGCTAATGGGGCGGACCCATCACTCACTATACGTCCATGACGATTCTGTACGCAGAACTGCCACTCGTTTGAATACACTACGTGTCGACATTCACGTGTCCAGTAATTGTAGGGCGATGCACTGTAGGCAACGCTCTCTGCCGCCGCGGCAAGGGAAGCCGCAACGGTGGTCACCGTGATGACTGTCTGCGGCAGCCAGACATCATCTCAGTGTGCTTGTTCTGCTCAAAACAAGCATATTTTCTAACTCACGATACCTGAAGCTGGGTCTAGTGGATAATACAGGATTTATAAAAAATAACGACCCCATTTCAAAACTCCATATTTATTGATAAAAGCATACTACAAATATGCGACTGATTACAAAATATTCACAAAATCTTAAGTTTTAGCTATGCTACTGCAAATACTCTCTGTGTACACCAGCAGCAGCACAAACGAGATCTTTTTACCCTTTCACCACGCTTAAATATCAGTGATGAATCAACTTTCATGTTAGCGATAACGTGCGCATGTGGGGACTCCAGAACCCTCATGACATTACTGAGCACGATGAAAACTCACCTAAAGAGAAACTTCTCTGAGACATTTCTCGTAAAAAAGTGTACGGTCCCTTCCTTTTTGAGGAAAACACAGTGACTGGAACGAGCTATCTTCAAACGCTGCGGAACTGGCTTTTTCCACAACTCCAGGAGCCCTCTGATATTGTCGTTTTCCAAAAGGATGAAGACCAGAATAAGAGCCTCTATAACTTCTGTAACAGCAGACACACTGTGTGAAGTTTATAACGACCGTCTAGAAGCTGCTGGTGGACACACAGAGCATTTGTAATACCACATCTAAAATTTTAAAATTTTGTATTTTGCAGTTTATCCAATTTTTGTACGAGGGTTGTTCAATAAGTAGTGACCCACTTTTTTTAAAAGCCATTAATATACATAGACAAACGTCCTTGTTCGTGCTTCACGTCTGGTGTTTGTTCCGTGCGCTGGTGAAGTTTCGAATTGTTTTGGTAGATGGCAGGGCCGTAGTACGGCGTTAAAATGGCGTCTACATATGACTCACGCTACAAGCAGCGTGCTATTATTGAATTCTTGAAACGTGGTGTACATCCATAAGCGTTTTAGTGCAGTCTATGGCGATGCTGCAGTTGATGGGAGTACAGTTGGGCGATGAGTAAAGAAAGTTACAGCCTCAGGAAATGAAGAAGCAGAGCTCCAAGATCAGCCACGCATGGGACGTTCTGTCACAGTCACTTCTCCAGACATGCTGAATCGTGTGGATGCCGTTATTCGTGCCGACAACTCAACAATTGGATCTACAGTTGTCGGTCAGCATTGGAAGCGCGTCTGCAATGGTAGAGACTCTCGGATATTCAAAGAGGTTTTCACGATGGGTTCTACGAATGCACTCAGTGGACCACAAGATTCAAAGAAAGGCCATTTCATCTGTATTTTTGGGAGCGTTTTGAGACCGTTGGAGAGGCCTTTCTGTCATGGATCGTTAAGGGGGACGAAATCTAGGTCCACCACTTTCCACCAGAAACAAAAAAGCAGTCAATTGAGTGGTATCTTCATCTTTCATCACAAAAGAAGAAATTCAAGACAACCCCCTCTCCTGGGAAAGTCATAGTGACAGTCTTCTGGGATTTTGATGGTGTCTATCTCGTGGATGTGATGACTAGAAGGTCAATCATCAGTTCAGAGGCATACATAAAGACTCTAAATAAACTCAAGAACCATTTCCGACGTTTTCGATCGGACAAGAATCCAGCAGTAATCTTGCTGCAACACGATAATGCACGCCCATACAGAAGTCTGAGAACCTGGGAACACATCGTCAAATTCGGTTGGACAACACTGCCTCATCCACCCTATGGTCCAGACCTGGCACCCTCGGACTTCCTTGCGCCGCTTAAAGATTCTCTACGGGGAACACACTTTGAAGATGACGAGAATGTCAATCACGCAGTGGAAATATGGCTACCCCTACAGGACAAGAGCTTTTACCAGCAAGAAATACATGCTCTTCCATAACGTTGGCGTACGGCCATAGAACGTACCGTAGACTACATAGAAAAATAGGACATGGACAAGACATGTTGATGTATATTGTCACCAAATTCTGACTCTTAACAATAAAATGTTCTGACAAAAAAGAAATGTGGGGCATTACTTGTTAAACGACTCTCGTAGTACGTTTTTATCAATAAATATGGAGTTGAGAATCGGGTCATTCGCCCTCTATGTTCATCCCCGACGGCGCTAGTGGTGCGGAGATGCTAATATCCTGCTTGGTGTTAAGTATCACCCTCCTCAACCCATCGATTTCATATGCGCTTTACAATCCTGACATTCCGACTAAAGCGCGCAGCAATATCGCAGAACGATAAACCAGTCTCTCCAGGCGACGATCCTGCCGATATCGAATTCCGACACGCTCTGGCAGGCGTTTCTCCTTCTTACACGAAGCATAACACCAGCCTTTGAATTACAGCCAACATTTAAACGTGGTTTCTGAATTAGAAACGCGCTGCGGAATCTTCGCTCATGTACAGAATATATATGGCTGTCAGTTACCTAGTTTGTTCGGTTGCGCTCAAATGCTAATTATTTGCATACTCAAATATGATATTACAATTTTAGAGACATTCAGTGTAATCGTGTATATAAAATAAGATTCAAAGCACTGTATAATGTACTAACAAAATTTGTGGTGTGCTTGTACTACTAGGGCCGTGTCATAGTAACTATCATACTTCGCTTCAGAGTAATCCATACACATTATAAAATGAGTGTACACTGATGTGCAAAACATTATGACCACCTGTTTAATAGCATGTTATTCCACTTTTCAAACGTAGTACAGCAGTTATTCTGCTTGGTACGGTCTCTACAAGTCCTTGACAGCATTCCAGAAGTATGTGGCACCAGATGTCTACGTACAGGTCAAGCAATTCCCACAAATTACGGGAAGGTGGTTTACAGGCACGTAGCTGGTGCCCTATGTGTGTTCCAATGTGTACAGATCAGGAGCATTTGCTGGCTAAGACTTCAATGTAGCTTCACTATCACGGTCCTCAAGCTGCTGGAGCACGGTTCTAGCCTTTTGTCACTGAGTGTTATCCTGCTGGAAGATTTCATCGCCATCAGAGAAGACTTGAACCCTGTAGGGATGCATGTTGTCGTCAGGAATGTTCACGTAGTTCACTCCTGTCATGGTGTCTTTGCGTACTGCCATAGATCCCATAGAAGCCCGATTCGATGTACCCCACAGCACAGTTATGCTCTCGCCGGCCTGCATCTGTGGCGCGGTGCACGTTTCAAGCAGCCATTCGCCCGGGTGACGCCGTGTAAGGACCCATCCATTGACCTGGTGTAGTAAAAAATACACTCCTGGAAATTGAAATAAGAACACCGTGAATTCATTGTCCCAGGAAGAGGAAACTTTATTGACACATTCCTGGGGTCAGATACATCACATGATCACACTGACAGAACCACAGGCACATAGACACAGGCAACAGAGCATGCACAATGTCGGCACTAGTACAGTGTATATCCACCTTTCGCAGCAATGCAGGCTGCTATTCTCCCATGGAGACGATCGTAGAGATGCTGGATGTAGTCCTGTGGAACGGCTTGCCATGCCATTTCCACCTGGCGCCTCAGTTGGACCAGCGTTCGTGCTGGACGTGCAGACCGCGTGAGACGACGCTTCATCCAGTCCCAAACATGCTCAATGGGGGACAGATCCGGAGATCTTGCTGGCCAGGGTAGTTGACTTACACCTTCTAGAGCACGTTGGGTGGCACGGGATACATGCGGACGTGCATTGTCCTGTTGGAACAGCAAGTTCCCTTGCCGGTCTAGGAATGGTAGAACGATGGGTTCGATGACGGTTTGGATGTACCGTGCACTATTCAGTGTCCCCTCGACGATCACCAGTGGTGTACGGCCAGTGTAGGAGATCGCTCCCCACACCATGATGCCGGGTGTTGGCCCTGTGTGCCTCGGTCGTATGCAGTCCTGATTGTGGCGCTCACCTGCACGGCGCCAAACACGCATACGACCATCATTGGCACCAAGGCAGAAGCGACTCTCATCGCTGAAGACGACACGTCTCCATTCGTCCCTCCATTCACGCCTGTCGCGACACCACTGGAGGCGGGCTGCACGATGTTGGGGCGTGAGCGGAAGACGGCCTAACGGTGTGCGGGACCGTAGCCCAGCTTCATGGAGACGGTTGCGAATGGTCCTCGCCGATACCCCAGAAGCAACAGTGTCCCTAATTTGCTGGGAAGTGGCGGTGCGGTCCCCTACGGCACTGCGTAGGATCCTACGGTCTTGGCGTGCATCCGTGCGTCGCTGCGGTCCGGTCCCAGGTCGACGGGCACGTGCACCTTCCGCCGACCACTGGCGACAACATCGATGTACTGTGGAGACGTCACGCCCCACGTGTTGAGCAATTCGGCGGTACGTCCACCCGGCCTCCCGCATGCCCACTATACGCCCTCGCTCAAAGTCCGTCAACTGCACATACGGTTCACGTCCACGCTGTCGCGGCATGCTACCAGTGTTAAAGACTGCGATGGAGCTCCGTATGCCACGGCAAACTGGCTGACACTGTCGGCGGCGGTGCACAAATGCTGCGCAGCTAGCGCCATTCGACGGCCAACACCGCGGTACCTGGTGTGTCCGCTGTGCCGTGCGTGTGATCATTGCTTGTACAGCCCTCTCGCAGTGTCCGGAGCAAGTATGGTGGGTCTGACACACCGGTGTCAATGTGTTCTTTTTTCCATTTCCAGGAGTGTACGATTCATTCGACAGGCGACACGTTCCTACTGATCGACGGCGAAACTCAGTGACGCTGTGCCCACTGCAGTCATAACTGTCTGTGTCGTTGGGCCAACACAAGAACACGTAAGGGTCGTGTGATGCGGAGTTGCGTGTTCAACAATGGCCTCTGAACGGTGTGCTGTGAAGCACCTGTGCCAGCACCAGCGCTGTACTCTGTCGTCAGATCTGTCACGGACCACTGGTCTGTCCTGGACTACACAGTGGGGGATTCTCCCACCTCTACGTTTTGTCATAAGACGAGGTCTTCCAATGCCATACGGCCTACTCGCTATTTCACCATCCTTCAGTCACTTTCCGTAGGTGCTCACGATAGCAGCACGCCAACAGGCGACCAGCTTCATCGTTTCAGAGATTCTCGTTTCCAGCCGCAGCGGCACAACATTGTGCCCTTTTTTCAAAACCGCTTATATCTGTGAAGTTCCGCATTTGAGCCCGTATCTTTGCTGTATAGACTGCCCATTCGTCACTGTTCCGCTTACAATCTTTCCTTACTGCGTCGCGTGCCCTCAACACCACCAGGAGGCATTCAGCTTCGTTGTGGGCAGTGATCGTAATGTTTCGGCTCATCAGTGTACGTGCATATGTATGTATGTATCTGTGTAGGTATGTTCCACATCCCCTCCTAAACTACTGGACCAGTTTTAACCAAACTTGATGCACATTTCACTTACTGCCTGTAAACAGTCGTCGTGGGAGTAAGAACCACCTACCTATCAAAGAGGGGAAGGTGGGGTGAAAAAACCGTGTAGCCCACGTCGCGCTAATATACAAACTTAATTCATCCATTATTTGAGAACACTTAATGACTTGCAACAAACATTACACATAATTTTAAACCTTTACAATACTTTTTCTGTCCGACAACTCCTATAAAATGATGAAAGGGAAAAAGTTTATTGATCACTACATTTTAGCTCTGCATGCAGTAAAACTGACGCATGAAGCATGGCGTTTTAATTTATTACTGCTTTACTACTAAGCGCATTCGCGACACATTTTGTAGGCAGTATTCAAATGTACCACAGAGCGTACCAGCCAAAATTACATCATTGTACGACACATAATTCAAGAACTATGACATCATAAACAGTGAGATGCGTGAGAAACTGCTGTATCATGCATGACTTTTAAATTTGTTACTTCTTTGTTACTAGCTCTATTCCGAACACATTTCTCAGACAGTATCCACACATGTTCGGCGAATGTACGTACAAAAATATATATCATTGTACGACTTATAGTTCAGGAGAATGACAGCAAATGCTAAGACACGCGAAAAACTGCCACATCATGCTTGACATTTTAATTTATTATTTCTTTACTACTAACTCGTCGGAAATTAGATACATAAACCATTTGATTAAGATGTAAAAATTATGTCATTGTGCGACAAATATTTCAGGAAATACGACATCATTAACATTGAGCTACGTGAAAATGAAACTGCAGGTCGAAATACGCTAGAGATACAGGTGAAATATTTAAACAGATATATGTGAAACATATTTGACATGTGTGTACGAAGGTAAAGCCAAGGGTAAAATGTCATCCTAAAACCCTTCATCGATTTCAAACAAAATCAGTACATATATTAGTTACAATCTGGAACTAAACAGTGTGGGTATAAGAACTACCAGCCTCCTATTGAGGAGGGGGTGATAACATGGGAAGAGAAGTGGTAGGAGGAGAAGGATAGGCAAAGAAGAGGAAGGACGAGATGGACACAGGTAGTTGGGAGATGGACAAAGACAGAGGAGGGGGTAATGAACAGGGAGAGGGGAGACAAGATAGCCAGAGAAATGAAAGATGAGAAGATGGACAGACAGAGGAGAGATGTGGAGATGAACAGCAAGAGGGTGAGAAGAAGAGAACAGGGAGAGAGAAAAGCAAGAAACTGACAGGGAACGAAGAAGAAATCGAACTAGTGGGGGGAGGAGGAGATAAACAGAGGTGGAAGGAGGAGATGGACAGAGGGGGAAGTAACAGAAGTACAGAGGGGAGGAGGAGATGGAGAGACAGAGAGGTAGAAGGAGGGAGGTGGACAGAGAGTGGGAGGAGGGGAGTAGCAGTGGGTACAAAGAGAGAGAAGGAGGAGGTGAACCAACAGGAGAGTGGCATAAATACGTGTGTCGTTCAATAAAGTAATGCCCCATATAATTGTTAAGAGTGAGAATTTGGTGACAATATACATCAATATGTCTTGTCCATGTCCCAGTTTTCTACGTAGTCCCCATCACGTTCTATGGCCATACGCCAACGTTATGGAAGAGCATGTCTTTCTTGTCCTGTAGGCGTAGCCATGTTTTCACTGCATGACTGACACTCTCGTCATCTTCAAAGTGTGCTTCCCATATAGAATCTTTAAGCTGCCCAAAGAGATGGAAGTCCGAGGGGTGACAGGTCTGGACCCTAGGGTGGATGAGGCAGTGCTATCCAACCCAATTTGGCGATGTGTTTCCGGGTTCTCAGACTTGTGCGTGGACGTGCATTATTGTATTGCAGCAAGAGTTCTGCTAGAGTCTCGTCATATCGGACACGTCGGAAACGGTTCTTGAGTTTATTTAGAGTCTTCACGTATGCCTTTGAATTGATAATTGATCCTCTTGACATCACATCCACGTAAATGATGCCTTCACAATCCCAGAAGACTGTAACCATCACTTTTCTGGCAGAGGGGGTTCTCTTGAATTTCTTCTTTTTTGGTCAATGAGGATAATGCCACTCCATGGACTGCCTTTTTGGTTCTGGTGCACCCACCATTCAGCCTCTGTAACAATATGTGACAGAAAGCCCTCTCCTGTCGGTCTCAAAAGGCTCCAACAATTCAGATGAAATGGCCTTTCTTTGAATCTTGTGGTCCACTGTGAGCATTCGTGGAACCCATCGTGAGCACCTCTTTGACTATCAGAGAGTCTCGATCATTGCGGACGCACTTCCAATGCTGAACACCAACTCTGGAGCCAATTGTCAAGTTATGATGCTACGGTCGGCACAAATAATGGCATCCGCACGATTCAGCATGTCTGGAGCAGTGGCTGTGACAGGACGTCCCGAGCGTGGCTGATCATTGAGGTCTGTTTCTGTATTTACTGTGGTTGTAACTTTCTTTTCCCATAGCCCAACTGTACTATCAACTGCAACATCGCCATACACTGCACACAAACGTTAATGGATGTTCACCACGGTTTCTTTTTCTGCACACCAGAAATCAATAATAGCACGCTGCTTGTAACGTGAGTCGTACGTAGACGCAATTTTGACGCTGTACTACGGCTCTGCCGTCTACCAGAACAGTTCGGAACTTCACCGGCGTACAGAGAAAACATTAAATGTGAAGCACGAACAAGTACGTATGTCTATGTATATTAATAGCGGAATGGCCGCGCGGTTTGAAGCGCCCTGTCACGGGCTGCGCGGCCGCTCTCGCCAGAGGTTCGAGACTTCCCTCGGGCATTGGTGTGTGTTGTTCTTAGCATAGGTTAGTTTAAGTCAGTTTAAGTAGTGTGTAGGTCTAGGGTCTGATGACCTCAGCAGTTTGGTCCCTTAGGAATTCACACACATTTGAACATTACTTATTGAACGACCCTCATATATACCTGGGCGATGAACGGGTACGCAGCTAGTTGTTAAACAATTCTTTAACCCCATAACTACTAATAGTACAAACTGTTTCTCATCATAGGAATCCTGAATATTGATTAACTATGGCAATATGTTTCAAAAATGAGTACTTTGCCTGTGTAAATTATTCAGTAAGTTGGCGGGTAATCATTTTCTTTGGTGAGTTTAGAACAAACAAGTAATGTACTGTACTAGATGTGCGACAACATTTGTCTTGAATAGTAACGATTTGTTGTGATTTATATTATGACATTCTGCAAAATGCCTTTAAATTAATGTGTTTTATACTTGAGTAATGCACCAAAGCAGCCCCCGGACTATAATGGAGTAAAACCTTCTAAATGTGTCGTGGATCAAATAAGTAACTGTGATACTGTGTCCAGCGAGTTATGCTTCTTGCTGAAATGACATATAAATAAAAGAGACTGTTCAGTAACTTGATGAGTGCACCACTTGTAGTGGCTCCCATCATACTAGTATAGCGAAGAGTAAGGGCAAAACACTACTGCGGGCAACAGCCATTATATGAACTGTAACAAACGGTGTCTGTGAAACTTTGAGTTTGTTTTTCAAATCGGTATAATTCTTATTTGTTCCCCACGCTTGTCTCGAAGGAACGCAGAGAAGCTCTGAAAAGTCGGCATCGTCTATACTGTTGACTCACGTTTCGACGCAGCTTACGAGCATTGCTCGTGAGCAGATTCTCGTCATTTCTCTTCGCTGAGTTACGACTAGCATCCTGCCTGCCCGACAGCTAGGTTGAGGGTTGGTGATGAATCACTTTCGGAACGCTTCCCAATAATTACAGACTCAGCAGGAGAGGAACTGCAGGGGAAGACCTCCACTCTGAAGGCGATGTTTCCTGTAGTAACGCTGTCGAATTGTGCATTTCCTCTGATGGAACGCTGGCGTCTGAACGCTGAAATCTAATCAGCTTTGGACAGGGTCCATTTTTAATTTGTATCTAAAATATCAGTTCTAAATTTGAAACTTATTTTTTCTGCGCTTATTCCACTTAGGTTTGGAAGTCTCCCTGTCATGTATACACATTTCCTTACGCTGTTATATAAGCCGGCCGGAGTGGCCGAGCGGTTCTAGGCGCTACAGTCTGGAACCGCGAGACCGTTACGGTCGCAGGTTCGAATCGTGCCTCGGGCGTGGATGTGTGTCATGTCCTTAGGTTAGTTAGGATTAAGTAGTTCTAAGTTCTAGGGGACTGATGATCTCAGTAGTTAAGTTCCATAGTACTCAGAGCCATTTGAACCATTTTTTGTTATATAAAATTTCCAACTCTCATTCAGCCGTTCAAAAAATGGTTCAAATGGTTCTAAGCACTATGGGACTTAACATCTTAGGTCATAAGTCCCCTAGAACTTAGAACTACTTAAACCTAACTAAAGTAAGGACATCACACACATCCATGCCCGAGGTAGGATTCGAACCTGCGACCGTAGCAGTCGCACGGTTCCGGACTGAGCGCCTAGAACCGCGAGACCACCGCGGCCGGCCTCATTCAGCCGTCATAATGCCAGTTTTTAAAAGTAACATCTCGTATGGAAGTTCATAAAAGTGAAGAACATCTAGAGATTAGACTAAACTTAAGCCACCCATGCCATCTGACGCATTGAGGGTGGGGTAGATTATCGAGCTCACACCCTAGCAGAGCTCCTATAAATGGCACAATGGGTTCCTCCACTTTGCGCACAGCAATATCGGACGACATGATTTCCGGAATTAATAAAATCAGGACGTATGATCAAAATACTCAGACGGCTGTGTCAGAATGCCGTATCTTCTCAAGAGACGGAAATTCGGCAGCAATGACGAAGAGGTTACAGAGTCGTATTGAGTAACCTTCCGGGACGTGCTTACTGGGAGCAATTCGTAAGTATACGATTCCTGGGGCAAGACATACAAGTTCTTGTCGAAGTGAATCAAATAACCCCTGGTTATGCGAACGCTCGGGCAGGATGATTGTAGTAAAACGGAGAGATGGAGACAAATAAAAGAGTATCTGCTGGGAAAACTTGTCACACTATGGACGAAAGACTACACTAAGCAGTCGCTGTTTTACTATCAGAATGAACGTCCTCACTAAGAGGGTATTTTGTGCGCTTTGCCGAAACTAACGCAATATCATACATTCATACATTCGAAGTACTTTACATTATAATACTGCAGATTGTTCCTTTCTTACGAAACTTGAAAACGACTGTCTTAAACTGGGAAGGGTTGCAGGGATTAGAAAATTTATAGTATTTTAAAAACTCAACGATAAGGATCCTGCAGACAGTAAGTCATATAGAACTATTAGCCTTATCAGCGCATTTGGAAAAGTACAGGAGCGGCAACTGTGGGACCGACTACAAGTGCACAAGAGATTCGTTGACTATAGCTAGTGCCAGTTTGGATTTGGAAAAAGGTGTTACATTCATGAGTTGACGAGACTGGCACTCCAAGTGCCGAACATCTCGGTTCGGAAATATGAAACTGCAATTTCGATATTAATCGAAGCCTTCTTTGATAACATTTGATGGCTTGCAGTGTTCTCGCGAATACTAAATCTCGCGGTTCCTGACAAACTGTGCTATAGTTCCCGTGATCACTGGTGGGACACCGTGGTCGAATGGCATACGGGTAACCGCAGGATAATCAAGTGTATTATGAAGGGATGCCCACCGCGGTCGATACGTGGACTGGTCCTCAGGGAAATTTGACTGGAACCCCTCCTTCTACTCAAGGGCGGATCTGAGTCCACAGACAGGGTGGTTGCCTATACGAACTATCTTTACGTAGTGTTTTTTGCCGACTGCACTCCGTCGTGTAGTAAGATGTTGAGGAGATAGCAAACTGACAATCACGAACGACAACACAACTTCCATTCTGTTGAAGGGGAGACTTTCGTTAAAGACAAAGCGGTGCCATTTCCAGACAGACATGATGCCGCTACGTTTAGGAAGACGTGGATGCAAGGCTTAACTTTATGAAGCATTCCAGGTCCACAGCAGGAAAAGCGCGTAAAGAAAGTTTAAAAAATAATTACAGCAGGGACGACACACTCCATTTGCTACTGCGTGTGATCAGGGATTATCAGATCGCTGTATCGAGGATCCGTATCACCTACGTGGGCAGTGTGGTGCCCCTCCGGATCTATTTCTCTCGATATAAGAATGCATTACGAAGCGTGCAGCTGATTAAGCTGCTACGTTTAACGAGACTTTGTGGCCACTGGAACAGATTCATCAATAGCAAAGACAGATATATGCTCCACAAAACCACTGCATATGGGAGTGAACGCAAATTCCGCCAACAAATATTTGGGAATTTAGCGTTTAGTCTTTAAGGTATCTAAATGGCAATGTCATCAGTGCCCTGGCGTTAAATAAATTGCGATGGGGCTCGGAAATATCTGTTTAAAAAGAATTAAACTCAAATTTTAAAACCAGACAGTAGCAATAAAGGAGACTCAATATTCCATGAAAGATCATCCGTAAAACACAGATAAAACGCAGCAGAATAAAGAAGTATAATCAAGAATAAAATACCAGCACAGATACTTTTAAAGAGGCCAGGTTGCAGTGTCTGACCCGTCCGTATAGGGGTGCGTGTTAAAGCGCCGCTTCCGGGACGGAGAACTGCGCCGACTCCGGTGGTCAAATCGGCCCCGTGGATTAAGGACGAAGGTCGGCGTGACGGGCAGCCTGGATGTGGTTTTTAGACCGTTTCTCACATCCCACGAGGTGAACAGCGATCTAGTACTGAAGTCCCGCCTCAGTTACACGATTCACAAACATTTCGAAAACTTTCTCTCACTTCCAAAATGAATGACATTACAGGCAGGTCCTTGAGGCACGCATATTCCGTCCCGTGGGGAAACGAGGTGGAGAGAGGAAGGCCATGCTGCTACCAGTTAATTTAACCATGCCACATTCGTTAATGACCATGCTGACTCTGCTCCGGTACACAAGAAAAATTAGAAGATCACTGTGGTTCGGTGACAGCTTAGAAATGATGGGTCACTAAGACACTCTGCGACGCATTAAAATCTTATACTCGGTATACCGGGAAGGAGCCCTGGTAGCCCACAAAACCTTATAACACGAACCACATTTGTCTCATTGTCATTAAACACGTATGGTGGATCCTGTGGGAGACATACATCTGTCCTACTGTCGTCATTTAGAACACACTCACCTACAGCACGCTGTATCGACACCCGTGTTCCACATCGTTGAAACACTGTGAGGTCCTTCCGCCGTTAGAGGAAGCCATTTGTTGAGGATAAATGTGCCACTCGGAGCTTTGTAAGGGCTACTTCGTGAGCTTGTTGTTCTCGGAAGGAGGTAAGTAGCTTGCCTCGGTCGCGCCGAAGGTTTCACTGCCCGCAACTTATTGCTCGTCACTTTTAGCTACTGAGCCTCCCACCAACACGTGGTCTTCTGAGTTAACGAATGTGGTGACTGTCCGCAGGGTGACTGAACAGCATGCAGGAAGCTGATGGCAAGCAAGCAGCAGCACTAGCACGTTCATTTCCCTGGATCCCCATTTCCGTTTGTATCCTATAGAAAATTATTTCTTTTCCTTGCCTTTTCAAGACAAGGTGTCTTCGACATCTTGCACCGTCCTGTCGTCTGGGTAAATCTGACCAGTAGCAAGAAGGGCACTTTGAACACTAGGTGAGATGAGGAATTTCTTACCACGATGTCCTCCAGTGTCCTCGGGGTAGCAAACAATTGCGTGTAGTAAACAGAGAACTGTTATGGGCGTCCTATCTTAAGGATACATTCTGGGAACACGACGGAGCACACGATAAAGCCCTCGTGCTGAAACCCAACAGTTTAAACGCTCATAAAAACGGAAACGGGACAGCGATTAAAAATCTCGTAAAATTTAGTTTTGAAAGTGTAATCCTGTACCCATTTAATCCAGAAATTAACCTGGGCCACTTTACTATCCATGGGGAGCCCCTACTCCACCCCTGGCTTTGGATCTTAATTCCTTCCTCCCGTAATATGTGAATAATCTCTCTCACGAGGATCCTAAATCGCCTCGTTGCCCGCAGACTGTTGTGGAGCAGATGTTCCAATGGCAGCCTGCTAATGGAGATGGATACTGACAATTTTGGAGCAGACAGAGTCTTGCATGTTCGGAGTATCATGAGGAGAAGATGTCAGATAGACAGCGCAAGCTTATCAGCCTCTGCATACAGGCTAGAAAATGAAGTTGTTCGATATGCCCTTGTTGACAGCTTAACACCCTCGCTGTGATCCGCGTCCAGAATTTTGAGATACAAGTGCCTTACTGACCATACGCCTAGCATCTATATTCAAGCCAGGGCCGCAGGGACATGTCTCGAATGAGATTTTTACTCTGCAGCGGAGTGTGCGCTGATATGAAACTTCCTGTCAGATAAAACTGTTTGACGGACCGAGACCCGAACTCGTTACCTTAGGAGACGACGTACTGGCAGAAGTGAAGCTGTGAGGAGGGGGCCTGAGTCATGCTTGGGTAGTGCAGATGATAGAGCACTTTTCCGCGAAAGACAAAGGTCGCGAGTTCGAGTCTCACAGTTTTAATCTTTCAAGAAGTTACAGACATGTCCTGTTTGTTCCCTAAGGAGTAAGACTGACGCATTTTAGAATATTTAAAACCTTGCGGAATTTTAATTTTAGGTCTTTAGGCTGTGGCAGCCAAGTTAGTCTTTCATCAAGAGTTAGCTGAGCGGTCTATGGCGCTGCATTCATGGACTGTGCGGCTGGTCCCGGCGGAGGTTCGAGTCCTCCCTCGGGCATGGGTGTGTGTGTTTGTCCTTAGGATACTTTAGGTTAAGTAGTGTGTAAGCTTAGGGACTGATGACCTTAGCAGTTAAGTCCCATAAGATTTCACACACATTTGAACACTTTTTCATCAAGAGTTAGACCCAGATGCCTAACATTTTACTAAAAAGTAAGAACGTACCCCCAATTTTAAAACAGGCAAGTAAAAAACCTTGGAGAGATTAAAATCAACACAAACAGTTTTCTCCAAAGGGAACTTGAAACTAAGGTGTTAGATCACTCCTTCCTTCATCGTTAACTGCAGTTGTCGAGTAGTTGTTGCGAGGTTGGAGGACGCACACCAATTGGACGCACGCAAAGTGGAGGTAATACCGCTTACCGCGATGGCGAACGCTGTTACACTTAAAGCACTCCCTGGAGGAATGCCATTCTCCTGCTGAAAGCATTCAGAAAGGACAATCTCTACCCTGTATATAGAATACCTTTCTGATGGGAAGAACTGTATGGAATTTGGTGGGTTCCACGGAAACCCCAGTCGTAGGACTGCAACAAAATGCAGTGCCTCCAGATACTATCTCAGGCCTTTCCAAATCGCAGAAAGCACCGTGAAGGCGTTGCTTACATGGTAAAGTTTGTTTAATCGCTACTTCTGGCAATGTCAGGTTATTCTGAACCCACACTGGCAGCAAGTGATTTAGTAGTGACTTGGTTTCGAGAATCCACACTAGGCGCCATTTGACCATACGCTTCAGTGTCTTTCCTACGTAGCAAGTGAGACTGACACCACGATAACTACCGTGTTAGTACGATTCTAAAATTTTGATTAAAATGGCTTTTTTCCACGAGCCGAGAAAACATGCTATCGAACAAATTTATTTAAAAATCTGAAGGATTATCTCCTCCTGCTGCTGGGTCAACTGCTTTAACACGCTGTACCGTAATAGCTCGTAAACGGGCACAGTCTCACGAGTTACTAACACGACAGAATACAACACCCAAAGAGTAAAAGATAGGTTGGTGGAACGTAAATCCAAATTAACACTCTACTGTGTTGCCTTATAGCAACGGACTGCTAGTTCTTGGCTATAATCGACCTAATGTTCGTACAAAATTCAGCCATTTTCCAGACCATGTCTCTCGGCGTTGTAAGGAGATACTCCTGCACTCGGACATCTGCTATTAGCGGTCGTGAGTCGTGCCTAGAAATCCACCTAATGGCTGCCCGAATTTTACTTCCGGGTGTGGATCTATTGATGTAGTTCAGGAATTCTCGTCACGATCTCTTCTTACTTTCTATAATTATTCGCCTAGCCCTTTACTCTCCACCAGAAAAGTTGCAGGAATCTCATCAATAGGGCACCCACCCTATTGTCCCAGATTGCAGAACTACGAGTACATCCATCATTCCACCAAGGGACAAGATGTCTAGAGGTTGGATACATCAGTCCGGGCCGCATTTTCTCTGTTCACTAGCAGCCAACTGACTATACAGCTGTGTGTATAGCTCCAGTTGGCCATTTTCAACAGCCATTTCGGCGGCCTCTTTCTGGATTTGCTCCGATTGGTAAATGGCTCTAGATGGGGTAGGGATTGCGTCCGTGAAGTTCGTCATGCACTTTCCACTGAACAGTGTCTGTCTTCAAGGGCAGATGAGCTGAAGGAGAGGTCCATGGCTGTAGACGAATTGCAGCAGTACTGAAATGAATGGCTTGGTACGTCTTCACAATACAATGTTTTCATATTGTGTGAAATCTACAATTTCTTGACCCAGTGGGATAGATGTTGGCTGCACTGCACTGTGTGCATTAAAATTTCGTGAGAGAAGAAAGGGATAGGACACGTCAGCAATAACTTGTCTGAGATTCTCATCGGCAACAGTCTCATGGGGCAAAGGTGCACAGAGCACATCATGACATTAACATGGGCCTTTGTGATGACAGACACCGCTTACAGCGTTCTGGTTAAAGGCACAGGCGAGGAGTGGAATGTGTCCTTGAAAAACACCATTATCCCTCCTTTCACACTGCCGCCTGTAAAGTCGTCTTTTCCGTCGAGCTGACAACCTCCAAGTACAGGTGCATCACAAGTTGTTACATACGTCTCTCAGAGATTTAGGGAGAAACATCTGTCCTACGTGAGGAGTCTCAGTCCCTGCAAATGTGTCCCATATTCATTCACATTTCACTAATTATGGAAGCCATTTTAACGTTTTGGCTTTGATTTACAGCCATTTTGTGCTGGGACGGTGAATCAATGATGGAACACAGGGAGGGGGGGGGGGGGACTGGAGGGGATTTTTAGGTTTGGTTGAAAGGGGAGTGTTTGTTAACATGAGGGGTTGTTGAGGGTGCAATGTTATATCAATGGTGATCGGTAATTAATATATTTATTTCCATTGGACTATCTGCAAATTAATGAACTGGTGTCAGTCTACTGCACAACCAAAGGATTGGCCGAGCGGTCTAAGGCGCTGCAGTCATGGACTGTGCGGCTGGTCCCGGCGGAGGTTCGAGTCCTCCCTCGGGCACAGGTGTGTGTGTTTGTCCTTAGGATAATTTAGTTTAAGTAGTGTGTAAGCTTAGGGACTGATGACCTTAGCAGTTAAGTCCCATAAGATTTCACACACATTTTTTTGAAGAAATAATGTAAATCGTGAAAGTTTAAGCTCATTGATCTTCAGGTACATGTGAGAGCATTTCTTCACTGACAAAGCCTGTATCACCAAGACTCCTTCTACACGCGAAAACTGAATAAATATAGCCCAAAATATAACCTCAAACATAACGTCACTAAAGTGGAATCCCACTGGAAGTTATTTATTGAGTGATAAAATAATGACTATATGCCTAACTCCAAACTATAGCAGTAAACTTACGGAAGACATCATTTCATATTTATAGCACGATGACTGCCAGAAACGTGCCGATGTGTCTGCAGACTTTGGCAGGCCCGTTCTCGTATTGACAGCTGCTGGGTAACGTAGTTCCTAGCAATGGAACGTCACTGACGCGTCCTGTGTTTTCCGCTAGCCCTACGACAACCACACTACTGAAAGGTTCGCCTAGCTCCTGCAGTCTAGAGTTGTGTCTATGGTCTCTGCAGAACTTTTAAAACAGACTGATTCTTCCACTCACTTATTTCAGGAAATCTTGCAGGGTGGAAGGTGGTTTAGCAGGTTCCAATGGGTAATAAACAAATGCATTATCCCTCTTATCCATTCTGCAGAGGCTCCTCATAGCAGTGAAAGAGTGGGATTCATTGTTACTCATGTATTTATAGCTCTCTTGGAGATGCCAAACGATAGATTAGTAGTGGGGCAGGGCTGGTTCTGGCTAAGATAACGAACTTATCTCAAGATCACAGTGTAAGTGTTATCCCTCCCACATCTAATGGGCACTTGTGTGTGGTACACTCAATGTCAGGATATAACCTGATATCTGTCACACGTTTGGCCACGTGTCTTAGACAACTGCGTGACATAAAAATGGTGAGAAACCGAAGGTCAGTCATCTCCTCTGCAGGCTCTGGCCCAGATAGTGATCTCACTCAAAGTCATCCTCCCTCACCGATGTACCCTAATACCATGACGTAAAAAGTGCAGGGAGTCCAACTGCACATTGAGCTAGGCCAATAAGCAGACATGAGAATTACGGAAAAACCCCTCCCCTTCCCCTTTTCTTACTAGAGCACTTGCATGAGCCTTATCCTTTATGCTCTATTCACCGTAATGAAAGGATTATATTTGGTTGTAATCAGGGCGTTTTTTGTATAAACGGTGAAGGGGATATAACAAATTAATTTGTTTTTTTTAGCTTCTGCTTTATTAACAATAGTTTTTTCTCAGCTAACGATGTTTCTTGCCAATACATTTTTCTTAACACTTATTTTATACTCTAACAGTAACTAGATAGCTCATATGTACACATACGCAAAACACACTTTTTATACTGATGCTAGCAGGTACAAAGTACTTCTTATGCAAGGTGATCATTAATAGAACCGACAAACTGCAGGGACGGATTCATGACTGATAATGGAGGGGAAGAGGTCCCATGAACATGTGTCTGCAAATGGGCGGTGTGCATGCAACGACAACAGATCGTCCTGGAACACAGTACAGATCTGTTTTGCGTCCATGCCACAACAGATGTTCAAAGTATCTTCCATGGGATGCAATGTCATGCAGTATACACATAATCATACCTTGGCTTATACCACGTAGGTAGGCCACTTGCCTGGAGTTTGAACTGGGATTCATCTCAATATCCTGTAGAACTCGGTCCTCCAAATCTGCTGTACGCACAGTTCGCCTCCCCCCGGCACGTTCATCTGTGTGAAAGGACCCATGATCACCTAGACGTCCAAAAAGAGCTTGAAATGTTGTGTGAAGTAGTCAGTGTCTGTGATGGTACTTGTTTTGGTATAGCTATGTCGTCTATCGACGATTTCCATCTGCTTGGCCGTACACAAACACCATCTCGGCTTGTTCCTGACATAAATACCAGACAATTCTGCGTCAGTCACACAGCCTGCAACACACAAGCGACACACGACATGTGGTCAGAGGAACTGTCATTCTTCAGCACCATCTACCGTGGCAATTCCGGACACATGTTCAGAGGACACTTTTCCTCCATTCACAGTCAAGAACCCGTTCCTGCAGTTTGTCAGTTTTATTAAAGTTCACACATTTGACTCTCGCATAAATATCTGCACAGACACATACATTGTATCACATAATTTTTTCTCACTCATCTTGATGTGCTGGTTGAGATGGATTATAGATTGTGTCAAATTCGACCATAGGTTGTGGAGTGGGTACAACCAGGGAGCACACAGTCGTAAGACTGTGCTTGACCTCATCAACATGCATACCTGTATATGTGCCAAGAGCGAGCCATTAATACTTATTTTGCCTTGTGCAGCAGGCCAGATGTTGAAGTGTTAATACATGGATGCAAAACGGTTAGTGTACACTGACAGATATAGTTCATTTAGTGGTGCTGTACAACTGTGTGGAAAATATCAGGTAGCAAATTATGTGACATGTTTGTTGGAAGAATGTTACACACAGAGAAAAACAACCAACACACTGATATAAGTATATAAACTGCCAGAAAAAATAATTAGTACACCCTTTTAGAGGTTTCCAGTTAATTCAAGATTTATTGTTGCAACAGTGCAATGGAGTACATGAAATCAATAGCACAAGCAATTATGAGGTACCAGACACTGACCCGTACTGAAACACCAACATTACTATGTGGCGTAGCCGCTACAGGCGGCAATGGACGAGATGACTCTGGCATCCAGTCGATTGTACAGATGGCGAATACTGCCCTGGGATACGTTATGCCATGCCTGCTTGACCTCTTGATGTATCTCTGTAAGAGTTATTGGTTGATGGGTTGCACGAGTCACTTCTCGTTCCATCATATCCCACACATACTCGATTGGAGACAAGTACAGAGATCATGCTAACCCGGGTAGCTGCTGAACACCTTGCAGAGCACGTTGAGTTTCACGTGCAGTATATGGGTGAACGAGAGTTGTAGGTTGTCGAATCCTAGACCATAAGGCCTCTGATAGGGCGGGTGTGTCGTGGTCAAATACACTTGCGAGACAACACTCACTAAGTCTAAATCGTCTGTCCAAACGACCATCTCTTTCCTGCAGGCTGAATCTGCTTTAACTGCTGAAGACCATGGCACGACGTTCCATCTTTCAAGTGCTCTTCTGATGGCACCGTGCACGTCGATGCCAAGGCATGAGCGGAAGACAAGCTAGAGGTGTGCATGGCCACAGTCTCACTGCCAATAACCAGTTCGCAACAGTTCGCGTTCACACGTCTGTGCTCACAAGCCCTCTTATCTGTGCTGTGGTAGCTATATGATCTGCCACTGCTGCCCTTAATATACAACGATCCCGGTGGGCGTCTATGTCATGCGGAGGTCCAGTTTCTCATCTACAGGTGTGAGAATTTTCACGTGACGACTGATAAGAGTGTTGTTGCACAACTGACGCTGCACATCCAACTTGTGTGGCAATTCTCCGAATGGAACATCCTGCCACTTAAAAGACCACTATTCAACCTCTTTCAGACTCGCTCGCTTTGCTGTAGAAAGCATCTCTCCGTGGCATGGTTGGTTGCTCGCTTCAGACGTTTGCACCACACTGAGCTTTCTGGCTGTCAAATGCCCTATTAATATGTAGGCACGGATGGCGCTCTGGTAGCTATGCAACTGCGCTATCTGTTGGTAGACGATTTTGAAACCAGTATCAGTACATCTACTATCCCCCATGTGAAATATGCTGTCATTGGATCAAAATCTACATCGTCTCTCTAGGTGTACTAATTTTTTTCTGGCAGTGTATTAAGGTACCACATATTAAAATATATGATACCTTATCCACGATAAACCCTGTATATTTAATATTAGCTACTTTTAAAAAAATAATTTGCATCATCTTTGCTTTTCCAAGTATACAAGAAAGAATATGCTGGGCTCTATAGTCAGTTCCTCGCCCTCACTTATGATAATACTGTTGACAAATGAACATACTTATGATCCTTGATGCTGAACCCAATAAATACAGAGTGATAGTGCTGATTGTCAAGTTATTTGAAGTTGAGAGTAAGTGTCACTATGTATGCTATCCGAGACATAGGCTGCCAACGCTGTTAGCATGTATCGGGTGATCAACTGGGTAGACCTCACCAGCCAGCTGCGAGCTAAGGGTGGAGGCTTCTGGCATCAGTCAACAGGCCCTTTAGAAAGACCTTTGGGGGGGGGGGGGGGGGTGAGATTCACGGGTGGCTTCATCGAAAATACTACGGACATGGCAAGCCTTACTCCCGATATTATCATCAGTTGTTCATGAATAGTTTCTGAGTACTTTGGTATAGGTGAGCCGTGATTTCCACTGCCTACTTGCAAAGTAGCTGCATTTTGTTTCATTTCTTTGCATCTGTTCTGCGCTGAAAATATCTGCACAACAGTGCAAATATCGACGGTATGCCCTGCTTGTCTGATTTGGAAACGAACTTGTCTCATTTGCTCTTGGTACTTGATGTTGGGACTTTACTTTTCACATTCAAACTTGCATTCAGTAATGCTATATTCTGTCTCAGATCTGTCTTATGGCGGCGTTAGCGAAACGCAAAAATATTTTAATGTACTTCCAGAGGTGCCAGAGCAACTCAGCACAGTGTCATGGTGCTACTGTTTCATTGCATTCAGTGAACCTATGTGTGAGGTCCATATCGACGACTTGGTAGCGCAGTGCGCTAATTCACCTCAAAGAAAGTGCACCTGTCACAGTACCAACTACCAAAGGGATATATGACTTTGATTTTTTTTAAATATGATATGCATATGATTATTTTCTTTTATTCATAGAGAGTGACAGAAATGTGTTAACTGTTTCAGAATAAGTAATATAAAGCGAAATAGAAATCAGTTGAACTGTGATTTAGACCCACTGGGTAAAAACAGTTATAATACTCCAGTTACTACAGTGTCTTTGTTTTAAATGCGTGCATGTCTAAAGGAACAAACACTGCGGACAATCTAGAGCCATTTTAAATACATGAAATGTATTCACAAGTTGCAAATACAATTATACATTAGCTGTACCATTTACTAGAAAAAAATAAAAGCACGTGCTGGACAGGGACTTATCGCGAGCCGCTGCCTCTGAGCACACCTCTAGGACCAAGCGACACTTCGTACGTCCTAGCGGCTGTACCGAACCACACAGACGTATTAAAATGCAGACACTGCAATAACTGCATTTTATGCCAAAGCTAAGACAAACTGACAAGCAGAACGTTGTCTCTCCTTGAGCAGGAATCATGTAATGTGCGAGCAGTATGTGCCAAGACACAAGGACGTATGGAAATTTGGAATGGTGCTTGGGGCATTCTCAGGTAGCCGAGGTTGTTAAGGCAACAGATCGCGATATGTGGAAAATCTGGGTTCCGGTCCCGGCCGAGGACACATTTTCATTAGTTTCTAATAAATTGTAACATCTGATGTGTAATCGTATTTGCAAGTAGCAAATACATTTCATTTATTTAATACGGCTGTAGACTGCCAGCAGTGTTTGTTCCTGCAGACATGCATGGGTGTCCGAAGGAAGTTTGCATCGAACTACTCAGACGCTGTAAAATACAGACACTGCAATAACTGTATTTCGCGACAAAGCAAAGGCAAACTGACGGGTAAAACATTGTCTCTCTCTGTGCAGGAATCACATAAGATACGAACAGTATAAGGCGGGACACTAAGACATATGGAAGTTTGGACTGGTGTTGGATACGTGTTCGGTTAGCCAAAATTGCTAAGGCGACTGCTCGCGACAAGCGGCAGATCAGGGTTTCAAAACCTGTCTGGCACAAACTGTCATCAGTTTGTAGTAAATGTACGATCGCATTTGCAAGCTGCGAATACATTTCATGTATATAATATTTGAGATACTTTCAAAGAGCTGGCGAATCTAATTCTTTCATTTGAAACTGACCACAAATACGTTCAGGACCAATATTCACAGTGAACGAATCAAATAGTGTATATTGGCATATCTGCATAACGTGTAAGGCTATCGCTCACGGAAATAGGAAATATGGATTGGAGCCGCAGTAGGGAGCAAGTTTCAACTATCAAAACGTAATAGCTACATTAAACTCTCAGCATATCTGACAGGTTTGTACTAATATCATTTCTATCATTCTGTCTCAAATGACTTCCTCTTCCTGGACACATTCATTTCATCTCACGTCAGTGATTCTTATTCTGCTGACATATTCTGCCCCATATACAGGTATACACTATCGGATCTGCGGAATCGGCCGCTATCTATATAGTCGGCCGCACTTTCATATATGCACGCCGCCAGGTACGCCGATGCGTTTCCTACAGCCGCCTGCGCGCACGGGGGCTCTGCCACGAACGATTATGCCTCGGCCAATGAGATACAAGCATCCCCTCTCCAGAGCTCCAGCGGCGGCTGTACTTCAGTTCGAACATTCGTGCCCTGACCCCATTTAGTGTGTTTCCTACTTGAATAACATTTACAGACTTTTATGGTGGCCAGTGTTTGTGATCTACTGAATAGTTACTGTATTGAAGACTGAATGATTTGTAAGTCTGCGGTATCTGTATATGTTTCAGCATTCTAAGCTACTGTTAGCGACTGACGCTGCAACTACAGCAACAAAATTATGTATTACTTTTACTATTTGATATTAGATGTAGAATAGATTTATATCTGTATTCTCTCTTCATGAACCACATCTGTTTCTCGCTCCTGTACCCACTAAAAAACCACACAGCGTGCAAACGCAGTTATAAGAGGATTAAAGTATCCAGACAGCTCTATGAGTAACTGACCACCAGATGACATGAGAGGCGGGCCCGTCAGTATAAAAGAAGGCGGGGATCTTACGTTGTCAGTAGAAAATCGTGAAGGACTCCCTGGATATCACCCGAGGAACGAATCCACGAGGGACACTCTAACCCGCGCTGGCCAAGTCGACTGTTGCTGATTTAATGTGTGAAAAGAAAATGCGAAGGAATAACTACAGCTTTACCAAGTACAGGTACACCGCATGTATTCACGGGCACGGACCGTCGAACACTACGAAACGTGGTTGTAAAGAATTGCATGAAACCAGCGGAGAGAAGTACTCGTTGAGTTCCATTGTGCTACTAACAGTCTAGCTAGCATAATGAACGTTCTTAGTGAGTTAAGAAGAATGGAATGCAATGGCCAGGCAGCACCTTATAAGCAACACAGATCCGTAGCCAATGAGTGACTTCGATTCATTCGGAGAATTTTAAGAAAGAGTGGTTCACCTGTAGAGTTGATGTCACACAGGACGTTCTTGTATACTGCTCGAGTGTTTGGGATCCCTACCAGGTCAGATTGAAGGAAGATAAAGAAGCAATTCAGACACGGGCTGCTAGATCTGTTACCGGTAGGCTCGAAAAACACGTGTTACGGAGATGCTTCGGGAACTCAAATGGGAATCCCTAGAGGGAAGGCGACGTGCTTTGCGAGAAACACTAATGAGAAAATTTAGAGAACCGACATTTGAAGCTGACAACCAAACGATTATACTGCCGCCAACATAAACAGCGTGTAGGGACCACAAAGATAAGATTCGAGAAATTAGGGGTCATACGAGGGCATATTTTCGAGTGGAACAGGAAAGGAAACGACTGCATCTGGTAGAGGGTGCATTCTGCCATGCACCGTAAGGTGGCTTGCGGAGTATATATGTGGATGCAGATGTAGATGAATCCATTTCAATACGTCAGCTTCTTGTTTGGTCCATTTTTCATTCAGCCATCATGTGCACATTTAGTCGCCCTCATTTTTTTCAGTTGTGCTTTACTGGTTCACAAATCGCTAATGGTTTTTTCTGTTGGTGGAGGAGCGAAATGGCACTCAGCTGCTCTGTTTCCATGTTGTTCTGCATATGCTATTAGTTTCAATTTATAGCCTGCATCATATGAATACCATTTATTATTTTCCATTACGGAACTAGCTGCTACCAAAAATATTGTACTGCTACCAACAACACAAATCACTTTCAGTTCAAGTTCACTGTACCCTAAACTGTAATGACACATGATATGCTAGACAGTGTTGGTAGTAGGACAATGTGGGCACCACCCAACTCTGCATTGTTGCCAGATTTATTCAATATGGTGTATCCAAGATGGCGACCATAGATGTGGCAATGTCACAGTGACGTTATGGTGGGAAGTTCAAATTTTGGTGGGAAAATAGGTCAATTGGGCTACCTGCATTAAACTATCCCCTCCCCCCCTCCTCTGCCCACCCACCTCTCCGCCCTGCCCCTCCCCTCACACAGCTGTTCATTTTCGCTACTTTGAAACACAACACTTCTAATGAAGAAGTGCTCACAATTTTTAAGGTATGCAGTTTAGAGCACATGTTAACTGTACTTTTTTCAATGTTTTGGTCCATAGTACCACTTCCCAAAATATTAAAAGCAAAGAGCTTGCCGTACAAGAGATTTGTTTCACAGTGTTGAAGATCAAAAATTGCTCTTAGTTCTTAAGGTATGCACTTTAGAGCCTATGATTATTTGGCTTTTATGTTCGAATGATCATTCCTGTCATATCCTTGAATATTGGCCATCACTTCTGAAACACCTTGTATGTATATCACTTGCTGCTTCACTTGCATAGACTGTATGGTCCGCACTGACTTAATTCTCTTTTGTGTATTCCTTTCTCCTTCTTTAAGTGAATTTTTATATTGTTCACAAACTGCTACGCCTTCTAAAGTTTTCAACCTAATTAAGGCCACAGAAGCATGGTGTTGTCCTACTGTACTTCTGGCCAAAGAGCCGTTCTGGTAGCTGGAGCGCAAGGTTTTTGTTAATCAGGTCTTTCGGGTTCTTGTGGTGAAATTTGCATGTAACTGTCATCTCCTAACACGTAGAATAACAGTTTTCATAGGTTGAGCCTTATATTTTTTTATGTAACGAAATATTTTCTTAAAAGTTTTCACCCTGCGTTCACCCCCTTAGAGACACAATTTTCAAAAACAGTGAAATGCGTATTTTTTAAAATTTCTAACAGAGAATCCAAGCCGGCCAGAGTGGCCAAGCGGTTCTAGGCGCTTCAGTCTGGAACCGCGCGACCGCTATGGTCGCATGTTCGAATCCTGCCTCGGGCATGGATGTGTGTGATGTCCTTAGGTTAGTTAGGTTTAAGTAGTTCTAAGTTATAGGGGACTGATGACCTCAGCTGTTAAGTCCCATAGTCCTCAGAGACATTTTTTTAGAGAATCCAAATACAAATTTTCATAGACTTAGCTTTAAAAGCTCTTTCATAATGCAATAATTTCATAAAACGTTTCGTCCCCTATTACTCCTCCTTATGGGGTTGAACTGCCAAAAACGATGAAACACGTATTTTTTATTCAAAGCGAGAAGTCAGATACCAATTTTCATATATATAGCTTTAAAAAGCCATAGCAGTTCTGTAATAATGATTTGTTAAAAAAAATTGCAGCCATTGTCTTACGTCCTAGTAGTTGAATTTCCAAAGACATTGAAACACGTATTTTCTCATTTCTAGCCAAGAAGACAAATTCAAATTTTCATAAATTTAGCTTTAAAAATGCTTTCATAATGATATATTTCTTAAAACATTTCATCCCCTATTCCACCTGCTTTCGGACTAAATTTCCAAAAACACTGAGACTATTCTGTTTGTAACCGAGAACTCAAATACCAGTTTCCATAAATGTACTTTTAGCAATTCTCTGATAATGCTTTATTTTCGAAGCAAAGTTTCACCTACTATTTCATACCTATAGGAGTTAAATTTCCAAAAATGCTGAAACATGTACTTCTTTATTTCTGATTGAGAAGACAAATACGAATTTTCGTAGGTCTAGCTTTTAAATTGCCCTAATAGCGACATATTTTCAAAAGCTTTTCATTCCCTATTTCCCCCCTTAAGGATGGAATTTTGAAAAATCCCCTCTTCAACTATCCCTACAATGTATGATTAATACCCCCTGCCAATTTCAAGTTTTGGATGGACGATGATGAGTCAGTAAATGAGTCAGGCAGTCGGGGCATCGCCTTTTATATACAATGAGGCGACAAAAAGTCATGGGATAGCGATTTGCAAATGTACAGATGGCAGTAAATATACCGGACACAAGGTTTAAAAGGGCAGTGCATTAGCGGAGCTGTCATTTGTTCTGAGATGATTCATGTGGAACGGTTTGCGGCGTGATTACTGCCGCACGGCGGGAATTAACAAACTTTGGACGCGGAATGGTTGTTGTAGCTAGACGCATGGACACCCCATTTCGGAAAGCGGTAGGGATTTCAAAATTCCGACACAATGTCAAGAGAGTGCCGAGAACACCAAATTTCAGTTATTATCCCTCACCACAGACAACGCAGTTAACGACGACCTTCACTTAACGACTGAGAGTAACGGCTTTTGCGTAGAGTTGTCATTGTTTGCAGACAAGCAACAGTGTGTGAAATAAGCACAGAAATCAATGTGGGACGTACGGCGAACGTATCAGGTAGGACAGTGGGTCGACATGTGGCGTTACCGGGCTATGGAAGGAAACGACCGACGCGAGTGCTTTTGCACGACATCGCCTGCAGCGCCTCTCCTGAGCCCTTGACCATACCACTTGGACCATGGACGACTGGAAAATTGTGGTCTGGTCTGATAAGGCCCAATTTCAATTAGTAAGAGCTGATGGTAGGGTTTGAGTGTGGCACGGATGCCACGAAATCGATGACACAAGTTGTCAACGAGGTGCTATACAACATGGTGGTGGCTCCGTAATGGTGTGAGCTATGTTTATGGCAATTTCCATCTGTTCCGCTTTCATTTGACTGTCCCTTATATTTGTGGCATCGTTATCTCGGTGGCCCTATTCCCACATTCCACCTAAGACAGACTTTAATTGTTGCGTATGTAAAATATAGAGGAAAACAATAGTGAGAATTAAAGCAAAATGAAATGGTCATATGGCAATGACGGCCTGGACTATGAGGCATTCTCACAATGTTTAATGTTCCCCGGATCAGTCAAGCTAAGGAGGACCGAAGACCTCGATCCGCCCCGTTCGTAGCCAGTGCTGGCAGCTATTTTTAAGTTTCACGAGTACCAAATAACAACATGAACATAGATGTTCGTAATATAAATTGAGCACTGAATTAAATTCCCAAAAGGTTATGAATGACTTGGAGTTATAGAAGTGGCGTCTCGTGATCACATCTGGTGGGCATGCTGTTTTTCTTGACCACCAAGTTAATGAGTGGTGGGTTAGGGGATGAGGAGCGGAGTAATAGGGGGAGATACATATGTACATAGACGGGGAAAAAATCGCAACACCAGAAAGTAATTAATGTAGAGTATTGAAATTTTGGGAATACATTTGTCTAGCTAACACATTGGCGTGATTAACATTGCAAGCTCAGAGGTTAATTTAAGCGCGAGATAAGCAGTCGCAAATGTGGAATTCTGGCACATTAATAACCGGTGTAACCACCAGAATGTTGAATGCAAACGTGCATACATTATGCTGTACAGTTACCGGATGTCAGTTTGTGGGATGGAATTCCATTCCTGTTACGCTTAGTTGGTCAATACAGTGACGGTTGATGCTGGCTGTAGATGACGCTTGAGTTGTCGTCCGATGATGTCCCATAGATGCTCGTATGGAGAAAGATCTGGTGATCAAGCAGGCTAATGCAACATGTATACAATCCGTAGAGCATGTTGGGGTACAATAGTAGTATGTGGGCGAGCGCTATCGTGTTGGAAACATCCCCTGGAATTCTATTCATGAATGACATTGTAACAGGTAGAATCACCAGATTGATGTATAAATTAGCAGTCCAGACGTCTGTTCTCTTGCTGTCATACAAAATCGCAGCCCAGACCATAACTCCAGGTGTAGGTCCAGTGTGACTAGCACACAGGTTGATGGAAGGCCCTCAAATGGGCCCCTTCTAACCAACATACGGCCAACACAGGAAGCGAGGCAGAACCAGGTTTCATCAGAAAACACAACAGACCCCCACCCAACTCTCCAATCAACTCTCCATTGACACCACTTAAGTCGCAAATGGCCGTGGCTCGGGGTCAGTGGAATGCGCACTACACGGCCTCTGGCTCGGAGCTGTCCTTGAAGTAAACGACTTGCAACAGTTCGTTGTGTCACTGTGGTGACAACTGCTGCTCGAATTGCTGCTGCAGACGCAGTGCGATGCGTCACATCCATACGCCGAAGACGACGGTGTTCCCTCTCAGTAGTGCCACGTAGTCGTCTGGAGCGCGGCCTTCTTGCGACTGTACATTCCCGTGAGCACCACTGCCATCAGTAATGTACAGCGGCTACGTTCCTGCCAAGTCTTTCTGCAATATCGCAGAAGGAGTATCCAGCTTCTCGTAGCCCTATTACACGATTTCACTCAAACTAAGCGAGGTGTCGATAACGGCATCTTTGTTGTCTTGGAGGCATTCTTGACTAACATCAAATCACACCGTCCAGTCTCAAAGGCAAGTAACACTTACGACGGTTTTGCGACCGTGTTGGCTGCAGATTCCTTGACTTGCGCCATAGGGTGGTGGGGTTTCGGGTTCCGCTGAATAGGTCAGGAGTTCACTACACTCAGCTGGCGGCTACACGGGTAGCCGAGGCTGTGTGGCGTGGACTGGGCGGTTTTTTAGGTTAGAAGGCCTCGGGAGAGTACGGGGTGGGCTGCAATCTCAAAGGGTGCATGGCAAATACAGGACGTGCTTGGATCAAGGAACAGTCGGAATTGTAGTTGTGCTGGGAAAGTCCCTGAGCTTCAAGCGCTAATAGAAAGCACAGAAGCTGAAATCGTTATAGGTTCAGAAAACTGGCTAAAGCCTGAAATAAGTTCTGCAAAAATTTTTACGAAGTCTCAGACGGTGTTCAGGATAGATAGATTAGGCAGAATTGGTGATGGAGTGTTTGTTTTAAAATGACTCTGAGCACTATGGGACTTAACAGCTATGGTCATCAGTCCCCTAGAACTTAGAACTACTTAAACCTAACTAACCTAAGGACATCACACAACACCCAGGCATCACGAGGCAGAGAAAATCACTGACCCCGCTGGGAATCGAACCCGGGAACCCGGGCGTGGGAAGCGAGAACGCTACCGCACGACCACGAGCTGCGGCCATGTGGAGTGTTTGTGTCTGTCAGTAGTGGTTTATCTTGTAGTGAAGTCGAAGTAGATACTCCGTGCTAATTGGTATGGGTGGAAGTTATACTTAACAGCCGAACTAAGTTAATAATTGGCTCCTTCTATCAACCCCCAGACTCCGATGATATAGTTGCTGAACAGTTCAGAGAAAATTTGAGTCTCGTAACAAATAAATACCCCACTCATACGGTTATAGTTGGTGGGGACTTCAACCTTCCCTCGATATGTTGGCAAAAATACTTGTTCAAAACCGGTGGTAGGCAGAAAACATCTTCCGAGATTGTCCTAAATGCTTTCTCCGAAAATTATTTCGAGCAGTTAGTCCACGAACCCACGCGAATTGTAAATGGTTACGAAAACACACTTGACCTCTTTGCCACAAACAATCCAGAGCTAATAGAGAGCATCATGACTGATACAGGGATTAGTGATCACAAGGTCGTTGTACCTAGGCTCAAAACCGTTTGTTCCAAATCCACCAGAAACAAACGCAAAATAATTTTATTTAAAAAAGCGGATAAAGTGTCACTAGAAGCCTTCCTAAGAGACAATCTCCATTCCTTCCGAACTGACTATGCAAATGTAGGCGGGATGTGGCTCAAATTCAAAGATATAGTAGCAACAGCAATTGAGAGATTCATACCTCATAAATTGGTAAGAGATGGAACTGATCCCCCATGGTACACAAAACAGGTCCGAACGCTGTTACAGAGGCAACGGAAAAAGCATGCGAAGTTCAGAAGAACGAGAAATCCCGAAGATTGGCTAAAATTTACAGACGCGCGAAATTTGGCACGGACTTCAATGCGAGATGCCTTTACTAGGTTCCACAACGAAACATTGTCTCGAAATTTGGTAGAAAATCCGAAGAAATTCAGGTCGTATGTAAAGCACACAAGCGGCAAGACACAGTCAATACCTTCGCTGCGCAGTGCCGATGGTACTGTTACCGACGACTGTGCCGCTAAAGCGGAGTTATTGAACGCAGTTTTCCGAAATTCCTTCACCAGAGAAGACGAATGGAATATTCCAGAATTTGAAACACGAACAGCTGCTAGCATGAGTTTCTTAGAAGTAGATACCTTAGGGGTTGCGAAGCAACTCAAATCGCTTGATACGGGCAAGTCTTCAGGTCCATATTGTATACCGATTAGGTTCCATTCAGATTACGCTGATACAATAGCTCCCTACTTAGCAATCATATACAACCGCTCGCTCGCCGATAGATCTGTACCTACAGATTGGAAAATTGCTCAGGTCGCACCAGTGTTTAAGAAGGGTAGCAGGCGTAATCCATCGCACTACAGAACTATGTCATTGACGTCGGTTTGCAGTAGGGTTTTAGAGCATATACTGTATTCAAACATTATGAATCACTTCGAAGGGAACGATCTATTGATACGTAATCAGCATGGTTTCAGAAAACATCGTTCTTGTGCAACGCAGCTAGCTCTTTATGGCCGCTATCGACAGGGGATCTCAAGTAGATTCCGTATTTCTAGATTTCCGGAAAGCTTTTGACACCGTTCCTCACAAGCGACTTCTAATCAAGCTGCAGGCCTATGGGGTATCGTCTCAGTTGTGCGACTGGATTCGTGATTTTCTGTCAGGAAGGTCGCAGTTCGTAGTAATAGACGGCAAATCATCGAGTAAAACTGAAGTGATATCAGGTGTTCCCCAGGGAAGCGTCCTGGGACCTCTGCTGTTCCTGATCTACGAGGTGCATTCAAGTTGTAAGGCCTCCGATTCTTTTTTCTCTGGACTGGAAAGAGATAGAAACATGCGCATTGTTTTAAAATGAGGCCGCGTTCAGTGTCAATACGTCCCAGAGATGGCAGCACCGTACGGCAGATGGAATTTTACCGCCAGCGGCGAGAATGAGAACTGTTTTAAATACTTAAAATGGCGACGTTTTTCTTACTTGAACAGCGTGCTATCATTCGTTTTCTGAATTTGCGTGGTTTGAAACCAATTGAAATTCATCGACAGTTGAAGGAGACATGGTGATGGAGTTATGGATGTGTCAAAAGTGCGTTCATGGGTGCGACAGTTTAATGAAGGCAGAACATCGTGTAACAACAAACCGAAATATCCTCGGGCTCGCACAAGCCGGCCTGACGACATGATCGAGAAAGTGGAGAGAATTGTTTTGGGGGATCGCCGAATGACTGTTGAACAGATCGCCTCTAGAGTTGGCATTTCTGTGGGTTCTGTGCACACAATCCTGCATGACGACCTGAAAATGCGAAAAGTGTCATCCAGGTGGGTGCCACGAATGCTGATGGATGACCACACGGCTGCCCGTGTGGCACGTTGCCAAGCAATGTTGACGCGCAACGACAGCACGAATGGGAATTTCTTTTCGTCGGTTGTGACAATGGATGAGACGTGGATGCCATTTTTCAATCCAGAAAAAAGTGCCAGTCAGCTCAATGGAAGCACACAGATTCACCGCCAACAAAAAAATTTCGGGTAACCGCCAGTGCTGAAAAAATGATGGTGTCCATGTTCTGGGACAGCGAGGGCATAATCCTTACCATTGTGTTCCAAAGGGCACTATGGTAACAGGTGCATCCTACGAAAATGTTTTGAAGAAGAAATTTCATCCTGCACTGCAACAAAACGTCCGGGAAGGGCTGCGCGTGTGCTGTCTCACCGAGACAACGCACCCGCACATCGAGCTAACGTTACGCAACAGTTTCTTCGTGATAACAACTTTGGAATGATTCCTCATGCTCCCTACTCACCTGACCTGGCTCCTAGTGACTTTTGGCTTTTTCCAACAATGAAAGACACTCTCCGTGGCCGCACATTCACCAGCCGTGCTGCTATTGCCTCAGCGATTTTCCAGTGGTCAAAACAGACTCCTAAAGAAGCCTTCGCCGCTGCCATGGAATCATGGCGTCAGCGTTGTTAAAAATGTGTACGTCTGCAGGGCGATTACGTCGAGAAGTAACGCCAGTTTCATCGATTTCGGGTGAGTAGTTAATTAGAAAAAAAATCGGAGGCCTTAGAACTTGAATGCACCTCGTATATAAATGACCTTGGTGACAATCTGAGCATTTCTCTTAGGTTGTTCGCAGATGATGCTGTAATTTACCGTCTAGTAGGGTCATCCGAAGACCAGTATCAGCTGCAAAGCGATTTAGAAAAGATTGCTGTATGGTGTGGCAGGTGGCAGTTGACGCTAAGTAACGAAAAGTGTGAGGTGATCCATATGAGTTCCAAAAGAAATCCGTTGGAATTCGATTACTCGATAAATAGTACAATTATCAAGGCTGTCAATTCAACTAAGTACCTGGGTGTTAAAGTTACGAATAACTTCAGTTGGAAAGACCACAGATATTATTGTGGGGAAGGCAAGCCAAAGGTTGCGTTTCATTGGCAGGACACTTAGAAGATGCAACAAGTCCACTAAAGAGACAGCTTACACTACACTCGTTCGTCCTCTGTTAGAATACTGCTGCGCGGTGTGGGATCCTTACCAGGTGGGATTGGCGGAGGACATCGAAAAAGGTGCAAAAAAGGGCACCTCGTTTTGTATTATCACGTAATAGGGGAGAGAGTGTGGCAGATATGATACGCGAGTTGGGATGGAAGCCATTAAAGCAAAGACGTTTTTCGTCGCGGCAAGATCTATTTACGAAATTTCAGTCACCAACTTTCTCTTCCGAATGCGAAAATATTTTGTTGAGCCCAACCTACGTAGGTAGGAATGATTATCAAAATAAAATAAGAGAAATCAGAGCTCGAACGCAAAGGTTTAGGTGTTCGTTTTTTCCCGCGCACTGTTCGGGAGTGGAATGGTAGAGAGATAGTATGATTGTGGTTCGATGAACCCCCTGCCAAGCACTTAAATGTGAATTGCAGGGTAATCATGTAGATGTAGATGTAGATGTAGATGTATTTAACGGAAACCCGATTTGCATCCTCATAGTGGCGCTACTAGCTCCACATTGGTGCGACAGGCGTGAAACTTCAATAGCCATTATCTTTCAAATGTAGAAACACGCCTACCAACTTTCGTTTATGTCGAACAGCTCCTTCTTGGAGTTGGATTTTTTTCCGTCAGTGTACTTCCACGGGAAGGTCGGCCCTGGGGGCGAACCGGCTGCAGCATGTGTTCTGGCTACGGTCATTTGCTACGCTTAAAAATGTCGCGCGGAAGTACAAACTTCCCTCAGCGATCACCTACCATAGCGCGTAGAACGAATTGTAAACATGAAAAACTGGCCATGTGCGAGTAGAACTTACGCACTCCGGACGCACTTAATTATGTATACAGACAGTCCATCCATATCGGAAGTCGAGAACCTCGACGATTTTTGCTTGGTATCGACACTGGTACTGCCAAGATATCGGGCCCAGGAATTGCAAGACCTTCGAGAACGTTTTAATTTTAATTCTGAAGTAAGGTAACAAATGATTTGCGTTTGATATAATTACAAATGAACAATATTCTGATTTATTCTGTTACATGTACTGTGAAACCTTGCTTCTCGTAAAATTTGATGATTCTAGGTAAACGGCAAGAACCCTGTAGTTTGTAATGAGTGAGTGTGCCGGTATCAAAATATGTGACATAAATGACCGTTGCTTTTGACAGCATTGGCTTAGAAACTTCAGTTTTTTTTCCGCGCCAAAGGATGTAAGATTTTAGTATGTGTCATAAATTTCAGTTTCATACATCAACCCGTTACTGACAAAATGGGTTTTTGACAGACAGACAGTTGTTGTTGTGGTCTTCAGTCCTGAGACTGGTTTGATGCAGCTCTCCATGCTACTCTATCCTGTGCAAGCTTCTTCATCTCCCAGCACCTACTGCAACCTACATCTTTCTGAATCTGCTTAGTGTATTCATATCTTGGTCTCCCTCTACGATTTTTACCATCCACGCTGCCCTCCAATACTAAATTGGTGATCCCTTGATGCCTCAGAACATGTCCTACCAACCGATCCCTTCTTCTGGTCAAGTTGTGCCACAAACTTCTCTTCTTCCCAATCCTATTCAATACTTCCTCATTAGTTATGTGGTCTACCCATCTAATCTTCAGCATTCTTCTGTAGCACCACATTTCGAAAGCTTCTATTCTCTTCTTGTCCAAACTATTTATCGTCCATGTTTCACTTCCATACATTGCTACACTCCATACAAATACTTTCAGAAATGACTTCCTGACACTTAAATCTATACTCGATGTTAACAAATTTCTCTTCTTCAGAAACGCTTTCCTTGCCATTGCCAGTCTACATTTTATATCCTCTCTACTTCGACCATCATCAGTTATTTTGCTCCCCAAATAGCAAAACTCCTTTACTACTTTAAGTAAATCTAATTTACTTTAAGTAAATCTAATTCCCTCAGCATCACCCGACTTAATTCGACTACGTTCCATTATCCTCGTTTTGCTTTTGTTGATGTTCATCTTATATCCTCCTTTCAAGACACTGTCCATTCCATTCAACTGCTCTTCCAAGTCCTTTGCTGTCTCTGACAGAATTACAATGTCATCGGCGAACCTCAAAGTTTTTATTTCTTCTCCATGGATTTTAATACCTACTCCGAATTTTTATTTTGTTTCCTTTACTGCTTGCTCAATATACAGATTGAATAACATCGGGGAGAGGCTACAACCCTGTCTTACTCCCTTCCCAACCACTGCTTCCCTTTCATGTCCCTCGACTCTTATAACTGCCATCTGGTTTCTGTACAAATTGTAAATAGCCTTTCGCTCCCGGTATTTTACCCCTGCCACCTTCAGAATTTGAAAGAGAGTGTTCCAGTTAACATTGTCAAAAGCTTTCTCTAAGTCTACAAATGCTAGAAATGTAGGTTTGCCTTTCCTTAATCTTTCTTCTAAGATAAGTCGTAAGGTCAGTATTGCTTCACATGTTCCAGTGTTTCTACGGAATCCAAACTGATCTTCCCCGAGGTCGGCTTCCACTAGCTTTTCCATTCGTCTGTAAAGAATTCGTGTTAGTACCTTGCAGCTGTGGCTTATTAAACTGATTGTTCGGTAATTTTCACATCTGTCAACACCTGCTTTCTTTGGGATTGGAATTATTATATTCTTCTTGAAGTCTGAGGGTATTTCGCCTGTTTCATTCATCTTGCTCACCAGATGGTAGAGTTTGGACAGGACTGGCTCTCCCAAGGCCGTCAGTAGTTCCAATGGAATGTTGTCTACTCCGGGGGCCTTGTACCGACTCAGGTCTTTCAGTGCTCTGTCAAACTCTTCACGCAGTATCATATCTCCCATTTCATCTTCATCTACATCCTCTCCCATTTCCATAATATTGTCCTCAAGTACATCGCCCTTGTATAGACCCTCTATATACTCCTTCCGCCTTTCTGCTTTCCATTCTTTGCTTAGAACTGAGTTTCCATCTGAGCTCTTGATGTTCATACAAGTGGTTCTCTTATCTCCAAAGGTCACTTTAATTTTCCTGTAGGCAGTATCTATCTTACCCCTAGTGAGATAAGCCTCTACATCCTTACATTTGTCCTCTATCCATGCCTGCTTAGCTATTTTGCACTTCCTGTCGATCTCATTTTTGAGACGTTTGTATTCCTCTTTGCCTGTTTCATTTACTGCATTTTTATAGTTTTTCCTTTCATCAATTAAATTCAATATTTCTTCTGTTACCCAACGATTTCTACTAGCCCTCGTCTTTTTACCTACTTGAATCTCTGCTGCCTTCACTACTTCATCCCTCAAAGCTACCCATTCTTCTTCTACTGTATTTCTTTGCCCCATTCCTGTCAATTGGTCTCTTGTGCTCTCCCTGAAACTCTGTACAACCTCTGGCTCTTTCAGTTTATCCAGGTCCCATCTCCTTAAATTCCCACCTTTTTGCAGTTTCTTCAGTTTTAATCTACAAGTCATAACCAATAGATTGTGGTCAGAGTCCACATCTGCCCCTGGAAATGTATTACAATTTAAAACTGGTTTCTAAATTTCTGTCTTACCATTATATAATCTATCTGATACCTTTTAGTATCTCCAGGGTTCTTCCATGTATACAACCTTCTTTCATGATTCTTAAACCAAGTGTTAGCTGTAATTATGTTGTGCTCCATGCAAAATTCTACCAGGCGGCTTCCTCTTTCATTTCTTAGCCCCAATCCATATTCAACTACTGCATTTCCTTCTCTACTTTTTCCTACACTCAAATCCAGTCACCCATGACTATTAAATTTTCGTCTCCCTTCACTATCTGAATAATTTCTTTTATTTCATCATACATTTCTTCAATTTCTTCGTCATCTGCAGAGCTAGTTGGCATATAAACTTGTACTACTGTAGTAGGTTTGGGCTTCGTACCTATCTTGGCCACAACAATGCGTTCGTTGTGCTGTTTCTAGTAGCTTACCCGCATTCCTATTTTCCTATTCATTATTAAACGTACTCCTGCATTACCCATATTTGATTTTGTGTTTATAATCCTGTAGTCACCTGACCAGAAGTCTTGTTCCTCCTGCCACCGAACTTCACTAATTCCCACTATATCTAACTTTAACCTATCCATTTCCATTTTTAAATTTTCTAACCTACCTGCCCGATTAAGGGATCTGACATTCCACGCTCCGATCCGTAGAACGCCAGTTTTCTTTTTCCTGATAACGACATCCTCTTAAGTAGTCCCCGCCCGGAGATCCGAATGGGGGACTATTTTACCTCCGGAATATTTTACCCAAGAGGACGCCATCATCATTTAATCATACAGTAAAGCTGCATGCCCTCGGGAAAAATTACGGCTGTAGTTTCCCCTTGCTTTCAGCCGTTCGCAGTACCAGCACAGCAAGGCCGTTTTGGTTATTGTTACAAGGCCAGATCAGTCAATCATCCAGACTGTTGCCCCTGCAACTACTGAAAAGGCTGCTGCCCCTCTTCAGGAACCACACGTTTGTCTGGCCTCTCAACAGATACCCCTCCGTTGTGGTTGTACCTACGGTACGGCTATCTGTATCGCTGAGGCACGCGAACCTCCCCACCAACGGCAAGGTCCATGGTTCATGGCAAGAAAGTAATCCTGTAAGGCTTCCGCTTTTTACCGATTGTGGCACAGAACCGTAAAAACTGACTCGTTTAACGAACGATGTTTCCCACACCGAGTCCGTTTTGTGCTTTTTTGGGTTTTTAATGACCATTTCAAAAACCATCTTCTGACCTACATTGGCCTCTTTGGCTACTATGAATGGACGCTCTACTTTGACCACTGCATTGGTTGAAGCTTCGACAATGCCGTATTCAGCTGCTCTTGTCATGATGCATCTCGTTCGTCAATTGTCTCCGATATCCCTTCGACCTTCGTACCGGTGTGGCGAGTTCTTTGCAATGTTGCTGAAATCTCCTCTCACTTCAGCAGCGCCTGTTAATTCGTTTTCTTGCGGTAACTGTTTGTTAATTATCATTCTGATTTGTTGTGAGCTACGAGGATCGTTGAATAAGTAATACCCCACATTTTCTTTCCCAGAACACATTTACTGTTAAGAGTCATAATTTGATGACAATATACATCAACATGTATTGTATATGTCGTATTCTTTATGTAGTGCCCATCACGTTCTATGGCCGTACGCCAACGTTGTGGAAGAGCATGTATTCCCTGCTGGTAAAACGTCCCGAGCGTGGCTGACCATGGAGCTCTGTTTCTGCATTTCCTGAGGCTGTAACATTCTTTAGCCACGGCCAACTGTACTCCTATAAACTGCAGCATCACCATACACTGTACACAAACCCTTATGGATGTTCACCACGGTTTATTTTTCTGCACACAAGAATTTAATAACAGCACGCTACTTGTAACGTGAGTCGTGTGTCGATGCCACTTTGACGCTGTATTACGGCTATGCCATCTGCCAGAGTGGCTCGAAACTTAAGTGGCGCACAGAACAAACTTTAAATGTGAAGCACCAACAAGGACGTTCGTCTATGTACATTAATGGCATTTTTTTTTAAATATTGGGGCATTACTTATTGAACGACCTTCATAATACGATTGCAATTTTGTGCATTAGCGGTAACAATGACAAAAATGATTTTGTAAAGAAAGTCTACTGTGCCATAAGCACTTTTCTCTGCAGTATATTACTCAAACTGCGTAGTTACAGTTTTATAGCATACTTCCTTTTAAATATGGTTTTTGGATTGTGAACACATTTTCAGTTCACTTAGAACGGTAAATTCTGTTATGAAAGAAAGTACAAAACATATACTTTGAGAATTGCCATATACTTTAACATTAATGATTTTTACATCGTCAACTGCAGTTTGTTGCAATAATGTTTCCAAAAATAGTGTTTAAACATCTGATAGTATTTTCCATGTCTGTATTAACACAATGAGAAATAAAATTTAGGTACAAGCGCATTTGTGATCTATATTAAAAAAAGACACATTTTTAAAAGTAATTACGGGCTTTTGAACTTTGTTGTGGAGTTTCTGAGCTTTTAACAATCATTTTTCGAATGTTTAACAGCTAAAGAATATGATTTTTCTAGAAATTACAGGCAAACAGTGAAAAAATTACAACCTTAGATATTTATAACCTCGATTCCCTAGTTGGAAGTACCAAGAATTGAAGCTGGTCTCCGGAGTCTTGGTCAGCTACACTAATATCTGCACTTCCGGGATGGTCACAAGCTGTGGCTGAAATTGAAAATAATAATCCCACTATCGAGGTAGCGGCACATAATGTAGAATGGTACAAAAGTTGTCAAACTTAAAATCGATTTTTGAAATACTCTCCTCAGAAATGACACATTTTTGAATCTTGTTGTGGCGGAAGTTTACAACTACAGAATTAATTTTGTGAAAAAATAACAAACAGGCAGAATTTTCTTACAAAACAGTCATTTGTACATTAGTTCAATTCTACTTTAGTGAGACGAAGACTACAAATTCTCTATGACGTTGTCGTAAAACAGGATCCTGCCCTTCAGAATTATGAGGTATTGCTTCTCTGTGGAAATTAGACTTAAGTGATTTGGTCTTAACTGCGACTGTGTGCTTCTTAGATATGTGTTGATTCTTTTAAGGTTGCAGAAAGATCGTTACAGTGAAGGTGTAGATCATGGAATTGTTAGTATCAAAGTTGATTACTTACAGACTTCACTGAAACCTGAAATCGGGCCGAGCACGTTCATTAATGAAAATACCTCATACACATTCCTCGAAAAGAACTTGGGTGAACAGTGCAGTACAATAACTTCGTTTTTCATGGTTTTTCCATAACTTGGCAACAGTTTATGTAAAAGAAGGTCAGGAAATATTAGTTCGTAGATTTCATAGTTCTAAGAGTAAAGAAGGAGATAAATTCCGGCTCATAGAAAGAAGAGAGAATCTCAAAACTGTGATCAGCTAGCTGAAATACAGACGACAATAAACGTCCGTTTCTGTTTCATCTTCACTCTCTGTTTACAATTTGTATCACGGTTTTCAGTCACAGACAGCTTCCAAAAAATATCGAAAGTATGTTTCCTGTCAAACTGCAACTGTTCTGAAATCCTGTCAGTCTTCTTTCTGCAATACATGACATGACAGTTTTTTCGTTTCCAGTATGTTCTACAAAACATCTATGTAACTGAACACCTAAGAAAATATTTCCAGCAAGAAAAATGACTGAAAGAATTGTTGAGAAAACCAACATACACAAAGACTTCATCATTACATCGCTGTCCCAATTATCATTGTTATCCAGAACACTGTCAAAGAACTGTAACAGCTCTACTCTGTGTTTGTCAATTATGTGGCCCAATGTGGATGAGAAGTTCCACCTAGTTGGGACAGGCAATGGCAACTATGTCTGAACAAATTCATGTAAGGCATAGTTTCTTTTAGAACACGGAAAAGATGAAGAAATACCACTCAGAGTTTGCAAAAATATTTTACATTCTTTTGTATCATAGATGCTTTGTTGCAAACCCAAATTGAATAGAGCGGCGGTGGCAGTGTGTGAAGAGAGCCTTCGGATATCTTGACAAAACCTTATTCTGCAGGCCCTTAATATAACCGACCACTCATTACTGATGCTCCATCTTACGTCTGGCTAACCAACTTCTCTGCACTGGTAACTTCATAAACTATGCGTTCAACAGTAGCAAACAAACCATTAGCAGTAATGTCTACACTGACATAAACAAAACCGACGGATCTTTCCTTCACATTGCCTTTACGAACATAACGCAGAATTATTGACAGCTGCGATTTACGCAGTATGTCAGAAGTTTCTTCAGGCATTGAGGCTACAAGGTCTGTCGATTTCATGTCCTGTTTTTGTGATTGCTTGACTACCTCAGAAATAGCTTTAATAAGTTTCAGATATAGCTTTAATAAGTTCATTTTGTATAGATGTAGCCCAGCACAAATGTGCATCTAACAAAGATCCATAGCTTTTCAGAATATTTAGTAATTATGAATTATTTCATTTGTTAATAGAAGCATCTGCCACAATATGTCCTTGAAATGGGAGCTCTTGTTTATTTATGTAATTCCAGCGTCAATAAATCTTTTCAAATTTTCCCTGTTCCTTTTATCTTGTTCGCTACGTTGGGTATTACTTCGGTGCTGCTAATTTAATAAGATGCCAACTCTTTTCTGCCCAAAGATTTGTAACAGCAAAAATGACTAAGTAGGATTTTATTTGTGATCTCGAATGTCTTTGTTGCCCGACTGACAGGTGACTTTAATCTGAAAAATCGCGTTTATTCCACGCGGATTTTTCTGTGGAGAATAGCAAACATGGCCAGCAGAGAGTTTTTTATTTATTTATTTTTTTTTTTTTGGGACAACCGATCAACCAACCAACAAACAGAAAAAGTATAGCGTAATGTTCTTTTTTTCTCGTGCTCTGAAAGTAGGTTAGGTGATGGTGGCTTCGGTCTATCTTTTCTAACAACTTCCAACTTTTCTTGAATATTTCTAATGGTAAACGGTTTTTCTAGCAAGTGTTTCGTAATTTCATTTACTTCCATCATGTTTTCAATTGGGACAGGAATACTGAAAATTACCACAGTTATTGAAACAGAGCACTACACAGTATTTTAGATGATTACGAACATGTACAGTTAAAAACAAATACCTAAAACGTCCTAGATACGCAACTCCCGCGTGCGAAAGCGTCCTTGCCAGTAGAAGCGAGCGGCGCGGTGCTTTCACTTCACACCATCAGTGACGTCAAGTCGTCCCCCCCCCTCCCTAAAACTGAATGCGCGCGCATCCTCCCGTCACTCCCCTCAGGCCAATGAACGCTTCCCCCTCCACGAGGCTCTGCTTAGCCGGTGGGGGGCGACGTTCCCTCTGCTACCCGAGTCAGATCACAAGAGGTATGTCACCCGGCAGCACGCAGTAAAGCGCGTGTGTGAGCTAATTTTCTGCCATAGGTCGCAGTTAACCATATTCGTGTTCTGTAATAGAGCAGAACACACAGCTGTTCCCTGTCCTTCCGCTAGTTATTTTCCAAGGATTTAGAAAAGCATTCACAAAATGAACAAATTTTGACAGTGCGTGCGGCGCACGCCTAGCAAACACTGAAATACCCCCCGTTACAGACGACTGATCAATTGCAAAAATAAGATTGAGAGAAATGGATGTAGCGGGAGTAAAGAATTTTTTAGCAAATGCACCATTTGTAAAACTGTAAGAAGAAGCAATCTGAGTCCAGGTTCTGTCGTGAACAGTCGACACACCACGTTTTGTTTCGAAGGGATCATTTTAAATTCCGCCTGAGTATATAATTCCTACATTTACATCTACATACATAATCCGCAAGCCATTGTACGGTGTGTGGAGGATACCACTGCTAGTCGTTTCCTTTCCTGTTCCACTTGCAGGAAGAGCGAGGGAGAAACGATTGTCTATAGGACTCGGTACGAGCCCTAATTTCTCAAGCTTATCTTCGTAGTCCTTAAGTGAAATGTATGTTGGCAGAACTACGATCGTTCTGTAACCAGTCTCGAATGCCGATTCTCTAAATTTCCTCAGTAGTGCTCCCCAAAAAGAACGTCGATTTCCCTCCAGCAATTCCTATTTGAGTTTCCGAATCATCTCCGTAACACTCGCGTGTTGTTCGAACCTACAAGTAACCAATGTAAGCCGGCCGGGATGGTCGAACGCCGGCCGGGGTTACCGTGCGGTTCTAGGCGCTACAGACTGGAACCGCGCGACCGCATCGGTCGCAGGTTCGAATCCTGCCTCGGGCATGGATGCGTGTGATGTCCTTAGGTTAGTTAGGTTTAAGTAGTTCTAAGTTCTAGGGGACTGATGACGTCAGAAGTTAAGTCCCATAGAGCTCAGAGCCATTTGAGCCATTTGAACAAATCTAACAGAGGTACTTGATGTGTATTTTCACAAACCTAACAGTCCGCCACTGAAATGCTTCGATATCTTCCTTTAATTCGACCTGGAACGGATCCCAAACACTCGAGCAGTACTCATTAATAGGTCACAATCGTGTCCATTATGTGGTCTCCTTTACAGATGCACCACACTTTCCTAAAATTCTCCCAATAAACCCAAGTCGACCATTCGCCTTTCGTACCACAGCTCTCAGATGCTCGTTCCATTTCATATCGCATTGTAACGTTACTTCCAGATATTCAAACGACTTCATTATGTCAAGCACGACACTGCTAATGCTTTATCTGAACATTGAGGGTTTGTTTTTCCTACACATCCCCATTAGCTTACGTTTTTCTACGTTTAGAACCAGCTGCCATTGATCACAGCAACTAGGAATTTTGTCTAAGTCATCATTTATCATCATACAATCATTTACCTTCGAAACCTACCTTTTAAGGTTCCTCCAAATCATTATTGCAAAATGCAATACTGGCACACAGTTTAAGCCACAGAACGGAATGTGAATCGTGAAAGAGGTGCTGAGGAAGCATGTACCTTCGCTTACAATGGTGCACGAATTTAAAGTACTTATAATCTATGACCTACAGATTCTAACGAGTGTGGTACACGTCTCCATCGATCATTTAAAAGTAACTCACCCCACTGTACAAGTATCAGAAAATACGGTGCCGTATCTTTACAGACTGCAGAAACAGAAACGAAAGAAAACCTAATCGATAAATTTTGGGTATACGAGAAAACGCACAAATCTAAGGGCTGTCAATTCGACTAAATGCCTAGGAATTATAGTCACGAGCAACTTAAATTGGAAAGGCCACATAGATAATATTGTGGGGAAGGCGAAGCAAAGACTGCGCTTTGTTGGCAGAACACTTAGAAGACACGACAAACCCACTAAAGAGACAGCCTACATTACACTTGTCCGTCCTCTGCTGGAATACTGCTGCGCGGTGAGGGATCCTTACCAGGTAGGATTCACGGAGGACATCGAAAAAGTGCAAAGAAGGACAGCCCGCTTCGTGTTATCGCGCAATAGGGGTGAGAGTGTCACTGATATAATTCGCGAGTTGGGGTGGCAGTCACTGAAACACAGACGGTTTTCTTTGCGGCGAGATCTATTTACGCAATTTCAATCACCAACTTCATCATCCAAATGCGAAAATATTTGGTGACACCCACCTACGTAGGAAGAAATGATCATCACAATAAAATAAGAGAAATCAGAGCTCGAACGGAAAGGTTTAGGTATTCCTTTTTCCCACGCGCCATTCGAGAGTGGAATGGTAGAGAAGTAGTATGAACTTAAGTGTGAATTGCACAGTAACCATGTAGATGTAGATGTAACGTTTGCCCAAAGATTAACGAACTCAGTACAAGTAACCGACAACTGCCACAACGGAACAGCACTAAACAAAGAACTAACGATAATTAATGTTCAAAACATGTAAAAAAATTAAGTCATTGCGAAAAGCGGTCAGAAGGAATACAAAAAACCTAAACAAGAATATCTAACGTTGACCAGCTGTAGTCGCAGAGATGTACAATAAGACAAATATGCGCGCGCCTTGAATTAAATGAATTCATCACCTGTAGGAAAAATAACATCTGCCACCAGGAGCACCAATCTAGGCGGCTAAAGCCAGAACAATAAAAATGTGCAACTAGATGTGGGAGAGAATCTCAAGCAAGTAAAATATCTAACAGAACAGCTTTACATTTTCGTTGTATGTTGTTAATAACTGAGATAATTCGATAATGATTATTTCAATGTGAACATTGTGGGAGATCTGTCTTAAGGTGATCGTAAAATTATATTTTATTTGGCAACTGAATACTTCCTTTTACTGTTATAATCTTATGTATAAATGGCGTTACCGTAAGAGCGTGCAAAAATTTAACAGGACGTAGAGGATCCTCCACTAGACAATTTGAGTTAGGGAACCTGGGATCGGAGAAGTCAGTTTAAAAAGATTATAGGAATAAAATCACATTACTGTGTACCTTTTTATTTACATTAGTTACAGTTAACTGCAAATACCATCAATGACACAATGAACGTACCATTTGTAGTTATCTTAAAAAATGTGCTGAAACTGACGGCCATCGACCTCAATGCAAGCATGACATTGGCGAACAAGATTCTGACGCACCCTGACAAATATCCCTGGTGTGAAACTTCCTGGCAGATTAAAACTGTGTGCCGGACCGAGACTCGAACTCGGGACCTTTGCCTGTCACGGGCAAGTGCTCTACCAACTGAGCTACCCAAGCACGACTCACGCCCCGTCCTCACAGCTTTACTTCCGCCAGTACCTCGGTAGAGCACTTGCCCGCGGAAGGCAAAGGTCCCGAGTTCGAGTCTCGGTCCAGCACACAGGTTTAATCTGCCAGGAAGTTTCATATCAGCGCACACTCCGATGCAGAGTGAAAATCTCATCCCTGGTGTGTTTCGAGCCACATCACAGGCAATTCCTTACATATCCTCATAGGAAATAATGAACGGGATACAGGTCAGTTGACCTCGCAGGCCATGGAATAGTACCTCTCCTCCCAATAGAATGACCAGCAAATACGGCATTGAGAATGATGGGGACATCCAAACTGAAGTGAGGCGATGCGCCGTCGTGTTGTATCCGCATCCTCTCACGACACAGAACAATGTAAATACGATACAACATAGCCATCTTATGGACAAGAAAAGTAAACAAAATCTGAATCATGACTTCCTAGTAATCAGGCTCGTCCTTCTTGTATCCTTGCAGGAAATAAAGAGTGTTAATGTAAATAAGCAGCACAGTAAATGTAAACCTGTACATATGTTAGTTGTCAACAAGCTGGAATACAGTAATGTTAGACAAAGCGGTAGACAAGTTTACTTCCATATCTCCTTAAGCTAGCTTCTCTGACGCCAGGTTCAAATGGTTCAAATGGCTCTGAGCACTATGGGACTTAACGTCTGAGGTCATCAGTCCCCTAGAACTTAGAACTACTTAAACCTAACTAACCTAAGGACATCACACAAACCGATGCCCGAGGCCGGATTCGAACCTGCGACCGCCTGTAGCGCCTAGAACCGCTCGGCCACTCCGGCCGGCTCTGACGCCAGGTTCCCTGCTTCAAATTGTTCTGTGGGGCATTCTACATGTCCTGTTACACTGTTGCACGCTCTTACCAAAACAGTCTGTATAAAACAGTCATATTTGTGAAATGTGATCTCTTCCTAAGGAAGCAATAATTTATCACAATGAGCGGTAGTAATCTAACGAAACTGGGAAGCCATTTAAGTCTGCTAACAGACAAGCTTTTTACCTTTCCTTTACTGGAACTCCTTTTCTACTGAAGAAATATGCAGCTGACAGACCCAGTGGACAGCGTCGTTATAAGGTTAGCAGGTGGTCTTGTCATTTTAGTTTTTGGGACGCCTTTTCTTTGGAACGAGGACTGCGACAGCCAGACGTGTTGTTCATATTATTTATGGATCATATGTTGAAAACAATAGACTGGCTGGGTGAGATAAAGATATGTGAACACAAAATAAGCAGTCTTGCATATACGGATGACTTAGTTGTGATGGCAGATTCGATTGAAAGTTTGCAAAGTAATATTTCAGAGCTAGATCAGAAATGTAAGGACTGTGGTATGAAGATTAGCATCTCCAAAACGAAAGTAATGTCAGTGGGAAAGAAATATAAACGTATTGAGTGCCAAATAGGAGGAACAAAGTTAGAACAGGTGGACGGTTTCAAGTACTTAGGATGCATATTCTCACAGGATGGCAACATAGTGAAAGAACTGGAAGCGAGGTGTAGCAAAGCTAATGCAGTGAGTGCTCAGCTACGATCTACTCTCTTCTGCAAGAAGGAAGTCAGTACCAAGACTAAGTTATCTGTGCACCGTTCAATCTTTCGACCAACTTTGTTGTATGGGAGCGAAAGCTGGGTGGATTCAGGTTACCTTACCAATAAGGTTGAGGTTACGGATATGTAAGTAGCTAGAATGATTGCAGGTACTAGTAGATGGGAACAATGGCAGGAGGGTGTCCACAATGATGAAATCAAAGAAAAACTGGGAATGAACTTTATAGATGTAGCAGTCAGGGCGAACAGGCTTAGATGGTGGGGTCATGTTACACGCATGGGAGAAGCAAGGTTACCCAAGAGACTCATGGATTCAGCAGTAGAGGGTAGGAGGAGTCGGGGCAGACCGAGGAGAAGGTACCTGGATTCGGTTACGAATGATTTTGAAGTAACAGGTTTAATATCAGAAGAGGGACCAATGTTAGCACTGAATAGGGGATCATGGAGGAACTGTATAAGGGGGGCTATGCTCCAGACTGAACGCTGAAAGGCATAATCAGTCTTAAATGATGATGATGATGATGATGATGATGAGAACTAGAAATTTTATCTGAAACAATTCATTACAGCACCAGAAGCAGACATTACTATTTAGTCTGTTGCCATGACGTGGTATTATGGGAAGTGGTCGTGATCGATGGAAAGACGTTTCATCGTGGGCGATGCCCAGCAAAGAGAGTAAAGACGCTAAAGCTGTTCATCTCGAAGCTGTGCGTTGTTGTCCCGAGTTCATCCGCACACTTTCCACGTTATCTTTCTGGTGAGGTCTCAAAACACTTGTGAAGGCCATGCATGAGTTAGTTTGTTTTCTATTTATTGGCTTTCGAGTCTTACCCACTCAGCCGGAAGAAGATTTGACAGAGCAATGGAGACCATTTTCTTGCCAGTTACGACGATAGGAACGTAAGGACAACACAACGCCCAGTACCCGAGCAGGGAAAATCTCCGACCCGCACAGGATTCGAACACGGGTATCTGCAGTTTGTTAATGCTAACTGCAAATGCAATATCTTTAAAAATCCGGGAATGGGGTACCTACTAGTTCTCCTTTGTCTTCGATTTGTGTGGTTTCGTCTATGAAAAGAGGATATGCGCACCCTTAATGTTCTTCTGAAGAGCAACAAGTGGCTAGTCATGTTTAGCGCACTGAACAGACTCATAGTCTACCCTAATACCACTACTGAATGATTAGTACTGTTGTGCCACTACCTAGTCTGAGGCATTGATTTACCGAGCGCTAATGCAGCAAAACTAGGCCATAGGGAATGAGTTGTCGTCATTATTGTGGCCACGCACTATGGAATCAGAAGACGAATTCAGAGTGGAAGAGCACTTATTCTGTATGCCTATGCTGTAAAATACGCCACCCACCATTTTGAAAAACTAAGCTGAGGCACCTGTTGTGGTTTCCAATCTAAAGAGCTGGAGAGTGGGAAACACTATCAGACTGGTTGGCATAAATGGTACTTGAATCAGACTCTCTCCCTCAGTGTGCTGGGATGTTCTCAGACAGTATGCAGGTGTGTACGTGTTGCCAAGCTAAACCGCCAGCGCCAGTCTCTAATTTTCAGACGACGACCGTGTATAGTAAATGATGATGCAGCTTAGTCACCTTGGACTCTAGAAACCTCGCGCGTGCAGCGTGTGTGAACTCAGCCTGTGACTCGGCGTTGCTCCTTCCTGCTCTGAAGTTCCCGGAACAGCGCAGCATGCCATGCAGCATTGTGGTGCGGTATTTTTCGGTCCGTAAAACTCTCTGAGTGCTCCTGGAGCCACTGCGTAGCAATTCTGGACGCGTGGGGTGTCGCATTGTTCTACTGGAATTGCCCAAGTCCGTCGGAATGTATAATGAACATGAATGGATGCAGGGGATCAGACAGGATCCTTACGTACGTGTCATATCTAGACATATCAGGGGTCCCATATCACTCCAACTGCACACACCCCACACCATTGCAGAACCTCCACTAGTTTGAAGAGTCCCCTGCTGGTATGCAGGGTCCATGGATTCATGAGGTTGCCTCCATACCCGTACTCGTCCATCCGCTCGATACAATTTGAAACGGTACTCGTCCAACCAACCAACATGTTTCCAGTCATCAACAGTCCAGTCATCAACAGTCAGTGTTGACGGACCCAGATGAAGCGTACAGCCATCAAAGGTACACGAGAGGGTCTTCGGCTCTGAAAGCCCATAACGATGATGTTTCGTTGAATGGTTCGCACGCTTGTTGATGGCCCAGCATTGAAATTTGCAGCAGTTTGGGGAAGGATAGTTCTTCTGTCACGTCGAACGATTCTCTTCAGTCGTCGTTGGTCCCATTCTTGCAGAATCTTTTTCCGGCCGGGGCGATCTCGGAGAGTTGATGTTTTGCCGGATTCCTGATGTCCACGGTACACTCGTGAAATGTATGTATGGGAAAATCTCCACGTCATCGCTACTTCGGAGATCCTGTGTCCCATCGCTAGCGTGGCGACTATAACACCACGTTTAATCTCCTTTAAATCTTGATAGCCTGCCATTGTTCCAGCAGTAACCGATCTGACAAGTACACCAAACACTTGTTGTCTTATGTAGGTGTTGCTGACGGCAGCGCCGTATTCTGCCTGTTTACGTATCTTCGTATTTGAGTACGCATGCCTAGACCAGTTTCTTTGGTGCTTCAGTGTATTTATGTAAGTATAAGCAAATTCATTCTGTGATATTTCTTGAAACACTCTTTAGGGTGGAGAGCTGGGTTTCGTGTGCATGTTTCGAAGTAATACACAGTTTTACAGCTTTTTTTCTGTCTGAACACACTGCGCAATCTGTATGCTTGTTTCCGGGAAGCTTATTGATAATTTCTAACATTGCATTCAAGCATTTCTCGTCGTCGCAAGTTGAACGACGTCCTCGTCTCTGTCCTTGTCTTCTTTCTTCAGCAACTCTCTTAGAAACATTTACGGAATACCTTGCGAGACAGTATTGTGAGTAGTTACGCAGGGAAAGAACGAAGAGAGGTATACACAGGGCGACACATAACTTCTGATGATAACACTGTAACTGATCAGTAATAATTACGCTGCGAGAGATATTACTGTCGTAACGATCTTATCTCAACGTCAGGTGTATCAGGTTACGCTGCGGGCACCTGGGTTAGGTCATGTGTCGAAATCATGAGGATTTTACCAAATCGTACCAAAGGAAGCCTTTCACCCTCTAGGTAAAAATGTCTTTATCCATATAAAGTAAGTTGGGATCAGCGAAGTTTGCCTTCGCAAACTCACAGTGAAAGCGGTACATGTGGAGTTTGCAGAAGTGGAGAAGACGTTTACCGATATAGACAGGCTTAGTGAATTCGACTGAAACCTAGCCAATATGCCCAACGATTAGCATTTTATTTAAAATGATGGCGCACTTCAAATTTGGTATGGAGATATAATCTTGTGCTCCAAAACGATCCCCTCGTCGGTAAACTAAGTTAATTTGGCTGTTTCATCTAATATTTCCCATGAATTTCTCGAAAACTGAATTATACATTAATTTATAAAAATCTGTTTGTACTCGTAAGTCACGTATCACGAGAGCCCTCTGTTCGGCGCTTACATCAATGCACTCCTTCAACCAGCAACGCTATATGAAAGAGATGCTGTTGTATCTCTCCTTATTCCCCAGCGTTGCCATCAGTCTGGGGATGGAACCATTTCTCAGGACTAGGCGCTCCGGACATAGCAGCATGTCGTTCCGTGCATCATTCAAACTGGTAGGATATGTCAGGTCCGCCTCCAAGACATATCCCTCTCCAGAATAAGCACCCACATTTTGTATTTTATCTTCCAGTCTGACGATTTCACCCTCGGACAGCCACTGACACCCTCCAAATGAGAGAGACTGTTGCTTGGCGGGCCAAAGTAAGTTGTTCACGTCGAAATAAAGTATGTAATTTAAATCTCCAAATACCCTATACCAATCCTCACTCATTCATGGGATATTCAACTTGGCATACCTGCGCACGCACTTGAGTCCCCCATAAAACTCGCATTCAAAGAAAGTCTGCGTGTCAACATCCGTGAACCGTTCGATGCTGACACGTCATCGTTCTAACTTTGCGTCCCACGATAGCGCTGGTACAGCGTAACAGAAGGCAGAATCCAGAGAGTCTCTCCTCTAAATCCAAGTATTCGTGAGGAAAGACCCTCTTCTTCGTCACAAGCTGAATCTTCGCGTCATTGGCATATGCAGATCTGATGCTGTTCATATCCTCACACTTCGTCTCAGCAAGATTCTGAAGAGATGCGTGCAAGAAACGTGAAAAATCCAGGAAGCAGAGCGTTATTTTTTGCATGATTTGCTTGGGAAATGGAATGTACTTTTCAACAGTGTCTGGAATGATACTGACCTTATCAACATACACGCTGAAGCCACCCAGGCACTCAACGAGAAGATGACCGTCATACCTGCTCAAATTAGACAATTGATACTTCAAATTTATTACGTTATAAACAGCTCTGTAGATCTTCCCCGTTAGATAGTTAGATGACAGTGGTTGCTACGTGGAGTTTCCGTTTTCCTATCCAATGACAGGCTAAAAATATGGCAGTCAACTGCCTTCTTGTATAATGCATCATTCTCCTGCGAGTCGGTCATGGGAATGTTGTTGCGATAAATGCGATCAACCTCCGAAGCAAGTTTTTCGGGCTTAAACAGCACCCATCTTGCAGGATTATCCCCAGCGTGTTGAGACTTTTGTACCTATACGGGTATAAGAGCAGATATTTTTATGTGTGGTACCTCAATAGGTACACACATCAGTATGTTGGTTAATTTTTCTCTGCATCGAACAGTCTTCCCACAAATACGTCACAAACTATACAACCTGATGTTTCCTGCATAGCTGTAACTGTACCATTAAGTGGACTAAGCCTGTCAGTACAGACCAGACGTTTGCGATCATGTGTCCACACTTCAGCATCTAACCTGCTGCGCAGGGGAAAACAAGCATTAATGGCTTGCTCTCGCCACATATACTTGGCGGTACTAACACAACCTATAATCGTATTACTCCTAATACCTAACATTAGTAGTCTACAAATGTGGTAAATAGTGATGTAATGTTGTTCAGTACGACGCCCTCCATTAGCACTAGGAATGTCTGCACTTTCAACCACAACATCCTGCGTATATACAGGGTATATCTGAAATGAATGTAGAAAATGAGAGAGCTATAGAGTGGGTCATGACAAATGTATTTCCCACAGCAATCCATGCCCGTACCCTTTAGCGCACGACCCTAAGCGTCGTTGAACTTCGTCGCCAGCCGCCAAAATGGTAGGCACACGATGTGGCATCCGAGCCGTCATGGTAGCAAGTCTGCAGGGAAACGTTTCCAACATACACACCTGGAAATGGAAAAAAGAACACATTGACACCGGTGTGTCAGACCCACCATACTTGCTCCGGACACTGCGAGAGGGCTGTACAAGCAATGATCACACGCACGGCACAGCGGACACACCAGGAACCGCGGTGTTGGCCGTCGAATGGCGCTAGCTGCGCAGCATTTGTGCACCGCCGCCGTCAGTGTCAGCCAGTTTGCCGTGGCATACGGAGCTCCATCGCAGTCTTTAACACTGGTAGCATGCCGTGACACCGTGGACGTGAACCGTATGTGCAGTTGACGGACTTTGAACGAGGGCGTATAGTGGGCATGCGGGAGGCCGGGTGGACGTACCGCCGAATTGCTCAACACGTGGGGCGTGAGGTCTCCACAGTACATCGATGTTGTCGCCAGTGGTCGGCAGTAGGTGCACGTGCCCGTCGACCTGGGACCGGACCGCAGCGACGCACGGATGCACGCCAAGACCGTAGGATCCTACGCAGTGCCGTAGGGGACCGCACCGCTACTTCCCAGCAAATTAGGGACACTGTTGCTCCTGGGGTATCGGCGAGGACCATTCGCAACCGTCTCCATGAAGCTGGGCTACGGTCCCGCACACCGTTAGGCCGTCTTCCGCTCACGCCCCAACATCGTGCAGCCCGCCTCCAGTGGTGTCGCGACAGGCGTGAATGGAGGGACGAATGGAGACGTGTCGTCTTCAGCGATGAGAGTCGCTTCTGCCTTGGTGCCAATGATGGTCGTATGCGTGTTTGGCGCCGTGCAGGTGAGCGCCACAATCAGGACTGCATACGACCGAGGCACACAGGGCCAACACCCGGCATCATGGTGTGGGGAGCGATCTCCTACACTGGCCGTACACCACTGGTGATCGTCGAGGGGACACTGAATAGTGCACGGTACATCCAAACCGTCATCGAACCCATCGTTCTACCATTCCTAGACCGGCAAGGGAACTTGCTGTTCCAACAGGACAATGCACATCCGCATGTATCCCGTGCCACCCAACGTGCTCTAGTAGGTGTAAGTCAACTACCCTGGCCAGCAAGATCTCCGGATCTGTCCCCCATTGAGCATGTTTGGGACTGGATGAAGCGTCGTCTCACGCGGTCTGCACGTCCAGCACGAACGCTGGTCCAACTGAGGCGCCAGGTGGAAATGGCATGGCAAGCCGTTCCACAGGACTACATCCAGCATCTCTACGATCGTCTCCATGGGAGAATAGCAGCCTGCATTGCTGCGAAAGGTGGATATACACTGTACTAGTGCCGACATTGTGCATGCTCTGTTGCCTGTGTCTATGTGCCTGTGGTTCTGTCAGTGTGATCATGTGATGTATCTGACCCCAGGAATGTGTCAATAAAGTTTCCCCTTCCTGGGACAATGAATTCACGGTGTTCTTATTTCAATTTCCAGGAGTGTATTTGTGGCATCAAGGTAAATGAGAAGTCGCGGTTGAAGTTTTATAACCTTTGTTTGAAAACAATTACCAAAGTGATCGAATTACGCCCTCCTACTTGAATGTAGGGAGTTAAACGACGGTGGAGTGACTGTCTTACTCTTTCAGACACTCATGGTAAAGTGCAAATTGCATCGGAGGCTGCCATAATGCACGCTATCAGCTCTTCATCAGTATCAATGGGTGTTTCATAGACAACAAATTTCAGTTGACCCCATAAGACCCAATCAATGGCCGTCAGGTTGGGGGAACGTGCAGACCGTGCTAACGGTAGACGGCGCCCTATCCAGTTCTGTCCGCAGCTCGTGATCTGGTGGATAGCGTTGCTGCCTCTGGATGACGGGGTCCCGGGTTCGATTCCTGGCCTGGTAGGGGATTTTCTCCGCTCGGGGACTGAGTGTCTGTGTTGTCCTCATCATCTCATCATCATTTCGGGACGTGGAGAGATTGGAAATGGAAAGATTGGGAAGTTGTCTGGGAGCTGATGCCCACGATGTTGAGCGCACCACAAACAAACATCATCATCATGACTTATCCTGTTCTGACCAACGGTTTCCTCCAAATGTATCCGCATTTGATGTGCAACGTGCGCAGATGCAGCATCGTGTTGGTACCACATTCGCTGTCACACGTTGATTGCAACATGGTTCAACAACTCTTACAGAGTTTCTTGTGTAAAGATGAAGTATTTGTTTCCTTTCAGCCGCCGGGGGATCATGTTGGACAAACCAGATTATGGTCTACCGAGCCGGCCCAATTTTGACACCGAAGCGATCTTGGTGACCACGAATAAAAGCGGCGTCCAGATTTTCCCGTGCTTACACGTGTTCAAAAATGGTTCAAATGGCTCTGAGCACTATGCAACTTAACTTCTGAGGTCATCAGTCGCCTAGAACTTATAACTAATTAAACCTAACTAACCTAAGGACATCACACACATCCATGTCCGAGGCAGGGTTCGAACCTGCGACCGTAGCGGTCGCTCGGCTCCAGACTGTAGCGCCTAGAATCACACGACCACTCCGACCGGCCCCACACTTGTTGATTGTCTGCTGGACATATCCTCTCGTACAAAGGATGCCTCACCCATAAAAAGTACGCGGTTCGGTAAGTCCGGTTGAATGGCACACTTTTGCAAAAACCACTGGCAGAATTCAGTTAGACGTGGAGAATTACCTGGATTAAGGGCGTAAACCTTCAGCGGGCGGTAGGCGTGCAAATCGTCTTCATGCCATACGCTAAATTGTGGAATGGCTTACACCCATTTCCCGTTCAACACGTGTATGGAATGCTCATGTGTCATTACGAGAACGTGCCAGTGGAAAACTTACCTCAAGTGAAACTGTCTCTCGTAGGGTACTGCGGCTGGCAGTCAATAACCGTGCATCTGGCACTGGACTATTCGGAAACGGACGAATATACAAACGTTGGGCAGCGTGAGCATTTCCATCCGCCACCGCGTAAGCACAGTACATGTCTGCCCTTTCCTCCCGAGAATAGTGTTCCACTTCCTGTCCGCTCGACATGGTAACGAACATAAGAGTGTCTCGGTTTGATGACAAACTGACACAGGACCCACCAGACTCCACAATGTGTACAGGTTGTGCTCCCTATTCAACACCTATCAAACAGACTCTGCACAACCTTCACAATCCGTTCACATCCCAGTTAGAGGCGGAAGAATGCTGTCCCGCCTGGAATACCCGCAACTGTGTCACTACAGCGTTTGCAAATAAAGATGATGAAGCTTCAGCCCAATGTCTCTTTTACCTAATGTCACAAATACATTGAAATAGTTGCCCTGCGGACCTGCTACTACGACGGCTGGGATGGCATGTTGTGTGCCTTTATCTTCTTGGCGGCGCGCAACACTGTTCAGCGATGCCTAGCGCTGCACGCTAAGGGATGTAGACATGGGTTGCTACATGCTTGTTCTGACTCAGTCTACCAGCCCTCTCATTTTCTACATTCATTTCAGATATCCAGACTATAACGTCGTAGATACGTTCATTAATCGGTGCACTCACGTAATACGCTGAAAAAATAATAGTTACTCCTCCTGCCACCAGGTGAAAATATGGCGCTGTAAGCAGTGAGAATGTGATGTACTTGCAGCAAAAGGGGAGGAGCGAACAAACACGTGATTACGGTGCTTCTATTAAGATATGCTGACGTGTTACAACAAGTGTTCAATATGTTATCCTGACTCAGCAACGTCCTACATACGTCACAGGGCGTGGTCGACAGTTGTTTGCAGCATATGTGGTATAATTAGAGCAATACGTCGTCCTATGCTATTCTTCAGATCAGGAAAGGTCCGGATACACGCCTGATAGACACGATTTTTCAAATATCCCTACAACCAGACGTAAAATGGGCTTAAGTTGGTTGATTCGGAAGGTCACATATCTTGAAATTGTCTAGAGATGGTGCGGTCGTTACCGAAGATTTCTCGAAGCAAATCCTTCACCTGGTAAGCAACATGTGATGTCGCACATCTTGCATAAAAACAATGGTGGGGCCACAGTTTCGTTCTTGGAAAGCTGGAGTCACATGTTGCGCAAGGAGTTCGTTATAACATGTAGATGTCACAGTATGCCTAACAGGCTCGCGAGGTGTCATCTTATCGAAGAAAAACGGACCGAGAATGAAGAAGCTTGTGAAACCATACCACACAATCACATAAGCTAAGTGCAGTGGGTACTACTGTGCAACATGTGGCATGATAGAACCTCATATGCGAAACTTCCGTGCAGTCATGGCACAATGGAGAGCAAAGTGTGCCACATCCATCCAAAGAATATTGCCTAGCCACATATTATCTATTTCCATGTGTGCCAAAGAAACGAAGGGCAACGCCATGGTGTTGTAGCCTACCTTGGGGCTTCATTTGGTGCACATTCTGAATACAGAGTAAAATGCGCAGCAAAATGTTTGAACTGTTTCCCAGGGGAGACGCAGTTCGTATGACATAGCTTGAGCACTGGCTACAGAATTTAAGTCATGCGCTGCATGGTCGGCTATAGCTACAGCAACTTCATCAACAACTGCCATGTGAATCGGCCGCTTCCCTCTCCTTTCTGCACCACCTAAATCATCAGTTTGTTCGTATTTATTGATCATATTCTTTAGTCCATTTACTGAGATGGGTCCTCTTCGCAGCTGTTACTGTCGGCGATATTCCCACAATGCAGTGCTGCTATTTCTGCCGTTCTAATAAAACAACTTTCCCCAGCAGTGTACGGTCTTTCTTCTCAATAGCTATTATGTTTCGTGAGGAAAACTTCAACATGTTTAGCCAGTTACACCGAGAGCCGCTCCACAAAAGGAATCAACGTGCGTCGCCAAATGGCAAACAGCAAACTGACCTCAGAACAGGAAGTATTTCGCATTCTGACTGCTTACAGCACATTTTACCCTAGTGGCAGAAAGTGGAAATATTATTTTTTCTGTATAGTTCACAAGTGTACGGATTAATGGACATACCTATCTGGTGATATATATAGCTCGCACTGCAACACTTGGAACACCATTAGTTTGATTATTACTACCCACCAGCATATGTCATAAGAAAAATTTGTAAAACAATAGTTTTTCAAATTATTCAATGTAAGTCATCAGAAAAAATAGCTTTGCAAATAAACCAACAAGATTATCAAAGAAAATTATTAGTAATAAATCAACCAATATTGTTAACAAATTGTATGGCCCAAAACTTTAGTTAATAATAAACCACAATTTAATTTTTTATATCATTGTTATTATTTCCTGACCTTTTCACAGTGAAAACATATAGAAAAAATTATTGTTCGTAATAATATGGTTACAACAAAGCTGATCTTCGCGCTGTGATACACGGACTAAGAGTGGAGAGACCTACGCGATTGTTGTACATTTAAAGGATGAGGAGGATGGGTTCCCAGCCATTTTATAGCGCAAACACTGGATGACTGACATAGGGGGAGGTTTCACGCTAATTTTACATCACCCAAGTGCCTAACGACCACGTGAGCGGTATCAGGTTATGTCCTGATCTTGTATGTAACACATACAGTTGCCTCAGGTGCATTGGTAGGACGGATGTTTCTTTGGGTGACCTCACACTGTTGCCTAAAGTGTGTGGACTGGATGGTGGTTCTCCGTGTGTGGGTTGCCCCAAGTTTAGCCTCTGTCCTTGAGATGAGATCGTTACCACAGCCAGAACGCTCCCTGTACAACTACTACTTATCAGTTACACCGGTATATTATCATCAGAAGTGATGCATCGACCGACGTATACCTGTCTTCGTTCTCTGCCTGCGTAACAACTATTGTCAAGTCTATTTTTTTGGCACTGATTCTCATATAGCAAATAGCTCTTTAAAAGTCCTGCCTCCGATAATCAAAAGTACAATTTTCGCCACCACCTGAGGCTTCTCATTACAGAAACACAACTGGAAATAAAATGGTGAGAATGATCAGCTCTGCCAATATTCGAAGTATAATCAATTGCTTTAATTATTTCTTCCCTTTCCTTTCTGTTTATCCTTTCATAGGAAACACGAGAATAGTTCGTTTGTCATACCACGCCACAACTATTATTTTGTTATTGTGGAGACATTTTATTTCATGCTTCTTTAGAGGCGGAATTCCTTTCGTGAGTGCAACTGGAGCGGCTTGGACCGTTCATGCGAGACACACATTCTGTTTCACCAGTTCTTCAGCTAATACAACACATGCATAAAAACGGTCAGTGCACAAATGATACATTGACTGTCCTGTAGCATTTTGGATATTAACCAGCAACTGAAGAACTCCCTGGACGAATCAATGACTGTGTTGTTATAGCGCCAAAACAGGTTATCAAATTGCAAATACAACGATTTGATGAATCTGAAAATTGAGTCACCGTTTTGTTGGTTTTTGAGGATTGTACATTTTGAATGACACATGACACTTGAATGTTACTGTAGATTCATCGGCAGCTAAATACTTACATCGTCCACAAATTTCGAGAAACTTTCCGGACAAATAATCCAGCGCATTTTTCAATTTACTCAGGTGTATTTAAACCCGTTTGCTGACATGTGTAGCACTCTCCGCATTAGAAACATGAGGTGCCCAGAAAATTTCGTAAATCGTCTGCGACTAAAACAGTCTGAGAAGAAGGAGGTGATTGTAACCATTCTCTTGAAAAGTGGTCCTGCAAGTTTTTACACTTTTTTAATGCCATACTAAGTAGAACACCTTGGAAGCGTTTCATTCCTCCTGTGGTAACATTTCTCCTGTCCTGCCACGCAAAAAGTTGAAGAACTGGTGTCAGTTTCAGAAAATTTATTGTAACATCTGTTTCGTTTGCTGTTTATTAAGATAGGTCGTCTGTAAACATTCAGTGGAAGAAACCGACTGTCGGCCATGGAACATTACTAGCTTCTGTGACAAAACCACACTTTGAAACGTGACAAAGGAAAATCTGTAAATTCAAAGTTGTCGTCGCTGAATATTCGCCACGAATCTTCTGCTGACTCACAATAAAAATGAACATTTTCAGTGTTTTCACTCGAATTATTTTAAAATGAATCACTGTCATCATCAAAATCATTGTCACTTTCGTTTTCACTCAAATATTCTCTAAAAGCTCCACAGCCTCTTTGCCAGAAATGGCCGTACCTGAAGAACTAGCCATTTCACGCCTACTAACTTGAAATAAATAATTACCTTTATCTCAACACAACTGCTACACTTCGACAATGAGTTAACGTAGGTTTGCCTGGTTGGCTATACTGTGCAACATTGTTGCCTAGTACAGTCAGATTCGAGAACAGAACATGTGAGTGCTGTAAAAGATGGTGTCGAATGGGGATCGATATCGAAGTTGAAAACAAAATTCGCTGTGTCGAGCGCCATTAACCACTGGAGTGGAAAGGATTAAATCTATATAGCGTCCCACGATGGCTAACACTCTTCAAAAGTAGCTCAACATAGTGGCAGCGTCGTCTCTCCAAAAACTCACACAATTAATTTCACCCAGCCAATTAGAATCCAGCACCTAACACGTCTTCACTCGCGATCTCATGAACTAGCATATTTAGAGGCAGACTCTTTGCTAAGAGGTTTTCAACGTCCTCTAATTAAAAAGAAATAGAAGTTAAAAGTGGGGCTGCAACACACTGGTTCAGTTTTGTTGAAAATTAAGCGTATTATATTTTCGGTCTCTGAACCGCCGTTCCAACTCCGCTACTAACATCAGTTCCTGCTGATAACTGCACATGTACGAATTTTTGCCAAATTCATGGTTCACACCTTCCCACTTACTTTGGCTAGGCATCAAGGATAACCCTTTCTACGACCGTTGGAAGAAAGAAATAAGTTATACGTAAACCGCTTGCTGTTTTCCTGAAGTTCATTCGCATCACAGAAAAGCTGCTTAATGCAAAATCTTTTGAAAATGAAGGTACTCCTTCCAACAAGTGTTGTGATTTTACTGTCATGAAGACACGGAAATATATAAAGCTGTATTGCAGTTTATAGGAGACAGAAACGAATTTTTGTAAAATTTCGTTTACTATTGGTGGTTACGTTAACAGATAAATTTCCTGCGATTGCTCGTCAGTCCCTTTTGATTTCTTTTATTAATTGTATTTTACCCACAGTTGGTGTTACGCCAGTATTCTCCGACGCTATGTATTTTGCCTACCTGGATACTATAAAATAATAGTAAATCTTTTTCGTACTCTTTATATTTTAATTTCCTTGTTGAAATGTTCTTATATCGTACTAACAAGGAGAACACAGCAAGTGCCATTACCCGATTTCCAAGAAACTTCGTTCACTGAAGGATGGCTCAAAACAAGTGAACACTTGTCTCGGCTTATCGGTAGGCAATAGACTGTTGCAGAGAAAACGACGGTCAAAGTTTTCGAGGTACTGTATGTGCCATTTAGCGCGTAATAAGTTAAGCCGAAGCGGTGGCGCAGTGGGTAGTGTTGCAACTTCACACTTTCGGCCTCCTTGTTCGAAACCCGATTATCGTTTTTGTTCTTCTTTTTCTTTTTCTTTCATGTGATCATGTCATCAGGAAATTATTACACGAATATTTTTCAATGTATGTTGAAACAACGTTTTCCTTATTCGTCTATTAATTGTTTATCTGGTGAATTAATTAAAAAAAACGATAAATGAATGACAAAATCGTCTGAAGTTGTTTTCGGTGAATTTCCTGAAGTGCGTCTCTTGATTCATAATCAGTTCCAAGTGCCAGTTTTCGGAAAAAATGATCGGTTGTGTGTGGTTTGCCGCGAAATTATTGCCAACGTGTGAAATCTTCATCATTGTTAACGACGTTTCTTTTCCGAGTGAGATTCATGCGACGAAATGACATTGTGACAAGTCTGCCTTCGAGTGATACTCACGGTGTTCGGAATCTCTATGTTTCGAATGTTTCTACTATCGGTGTCATCCAATGGTATGTACGAAATCTTCCTAAGAACAAATATAAGAATAAAAGGTAATAATTAATATCAGAACTGATAGAAGGATGAAATATAAGCTTATGAGAATGATAAAGATTGTAACCCACAAAAATAGCATACACACATACGTTATATAATAAATGTGAGACATATACCTGTTTTGTGAAACCCAGTTGTAATTTTACAATTACTATAACGTACTTGTATTCCCTAATTTGATGTTCGCCTGCTTAGCTGAGTGGTAACGTGCTTGCCTCAAATGCAGCGGGCCCGGGTTCGATTCGTCATCGAGTTGGAGAATTTCTCCGCTCGTGGACTGGGTGTTGTGTGCTTCTCATCATCATTTCATCCTCATCACATCCAGGCCTACAATGCCCTACAAAAATGATTCAAATGGCTCTAAGCACTATATGACTTCACACCTGAAATTATCAGTCCCTTAGACTTAGAATTACTTAAACCTAACTAACCTAAGGACATCACACACATATTCATTCCCGAGGCGGGATTCGAACCTGCGACCGCAGCTGCAGAGCGGTTCAGGACTGGAGCGCCTAGAACCGCTCGGCCACAGCGGCCGGCCAATGCCCTACGATTATTTCCTTTTCCCCATAATTTGATAAGAAACATTAGTTTAGTAATTTTTACGGACATCTCTAGATAATTTAAAAAGAGAGAGCAATAATCAGTTTTCGAATAGAGGACGCAAAAGTATGAAGTCGCGATGTTATCCATTGCGCCTCCACTTGGGCTGAATTTGTCGGGTGCTAAAAGGCATATAAATTGTCGCGGAAACTTCGACGGTCGTTTTCTCAGAAACGGTCGAGTAACTGCTGACAAGCTGAGAAGCTTGATCGCTAATTTCGACTCCTTTAGCACTGTGCAAAGATTCTGGGAAATCGGGTCATTACATTTGCCGTGTTCTCTTCGTAAGCTGTTGGCAGCATGGTTCAGTAAATCCAGGGAAAATAATACTTCCCAAATGTGCCGTCCGTCTCAGACCACCCGCTTGCAAGCGCTGTCACATCAAAAAGCCGTGATCCGCCTATCAAAATTTTCTTCGGGCCCCAAGCCGACGCTGTGTCACCTCCTTCACTTTACGCTTCAAAATATCGTTTTCCACCCAAACATAAGAGCAATCTCAGAGCCCAAAATTATTGTTTCGTTGTATGTTCACCATCCCATTTTAAATCCGTTCCCAAAGAGCGTGCTGAAAAGTGTTGCCTCCGAATTTCTTATGTGAAAATTGCTACGGCTTGGCCTTGCGCCTACCTAGTCTGCAACCCAACCTACATCCCAATTACGCAGGCAGCCTGCAACCTTGCAGAGCAAAATTCGTTCGTTGGCGTTGCACACTCGACCACAAGACACGACCGAAGAGGTTATTCGCGCTACTCAACTCTTTACTCCGCCAGCCAAGTGACCGGAACAAGACTGAACGTGTCCTGGCTTCGAGGGCTAAACAAGGATTCGCAAAGTCTTTTACAAACACCTACGACTTGTAGAGCGGAGTGGGTACATAATATTTTGAATAGGAACCCAAGTCTAGAAACGTACCGTTTCCGTTCTACGACGGTTTCTGTTCAGATGTTTAACTACTTTTGGTTAAGGAACTGAATTAGGCGTGACGCAGTACAGTTATTACGTAACAATTCAAAAGGAAACATGACGAAACATCCACTTACCACCCAAGCACATTTATTTGTATGAACACTTAAACATTACAAGTTTATCCCAGAACAAGAATAAGCCAGCATACTGTACGTTCAGAACAATACTGATTCATTACAACAGGGACTCGATGTGGCGACCACCGGCGTTGTTACAGCACGTTCTGGTACACTTTCTCCATCCCACCTGCTGCCTTTTCAGTTTCTAGTGCAACGGCCAGAACTCGTGCCAGCAGATCTTCCTCTGTCTCTACACGAGTCTCGTAAATTAAGCTTTACTTGCTATCGCACAAGAAGTAGTCCATAGGAGTTAAATCCGGCGTTGAGGCCGACCATGTGATTGGATCACCTTTGTCTGTCCATCTTTGACCATATCGTCTTCTGACATCTCTCCGAACCACATGTGAGAAGTGAGGTGGTGCACCATCTTACTGAAACCACATTTCCTTACTGACATTCAGTGTGTAACGGGACATCCTCCTCTAGTGTTACTTTTCCACGACAGTAGTTGGCGATACCAGAACTATTTTTCGAATTTTGGACAGGTCAATATTATCTCAGTTGCTTTTCTGAAAGGTTGCATCGAAACTAATAGAAATTCATTTGTCAAAAAACCTGTAAATCCTTTGGAATATTGTTATTACCGCAGAGTGAAGAAATACTGAGCATGCCTCTGATGTGATCGGATGTATTTTTGTATTCTGGGCGAACAATGTAATTTCGGCTTTGTTAATGTGAAAATTCAAAAAACTGTATAATATACTATAATGTGACAAAATATATTACCGTGACAACAAAAATTCTGTAAAAACAAACTCAAATTTATTTAGATCAATTCAAACATGGGGACCTAAAATGTGAGACTTTCAGCCTCAATGATCAGACCCCTAGACAAGAAGAATTGGTGACAACTCTATACGAAAACTAAGTAATCTAGAAAGTTTGTTGTGATATTCGCTCCTCTCAAATTTTTCATAAAACACTTTGCTTATTGTCGACAATAGCTGAAGTTAGGAAGGAGGGGGGAAATTACAATTCGCACAGCTTCCAAGAACGGATCCAATATGTTTTGTGGGAAGGTTAAATATGCAGGAACAGCTAACTTGAGTGGACCGAGGTACGGCCCAATCACGTGACCATCGAGAATACCTGGCCACACATTAATACTAAACCGGTGCTAAAATCCCTGAACATGCTTGGCACAAGAGTTGTCGTCTGCCCAGACATGGATGTTTCGCGAATCATTTGTGAACTGAACTCGATGTGGGAACATGGGTGTTTCAATGCAGCGGTGCAGGAACCATGTGCAGTAGGCAACGCGTTGTGGAAACTCATGGACCCATAGCATCTACCCTCTGTAAGTAGCACGGATATATTTGTCGCTCACGCAGAATGTCCTAGACGGTATTATGATTAACATCCACTGCACGTGCAATTCTTCTAGTACTCGTTGATGGGTTCTCTTCAACGCGATGCCGTACATATTCTTCAAATTCGTGGGTGCGGCATTGCCGTGGAGCACCATAGTCCTGCCTCCGCACAGTGGATGTACCTGTTTCTCGGAGTCGCTGCGTAAATTGGTCAAAGCGTTTGTTCGATGGTGTGCTACGTTCGTGATAAAGCCCACTAGCAGCCGCTTCCGTTACGTCGAGCTTCGCCAAACACAAGAAGCATGTCTGTGCATTCCGAAAACGTGTACCTAACCATGTTTAATGTATCGGAAATAGGAATAACCCATATCACTGACCTCAATTTGCAGTAGGATTTTGGAGCATATACTGTACTCGAACATTACGAATCACCTTGAAGAAATTGTCTTATTGATACATAACCAACACGGATTCAGAAAAGATCGTTATTGTGCAACGCAGCTAGCTCTTTATTCCCATGAAGTAATGAGTGCTGTCGACAAGGGATCTCAGATCGATTCCGAATTCCTGGATTTCTGGAGGGCTTTTGATACCGTTCCTCACAAGCGACTATTAATCAAATTGCGTGCATACGGAGTATCGTCTCAGTTGTGTGACTGGATTCGGCATTTCCCCTCAGAGAGGTCACAGTTCGTAGTGATAGACGGTAGATCATGGAGTAGAACCGAAGTGATATCTGGCGTTCCCCAAGGTAGTGTCATAGGACTTCTGCTGTTCCTGATTTGCATAAATGATCTAGGTGATAATCTGAGCAGCCCCCTTAGATTGCTTGCAGATAACGCTGTAATTTACCGTCTATAAAAATCATCAAACCATCAATTCCAATTAAAAAATGATCTAGAGAGAATTTCTGTATGGTGCCAAAAGTGGCAATTGGCACTAAACAAAGAAAAGTGCGGGGTCTTTCACATTGGTACTAAAAGAAATCCGATAAATTTTAGGTATACGATAAATCGCACAAATCTAAGGGCTGTCAATTCGACTAAATACCTAGGAATTAAAATTACGAGCAACTTAAATTGGAAAGATCACATAGACAATATTATGGGGAAGGCGAAACAACGACTGCGCTTTGTTGGCAGAACACTTAGAAGACGCGACAAACCCATTAAAGAGACTTCCTACATTACACTTGTCCGTCCTCTGCTGGAATATTGCTGCGCCGTAGGATTGACGGAGGACATCGAAAAAGTGCAAAGAAGGGCAGCTCGTTTCGTGTTATCGCGCAGTAGGGGTGAGAGTGTCACTGATATGATACGCGAGTTGGGGTGGCAGTTACTGAAACAAAGGCGGTTTTATTTGCGGCGAGATCTATTTACGCAATTTCAATCACCAACTTTCTCTTCCGAATGCCAAAAATATTTTGTTGACACCCACCTACGTAGGGAGAAATAATCATCATAATAAAATAAGATAAATCAGAGCTCGAACGGAAAGATTTGTTGTTGTTGTTGTTGTGGTCTTCAGTCCTGAGACTGATTTGATGCAGCTCTCCATGCTACTCTACCCTGTGCAAGCTTCTTCATCTCCCAGTACCTACTGCAACCTACATCCTTCTGAATCTGCTTAGTCTATTCCTCTCTTGGTCTCCCCCTACGATCTTTACCCTCCACGCTGCCCTCCAATGCTAAATTTGTGATCCCTTGATGCCTCAGAACATGTCCTACCAACCGGTCCCTTCTTCTTATCAAGTTGTACAACAAACTTCTCTTCTCCCCAATCCTAATCAATACCTCACCATTAGTTATGTGATCTACCCATCTAATCTTCAGCATCCTTCTGTAGCACCACATTTCGAAAGCTTCTATTGTCTTCTTGTCTAAACTATTTATCGTTCATATTTCACTTCCATACATGGCTACACTCCATACAAATACTTTCAGAAACGACTTCCTGACACTTAAATCTATACCCGATGTTAACAAATTTCTCTTCTTCAAAAACGCTTTCTTTGCCATTGCCAGTCTACATTTGATATCCTCTCTACTTCGACCGTCATCAGTTACTTTGCTCCCCAAATAGCAAAACTCATTTACTACTTTAAGTGTCTCATTTTCTAATCTAATTCCCTCAGCATCACTAGACTTAATTCGACTAAATTCCATATCCTCGTTTTGCTTTTGTTGATGTTCATCTTCTATCCTCCCTTCAAGACACTATCCATTCCGTTCAACTGCTCTTCCAAGTCCTTTGCTGTCTCTGACAGAATTACAATGTCTTCGGCGAACTTCGAAGTTTTTGTTTCTTCTCCATGGATTTTAATACCTACTCTGAATTTTTCTTTTGTTTCTTTCACTGCTTGCTCAATATACAGGTTGAATAACATCGGGGAGAGGTTACAACCCTGTCCCACTCCCTTGCCAACCACTGCTTCCCTTTCATGCCCCTCGACTCTTATAACTGCCATCTGGTTTCCATACAAATTGTAAATAGTCTTTCGCTTCCTGTATATTACCCCTGCCACCTTCAAAATTTAAAAGAGTGTATTCCAGTCAACACTGTTAAATCTTTCTCTAAATCTACAAATGCTAGAAACGTAGGTTTGCCTTTCCTTAATCTAGCTTCTAAGATAAATCGTAAGGTCAGTATTGCCTCAAGTGTTCCAATATTTCTACGGAATCCGAACTGATCTTCCCCGAGGTCGGCTTCTACCAGTTTTTCCATTCGTCTGTAAGGAATTCGCGTTAGTATTTTGCAGCCATGACTTTTTAAACTGATAGTTCGGTAATTTTCACATCTGTCAACACCTGCTTTCTTTGGGATTGGAATTATTATATTCTTCTTGAAGTCTTAGGGTATTTCGCCTGTCTCATGCATCTTGCTCACCAGATGGTAGAGGTTTGTCAGGACTGGCTCTCCCAAGGCTGTCAGTAGTTCTAATGGAATGATGTCTACTCCCGGGGCCTTGTTTCGACTCAGCTCTTTCAGTGCTCTGTCAAACTCTTCACGCAGTATCGTATCTCCCATTTCATCTTCATCTACATCCTCTTCCATTTCCATAGTATTGTCCTCAAGTACATCGCCCTTGTATAGACCCTCTATATACTCCTTCCACCTCTCTGTTTTCCCTTCTTTCCTTAGAACTGGGTTTCCATCTGAGCTCTTGATATCCATACAAGTGTAATAGGGAAGATTTAGGTGTTCCTTTTTCAACGCCGCTTTCTAGAGTGGAATGGTAGAGAAGTAGTACGAAAATGGTTCGATGAACCCTCTGCCAAGAACTTAAGTTTGAATTGCAAAGTAATCATGTAGATGTAGATGTAAATGTAGATCGGAGACGCACGGGCATTTAGTACATCTCGCGGCAAGGCAGAAGTTAAGTGACATCAGGTGAGCGACTGACGTAGTGTTCGTTATCCTGTATACCCTACTGCATACCAGGACCAGCAACTCTTAGAGTTTACACATTCCCTCGGCAACCGAAGACGCCTTACACATTTGAGCTTAAACTGACGTAGAACAGAAATGGTACGTCTCTGATCATTCAGAGTATTATGTACTCACACCCCTCTACAAGTCCTAGGAGCTTTTAACGGAAATTCCCTAACAGCCTGTGTTTAGAGCCTCGTACGGGCTCTGGGTACTGAGTTCCGCCGAGCGAACTTGGTGGTACAGGCGCCGAATGATAGTTGCATTTCCACAATCAGGAGCTCACTCCGGCGTCGGCGTTAAGCTGCAATCGCCGTTCGAGCGACCCACCTCTCCCCGTAGCCTGCAGCGTGGCCCCTCAACATAAAACGCCGCCCCGACAGGATTACTGGTTCTTGATTTCGTAATATTTCTGTTACTGCCTGTTCTTCGCCTCGCCGCGCGTAGAACATTCTTCTTTGAAGCTTACACTCTGACTGTTCCCTATTATACTGTGGTGTCAAATTCAGAATTTCTGTCGGACTTCAACGTTATCCTAAATGTGCTGTGAACTCTGACCAGACTTAGCTATTTTTTCTAAGTGACTCTTAAACTTTACTCCTACACTGTTTATCTGAAACGACTTAAGAACTTATGATTACAGCTGTTATCGTACCTTTTGCAGTCAAGGCTTAGTTTTCCGCATTACCAGACACTTGAACTATTTCATATTCTACTCAGAAGACTTCGTGTGGGTTTTTCCTACACTAAGATATTTCAGAACTATAAAACTATGTTTTCATCTTCGAAGGATTGAAAGATTGTTTGTGCTTAACCAAACGATTTTATATATTTGATGTCTGTTCTTTGGGATAGGATAGGCCCGAAATAACAGACAGCCCCCCCTCCTCCCCAAACACCACACACACACACACACACACACACACACACACATACACACACACACATATATATATATATATATATATATATATACTCCTGGAAATGGAAAAAAGAACACATTGACACAGGTGTGTCAGACCCACCATACTTGCTCCGGACACTGCGAGAGGGCTGTACAAGCAATGATCACACGCACGGCACAGCGGACACACCAGGAACCGCGGTGTTGGCCGTCGAATGGCGCTAGCTGCGCAGCATTTGTGCACCGCCGCCGTCAGTGTCAGCCAGTTTGCCGTGGCATACGGAGCTCCATCGCAGTCTTTAACACTGGTAGCATGCCGCGACAGCGTGGACGTGAACCGTATGTGCAGTTGACGGACTTTGAGCGAGGGCGTATAGTGGGCATGCGGGAGGCCGGGTGGACGTACCGCCGAATTGCTCAACACGTGGGGCGTGAGGTCTCCACAGTACATCGATATTGTCGCCAGTGGTCGGCGGAAGGTGCACGTGCCCGTCGACCTGGGACCGGACCGCAGCGACGCACGGATGCACGCCAAGACCGTAGGATCCTACGCAGTGCCGTAGGGGACCGCACCGCCACTTTCCAGCAAATTAGGGACACTGTTGCTCCTGGGGTATCGGCGAGGACCATTCGCAACCGTCTCCATGAAGCTGGGCTACGGTCCCGCACACCGTTAGGCCGTCTTCCGCTCACGCCCCAACATCGTGCAGCCCGCCTCCAGTGGTGTCGCGACAGGCGTGAATGGAGGGACGAATGGAGACGTGTCGTCTTCAGCGATGAGAGTCGCTTCTGCCTTGGTGCCAATGATGGTCGTATGCGTGTTTGGCGCCGTGCAGGTGAGCGCCACAATCAGGACTGCATACGACCGAGGCACACAGGGCCAACACCCGGCATCGTGGTGTGGGGAGCGACTCCTACACTGGCCGTACACCACTGGTGATCGTCGAGGGGACACTGAATAGTGCACGGTACATCCAAACCGTCATCGAACCCATCGTTCTACCATTCCTAGACCGGCAAGGGAACTTGCTGTTCCAACAGGACAATGCACGTCCGCATGTATCCTGTGCCACCCAACGTGCTCTAGAAGGTATAAGTCAACTACCCTGGCCAGAAAGATCTCCGGATCTGTCCCCCATTGAGCATGTTTGGGACTGGATGAAGCGTCGTCTCACGCGGTCTGCACGTCCAGCACGAACGCTGGTCCAACTGAGGCGCCAGGTGGAAATGGCATGGCAAGCCGTTCCACAGGACTACATCCAGCATCTCTACGATCGTCTCCATGGGAGAATAGCAGCCTGCATTGCTGCGAAAGGTGGATATACACTGTACTAATGCCGACATTGTGCATGCTCTGTTGCCTGTGTCTATGTGCCTGTGGTTCTGTCAGTGTGATCATGTGATGTATCTGACCCCAGGAATGTGTCAATAAAGTTTCCCCTTCCTGGGACAATGAATTCACGGTGTTCTTATTTCAATTTCCAGGATTATATATATATATATATATATATATATATATATATATATATATATATATATATATATATATGGGTCCAAGAAAATGTATCCACTGTTTAAAAGTCCATAACTTGCAAACTAATTGACGGAGTTGTCTCATTTTTCGTGAAAGTGTAGCTTCAAGTCCATCTTAAAGATATCACTGTAGGTTTTCGAAATGGTCACCGTTAACATTCACACACAAACGATGCCACCGAACTGCAGCACGAACTACTGACTGCAACGTGTTTAGTTGGATATTTGCACATGAATGTACGATGGATTCTCGAAGTTCATCCAATGTACGTGGCTTTTATCGATAAACGACGTCCTTTAGTGTTCCCCACAGGTAAAAGTCCAGAAGAGTTAGGTCTGGGGAACGTGGTGGATACTCCACAGCACCTCTAAGGCCTATCCATCTTCCTGGTAGATTTTCGTCGACATACGCCCTAACACGATTTTGGTATTGGGCTGGAGCACCATCTTGTTGAAAGTAAACTCTTCCGTCTTCATACAAGTCTCGGATGGCAGGTAAAATAAGTATCTGAAGCTTCTGAAGGTACACCTCACCGGTAACTGTGCCGTCAAAGAAGAATAGCCCAATCAAGCCCGGGTAAGACAACCCACACCACACATTTACTCCTGGCAAATTCACGGCTTTGTCTACATGGACGTTCGGATTTTCGGCGGCCCAGGAGATGCAACTGTGGCGATTTACTGTACGACTGAGCTTGAACTGTGTCTCATCAGACCACACAATCACCTCTGCAAACTCTTCATCGTTGCGCACCATGTTAGTAAACCACTCGCAGTACTCCATTCTATGATCTGGGTCGTCCTCGTTCATTGCAATCGTGGTATTCCATTTTTCTGTCTTCAAAATTCGCCGAACACTTGAGCGACTCACTCCAGTTTCACGGGCACACTGTCTCACAGACCTCTGTGGTGGGCGAGTGAATTGTTGTAACACAAGACGGGAGTTAGCTGGAATTCTTCCTGTTACAAGTCGTCCAGTCCGTTGTTTGTGTACAACTTTAACACAGCCTTCGGCTTCAAATTTGTCTCGAATGCGACGAAAAGTTAAACATGTAGGTGGCTCTGTTTGATACTCATTTCGCCATTGTCGTTGAACCTCATTAATGTTTTCGTAGTTAAAATACCACTTCAAAACTGACTTCCTTTCATCGAATGTAAGCCTTGCACCAGACATATTTACTCGACTAACTAGGTGCAACTAAGAACAAAACACTGACTATCTGGCGACCGTCATCTGACAAAACAAAACAACGTAATACAACGCTTGTGTGGCGATTGCCGGAACTACAAACTATTACACTACCAAAGATGAGACAACTCTGTCAATTAGTTATGGACTTTTAAACAGGGGATACATTTTTTTGGATCCCTCTATATGGTCGGCGAAGTACTGCGACCGCGAGTAGTGAGGGTAAATAGCAAAAGGCACTACATTCCTTGTGTGCGGATAAGCCGAGAATTTGTGTGTGACGGGAGGTGTGCTAGGGTAGTCCATACAGGCACGATCACCACTGACTCTGGATGGCTCAGAGGTAAAAGATACTGCCTAGTGCGCAGGAGACTGAGGTTTGAATCCCGGTCCGGCACAAATTTTCAACTTTCCCCAGTGATTTCAATCAATGCCTACTCACAGCCAGTGTCTGTAGTTCCTTTGTGTCTTCAAACGAATTTAGTTTGTTTCACGATTCCCCAGATTTGTCATTATTAAGTTGAACTGTTCTCTCTCTAGTGAAATAAACTTTGTTCGTTTCTTTATACCTGGGTTGTTTACTTCAGTACCGACACTTCATAAATTTCTAAAGCGTTTTAAGTAAAATTAACTTTATTAACATCTTATGTTCTTATTATTCATGTATACGTATTTACACTATGTGATCAGAGGTATCCAGACACCTGACTGAAAATGACTTACAAGTTCATGGCGCACTCCATCTGTAATACTGGAATTCAGTATGGTGTTGGCCCACCCTTTGCCTTGATGACAGCTTCCACTCTCGCAGGCATACATTCAGTCAGGTGCTGGAAGGGTCCTTGGGGAACGGCAGCCCGTTCCTCACGGAGTGCTGCAAAAAAAATGGTTCAAATGGCTCTGAGCACTATGGGACTTAACATCTATGGTCATCAGTCCCCTAGAACTTAGAACTACTTAAACCTAACTAACCTAAGGACAGCCACAACACCCAGCCATCACGAGGCAGAGAAAATCCCTGATCCCGCCGGGAATCGAACCCGGGAACCCGGGCGAGAGTGCTGCACTGAGGAGAGGTATCGGTGTTGGTCGGTGTGACTTGGCACGAAGTCAGCGTTCCTAAACACCCCAAAGGTCTTCTATAGGATTCAGGTCAGCACTCTGCGCAGGCCAGTCCATTACAGGGATGTTATTGTCATGTAACCACTCCACCACAGACGGTGCATTATGGACAGATGCTCGATCGTGTTGAAAGATGCAGTCGCTATCTCCGAATTGCTCTTCAACAGCGCGAAGCAAGAAGGTGCTTAAAACATCAGTTGATGCCTGTGTTATGATAGTGCCACGCAAAGCAACAAGGGATGCAAACCCCCTCCATGAAGAACACGACCACACGACCACACCATAACACCTACGCCTCCGAATTTTACTGTTGGCACTACACACGCTGGCAGATGACGTTCACCGGGCATTCGCCATACCCACACCCTGTCATCGGATCGCCACATTGTGTACCGTGATTCGTCACACCACACAAAGTTTTACCACTGTTCAATCGTCCAATGTTTACGCTTCTTACATCCAACGAGGCGTCGTTTGGCATTTACCGGCGTGATGTGTGGCTTATGGTTCAAATGGCTCTGAGCACTATGGGACTTAACATCGGAGGTCATCAGCCCCCTAGAACTTAGATCTACTTAAACCTAACTAACCTAAGGACATGACACGCATCCAAGCCCGAGGCAGGAGTCGAACCTGCGACCGTAGCAGGCGCGCGGTTCCGGACTGAAGCGTCTAGAACCGCTCGGCCACCGCGGCCTGCTGTGATGGTCTGGATAGTTGTGTACCTATTACACATTAGCCCTGCGGGCTTTAAAATAATAAAAATGATGTGGTGATGGTGGTGTGGTGGCCCTCAACTACATATCTTCAGACTCACATTTGATATATTAAAAGTTCTGGCTGGTCTCGTTGTCTAGGGGCTGGGATACGTAGTTGCCGCATTACATGCCAAATACTGCTGAGTATACAGTATACAATACGAATATACACATGAATCGAATGGTAGGTGGTTCCTATCACTCAGCCAGTTGCGAATGTAACGTAGAAATTTATAAATGAAAGGTACTATCTCAACGACTTTAAATGATGAGTACGATAGTAGAAGTATTTTTGAGAACGCGGTATATTTCTACAAAACACTTATTGGTGTCGATGGTTCAGCAATTAAATAAAATATAAGTTGAATAACAAGGAGACAATAGATTCCTACTGCGCGTAATTAGTTATGAACGACAACATAGCTCGCAAGACATTCACTTCTGAACACATACTACGTCTCCACTGTAGAAACCACGGAAATCTCACATGTTCACAAGTCGGCACCCGGAAGTATTTCTATCACCTGCGATCACGTGCAAACTGCTGCACACTCTCCAAGTCTTTCCTGCGACCGTACGTCCGTCGCACCGTCGCGTCCGGCGCCTCCCGCGTCCTGTGCCTTACTCTCGCGCCGCAGTGTTCAGAACTCCCCCGTCCAGCACTTTTCCTCCAGCCCCTCCCGTACTGTGCTGTGTCCTCTCCCACTTCGGCAGTCGCCAGCTGTAGAACGAGCGTGTCATTGGCTAGAGCACTCCCACCATGTCTTCAAGCCACGCACACTCACAAACATATTGAAACACATTCGAAATACTGGATATACATTTAAATAACTTGAAATGAAATAAATATTCCCACGGCTGGACCATAAACACGCTCTAACACACATTATTAAATACATAAACAAATATCAAAGGAATAGCAAGCAAAAGTAGGCCAGTAGCCTAATGTCGCTGTGCTTTCTAAAACACAGTATATATTTGGCCAATTTCTTCATGAATAGTATATATCGGATATAAACAAAGACATAGATGAATAAATATATTTATAAGTTTTGTGTTAGCAGCAGAGCCAACACCGTGTTACGAGTGGAGGCCGAAATGCACGCGTTTTAGCTCATGCAGGCTCTCGTGATGAGGGAAGAACTATACTGACGTGAGGCCTGGAACATGACAAGGAACGAGAATTCAGAAAGCGGACGTAATTACTTTGATACTTAACTTAAATCCATTAATGACGAACGTCGCTCTTGACGGTACATGATTCGCAATATTATCTGTTCAGAATACATTCTTGAAGATATGAATTATAGTAACTGAATATGGCGCCTTGCTAGGTCGTAGCAAATAACGTAGCTGAAGGCTATACTGAACTGTCGTCTCTGCAAATGAGAGCGTATGTAGACAGTGAACCATCGCTAGCAAAGTCGGCTGTACAACTGGGGCGAGTGCTAGGGAGTCTCTCTAGACTAGACCTGCCGTGTGGCAGCGCTCGGTCTGCAATCACTGATAGTCGCGGCCGGCAGGAGTGTCAGTGCGGTTCTAGGCGCTACAGTCTAGAACCGAGCGACCGCTACGGTCTCAGCTTCGAATCCTGCCTCGGGCATGGATGTGTGTGATGTCCTCACGTTAGTTAGGTTTAAGTATTTCTAAGTTCTAGGCGACTGATGAGCTCAGACGTTAAGTCGCATAGTGCTCAGAGCCATTTGAACCATTTTTTGATAGTGGCGACACGCGGGTCCGACGTATACTAACGGACCGCGGCCGATTTAAAGGCTACCACCTAGCAAGTGTGGTGTCTGGCGGTGACACCACAATAAGCATGCTGCTACCGTTTTTTCGTGTAACTGTGAAGTACTTGTGGCCTGACGCGATCGATAGTAATCGGCCACTTTGACCTCCAATAACTCATGTACTATTCAAGTTACATGCCTGTAATTCCTACCAATTTAAGTTTACACTAACAGACTTCTAAACCTTCTAAAGACATGTCGAAAGACAAAATCGGATGAACCGTTTAGATTTTGGAAATTCGTTGCTGGGTGTTACTTATATAATTTATCGTCGGATACTAAATTTTAAACTATTAAAGATATTGAAAATCTGATTACACCATCAGAATTGTCGTGCAAATAATGGTAACGTATATGTTTCTTTTTGAGGTACCATGATTCATCTGGCTACTATTAATTTCTATACAAACTGTGAAATGTCTGCCATGATGGTTTCACAAAGTGCGTCATCTTTGGCACTCTCGGCATACAAGTCTCTTTCATCGACACAGCATCACCATAGAATATCCCAGCCACGCGGCCGCGGGACACTGGCTAATGTTCGGCACCACGTGGCCGCGGCCTGCCGAGAGGCCCCAGCGTAGCCACGCCAACTCTGAACTTAGAATATTTCCAGGGCACCATAACTCGCCTGTTACCTTCACAACCTCTTCAACTGTCAGTGATCTCTGTCAGTCAACAGACGAGGTTGGCCTGCAAGTTTTTTTGCTGTACATGTACCTTCACGTTTCTACTTCACTATCACGTTGGAAACAGTGGACCTTGGGATGTTTAGTAGTGCGGTAATACAGATGTATGACACAATTGGCAGCACAATGCACCTAATATGAAAAATGTATGTTTCTGGGGGTGTCCGAATACTTTTGATCACATGGTGTATTTCTCAACATAGTCACCCTGGCGACAAACACGTTTCTCCCGACGACAGACCAGTTTGTTGACACTGTCGCTGTAGAATGTCTGACTTTGTTAGCGGAGACACAACCTCACCTCTGTTTGCACCGTTTCATCACTATCAAAGTGAAGTCTTTGGAGGTCTTCCTTAAGTTTTGGAAACAGATGAAAATCGCGTGAGGATAAGTCGGGAGTGAACGGAGGATGATCGAGGGGACTGCACCCAAGGCGTCGGTTTGTTGCAGATGTCGCTGCACTCGTGCGTGGCTCCATACTGTCACGCTGAAGGAGAGGATGCTTCATGTGTGGACAAATGTTTCTGCAGTTAGAAACTCAATGACAGGACGCTTTTTCTAACGCATCAACGTAGTTACGTTACATCCGGGAATATTACATCCACGGCCCTCTAGCGGCATACGGTTGCAACTTGCTTCAGAGAAGCGGGAAAGTCGACTGAGTAATAGGGCCTATGCACGAAGAGCATATTTTCAATCGTTTATGTGGGTAGCGTTAGAGAACTCCCACTATATTCTGTCGCATTGACGTAAAGAGGCGATTTCTCAAACATATATTTCATGGTTTCAGGCAAATTCCATTCAACCCAATACAAATATGTAACGTAATGAAAGAAACAGGACATCTGTCTTACTTCATTTGAAAATATAACCAACTGTATAAAAACAACCAAACAATTATGTGAGATAATTAGTCTACAAAGTACTTTAATCCGACTGCACCATTAATGAAATCAAAAATTTTTGCTATACATTTACTGAAAAAAAACTGAAGTACCTGGAATGCATGGTCTGATTTTAATGTAACTCCATACACATACACTACTGGCCAATAAAACTGCTACACCAAGAAGAAATGCAGATGATAAACGGGTATTCATTGGACAAATATATTATACTAGAACTGACATGTGATTACATTTTCACGCAATTTGGGTGCATAGATCCTGAGAAATCAGTACCCAGAACAATCACCTCTGGCCGTAATAACGGCCTTGATACGCCTGGGCATTGAGTCAAACAGAGCTTGGATGGCGTGTACAGGTACAGCTGTCCATGCAGCTTCAACACGATACCACATTTCATCAAGAGTAGTGACGCGTATTGTGACGGGCCAGTTGCTCGGCCACCATTGACCAGACGTTTTCAATTGGTGAGATATCTGGAGAATGTGCTGGCCAGGGCAGCAGTCGAACATTTTCTGTATCGAGAAAGGCCCGTAGAGGACCTGCAACACGCGGTCATGCATTATCCTGCTGAAATTTAGGGTCTGCAGGGATCGAATGAAGGGTAGAGCCACGGGTCGTAACACATCTGAAATGTAGCGTTCACTGTTCAAAGTGCTGTCAATGCGAACAAGAGGTGACCGAGACGCGTAACCCGTGGCACGCCAGTATGGCGACGACGAATACACGCTTCCAATGTGTGTTTACCGCGATGTCGCCAAATACGGATGCGACCATCATGATGCTGTAAACAGAACCTGGATTCATCCGAAAAAATAACGTTTTGCCATTCGTGCACCCAGGTTCGTCGTTGAGTACACCATCGCAAGCGCTCCTGTCTGTGATGCAGCGTCAAGGGTAACCGCAGCCTCGGTCTCCGAGCTGATAGTCCATGCTGCTGCAAACGTCGTCGAACCGTTTGTTCAGATGGTTGTTGTGTTGCAAACGACCCCATCTGTTGACTCAGGGATCGAGACGTGGCTGCACGATCCGTTTCAGCCATGCGGATAAGATGCCTGTCATCTCGACTGCTAGTGATACGAGGCCGTTGGGATCCAGCACGGCGTTCCGTATTACTCTCCTGAACCCACCGATTCCATATTCTGCTAACAGTTATTGGATCTCGACCAACGCGAACAGCAACGACGCGATACGATAAACTGCAATCGCGAATAGGCTACAATCCGACCTTTATCAAAGTCGGAAACGTGATGGTACCCATTTCTCCTCCTTACACGAGGCATCACAACAACGTTTCAACAGGCAACGCCGGTCAACTGCTGTTTGTGTATGAGAAATCGGTTGGAAACTTTCCTCATGTCAGCACGTTGTAGGTGTCGCCATCGGCGCCAACCTTGTGTGAATGCTCTGAAAAGGTAAACATTTGCATATCACAGCATCTTCTTGCTGTCGGTTAAATTTCGCACCTGTAGCACGTCATCTTCATGTTGTAGCAATTTTAATGGCCAGTAGTGCATAAAGGGTGATTTCTTCCACCGTGTACAAACTCTAGGGATTGATCGATGAGAGGATATGGAACAAAAACGATGTAATTAACTTATGTTCGGAAATGCATGGTTTCCACTTTAGAGACCATTTATTCAGTCATACATTGTTGCAGAGACTACGGTCTACTACGCGCTGTATCATGCAGCCACAGTTAAGTATGTGCTGAAAATGGCTTCCATATGCCTCAACGCATGCGTGTTCGCGCCGTAGCATGTTCTGTCTCACTCGATCACATCAGCCAGGCTGTATCCGACCAGTGTCAAATGCAGCAAAAATACGCTGTCCCAGTGTCTCCACATCTGGAATGGGCTCTGCATACACGATACCTTTGAGATGGCCCCATAACCAGATATCGCACGGGTTGAGATCCTGTGAACGAGCAGGTCATGCAACTCGTCCGATCCATCGACCAGGTAAGACATGATTGAGATGCGTCCGGACGTTAAGGGCGAAGTGGGCTGTAGCACCATCACGCAGCAGCCACATAGCCCTTCGAATCATCAGTGGTACTTCTTCCAGCAGGGGAGGCAAAACCACCCGCAAGAAACGTGGGTAGTTCCGGCCTGTTAGGCGACGTGGAAGGAAGACTGGTCCCACACATTCCGGCTGCAACGATGCCAATGATTCGCTGTCACCACACCATGGGGGTTCTGCATGTTATCGCACAGATGTTGTTGTTGTGGTCTTCAGTCCTGAGACTGGTTTGATGCAGCTCTCCATGCTACTCTATCCTGTGCAAGCTTCTTCATCTCCCAGTACCTACTGCAACCTACATCCTTCTGAATCTGCTTAGTGTATTCATCTCTTGGTCTCCCCCTACGATTTTTACCCTCCACGCTGCCCTCCAATACTAAATTGGTGATCCCTTGATGCCTCAGAACATGTCCTACCAACCGATCCCTTCTTCTGGTCAAGTTGTGCCACAAACTTCTCTTCTCCCCAATCCTATTCAATACTTCCTCATTACTTATGTGATCTACCCATCTAATCTTCAGCATTCTTCTGTAGCACCACATTTCGAAAGCTTCTATTCTCTTCTTGTCCAAACTATTTATCGTCCATGTTTCACTTCCATACATGGCTACACTCCATACAAATACTTTCAGAAATGACTTCCTGACACTTAAATCTATACTCGATGTTAACAAATTTCTCTTCTTCAGAAACGCTTTCCTTGCCATTGCCAGTCTACATTTTATATCCTCTCTACTTCGCCCATCATCAGTTATTTTGCTCCCCAAATAGCAAAACTCCTTTACTACTTTAAGTGTCTCATTTCCTAATCTAATACCCTCATCATCACCTGACTTAATTCGACTACATTCCATTATCCTCGTTTTGCTTTTGTTGATGTTCATCTTATATCCTCCCTTCAAGACACCATCCATTCCGTTCAACTGCTCTTCCAAGTCCTTTGCTGTCTCTGACAGAATTACAATGTCATCGGCGAACCTCAACGTTTTTATTTCTTCTCCATGGATTTTAATACCTACTCCGAATTTTTCTTTTGTTTCCATTACTGCTTGCTCAATATACAGATTGAATAACATCGGGGAGAGGCTACAACCCTGTCTTACTCCCTTCCCAACCACTGCTTCCCTTTCATGTCCCTCGGCTCTTATAACTGCCATCTGGTTTCTGTAAAAATTGTAAATAGCCTTTCGCTCCCTGTATTTTACCCCTGCCACCTTTAGAATTTGAAAGAGAGTATTACAGTCAACATTGTCAAAAGCTTTCTCTGAGTCTACAAATGCTAGAAACGTAGGTTTGCCTTTCCTTAATCTTTCTTCTAAGATAAGTCGTAAGGTCAGTATTGCCTCACGTGTTCCAGTATTTCTACGGAATCCAAACTGATCTTCCCCGAGGTCGGCTTCTACTAGTTTTTACATTCGTCTGTAAAGAATTCGTGTTAGTATTTTGCAGCTGTGGCACAGATGACTGTTGTGAAAGTTGAAGATATTACTTCGTGTGATTTCCTGTTTCCTGAAATGACCCTGTCTCAGACAAACGGCGAAACACTGTTGCTAACATTGAATGCTGCGGTTGTTGTCGACGGAGACAGGTCTCCTAATACAACCTTGCTGCCCGCCGTCCGTCGCCATTTGGCTTTCCGTAAGTAAGCAACATGTCGGCAAACTATCGATTTGAACACGAAACCATGTGTGCAACGCCGTAGCACATCCACTACAAGGTGAGTCAGCGAGAGAAGTGAATCGGACACAACGTTACCAATGACTACGGTAGGAGAGGGTGCTAGGGCATGATGTAAGAGTCACAGTACCAGGCTGTAACTGTGGCTGCATAGTACAGCGCGTATTAGATCGCAGTCTCTGTAACAATGTATGGCTGAATCAATGGTCTCTAGCATGGAAACCATGCATTTCCGGAATTAAGTTCATTATACCTGTTTTGTTCCGTACCCTCTCATCGATCAATCCCTAGAGTTTGTAAACGGTGGAAAAAATCAACCTCTACACCATCGACGGCTATGTAACTGAACAGAACTGTAGTTATCTGTCACAGGTAGAACGGTTAGCAGATGGCGTTAGTATTGTTCGTGTTTAGTGTTGTCACAAGCGTCGTTGGGCTATACAATGAATAGCGTCATATGTTGAGTGATCACTATGAAAGATACGGACATGCTACCTAATAGAGTGAGACACTGTTATCAGCCTCCGATCTTGTTCGGAAGGGGCCTCGTTGTTCATGTCCATTTGACCGCCTGGTAGAATCCTGCAATTTTCAAATTTGTGGCCCATTCGGATGTGACTGTGGCTCGATATTGGGCTGCATGAGAACTGGAGAAAGGGGTACTCGAGGTCAAGGTTATAATAGACCATGGCTGACTACCATAAGCGGGGATCGTACAATTGTACACCAAGCATATAAAAACCCTTTCCCACTTGCACCTGCCATACGAGAAAAATTACTTGACCCCCTGTAACATTGACCGGCGACCAGCAGCAGCCGAACCACGGAATTAATATCTCGTGCGTAGGTTGCCGTTAACAACAGAACACAGACGGAGACGTTCGGAGAGATGCCGCTGCCGGAAAGCAAGAACAGCTGATGAATGCTGTCGCATTGTGGTCATCCAAAACTGTAGTTCTGAACTACCCTGTAAGACCATCGTCACAGTGTATGGCAGCGCCATGTGAAGAGGTCCCATTCTTCCAAAGTTTGGAGAGGCACAACGGAGTTACTACTGGCGTCATTGTATGGAGAGCCATCGGCTATGAATTTTGGTCACAGTTTACGAGTGTAACAACTCTGATACCACAGCGGTACATCACAGACAATTTACGACGGGTGAAATGGCAAATACATTTACTAACAGAACAATTCATTGAACTAAGAGATCCCCTAGGAGACAAATAATCGTTAGCTATTAAAATATTATTCAGTATAATTGTTCTGGAACTATATTTATACGTTCTATTAGTACCATAACGTTGCAATGGAGTACTGACCTCCAAACCTTTAGCAGGATACACTCGCTGGTCAACGCTATTTTGACACCGCACTGCTTCTCCATGTGTGTCTTTTCAAGGGTGCATATGGCCGGACTTTAGTTTTATGCATGACAATGCGCAACCGTAGCGAACAGAGCAGATGGAGGAAGTCTTGGAACGAGAGAGTATTCGGCGTATGGAGCGACCTGCCCGTTCCCACCGAGCATGTGTGCGATGCGTTGAGAAGACGTGTTGCAGCACCTCTACATGCACCGACGACCACCCAGCAGTCGTCAACCGCTCTGGTGGAGAATTGGCGTTCTGCTATAAGAACTCTTTACTGACCTTGTGGCCAGCAAGGGAGCGCGTTGCAGAGCACGCTGTGTCGTCCGTGGTGATAGCATATCCTATTTAGAGCCATGCCACGCCTTTTGTAGTGTCCAGGGGACCATGATGATTGGCAGTGGCTTTACTGTAATTATCGTCTTTGAATAAAAATTTAATTTATGTTCGTCTCGTTGCGCGCTTGTTTCAGTTAACTTCCGTAGCATTCTGTAGCATTTATTTCTACGTAAGATCCAAGTTTCATCGAACTATTTTTTCTCTCTGTGACACATCATGAGAAAGTTACTTTCGTCATTAAGTTTCGCATGCAACTGTAGCTTTTATCTCTGTGGTCAGTGATTGTGGGGCATTCGAGTCAGACCATATTAAGACTCTGTCGCTTTGTAAAAGGAATATGGGAAGAATATCTTGATGAATCGCAAACATTTCCGCAGTTAATATTGATACTTATTGGCGTAACAAGAAGATTTTTCCCACCCTGTTAGAATTAAAACAATGCAGATCCTGTAGAGACATAAATTTTGGAACCATCTGTGTACAATTTGTACCAGTCACGGCAGTTATGATCCAATTTTGACGGTGTAGGACTCTCCGTTCACTCGAGGCTACGGAACCTTGTATTATTTACCTGTCATAAAAAGCACAGTGATTTTCTGAATAGATACCATTGGACAGATACTACATCTGCTCTGTAAATTAATGTTAACATAGTGCTGTCCATTGCTCCAGAACTTCACGATACTGTATGTCGTTGGAGGTCGGGGTTTGGGTTTCTTCATCCAGTATGACTTAGTTAGCAATTTTCATTGTTATAGCTGGTTAATGGAAGATCTCACCCTCAGTGTGTATCGGTCACATAAGAGCTTTCATCGCGTAACAAGTGGAGAATCTTCCAATTCCATATGCATGTGCCATCGGTTCTGACCTATTGCAAATATCACATGTGTGCTGATGACCTTCAGTTGTATCTAAGTGCAAAACCAATCAATCTTAAGAAAGCTATTGAAAATTTCAATACTGACCTCGATGCACTATCTAAATGGGCACAGAACGTAGGACTAAAACTCAACCCATCTAAAACCCAAGCGGTACTTGTTGGTCACTCTAAGCTCATTAGCCCAAAAATCGGGAATCCGTATAATTTCTAATCCTAAATGGAACTAATATCAACTTCTCTCCCTCAGCAAAGAGTTTGGGAGTAATAACAGATGAAAATCTAAATTGGACAGTACGCAAAAAAGCATCAGCATACCTTCATGCCCTACAAAAGTATAAAAAAACTCTTCCCTTCCGATGTGAAAAAGAAATTAGTACAAACGCTTATACTCCCAGTTATTGACTACAGCAATATTATCCTACAAGGGCTCTCTCAGGAAAATTCGCGGCGTCTGGAACTGGTCATGAATGCCTGCGTTCGATATATCTGTAACGTTCGACTTTTTGATCACATTTCACCAGCATATACACACCTGTCCTGGCTGCGTGCAGACGAACTCAGAGATTTCCATACACTCTGTCTCATCTAGTGCCTTATAAATGTATACTGTCCCTCATATCTCTCCTCGTCCTTAACGCTTATATCTGAACAACATGATAGAAACATACTTTCCCATCATAATAAAATCCTCTCTGTTCCACTGCATCGGATCAGATACAACCAAGAGCTTGAGGAACTATACCATCAGCCCAACATAGCAGGAACTGTCAAGGCCAAACGAATACAGTGGGCCGGCCATGTGGCCTGGATGGAGGATCACAGATGGCCACGGAAGCACCGGGATTTCACACCTACAGGAAAGAGACCGCCAGGGAGACCCAAGAAGCGTTGGAGGGATGGACTCCATGAAGATTTAAACCAAGTGTCAATAGATGTGGACGAATGGCGGATAGCAGCAATGGACAGAATACAGTGTAGGAGGAAACTTGTAGATGCGTGCTGTCCACTGGGCCTGATCACGTAGTAGTAGTAGTAGTAGTAGTAGTAGTTCCACTACATCGCTCAATGACCTTCTCGAAGTCCATTGCAGTAGCAGGAACCCGATTCTGGAATAACATCCCTCGTTATATTAGAGAACGTAAAAGCATGTCCGGCTTCAAAACACAGTTAATGACGTATCTGCTTAAGCAACAGTAATGCCTTCCTCTGTACATGAATGCACTTCACCCCATTACTTCCTTCTTTCCTATTAGATCTTCCTAAGTTCCCAGTTTTTTCTTAACTGATACGGCCTCCTTAAATCTCCCTTCCCCAAAACTCGCTATACCAGTAAGCATCTACTTTATACACCAATATATTAATGTACATTTGCACATATCTTCATTACTATTGACAGTATTTCTCATGTTTACCATTACTATTCAATTTTTTCTTTCACTGTTATTATTACTGCTTTTATCATAAGTTTTATGTATAGCAGCTGTTGCAAAAATACTGCCAGTATTTATTTTATTAGGTCTTAGTCATTACTCTTTATTCATATTGTCACTAGATTAATCTATTTTTCTTATTCAAACTACTGTTTGTGTGTAAAATGCTGCATGTGTGGAACACTGGTCCGATATCAGAGAGGGCCTGATGGCCCTAATCTGATCAGGTTAAATAAATAGATAAAAATAAATGAAGAGGAGGCTATTTTAAACGTTAAAAGAATAAAATCAACTGAAGAAAGGCATAATGAAACATTTAAAATTTTAGAAAGATTTGTTGAAAAGTGTAGTGCAGGTGCAAGAAAAATCGTTTGCAAGACGCCGGTATGACATGTTTTGGGTTCTGCTCGAGTGTTAGAGATCCTCATTAGATTGCCTCAGTGGGGGATCTCGAAGTAACGCTGAGGTTTGTAGTTACATTAGTAATCAATCGGTTCAGCCAGTTTCACATTTTTATGGAGTAGCATAGGAATATGGCATGGAGATGTATAGATGAAAGACGGTTATTTTATAGAAACAGCATTAGGTAATATTAAGTAATTAATACTCGAGGCGATCTGACTAAACTACCTCACATCTCACGAAAAAACCACAAGAGAAAGATCAGGCATGGAAAACGGGCGTTATGTCACTTTTCCCGAGCTCCTTTTGTGAATGTAACACTAAGGGTCCCTTCATAATGTTTTGTACGATGGCATGACAAATATTTACGTACATTTACAATGGAATACCGGACAAACCAGCTTCAAGGTATTCTTCCCGCCAGGTGAAGAGGCGAATACGTTCATCAGCCTTTGTTGCCCAGCATCGCATAGCACGCCATCACAGCCACAGTACTGCCAACCTTAACGCAGTAGCTCGAAGTAGAATCTGGAATAAACGCAATAGTATCGATTGTCTCATTCGCTCGATTATTTCAGCCTGTCCCAGGGAAGCTCCACAGTCCTCACAATCAGAAAGTTCAACCGTCTGCATATCAGAAGCAAGCTGAGCATTCAAATAAATCTGGGGGAGAATGCGCCATGCTACAGGATATACGAGTACATGTCCAGCCACATTACACTGCTTACAAAAGTCATGTGACAGCGACAAGCACGATTACAGAATGCGATAGAATCTCTTACACAAGGCATAAAAGGGGAATACACTGACGGAGCTCTCATTTGTACTCAGGTGATTCATGTGAAAAGGTTTCCGACACGATTATGGCCGCACAGACTTTTAACGCAGAATGATAGTTAGAGCTAGACGCGTGGGACATTCCGTTTCGGATATAGTTAGAGAATTAAATGTTCCGAGATTCACAGTGCCAAAGTGGGCCGAGAATACCAAATTTCAGGTATTACCTCTTACCACGGACAAAACAGTGGCCGACGGCCTTCACTTAACGACCAAAGGCAGCGGCGTTTGCATAGAGTTGTCAGTGCTAACAAACAAGCAACACTGAGTAAAGCAACAGCAGAAATCTATGTGAGACGTACGACAAACGTATCAGTTAAGACAGTGCTGCAGATTTGTTGCGTTAAGGTGTTATGGCAGCAGACGATCGACTCGATTGCCTTTAAAAAAGCACGACATCGCTCTGCGGCATCTCTCCAGTGCTCGCGGCCATATCGATTCGACCCTAAACGAGTGAATAAAGGTGGCCTGGTCAGACGAGTCCCGATTTCAGTTGGTGAGAGCTGATGGCAGAGTGAGTGTCGTGCAGACCCCTCGAAGGCATGGACCCAAGTTGTGAACAGGGCACTATGTTAGCTGGTGGGGCTCCATAACGATGTGGGCTGTGTTTACATGGAGTGGACCGATTATTGACTGGAAATCGTTATTTTCTGATACTTGGAGACCATTTGCAGCCATTCGTGGTCTTCATGTTCCCAAACACAATGGAATTTTTATGGATGACAACGTGGCATGTCACCGGGTCACAGCTTTTCGCGACTGGTTTGGAGATAATTCTGGACAATTTGAGCGAATGATTTGGCCATCCAGATCGCCCGTCATGAATCCCATCAAACATTTATGGAACATAACCGAGAGTTCATCATCTGCACGAAATACTGCTGCTGAGTCCTGCCTACTCGTCGAATATGGGGTATCTAGGAAACCTGCTTTCTCGGATCGCCAGACAATAATTTAAGCAAATGCTATTATTGAATTTCTATTATAGTAAGATGGGTGACAGACCAAATAAAAAATCTCATCAGTATAGACAATGCCAAATGAAAGTGAAATTATACAGTTACTAAGTCGCTGCTGCAGATCTCGTAGAACGGGTAGTCTTCAACTGAGCCGCAGGCACGCGGCGGGACGTTTATGTTCTCTTCGCCTAGAGGCAGCTGATGTCTCGTTGTCCTAGAGAGGGACCGGTCAGCGTACTATTGGCTGACGTCTTCTTCACAGCCCTCTTTGCTGTAACGTTCTTGCACTTTACGCCGGAACACCTGCACCGGCAATTATGGTCGGCTATAGAGGCAACATGGCTCATTATTTCTGCAGGGGGTTCCCAACGACTTGTCCAGTTCATGCTACGTCGAGTTGCTGCATTACGTCGGGTAAAAGGAAGTCCGACACGATATTAGGAGGTATCCCACGACTATTGTCACCTCAGTGCAGTGTGACCACCTACCAAAAGCCTGATTAACCCTCTTTTGCAGCGCGTAGTAATAGACGGCAAATCATCGAGTAAAACTGAAGTGATATCAGGTGTTCCCCAGAGAAGCGTTCTGGGACCTCTGCTGTTCCTGATCTATATAAATGACCTGGGTGACAATCTGAGCAGTTCTCTTAGGTTGTTCGCAGGTGATGCTGTAATTTACCGTCTAGTAAGGTCATCCGAAGACCAGTATCAGTTGCAAAGCGATTTAGAAAAGACTGCTGTATGGTGTGGCAGGTGGCAGTTGACGCTAAATAACGAAAAGTGTGAGGTCATCCACATGAGTTCCAAAAGAAATCCGTTGGATTTCGATTACTCGATAAATAGTACAATTCTCAAGGCTGTCAATTCAACTAAGTAACTGCGTGTTAAAATTACGAACAACTTCAGTTGGAAAGACCACATAGATAATACTGTGGGGAAGGCGAGCCAAAGGTTGCGTTTCATTGGCACGACACTTAGAAGATGCAACAAGTCCACTAAAGGGACAGCTTACACTACACTCGTTCGTCCTCTGTTAGAATATTGCTGCGCGGTGTGGGATCCTTACCAGGTGGGATTGACGGAGGACATCGAAAGGGTGCAAAAAAGGGCAGCTCGTTTTGTATTATCACGTAATAGGGGAGAGAGTGTGGCAGATATGTTACGCGAGTTCGGTTGGAAGTCATTAAAGCAAAGACGTTTTTCGTCGCGGCGAGATCTAGTTACGAAATTTCAGTCACCAACTTTCTCTTCCGAATGCGAAAATATTTCGTTGAGCCCAACCTACATAGGTAGGAATGATCATCAAAATAAAATAAGAGAAATCAGAGCTCGAACAGAGAGGTTTAGGTGTTCGTTTTTTCCGCGCGCTGTTCGGGAGTGGAATGGTAGGGAGATAGTATGATTGTGGTTCGATGAACCCTCTGCCAAGCACTTAAATGTGAATTGCAGAGTAATCATGTAGATGTGGATGCGGTCCGTTGCGAGACGTGCAGGAAGAGGGTCATTGAGATTCTGAAAGATACAGACAGCGATGTGGAGGTATGCTGACTCCGGTGCCGTGGTCTGCTGCTCTAGGTTTATCAGCTGAGGATCCATGGCGTAAATGGCCCGATCGAGGTGGTTCCACGGATTCTCGGTTGGGTTTACATGCAGGGAGTTCGACGGCGAGGGGAGTACAGTAGACTCATCCTGGTTCTGTCCGAACCATGCACGTGCCCTACAAGCTATATAACACGTCCTGCTAGTAGACGCCATCGTGTTGAGGAAAAACAAACTGCATGTAGGGATGGACGTGGTCCCCAAAGATAGATGCTTACGTGTGTTAATCCACTGTGCCTTCCAGAACGAAGAGATCACCCGGGGAATCGGGGAATGCAATGAAAACATCCACCAGACCATAATGCCTTCCCCTCCGGCCTGGACCCTTCCAAAGGTTGTTGCAGGATGTTTGCTTTCAGACGTTGCAAGCTAATGGAGCATGAAACGTGATTCATTGAAAAGTTCACCTGTCACCACTCAGTGGACGTCAAGTTACGGTACTGATGGAAAATTACAGCCTTCGTCGCAGATGAATAGCAGTCAGCATGGGTGCATGATCCAGACGTCTGCTGCGAAGATCCTTAAGCAGAAACGTTCACTGAACGGTCCTTGAGAAGACACTGTTGGCAGTCCCTCAGATCAGCTGGCCGGTTAGTTTCTCAACAGTAACACGTTCGTTCGCCCATACACATCTCCGCAGTCGTCGTTCACCGGTGTGGTCCACAACAGTTGCCTCGGTGATGGGTTTGGACGGCGCCATTTTGCCATGCACGGTATACTTTAACCGCGGCGGCACATGAACAGTTTGCAAACTTAGCGTTTCGGAAATGCTTCCAACCTTGGCCCGAAAGTAATGATTATGCGCTTTTGAACGTCAGATAAACCGTTCTGTTTCCGCATTACGACAAAGATTGCGTTGCTTTCCGCGTCCTTCCGACACACTTCATATATCCTGTTGCTACCACCTGACGACTGTGGGTGGTTATTGCACGTTGACATCGAATGTAGACGATGCTCTCATTATGTGACAGAATCGTGTGTATATGGGATGTATCATCCACGGAGATGATCAGGCGAATAGTAATACAGATATGACCTTCTGCTCCATTATGTATTGGTCACACGACATGTAGTAGTTATACTCTTCTTAAAAGAGCGGCCTACTTCCAATACAATAGCTCCAATGTTTGAAGAGGAATTCAATGAACAACTGGCGCAACTTGATGATCGCCAGAAAGACCTTCCTAAACGGTAATAAGATGCAATCTTTGCAGTGATTACCGCCAACAGCGCTCGCTTCTTGTGCCAAAGAACCCGGTCTCACAGAAACGCAGAAAAAGACGCCAGTAGTTGTATGTTTCGAGTGGTACGGGCGGTGGGGTAACATTATTGGTTGATCCTAACAGCTTTCCGAACATTTCCATTCTCTCCATTAAGTTCACCACCAAAAACTAGCGTAACTTAGAGGACAATAATATTCTTCGCTCTTATGTGAAAACTCGTTTTTAGTGACATAAGCTGATACAAAATTATTTTTTTCCTCTGTATGGTTCCTATTCCCCGCGTGTATTGGCATGCGAATTCATATAAATAAAAAATGAAAAAAATGAATGTCATAGCTTCTCACTGATACTCGTAGCACCCGGGTTTAATATTAGTTACCCACCAAGGATTTTTCCTTTCGTGGAACGGGATCTACTCAGTATCCCGAGGAAAACTTACTTTCTTTGCACCGGTCGAAAGTTTTTCATTCTCCGTTCTTTGTTACCATCTGTAACACAACAACTTACACATTTAATAATTATACGGAGCAAATGTTGGCCAGCCCTCTCTCTATGAAGGGAGCAATGTAGAGCTTCCCCCCTCCCACGAGGCTCAGTACTGAATAGAGACCAACCGCAATCTCCGACAGGATACCAATGCTGTTAATGGATTCGCCGAACGTTCGCATATCGATCGGCTCTGTGTGTGAGGCCGCTCCAGCAACCAAACGTAGGGGAGCTCCCAGCGTAGGTAGCCGTCGGGACAGCGGCTTTCTCAGCCTACCCGTATGCATCGCAGTGTGTGACTCAATCGTGCGGGTGATCTAGCTGCCGTGCAATACCCACTTTCACTGCATGCCCCACGTGGTGCGAGGGCTTCGACCAATTATCAGCGAGAAAACTGGTAAAATTATTACTGCACTTGCTACACAGCAATGATACACAGCTTAGGCAGTGTTTCGTATACACCTTTCGCGACGTATCTCCATCGGCAGACAATCAAATGTTCTCTTCTTTTTACCCTGGTCAAGCGGAGAATAATGATATTAATTCCTGTATACAACGTGTTTCATTTCTCTTGATCATCCCAAATAATTTACTGTCCAGAATCAAAATAGAAATAGTGCAAAGAAAATGTTTAGTTACCAGTGGAACATTAATCAGCATGACTTCCTTTCTTGTAACTTTGTTCTTTAGAAGATGCGAACAGCAGTGCTTCTTTTTCAAGTAACATCCAGTATTTTTTTATTAGGCAGTCCAATTCCCGTTTTCGAGACCTGTTAGAAATGTATCACAGTGTACCACTGAAGTAAACATGACGTTATCAAAAACGAAACATAAAAGTGACTTTCACTCTCCTGTAGACTAACGTGGGAAGGCAGAAATGTTATTCATCTACGTAGAATACACTATCTTTCATCAAATTCCAAGACTGCATTTATTCTTGGTGTATAAGTGACGTCAGTGTAGCGATTATAGTGGAAGGTTTTCTTCCCCAATTTAGTGTCTTTCAGGAAATGCCCATTATAATATTACATATCCCCTGCTATCAAAATGTTTCTAGATGTGCATAAGGTAAATATCCTACGTTGAACTAACTATTCTAGTGTTGTAAACGTTTATATAATTTCATAAGGGCAGATACATTATATTAGCATATTTTGTTGATGTGGTCTTCAGTCCTGAGACTGGTTTGATGCAGCTCTCCATGCTACTGTATCCAGTGCAAGCTGCTTCATCTCCCAGTACGTACTGCAGCCTACATCCTTCTGAATCTGCTTAGTGTATTCATCTCTTGGTCGCCCTCTACGAGTTTTACCCTCCACGCTGCCCTCCAATACTAAACTGGTGATCCCTTGATGCCTTCTTCTAGTCAAGTTGTGCCACAAATTCCTCTTCTCCCCAATTCTATTCAATACCTCCTCATTAGTTATGTGATCTACCCATCTAATCTTCAGCATTCTTCTGTAACACCACATTTCGAAAGCTTATATTCTCTCCTTGTCCACACTATTTATTGTCCATGTTTCACTTCCATACATCGCTACACTCCATACAAATACTTTCAGAAATGACTTCCTGACACTTAAATCTATACTCGATGTTAACAAATTTCTCTTCCTTAGAAACGCTTTCCTTGTCATTGCCAGTCTACAATTTATATCCTCTCTACTTCGACCATCATCGGTTACTTTGCTCCCCAAATAGCAAAACTCCTTTACTACTTTAAGTGTCTCATTTCCTAGTCTAATTCCCTCAGCATCACCCGACTTAATTCGCCTACATTCCATTATCCTCGTTTTACTTTTGTTGATGCTCATCTTATATCCTCCTTTCAAGACACTGTCCATTCCGTTCAACTGCTCTTCCAAGTCCTTTGCTGTCTCTGACAGAATTACAATGTCGACGGCGAACCTCAACGTTTTTATTTCTTCTCCATGGATTTTAATACCTACTCCGAATTTTTCTTTTGTTTCCTTTACTACTTGCCCAATATACAGATTGAATAACATTGGGGAGAGGCTACAACCCTGTCTCACTCCCTTCCAAACCACTGCTTCCCTTTCGTGCCCCTCGACTCATAACTGCCATTTGGTTTCTGTACAAATTGTAAATTGCCTTTCGCTCCCTGTATTTTACCCCTGCCACCTTCAGAATTTGAAAGAGAGTATTCCAGTCAACATTGTCAAAAGCTTTCACTGAGTCTACAAATGCTATAAACGTAGGTTTGCCTTTTCTTAATCTTGCTTCTAAGATATGTCGTATGGTCAGTATTGCCTCACGTGTTCCAATATTTCTACGAAATCCAAACTGATCTTCCCCGAGGTCGGCTTCTACCAGTTTTTCCATTCGTCTGTAAAGAATTCGCGTTAGTATTTTGCAGCCGTGACTTATTAAACTGATAGTTCGGTAATTTTCACATCTGTCAACACCTGCTTTCTTTGGGATTGGAATTATTATATTCTTCTTGAAGTCTGAGGGTATTTCGCCTGTTTCATTCATCTTGCTCACCAGATGGTAGAGTTTGGACAGGACTGCATCTCCCAAGGCTGTCAGTAGCTCTAATGGAATGTTGTCTACACCCGGGGCCTTGTTTCGGCTTAGGTCTTTCAGTGCTCTGTCAAACTCTTCACGCAGTATCGTATCTCCCATTTCATCTTCATCTACATCCTCTTCCATTTCCGTAATATTCTCCTCAAGGGGGTATTTGGAAGTTAGCCCCGATCGGTCACGAAATGGAAACCACTATGAAAGTCCGATGAAGCTCTGCACATATGTTTTAATCAGTGTCTCTAGTCTGAGCCTCGATCGCGTCACGCTGCTCTTTTCAGTTCTGAGCGCACGGTGAGTACGTAAAGATAACTACAAGATAGTGTTTTCGGCCAAGTATGAGGGCCTAGTGAGAGAGATTTCACCTGATGTGATGCAGCCCACATAACTGTCATACAGTTCCCCTTCTCGATCATTCTCGGCCGCACTCTGCAGGACAATGAAGATGTTCCTCCAGCGTTTCCGATGGGAAGTGTCTGATCACCCAAAATATACCCAGGAATTGGCTCCTGCTGTGTTTCATCTCTGCTCACATGAACTGCTGGCTATAAAGACAACGTTTTGGCAAAGACTAAATCAGCGTAGAAATTTGGCGGAAAGCTCAGTCCTTCTATGACGAGGGTGTTGGAAAGTTGGTACAACGCTACGACAGATGTCTAAGTCGGAGCAGTGACTTTGTAAAGAAGTGGCCGGAAGGTGTAGCTAACTGTTGCAAATAAAACATTTTTGATTTTCACAGTGGTTTCCATTTTGCGACCGATAGGACCTTACTTTTCGAATAGCCCTCGTAGTTGTACGAACGTATGTAAACTGACCTTTTTGTACAACTTTTATAAACATAAGTAACTCACCAAACGTAACATCCGCATATTTACAAGAGAATGGGGCTATATCAGAAGCAAGCTTGTAGTAAAGAAGAATTAAGCTACTGTAGCTTACCTGGAACTATTCAGCATGTAAAATTTGCAAAAATATAAACATACTATATTACAGTCCTTTTACTTCTATGCCTAGGTCTATTACATCTGCCATTTACGAAACTTTGAGGCTCGTGTTGTCTGTAGTTCAACCATGCCTAGACGGTCAATACAGCGTTTCTATCGCGTCCACACTGTCACTTTGTGCCAGGAAGGGCTCTCAACAAGGGAAGTGTGCAAGCGTCTCGAAGTGAACCAAAGCAATGTTGTTCGGACGTGGAAGAGATACAGAGAGACAGGAACTGTCGATGACATGCCTCGATCAGGCCGCCCCAGGGCTAGTACTGCAGTGGATGACCGCTACCTACGGATTATGGCTCGGAGGAACCCTGACAGCGACGCCACCATGTTGAATAATACTTTTCGTGCAGCCACAGGACTTCGTGTTTCGACTCAAACTGTGCGAAATAGGCTGCATGATGCGCAACTTCACTCCCGACGTCCATGGCGAGGTCCATCTTCGCAACCATGACACCATGCAGTGCGGTACAAATGGGCCCTGAAGTACATCGCCTTTTATAGACACTCTATATACTCCTTCCACCTTTCTGCTTTCCCTTCTTTGCTTAGAACTGTTTTTCCATCTGAGCTCTTGATATTCATGCAAGTGGTTCTCTTTACTCCAAAGGTCTCTTTAATTTTCCAGTAGGCAGTATCTATCCTACACCTAGTAAGATAAGCCTCTACATCCTTACATTTGTCTTCTAGCCATGCCTGCTTAGCCATTTTGCACTTCCTGTCGATCTCATTTTGAGACGTTTGTATTCCTTTTTGCCTGCTTCATTTAGTGCATTTTTATATTTTCTTCTTTCATCAATTAAATTCAGTATTTCTTCTGTCACCCAAGGATTTCTACTAGCCCTCGTCTTTTTACTTACTTGATCCTCTGCTGCCTTCACTACTTCATCCCTCAAAGCTACCCATTCTTCTTCTACTGTATTTTTTCCCCCATTCCTGTCAATTGTTCCCTTATGCTCTTCCTGAAACTCTGTACAACCTCTGGTTTAGTCAGTTTATCCCATCTCCTTAAATTCCCACCTTTTTGCAGTTTCTTCAGTTTTAATCTACAGGTCATAACCAATAGATTGTGGTCAGAATCCACATCTGCCCCTGGAAATGTCTTACAATTTAAAACCTGGTTCCTAAATCTCTGTCTTACCATTAGATAATCTATCTGAAACCTGTCAGTAACTCCAGGCTTCTTCCATGTATACAACCTTCATTCGTGATTCTTGAACCAAGTGTTAGCTATGATTGAGTTGTGCTCTGAGCAAAATTCTACCAGGCGGCTTCCTCTTTCATTTCTTACCCCCAATCCATATTCACCTACTACGTTTCCTTCTCTCCCTTTTCCTACTGCCGAATTCCAGTCACCCGTGACTATTAAATTTTCGTCTTCCTTCACAATCTAAATAATTTCTTTTATTTCATCATACATTTCTTCAATTTCTTCGTTATCTGCAGACCTAGTTGGCATATATACTTGTGCTATTGTAGTAGGCGTGGGCTTCGTATCTATCTTGGCCACAATAATGCGTTCACTATGCTGTTTGTAGTAGCTTACCCGCATTCCTATTTTCCTATTCATTATTAAACCTACTCCTGCATTACCCCTATTTGATTTTGTGTTTATAACCCTGTAGTCACCTGACCCGAGGTCTTGTTCCTCCTTCCACCGAACTTCACTAATTCCCACTATATCCAACTCTAACCTATCCATTTCCCTTTTTAAATTTTATAACCTACCTGCCCGATTAAGGGATCTGACATTCCACGCTCCGATCCGTAGAACGCCAGTTTTCTTTCTCCTGATAACGACATCCACTTGAGTAGTCCCCGCCCGGAGATCCGAATGGGGGACTATTTTACCTCCGGAATATTTTACCCAAGAGGACGCCATCATCATTTAACCATACAGTAAAGCTGCATGCCCTCGGGAAAAATTACGGCCGTACTTTCCCCTTGCTTTCAGCCGTTCGCAGTACCAGCACAGCAAGGCCGTTTTGGTTAGTGTTACAAGGCCAGATCAGTCAATCATCCAGACTGTTGCCCTTGCTACTACTGAAAAGGCTGCTACCCCTCTTCAGGAACCACACGTTTGTCTGGCCTCTCAACAGATACCCCTCCGTTGTGGTTGCACCTACGGTACGACTATCTGTATCGCTGAGGCACGCAAGCCGAAAATAATGTACACCAATTGTGACTATTTGTCATTATTTGTAAATGTTTCCGTCAAACGAAATTATTTTACGATTAATGACAAAACCCAAGATTATACAGAGTCTTCAAACATTCAGTGTCCACACTAAGAGAAATTACGATGGAGCCATCAGCAAATGGATTTTGTTATGTAACCAGCTGCCAGTAACGCATATTGCCAGAGCACTAAGTATGTGTAATTACGCCTGTGGCGATAAAGATAAACGAAACGAACCTCCTTCGAACATCGTTACACCTAAATTTATTTAAGGTACGTAGTGTTATGATGTCTTGACGTTCGCATTGTGCCAGTAAACAGCATGCAGCACTGTAGTGCCTGCTTGACGATAGCAGTATACAGTTACAAACTTCTCGGACTTGTCAGGGGAGTGAGTATATAACATTTTGGATAGGAACCCATGTCCGGAGGCATATCGTTTCCGTGTTGCAGTCGTTTGAAAACATGTTTGCTAGTCAGGTATGCAACAAGCTAGTCATAGTGGGGGGTGGTTACGCCGGATCGGCTGATTTCATTTGACATGTATCCTGCCTCTCTCACCTCGTTCATTAGTCTGTGACTGTCAGAGCAACGTGGTTGAGTACACGTTTGCAGAGCACACCGACATGATCCTTCTGAATGGCGAAGCTCACGGTAATGGAAGAGCTGCTGGTCGCCTTCATCAAGATTGTTCCCCACAACGTCCAACTCCATCGCATATCCTTTGCGCTACAATTACGCAACAACTTCGAGAAAGTGTACGTCCACTGTCAGCATGCGTAACTGTGGTGCTCCAAGGAGACGCCGCACACACGAAATGGAACAGGCCTTACTGAATCTCGTTGAAGAGACCCCATTATCGAGTACAGGAGGAGCAGTTTCTTTGGTTTTTAATGAGTAGAACTGTGAAACAAGTGATGTACTGGTCAGCCCTAATCAATTACTTGTAAAAGTGGTCGCGTTACCTCTATGTCTTCAAATGAAACTTCCTGGCAGATTAAAACTGTGTGCCGTACCGAGACTCAAACACACAGTTTTAATCTGCCAGGAAGTTTCATATCAGGGCACACTCCGCTGCAGAGTGAAAATCTCATTCTGGGAACATCCCCCAGGCTGTGGCTAAGCCATGTCTCCGCAATATCCTTTCTTCGAGGAGTGCTAGTTCTGCAAGTTTTGCAGAAGAGGTTCTGCGAAGTTTGGAAGGGAGAAGACGAAGTATTGCCAGAATTGCATCTGTGAGGGCGGGTAATGAGTGTCGTGCTTGAGTAGCTCAGTTGTAGAGCACTTGCCCGCGAAAGGTAAAAGCCCCGAGTTTGAGTCTCGGTCCGGCACACCGTTTTAATCTGCCAGGAAGTTTCCTATCAGCGCACACTCCGCTGCAGAGAGAAAATCTCATTCATGTTTTCAAATACTAGTTTTGTAACACTAGTGACGTTGGGTATGGAGGTATTAGTCGCAAGAATTCTTGCAGCAGCTTCACACATGCAGAGCACACCATACCTTTTGCATCGAGCACTGGACGCCTCGCTACGTTGATACCGGCTCTGCGCTGAAGTTAATGGTACCCATTTTGAACATTTATTATAGCATTGGTCGGATCAATAAAGGACTGAAACATATTTAACATTTTTTTTTCAGCCACACCCAATGATCCCCTGGAAACTCCATATTCACTTAGATCCCACACTTCGCGTAACGATATACAGAGTATACACTTTAATCGCTCATAGTTTCGAAATTAATTTGCTCAAACATCTAGTTTCCGGTGAAGGTGTAGTTTAAAGGTCAAGTTATTGAAGTCACTGTAGGTGTTCGAAGTGGTCATCTTTAACATACATACACAGGCGACGCCGCTGAAGTGCTACACGAACTATCCATTGCAGCGTGTTTAGTCGAATATCTGCACAGGAATGTTCGACACATTGTTGTAGTTTATCCAATGTGCGCGGTTTTTCGTCGCTAAACGATATCCTTAACTTGGCATAAAAATTCTCGGTTTACTTGCAGCGTCAAATTTGGATAAAATCCCGAGCTTTCGATGACTACCTCCGTCATCTTCGTCAGGGGTAAAACTGACTGTCGTGGACCAGAGAGGCTTCCGTTTTCATGAGCAGTGGACGGCTTCTCATTGGATGGATGACGTCACGGTGAAAACGGCGCGTACGGAGGTGGCGGTCGCTATGTGCATAGATTTTGTTTGCGTGCTTTATCCAGTGTTACTTGCAGCGCCATCCATCGCAACAGGCGGAGAACTACGAGGAATGTAAGAAGTCTCCCTCTGCGCTCTTTCTTTATCAACTGCGAGCTTCCATGCATTGCTGAGTGCATATCCGGAGTCTCTGTTGAATAACAGCGCAGTTTTACCCCTGACGAAGATAACGGAGGTAGTTTTCGAAAGCTCGGGATTTTATCCAAATTTGACGCGGCAAGCAAACCGAGACTTTTTATGCAAGGACTACGTCGCGAAAGACTTGGTAGTGATATCCTTAACTGTTCCCCACGAGCAAAAACCCAGAGTTGCTACATCTGGAGAGTAGTGGATACTTGACAGCATCTCTTCGGTCTGTTCAAGGTGAGGGTAGATTCCCTTTGAGGTACTCCTAAACACGATTATGGTAGTGGGGTGGGGAAAGTTAAAAATAAAACCTTTCGCCCCACACAACTCATGGAAGAGGAGGGAGAAGATTGGTGTTTAACGTCCCGTCGACAACGACGTCATTAGAGACGGCACACAAGTTCGGATTAGGGAATAAGAGAGAAGGAAAGCGGCCGCGTCTTTTCAAAGGAACCACGCCGCCATTTGCCTTAAGCGATTTCGAGAAATCACCGAAATGGTAGGACGCGGGTTTGAACCGTCGTTCTTCCGAAGGCGAGTACAGTGTGCTAACTACTGCGCTACACCACTTTCTTTTCGTTATCAGTGCGACTTGGTACTATCATGAAACTTCAGTAGACCATAGTCACATCATCATGTAATAAAAGCTGCAAATGGGACTAAAAATTAATTATGATGACAAAATAATAAATAACAAGAGAAAGGCAAAAAAAACGGAGAACATAGCCGACAAACCACCACCAATTTCTCATGATATGCATCAACAATTTTTATGTACTTTTTTATATTTCATTCATTTTTAAACTTATATATATATATATATATATATATATATATATATATATATATATATATATACGACGAAATCAAATTTTATTCTAAATAGCAAACTAAGAAAAATTCCAATCTGATTGCAAGGATTATATACGCTCATCTGTATATACGCTTCACCTACACACATTTTACAATAGAAGAGGAGCGGTACTGAGTCACAACACAAAACAATACGAGCAGGGAAACTAGGAGAGAACAAGCCGAAGCAAATCTGATGGGAATATACATAACAAAGGAAACACGTATCATCAGAAAAATAACATTAACCAACACCTTGCCGACGTAAAACAAGATTCAACATGTCTTAAGATTTAACACGTTGGCGGAGAGGTCTCGGTATCGAGGCATTAGCAAGCATGTCCAGTAGGCCGTGATCATGTACTGCATGAAGTTCATGTGATCTTCCCAGCAACCACATAACTGTATGGGCTTACGGCCGTGGAAATAAGGAAGAATCTGGCAGCAATATGATATCCATAGTGTATACAGTCTTAGAAGATCGAATAAGGAAGACCAGTTGTGTCCTAATCCAAGGCCAATTTGCCATACGACCTCCACAAGTAAAGCGATGTCGTATCGTATCTGTAGACGTACAGCGACTACATAAACCCGTGTCGCTAAGCCCAATACAGAAAAGACGCTCGTTCGTTGGAATCAAGTTACTTACTACCTTATACCACAAGGACGCTACGCGCAAAATCGTAAGACTGATATTGAACCACACTGTTGTCCAGTTTGTTTGCGGCGATCCTTTTTCAACGAGGTTCGGGCAAGGGACTGCTTCCCAACGAGTCGTTAGAAATTTCTTCATGAGGACGGGTCTTTATAAAATGTCAGCCCCTAGATAGCTCATCGCAAGACAGAAGTCAGGAATGTGTCTTAACGTATAATTTATGCGACCAACACCAATAGGGGGTTCAAGACTAGCAGAACGGACACAGAGAAATAAACGAGACGTGAATGTGTGAGTTTCTTGAGTCATCGTCAAAACAGTACGACGTACATATAGCATCTGCGTCTTCCTTCTTACATCAGTCAGGCCCAACACCCAAAAGGAACGAGGCTTCGTGACCACCTCATACCGTAAGCGAAAGATATGTCTTTTCCATAAGAAACGACCAGACAATTGTTGCAGTTTCCTCGCCATCATCGAGGGAAGCGGATAAACTTGGGCCACGTAATAAGCTTTGCATAAGACATATGTATCCAGTATTCGGACTTTCTGGAGCAGACTAAGAGAACGACTTTCATACTCTAGTATCGCTCCCAGTATTTCTTCCGTAACAGACTTCCAGCTGAGCGTCGCCATTTTGAGTGGAGAACCATCAATGATGACACCGAGAGACGTATGCCGACCCACTGCAGTAGCCCAAGGAACAATCGCGTCATCAAAACCTCGCAAGGTAAGAAACCTGCATTTACCTTCATTAAGTAGTACTCCTGAACTTCGACAATAATAAACTGATACAGCCTTCAGTCGACGTATCTTCACAAGATTGCGGAGTAGAACCATCACGTCATCTACGTATGCACGAACAGCTATAGTTCCTCCGGAAAGTGTCAAACTTTTCAGCTGGGATGCTAGCATCCGAAGTAGGGTCTCCAGAGACAACACAACAACACAAACAAAGTCATTGACAGCAAACTTCCTTGAGACACTCCCCAACAGATACATATCGGTGGCGTCAGTTGAGCATTAACAACCACCGAATCTGAAATACCCGTAAACAGATTTGAGAGCACTTGCCGTGCGTCAACCGTAAAACCAATTGCCGACAGAATCTGAACCAAAAAGTCGTGATTAACACCATCAAATGCCTTATCAAAGTCTGGAAAAGCAAGGGCACAAGGGACGGATGTTACAGCAACAACCGAAACCACGTCACGACACTCGAATATTGGGTCATGGGCAGCCGGTCCACGGGGTTTCGGGATTAGAACAATTTTTTCCACTTTGAACGAGGTCGGCACTACTCTTCAAACATTAGTTTAGCCCATGTCGTGTCGTGTTGCGGCACTTCTGCGTGCTCGCGGGGGCCCTGCACGGTATCAGGCGGGTGCATTAGTTCCTTTGTCTCTTCAGAGTAGCACGTACTGCCTGGAAAGAATCGTCGTAGGCTAAGAACCACCTGCCAAATTCAGGGATGGGACTGCATAGCCTCCAACTAGCGAATACCCTTACTTTAGTCTACCAGTATTTGAAAATGAGAGCACTTAGTGACCTGCAACAAACATTACACATCATATCTGACCTTCAACAATTTTTTTCTCGCTGACAACAGCCAAGCAATGACAAAACGAAAAATTGTTTATCACTTACTACATATTTGCTATTCATGCAGTAAAACCGCCGCATCAAGCCTGACTTTTGATTTATTACTTCTTTGCTACTAACCGTATTCGCGACACATTTTGGAGACAGTATTCACATATACCAGTGAATGTACTAGTAAAATTGAGAGTATAACATTGTACCATACATATTTCCGGAGATACAACGTAGTAACCATCGAGCAGGGCGAAAATGAAACTGCAGGGCGAAATTCCCTAGAGATACAGGTGGAATGTGTGTACAAATACGTGTAAAATCTGTTAGACACGCGTGAAATATATTTGACACGTGCGTACGCTGGCAAAGCCCCGGTTGAGAAATTCATCCTAAAGGCCCGGGTGAGAAATTCATCCTATATCCCTGGAACGATTTCAACCAAATTTGGTACAGTCATTAGTTTCGATATGGAATGAATTACTGCGGGGGTAAGAACCATCAGCCCTCTATTCGGGGCGGGAAACGGCGGGAGGAGGTGATGGGTAGACAGAGGGGGAAATAAGGAGATAGACACAGATAGGTAGGAGAGGGACGGAGCCAGAGAATGGAGAAATGGATAGGGGGAGGGGAGAGAAGGAGATGAACAGAGACAGGTCTAGGAAGAGACAGGAAGAGAGAGGAGGTAGACGAGATCAGTAGAGAGGGAGGGTGGAGGAAATGGACTGGACAGAGTAAGGGGAAGAGGAGGAGATGTACAGAGAGAAGGGAGAGGAGGGGTTGGACAGAGAAAGGAAAGAGAGGAGATGAACAGGGAGAGGAGGAGGAGGAGGTGAACAAAAATGGGGAATGAGGAGATGAACAGAGAGAAGGGATGGAGCAGACTGACGAGGAGATGAAAATGAGTACATGGAACTATAGCGGAGAGGAGATGATGAACAGAGGCCGAAGGAAAAGATGGACAGAGGGGGGGAGGTACAGATGGGCGAAGAGAGGAGGGAGGAGCAGATGGACTGAGAGAGAGGTAGGAGGAGATTAACAGTTAGAGAGGCAGGATGTGATTGTACGTAACACTGATAGCGTAGTTGCTCTTCGTAGCAGCATTCCATACGAACAAACCAGTTGCGTCTTTACCTGCGGTTACTCGTACTTTAGGTACTTGGGCTTACACCGCTCAGTTTAAAAAGAATAGCTCGACACCTGCTTTCATACCCCGCAGATAATTCACTGCTAATAATAGTTCGTAGCTGCGATCCTGTAGTCAAACAATCTATGCATTGGCTATAATTGTGAGTTAATAAAATACACAGAGATACAAAATAAAAATTAAATGAACAATTTAACAACAATGGTTCTATTTCAACGTTTGTAATTGATGTAGACGACAGAGAGTATGTTGAATAATATTTATTCAAGAAAAGACGTCTCAAATAAACGGGAAGTGGTCCTACGATATTCAGTTAAAATACAAACAAAAATGCCCTCATCAAATGCAATTAAATTACGTTGCGAGCGTATGAGAATGGCAGAAAAATCCCCAGACTAAATAGTCCCGTAAGATACGTGAAAACGAAGTGTATTTCGTAATCGCAGTACACGAAAAATTCACTGGCTCAAGACTTGCAAATTAACATACACGATAAAAAAATAGTAACTTCTTCCCTGTCTGTCTGGAGAACATTCAGACCTCTTGATGTGTAAAGTTCCTTCAAAAGTTAGAGTACCGAAGCGGCCGTTGACCACTCAGAATCAGTCACCTCACGAATAAACAAGGCAGCGTTCTTGCTCAACTGTGCTTATGACAAATAACAACGAATTTTCGTTAAAAATAGTAAGCTACACAAATATCACAATATGTGAGGCATTCACAATGTATTCATTAGCTGTGTAGTTGTGGAGAATACGATGTTCTGGCAAACATTTGTCTAATAAAAAAGATATAAAATACGTCGTCAAAAAATAAAATAGATAAAGATTCGTAGTTTTCAGATATGATAGCCACAGTGTAGTGCTATCATCTGAGATATCATATACTGAAATCATAGAAAGCGTTTAAAAGTTGTTAATTCAGATGTTCATTGCGAAAATGTTCGTCACTGGGAAATATTAGCTCATGTGGCTCTAAAGATATTGAAAAATTGTTGTCGCATTGGATACACTTCATTTGTCCGAGATCGCAGATGAGTTCAGATTTGGTTTAATACTTAACAGTAAATATTATCTTAGATTCTCAAAGAGATGTAAGAAGCCACGTTTTAGCTTGCCTGACATTTCGCCATTTTCGGAGCAGTGTCTCCTACACAACGGCAATCGAATAACAGCCGTCCAAATCGCCAGCTTTGAGATTTACCCATTTCTGGCGACACTGCTCGTCTCTGTACACGGCTGCCCTGTGCCGGCCGCTGCGGCCTTTCCAGCCACGGTGCTTTGGCCGGGGCGGCCAAGCCACGCCCTAAGCCCCAGGCCCCCACAAGCAAATTTACGTTACCTCCTAGCAACTCAAAGCGGCCAAATCACTCGCCTACATACGCGTAACGTTACACACTTCCACTAACGTGGCACATTAGCTCGCTAATTTGTCTCAATAAGTCGCACCACATTTGACATACTCACGTGGTAAATAAATACACGTAATACGTAATTAGAATACCCAAATGCCTGTCAGAACAATAGTGTAAGTATCTTTGTAGTGGTGTATGGAACTGCATGTACCTCCTAGGATATACTGTAACACCTTATCTGCGTACGCTTACTAAATCAAACACAAATTATAAAAATTATTTCATATTAATTAAATGCCAAGATAAACGCATAACTTTCACGTAACTTTTGAGTCAGCTAGATCTTTCAAAAAGCATAGCACTTCATCATCACCAACACAACACAGATCGGTGTTCTGGCTTCGAAGTTTGGATGCTTCGCAGTCCAGCCAACTCTGCAGAATTTCTTGACCCCTCTGGCCAGGTACTACGCTGAAATGTGCGTCAGTCCGCAGTTACTGTCAGTGCTGAAGGATGATAGCTGTCGAAATATGACTATGGGGTAGTTACAGTAATCATATAACTTCCTGGATCCCCATAGATCGGTCACTGAACGCCCTACCAGTGGAATGAAACATTCACAAACAGGATGGCAAACAAAAACCGATTTATCGCATAGGCAAAACACGAGATTCAGCTCGACATTTCAAACATTCTGTCCATGTTCCCACAAGAAAACAGGTCTTTCGTGCAATGAAATTGCTCGACTCCATAAATCACGTAACATTTTATCACTGCTTTACAAGTTTTTAAAACTAATATTGCCCTGTGCAGATATTGCCTATTTAACTACCTTTCAACTCAGCAGATAACTGAATTATATATTCAACAAATGTTCACTCGTATCTGCACTAAAATACCATTTATCTGCAGAATTTTACATACATAAGTATATTCAAAACTCTTCCAAAATAAAAACGTATATTATGGATTTACTCAACGAAATACACTACCAAGACTTTGCTTATACTTTGCACATAGCTACACGTTCTATTCCCACAAGCAATTAAAATTTTAATTACGTCTGACGACCTCCAAGAACCAGATTTTGTGGCAACAATAATTACAAATAGACTGTATCTAGTACATGAGAAACCCGTTCAAAATACTACGAAAATACAATTAAGTAAGCCCTAGAAATTTTACCCCCAATTTTAAATACAAAAAATTCTTACTCCTCTCTTACGTAAATTAAGGAAATTAATTTTGTTCTGCCGATCCCCCAGCACCAAGGTTTGTGCGGCCAACATTAGCTCACTCGTTGCGCCTTTACACATTTTACATACGTCATAAATTCACCAAGATTACCCTTTAATTCAAACAGAAATGGCCCCCAAAATTCTTTTAAACTACACATGAAAATTACACTTTTATATAGACATATTTATTTATATACATGCCACTCTTCTTTCAAAAGGTGAAATTCTGCCACTGTTGCCTCTTATAACATTTATATCGCCACTGTACCTTTTGAACCTTAGGTTTTCTACGTTTTTTGTGAATTGGCCAAATTCGAGTCTTATGTCCTCGTTATCAACCGACTCTTACGTTTAGGGGCAAAATTTGTGACAACCGCTGGAACCGCAATTTTAGTTTCGAGATATGCACGCTTTCTTTCATGACTAACATCGATCAATTCACTTATAGGCTGCACATTTTTAATTTCACCCCTCTCTAAACACTGTTCGTTCCCTCAAAAGGTTATTTTCAACGTCCCTTTCTTTTTCTTCCATATTTATGGTAGACATTATAATTTCATAACAACCCTCAAATTCATTCTCCTGATCCACCTCCAGCTCATCTATTGGATTTAAATCACCCTTAAAATCCGTTATTTACTAGCACCGTAAGCATCAAATACAGTGTTCGCTTCCTCCAAAGTAACGATATCAGTTGTTGCAGCATTCTCCCGATTAGCGACACAACTTAAACCTTCGTCTCTTAAACAAATCCTCACTTATTTCTGCCGAGACACTACCAACTTTATCACAAGTAAGACAATTAACATCCACCGATAACTCATAAGATTCATTACTTAAAACAGATACTACATCCGTCGATGCATTAAAGCAATCGCCACCAATAACCCCGTCAATATCCGCCGATAAATCACATAAATTACCGCTATTGCATCGCTCCACATTAGAACTCACAGCCCACCTGAATTTCGCCAACGTCGGATCTAAGCCTTTCTCCTTCACATTTTCTCTCCTATCAGCCGCCTCCGCTAGTTTATGCTTCAACATACCGTCTAACACAATTTCACATTCATTTTTCAACATCCACACAAAATTCATGTTTTCATCAAGAGCCATCGGTTCACTTCCATCAACACATATAAATGCCCAAATACCAGTAGTTTCAATCTTCACAGCTTAAACACCTAAAACATCAGCTTTTGCCTCTTTTTAACAATAAATCACCCGCAATCGCCGTTACATAATAATGCTTATCACCAGCTGACGAGACTATTGCTGCACCGTCTTCACAAGTACCTTCACATATTTCCGTTAACATACCACAGACGCCATCTCCACCTTTGCCGCCTTCACAGATAGCTTCATTTACTTCCTCCAACACAAAACCATCTGCATTTCTTTCACCTACATTACTATAATTGTTGCTACTGAATTCATCATACATTTTATCTCTAGCCATTTCAGATCTACTTCTGCCTCTCTTCTAATCACAGAATTTTCCACCAAACACACATTCATTCCATCAATCACTTCTCTTTCACAAAATAAATGGCCGGCCGGAGTGGCCTAGCAGTTCTTGGCGCTTCAGTCCGGAACCGCGCTGCTGCTACGGTCGCAAATTTGAATCCTGCCTCGGGGATGGATGTGTGTGATATCCTTAGGTTACTTAGGTTTGTTGCTGTTGTCTTCAGTCCTGAGACTGGTTTGATGCAGCTCTCCATGCTACTCTATCCTGTGCAAGCTTCTTCATCTCCCAGTACTTACTGCAACCTACATCCTTCTGAATCTGCTTAGTGTATTCATCTCTTGGTCTTCCTCTACGATTTTTACCCTCCACGCTGCCCTCCAATGCTAAATTTGTGACCCCTTGATGCCTCAGAACATGTCCTACCAACCGGTCCCTTCTTCTTGTCAAGTTGTGCCACAAAATCCTCTTCTCCCCAATTCTATTCAATACCTCCTCATTAGTTATGTGATCTACCCATCTAATCTTCAGCATTTTTCTGTAGCACCACATTTCGAAAGATTATATTCTCTTCTTGTCCAAACTATTTATCGTCCATGTTTCACTTCCATACATGGCTACACTCCATACAAATACTTTCAGAAGCGACTTCCTGACACTTAAATCTATACTCGATGTTAACAAATTTCTCTTCTTAGGAAACGCTTTCCTTGCCACTACCAGTCTACATTTTATATCCTCTCTACTTCGACTATCATCAGTTATTTTGCTCCCCAAATAGCAAAACTCCTTTACTACTTTAAGTGTCTCATTTCCTAATCTAATTCCCTCAGCTTCACCTTATTTAATTTGACTACATTCCATTATCCTCGTTTTACTTTCGTTGTTGTTAATAGTATATCCTCCTGTCAAGACACTGTCCATTCCGTTCAACTGCTCTTCCAAGTCCTTTGCTGTCTTTGACAGAATTACAACAACATCGGCAACACGCAAAGTTTTCATTTCTTCTCCATGGAATTTAACTGCTACTACAAATTTTTCGTTTGTTTCTTTTACTGCTTGCTCAATATACGGATTGAATAACATCGGGTATAGGCTACATCCCTGCCTCACTCCCTTCCCAACCACTGCTTCCCTTTCATGCCCCTCGACTCGTATAACTGCCATCTGGTTTCTGTACAAATTGTAAATAGCCTTTCGCTCCCTGTATTTTACCCCTGCCACCTTCAGAATTTGAAAGAGAGTTTTCCAGTCAACACTGTCAAAAGCTTTCTCTAAGTCTACAAATGCTATAACGTAGGTTTGCCTTTCCTTAAACTTTCTTCTAAGATAAGTAGTAGGGTCAGTATTGCCTCACGTGTTCCAACATTTCTGCGGAATCCAAACTTATCTTCGCCGAGGTCGGCTTCTACCAGTTTTTCCATTCGTCTGTAAAGAATTCGCGTTAGTATTTTGTAGCTGTGACTTATTAAACTCATAGTTCGGTAATTTTCACATCTGTCAACACCTGCTTTCTTTGGGATTGGAATTATTATATCCTTCTTGAAGTCTGAGGGTATTTCACCTGTGTCATACATCTTGCTCACCAGATGGTAGATCGTGCGGTAGCGTTCTCGCTTCCCACGCCCGGGTTCCCGTGTTCGATTCCCGGCGGAGTCGGGGATTTTCTCTGCCTCGTGATGGCTGGGTGTTGTGTGCTGTCCTTAGGTTAGTTAGGTTTAAGTAGTTCTAAGTTGTAGGGGACTGATGACCACAGATGTTAAGTCCCATAGTGCTCAGAGCCATTTGAACCATTTTTTTGACAAGATCCTGTTGTGAAAATTCCGGTAGACGTCCCATGAGCTTCGAAATCTCCGTCAACACTCCCAGCGGACAACTTATAAGCGTCTATTTTGCCAGTTCATACACACAAAAATTTCGCATCCACCCGCTTCCGTGTCCGAAATGGTTCAAATGGCTCTGAGCACTATGGGACTTAACTTCTGAGGTCATCAGTCGCCTAGATCTTAGAACTACTTAAACCTAACTAACCTAAGGACATCACACACATTCATGCCCGAGGCAGGATTCGAACCTGCGACCGTAGCGGTCGCGCGGTTCCAGACTGTAGCGCCCAGAACCGCTCGGCCACTTCGGCCGGCTCCCGTGTCTGAAACTCGGTCCGTTTAGGAACTCACGTTTGCTTCTCTTCACTCGAGAATCTGTTCAGGAGAAACTCTTTAATACTTCATGGGAGTAAATGAAGCACTTATTAAATTAGCACACGATTGTGTGGTTAAGTCAAATGCATCAGTGATTTCGTTGTAGCGTGTGTGGAAAGCTTTTCTTGTTTTGCCTATGTGAAATGCAGGGCAAATGTTACAGACACAGACTAAGTGACATCCACAAAAGCTGAACTGTCTTTATAGAAAACCATGGAAAAGCCTGATCTGGTAGAACAATAAGAAATATTGTTAAAAAACGCTCTTCTGAAAATATACTTAGTCAACAAATAGAGTTTAGCAGTCACAATTTTTCAGTAATTTTAGAAGTTTATTTGTTTCTAAAGAAACTATTTTCTAATAGTGCAACCATTTTATAACATACAACCACTTTCGACATACACACCAATACTTGTTTTAAAATATTACCTCTTTGTAATAAATTATGTAATAACTTTTACGTTCTTTGAAATAATAATACCTACAGATTTATAGAAATGCAGCATCTTTAAATTTAAAATTGCTTAACTTATTTTAACTTGTATTTGCAAATGTGCTGTAATATGGAAAGTGTGTGTATGTACATAAAGGTGTTTGCTCGTACTGTGCTTCAAAATCATAATGTCACGATTGAGACCGTAGGCGGCTGTTCTTTATTTCACGAAAGTAATACAGTCACAGAAGAAACACTGAAAACAATGGATAAAAGTATGTCGTATTTACTTGTACGCTCTGCATTTTCCTCGAACATTTTCTCGCAAAACAGAAGAAACCAAGTAAACATACAATTGTAATTTTTCACATTAACAATGACTCTTTCATCAGCTACATCTCTCGGAAGAGGGATACAGGAGGAATATGAATCGAAATTGTATCTGCCGTTCCCCAATCACAGAACCCTGTTTAGGGCTTTCCCCGAGTCTTGTTCTTAAAATTCGAAGGATCGGATCTGTACCTTCTGTTTTATAAAACTTTCGTACCACTCAGGAAACGGAATACCTCTTAATATCGCATCAACTTGCTCCCATAAATGTAAGAACTTTGTGATAACGTCACCACTCGTTGTGATGGTAATGTAGCACTGCATTTTATGGCCGGAAATTGCGGGTCATCAGAGATCTTGAAAATTTCCCATCCCCACACATACTGACACTCATTGAGAAACAGAACTGGATGCTGATACGTAGCCTGATTCTCAATGTGGGAATGTAAGATCGTATCTTTAAGTGCACACGGAATCACTTTACAAGGTAATTCCGTAGCATCACGTACCTGGCGCTGTTAGGGCTTCCTGAGAAGTGCTGTTGGCCAGTATAGGAGCACTAGTACAGCAAGTACATCCGGAGAAGGCGTACGCCTCTTCTGTCTCCTCCGATAGGCTGAGTACGGGCACTGGCGCCCATGAAACTCTGCTGGGCGTGGGTTCCAGAGTCCACAACAGCAAGTCAGCATCCAGTATTCCTGAAAAAAAGAGAAAATCACCCTGTAAGCGTAGCTTTTTTGAGGTAGCAATACCGGCAACATGTGTAGCATATGGACTGATACTTATGAGTATTTTTTTTGTGGGTCATTGATATTGACTCAACAACCCCTGCTGGTATAAGATGTGACTGGCCCCTGCCATCTAGTAAGCGTAAAAAAAGGACAGAGTAAATAAGTAGTTTTTATTTTGAGTGAAAACATGTATAAAATAAGGAAGTGAGAATGGATGGTTGCCCAGAAGAACACCATCATCATTCATAGAAGTCACAGCATAATTCATCTGTAACACATAGGAAGAATCCTCAAATCATGAAGTCTTGCAGATGCACACACACAAACAAGTCCAAAAATGTTTCAGTACTTACAAGGAACACCACCTGCCTCATCATAATCCTCTGCAGCTGCCATTTGCTCCAGTAATTACGCTGCTGGTGCCTCATCCAGCAACTGCTGCAGACCTAGGCGATTGTCATGATTTTCAAATTTTAATTTTTGTAGAGGCTACAGCTTCAACGTTTATTGTGAATGATAACATGGTCCAGGTAGTCTGTATTATCTTTTATTATCTATGACATTGGCCAATTTCGACCTTTGGTCATTTTCAACTATGTGTTGTAAGCTTCCAGTTTCACTTTACAATGCATTACCAACGATATATAATAACGTACAGTGAAGCTGTAAGCTTAAGGCACATGCTTCAGATGACGAAAGGTCGAAACTGACCAATTCCATAGATAACAAAGAAGTAATACAGCCTACCTGGACAATGTTTTCATTCACAAAAGATTGTCATCATATCGTGTAACATACGGATAGAATCTTCAGATCATGACTTTACATAAACTTCATAACATTTCAGATCACGAATATAAAAAAAGATAATTATTACTTACATCGAATACAGTTGGCAGTCTCCTCCTCTGTAGCTACACTGTCCAGTCTCATTAATGTGACCACTTATCAAAAGCCTGAATAACCACCTTTTCCAGTGCAGATCGCTGCAAGACGTGCAGGAAAAGAGTCAGTGACGTTCTGGAAGGTACCGAGAGGGATGTGCAGCCATGCCGACTCCAGTGCTGTGCCCAGTTGCGCTGGGTTTCTCGGTTGAGGATCCGTGGCGCGTACAGCCCTATCGAGGCGGTCTTACAGATTATCGATTGGGTTTCAATCTGGAGAATCTGGTTGCCAGGGGTTTACGGTAAACTCATTCTGGTGGTCTTAGAACCACGTACGTACACTGTCAGTTGTGTAACACGTTGCGTTGTCCTACTGGTAGATGCAATAGTGCCGTGGAAAAACAAACTGCATGTAGGGGTGGACGTGATCCCCAAGGATGGATACATACTTGTGTTGATCCACTGAGCATTCCAGAATTATGAGATCATCCAGAGAATGCCACGAAAACATTCCTCGGCCCATAATGCTCCCTCCTTCGGCTTGGCGGCCTGCACTCTTCGGACGGTTGTTGCAGCGGCGTACACGCCAACGGCCATCTGTCCTATGGAGCATAAAACGTGATGCGTCTGAAAAGGCCACCTGTCGCCTCTCGATGCAGTCGAGTTGAGATATTATCCTTCATCGCCGATGAACAACAGTCAGAATGTTTACACGAACCAGGCGCCTACGACAGAGGCCCACGACCAGCAACGTTTGCTGATCAGTCGTGGAGGAGACATTGTCGGTAGCTCCGCGGATCACCTGGGGACTCAGTTGTTCTACAGTTGCACGTCTCCACAGCCGTCGTTCACCGCTGTCATCTATGGCTCGTGGTGCACCACAGTTGCCTCGGCGCCAGTTTCGGATAACGCCATTTTGTCATGCATCGTATACTTCAAGCACAGTGAAATGCGAACAGTTCACGAAATTTGCCGTTTCGGAAATGTTTCTATTTTTGGACCGAATGTCAAAGATCGTCCTCTTTTTGACGTCAGATAAATCGGTCCTCTGCCGCATTACGACAACGACTGCACTGTTTTCCGCATTCCCCGACACGCTTGATATACCCTCCACTGCTAGTGCTTCCATCTGCCGTCTGTGAGTAGTTATTGCACGTTGATGTCGAACATGCAGTTCCTTCTCTAAATCCTCGCACCAACGAAAAAATGGCTGACATTGAAATAAGTGTCCAAGGAATAGAAAAGCAACTGGAATCACTCAACAGAGGAAAGTCCACTGGACCTGACGGGATACCAATTCGATTCTACACAGACTACGCGAAAGAACTTGCCCCCCTTCTCAGCCGTGTACCGCAAGTCTCTAGAGGAACAGAAGGTTCCAAATGATTGGAAAAGAGCACAGGTAGTCCCAGTCTTCAAGAAGGGTCGTCGAGCAGATGCGCAAAACTATAGACCTATCTCTCTGACGTCGATCTGTTGTAGAATTTTAGAACATGTCTTTTGCTCGAGTATCATGTCGTTTTTGGAAACTCAGAATCTACTATGTAGGAATCAACATGGATTCCGGAAACAGCGATCGTGTGAAACCCAACTCGCTTTATTTGTTCATGAGACCCAGAAAATATTAGATACAGGCTCCCAGGTAGATGCCATTTTCCTTGACTTCCGGAAGGCGTTCGATACAGTTCCGCACTGTCGCCTGATAAACAAAGTAAGAGCCTACGGAATATCAGACCAGCTGTGTGGCTGGATTGAAGAGTTTTTAGCAAACAGAACACAGCATGTTGTTCTCAATGGAGAGACATCTACAGACGTTAAAGTAACCTCTGGCGTGCCACAGGGGAGTGTTATGGGACCATTGCTTTTCACAATATATATAAATGACCTAGTAGATAGTGTCGGAAGTTCCATGCGGCTTTTCGCGGATGATGCTGTAGTATACAGAGAAGTTGCAGCATTAGAAAATTGTAGCGAAATGCAGGAAGATCTGCAGCGGATAGGCACTTGGTGCAGGGAGTGGCAACTGACCCTTAACATAGACAAATGTAATGTATTGCGAATACATAGAAAGAAGGATCCTTTATTGTATGATTATATGATAGCGGAACAAACACTGGTAGCAGTTACTTCTGTAAAATATCTGGGAGTATGCGTGCGGAACGATTTGAAGTGGAATGATCATATAAAATTAATTGTTGGTAAGGCGGGTACCAGGTTGAGATTCATTGGGAGAGTCCTTAGAAAATGTAGTCCATCAACAAAGGAGGTGGCTTACAAAACACTCGTTCGACCTATACTTGAGTATTGCTCATCAGTGTGGGATCCGTACCAGATCGGGTTGACGGAGGAGATAGAGAAGATCCAAAGAAGAGCGGCGCGTTTCGTCACAGGGTTATTTGGAAACCGTGATAGCGTTACGGAGATGTTTAACAAACTCAAGTGGCAGACCCTGCAAGAGAGGCGCTCTGCATCGCGGTGTAGCTTGCTCGCCAGGTTTCGAGAGGGTGCATTTCTGGATGAGGTATCGAATATATTGCTTCCCCCTACTTATACCTCCCGAGGAAATCACGAATGTAAAATTAGAGAGATTAGAGCGCGCACAGAGGCTTTCAGACAGTCGTTCTTCCCGCGAACCATACGCGACTGGAACAGGAAAGGGAGATAATGACAGTGGCACGTAAAGTGCCCTCCGCCACACACCGTTGGGTGGCTTGCGGAGTATAAATGTAGATGTAGATAGATGGGCGATTGTGACATTAATGTGAGTGGACGTACCTAAGGGCATTTATTCCGAGAGACCATTCTTCCACAGCAGGGCTGTGGTGGTGGGGGCGCCTGCTAGCCATACTCCGCGGCAACCCCCGCCGGCGGCAGGCACGAGCGGTGCGCTGCAGCACGCGACCTCAGTCGATCGGAGGCTCCCGGCCCGTGCATGCGCTGTGCACGTTCGGCGGGCACTGCTTGCTTCAGTATAACTGTTTACATACAAAACTGTAATAGGGCATGCAGCTCCATACTGTCTACCAAGCAGCAGCAGCAGCAGCGCTTCTAAATTGTTCTAAAGCACCTGATCACACACAGAGAGCAGGGGGTAAATGAAGGGGTGGAATGGGGAGGGAGTAATGGGTTTTGTGGAAACTGGTGAAGGCGGGAAGGGGAATGGGGCGATGTTGATGGGGAGATGGTGTTAAGTTCCTATGAGACCAAACTGCTGAGGCCATCGGACCCTAGGCTTACACACTGCTTAACCTAACTTAACACACACATACCCATGCCCGAGGGAGGACTCGAACCTCCAAGTGGGAGAACCGCACGAACCGTGACAAGACGCAGTAGACCGTGCGGCTACCCAGCTCGACTGATGGGGAGACCTTCAGGGGTATGCGGAAATGGTGGCCTTTAAACCATCGTGACAGTGACGTATTCGGTACCTGACTTAAGTCCCGCTCCTTGATGGACATGTTTCTCTTAACAGAATGGTGTAACATAATTCATTGAAAATAGTCCCCTTTGGCGGCTATAACCTTTTACCACTTATCAGGTAACAAATGGATTCTACGATTAGAAAAACCTGGTTCATTTCAGGAGATACACTCATGGAGCCAGTTAAGAGAAGTGCAGTGTTGTTCAGAATGACCATGCCGCCTGGACCGAAAAAAATTGTGATGCGGACGGGCGAAGTCTGGTGAATATGGCGTAGGGAGGGGGTGAAGGAGGGGGGGGGGTGAAGACATCCCATCGAAATCCATTCAAGATTTCCTTCTCTCGATTTTGAAAATGTAGTTTTTCATTGTCAAGCAACATAATGGCATTGTCATGTTTCTGAGCATACGGCAGGGGTTCGTCTTTAATTGTGCGATTGAAACTGAGTAATTGTGATTCGTAACCTTCAGAATTTGACCCAATTGCAGCACCTCTTGGTACACCACACCGACCAGGACTTATTTTGTCACCCACTCCTTTGAATCGTGGAAACCAATCTCAGCACGTTGTTTCCGACAAAGCATGTTCTCTGTACGTTTCGACTAGCAAATGGTGTCTTTCCACAGCAAATTACTTAATATGAAAGCAGAAAAGTAACCATTCCCGCAAATGCTGTTTTGTCGGTGCAAAAGCCGACATGTTCAAGGCACTGAAGAGATATGTTCTTTTCACTCGACTCCAAAATCACACACATATCTGACAGGTCCATATTTATTCTGTCAAAGAGGCTCTTCGTGACGCTACCGCTATGCTGCACTATTACTATTACTGCCTCCTTTCGTCAACCGCAATAATTAATTCGAGGTCTCAATAGACAAACCCAGAACTGTTCTTGAACCTGGTAGCTTACACTACTATCGCTTACCAATGAATCAGCTTTTCAATAATGATCTTCAAGCTGGGAGGACTTTTGTAAACCCAGTCAAGGATTGCTTTTAGGGTTGGTTGTGCCTCAACGTTTTACGCCAATTTGGAAGAAGATCGCTACATTGGCTGCTTAAGAGGCCCTGAATTTTTAGAATTGACAGGTTGAGCTTAATCAGAGCCTATTAAAATGTATATAAAGTATGGCACACAACTTCGGGATGAAACTCTGTCTACGAAGAAATTCCATAACCAACAGAAAATGAAGGTAACAGGAGTCACAATGCAATGAGTGCGGAATTCATTGTGTCTTTATATTGGCGCAATACGATTTCCAGCAACAGATTTATTTTGTATGGGGAGAAATTTTGAGATCGGTCCTTTTTCTATTCATTTACCTCCATCTTTACATCACGACACCATCGATAATAAATACTGTGTACCTACGATGTATGATAAATGTCTACATGTCAATGTCTACGTGTCGATAGCCGATTTTTACGGTTTCGCCATGCATGTTTGTTCCTGTCTTAGATCAGCACCCTCCTTTGGTCATCCAAGTTCGATGTTATACAATAGAGCGGAGACATGAGCAGAATTAATTTCTGAACTAACGTTAAAATTGTCTTCCAGCTTCCTGGGTTCGATTCCCGGCGGGGTCAGGGATTTTCTCTGCCTCGTGATGACTGGGTGTTGTGTGATGTCCTTAGGTTAGTTAGGTTTAAGTAGTTCTAAGTTCTAGGGGACTGATGACCATAGATGTTAAGTCCCATAGTGCTCAGAGCCATTTGAACCATTTTGTCTTCCAGCTAGCGGTCGTTGTGCAATCGGCCCAAGTGTAACAAAGAAGTCGTTATTTATTTCAGAAAAGAAGAGCAGTTTACTGTAGTATCCAGTAACAGTTAGGTGAGAGGTCACTCTCTTGGCTATTTGTTCGTCGAAGACTTCACACTCTTTCTTCTGAATGAGTGTACAACATGTGGGATAGAACTATGCACTGTCCTGAATGTAACCGAGCAAATCAACCATGGTGCGAAATTTCTAATCTGCTCCGAAATTCTTTGTGTTTTCAAAACAATATAATAAAGGTACCCAACGTGGATGTAAAACATATTATAAGGCACATCATTGCTTTTCTAAAACAATAGTGGATGGATTTCTCTTTGTACCAGGTCAGTGTAGGGTCCTGGGAAACAGTCCAGTCGACATAGCAGTCAGAGAAACCTTCTAGGTTATGCAGTAGTATACCGCAATGTGCCACTCCCCTGCAGACTGTCATCTTGCTGTGGTGTCGGAGAGCCGAGCCATACAAGTATGGGAGGACTGCATGATACTGAGGGACGGTAAGTAGTCGTGAGTTAAGCCAGTCGTCTGACAATGGCCCACCGTATACCGATCACTCCTCCAGGACGAAGTTAACCTGACACACCAACAAAATTGTGTGCAGTCCTACCACACATTGCTTCATTACCCAGACGAGAACACTAGTCTCTGGTTTTTGTTGTGTACGTACCACTGAGTGTCAGATTTTAACACAGAGAATTTTACATTTGGACTGGAGTGCTGAAGAAAATATAACTCGGGATCTATATTTCAAAAGACGCCTAGAAAGTGTGGTATTTTTTTTAATTTGTGTGTCGCTCAGGGTCCGTCAAATCTGAAGGCTTTAGATTTTATAGTATTGCTATAGATTTACCACATCATTTATTAGTTCAGTGATCAGCCAGAAATATTATTTTACGTCTTTCTCTGTCGAATTTCGCATTTTATATTGTAGTAGTATTAAAAAGAGAGATTAAATGTTTTAGTCTGTCTTCATTTCTATCACACACTCTCTCCCTTTCTTTATTTCACTTTCTTTCTCTCTCTTTCTCTCTTTCTCTCTCTCTCTCTCTCTCTCTCTCTCTCACCATCTGTGTGTTTGTATGTGTGTGTGTGTGTGTGTGTCAGAAATTTCAGTTTCATCATCTTATAACGAACGTTCTTGAGTTTCACTGGAAGACAGATTCCAGAGCCCTTTCTGCAACGTCTAATGAACAGAGCTATGTCTTTCATATTGATTCTACATGAGAAAACAATGAAGAAGTCGTAGTGACATGTGTAGCACAAAATATAACAGAACACTTATTTCAGTTTGCAATACGCATGTAAAGAGAAATTACGTTGTGTAAAATTCGGCACACACAATTCTCTCCCGTATTGCTGGACACACAAATGCCCCGCACAGTGCATACAGGTCCCTGATCTACTCCCTCTTCACTACCTGGAGGAAGAAACGTTCCACCCACCAACAGCAGAGGCGTATTGCACTGTCACATATCTTTTGTAAAAGTTAAGACAATACTGCAGTTATTACGAAATATACAGTATAAAAGCACCCCAGTATATTTATAAAGAGCTTTTTTGTAAAAAAAAGGTCTCTGTTTGATTCCTTTCATGTTAATTTTTTAAAACTGTTGTCATTTACGGCATACATTCCACTTCTAAATTTACTGTGGTGTTTCTGACTACCTGGGAGGAGACTGAGCAGTGGAACGTGTTACTTTTACACATAATCAAGAACGATCTGTCACACTACTACACTTTAAAACACAGTTTATATGTAATTTATGTCACACAGTCTCATACGGTACCTACATCCGCTTTCTTTTATATACTGTATATGATAAGATACTGTCATCCCCCATGTGTAATGTTGATGCATTAAGTTGTTCTGAAAGCAGTGCTGATATTCAAGACAATAAAAGCGGGTTAAAAGCTGTGAGCTATCTGGGAAAGTTAACCTTGCATTACTGAGCAACTATTTCACCAGGTATCCAGTCTAGCTTACCAAATTCCCAACCAGACTAACATTAATTATAATCTTTTAGTAGTCATCTTACGATAACCGGTGATATATATATATATATATATATATATATATATATATATATATATATATATATATATGAAAGGACAATTTAAATAAAAAGAAATAAATCAGTTTATATTTGGACATTTATTTTAACATTGATCATTGTTCCGTTAAAACTTCAGCATATTAAACTTGATTCATAACTAAACTGGTGCCTTATTTAGGACTGTGAAAATGTGAGTTTGTAATCTTACGGAACACATCAAATATGGAGCCAAGATTGGGAGACTGCATACAACACCGCATTCATAAAATAACTCACGAAGAACGTTGAAACATATGCAAGAGGAAATTAACCACAACCAACCGATTCAATTTTCACCCAAAGAAGTTCCGTTCGTAGCGTAATCCTGTCCGTCATGAAATTACCACACACTGGTATACTAAATTCATACTAACTCTCTGTGAAATCTTCCCGAAAAGAATAGCTGAGGGCTACTTTGATGATTACGCTACATGCTTCACGTGGTCAACTTGGTTTACACAAAGAGTCTAACTCCACAATAATTTTGATAATTAAAATAAATTACATCGAAACACAAATTACAAAAGAAAAACCTCGAACTGGTTACTATCGTCTTACTATTAACCTGATGGGTCAAACAACTGTATAAGCACGTGGTACTGGTCTCACAAAGTACACTCCACGTGGGTTGAACATCAAGAAAAGTTGCTACATTGAAAAATATTGTCAAGACGAGACGTTATAATCTCACGCACATTCGCATTTAAGATTGATGATCTTAGAGTTATGAATCATCCACACGTGGTTCCACTTTACTCACAAAGTAGTGACAAAGCAACTACTGGAAGATATTCTGACCTTCACACTCGAATTACACTGCGTTGCAATTTAAGATAACATAAGATATTTTAGAGCTAAACCTGAAATAAAGGTGATTAAATTTTCAGTTAGGCTGAATTTAAGAAGTCCATTGTCCTACGGACTTAGCAGAGACGCGCTTAGCCGGAGATCTTACCACTTCAGACGCTCTCTGCGGACAGACTGCCCGTGGGCCCCTACCAAGGGTGCTTCCAGATACAAAACGGAAGTGACCAGATAGGCAGCTTCCTATACCAACATGACAAGGGACGGACAGTACCATACTAAGAATAGAAACCTCTTTGCTTTTATAAACCGTAGCTACCTGTTCCGACGTTGGTCCTACTGTTCTCTAGCAGACAGGCTTGTCTGCTACCATCGAGCATGCAACTAGAAATACATTTGCTCATTCATCCTTTCACACAGAAGGGAAGGCGGATGACAGTATCTTATCATATACAGTATATAAAAGAAAGCGGATGTAGGTTCCGTATGAGACTGTGTGACATGAATTACACATAAACTGTGTTAAGTGTAGTAGTGTGGCAGATCGTTCTTGATTACGTGTAAAAGTAACACGTTCCACTGCTGTCTCCTCGCAGATAGTCAGAAACACCACAGTAAATTTAGAAGTGGAATGTATGCCGTAAATGACAACAGTTTTAAAAAATTAACATGAAAGGAATCCAACAGAGACCTTTCAAGTTTATTTTACAGTGTAACACGAGCCTATGAGGAGCCTTAGAGGTCTTTACATAACATCATATATCGCTTACACGTGTACCCTCGTTTCTGAAGAACTGTAGAAGAACTGGCAGTAGGTGCATAGACGCAAACAAAAAAAAATAGAAAGCAATAGGTACAGTGTGTGGGAAGAAATAAAACAGCCCCGCATGAGTTTCTGAAGCCATTAACTTCTGAATATAACGGAAAGGATTAGAAACTAATAATTCAGATATAAAGGAGGGCAAAACCAAAATCTATCTGGCAGTGAACACTTGTTCTTCTCTTTCCCCTGCCTTCATCACACATCGGTGAAGGTCGGCATGGTTGTTAACAGATTTGACGCAGTGGGCTGAAGGGGTGGCCGGAAACTCTTCCTGTCGCCACACCGCCCCCCCACCCCCACCCCTTCCCGGACGGACTATGTTTACTCCAACTGTCTGTATGTAATATTAGCCAAGTGAAATGGCTGTGATTCTTTAAACTGAGGCGGGACTTGGTTACCAGCGTGGTATTCACCAAGTGGGCTGTGGGAAACCGCCTAAAAACCACATCCCGGCTGGCCAGCACAATGAGCCTCGTCGTTAAGCAGTCGAGGAGATTCGATTCGGGCACGGCGGGCCTCCCCGACCCAAAAGCAGCGCTTCAGCAAGAAAGGTTACCGGTGCAGGTTCGATTCGTCAGTGTACTAATTTTAGGAACGCGATGCATTTCGATGACAGACGTGTCCAACAGCTTTTCGGCAGTCAGTCATTGACGATGAAAGTGCTGCATTTTCAAATGCTCGAGTCTCTTCGTAAATGTCACACTGCTTAAAAAGTGAAAAATTTTATGCAAGCCTTAAATGTGATTGCTTTAGTACGTGATTCTGTCTACTTTGCTATTTCTGAGGCTGAAAATACAATTTTCAACCAAACATCTTCAGCCTCCAATCGCTATTCGCTCCAGACACGCCAGCTACGTAACTAATTATGGAAAGTGTTACACCACGAACTTATTATCCGAACTGATACGCCATTATTTAAGTGCGTGTGGCATACGCTGTTTAGAAGTTCATTTTAATGCGAGCTTATTTTCAGTATATGCAATACTGGAAAAAGCCATTTCCACAGATGACGAATGGTGTGGATACACGATGTCTGAGGTGTATCTCAGGTTACTGAGACTTTTCAAATAAATATTCCAACGTAGCACTCGCAGAAGACGTGAGCAAACAGTTTACTGCCAACTTTGAAACTTTAAGAAGGTTGAGTCACTGCAATGACAGACATGGGAGCATCATACCAACAGATTTCGCAGACTTGGATTTAGTGCAGTGACTGCAGAATGTCTGGTGAATAGAGTTGCAAAAGTACTGTATGCTATTATACACTATCGTAAGCAAGGTAGACTATAGTAATTTTCCTAATACCTTTCGTCAATTAAGATCGCAAACGCGTTACCAGTACTTTATGCGTGTTGCATACCTATGTGGCTTTACTTCATTTCTATCGCTTTGTCTGTGCATGCGATCAGTGTCTTACTTGATTCTCCTAGAAACCGAAAGCGGTGAATGGTCTAGAAATTAAGAGAGGATATATAAAGGGCGGTGTAACGTACAGAACAGTTTTGTTCTACATAGTTTACCTCCAGTTTGTTACTTAAAAATAAACTGTATTCATAGCAGCATTGAAGCTGTCAATGTTTAATTAGGTGTTATTCTAAAATTGTTGATCTGTAACGTGAAACAGAGGGACGTTGTAGTAAAAGTAAAAGAAATAAAATTTTATCATATAGCCCTAGAAAACGCAATTTCTTCGAAAAAGATAAACTTAAAAAACGTAGAACAAAATCATATCAAACATCGCTTCAGTACTTCGTCGAGTTTATATAAAAGATGTTTCTGTTGTTGCTAAACAACTTTCGCACAAAGAGAAGTCGTCTGCTCTCAGTTTTTCTCTCTCTCGTTCACTTATGCTTCTTTCCTACCAATGCTGTCAGTACTACCGGTTATTATACCATTTACTACGTCATTTATCGAACCGTAGTTTCGGAAGAGCGCAACTCTAGTTGTGATGAGATGGGCTCAGATCAACAGCGTAGCAAGAAGAATAGACACTTGTCCCTCCAGCAGGAGTATCCTGCGGGAACATTCAGCTGGCTCTGCTATAAGACGGATGAATATTTCCGAAATCCGGGTAGATGCTACAGGAGGAGTACCCCCACGAAACGTAGGGACCAGATTACCCCAATTTAGGTAGAAATCTCGAGTTTCCATTCCTCATTTTCTGCTGAGCCAGACCACAAACAACAGATACTTCCGTGGAGTTGAGTCAGAATCAACTGGGACACTGAGTAGCATTCTATGGTATTCAGATCTCATGTCTGTTTGTGGCGGTAATATTAACGCCAGCGTGTCTGTGGACTACCTGGTGAAAGGACACAGCAAACGACGATTCTCGAGCGTCATACCTCTCCAACTCCTGAAATTAAGGTGCGGGAACTGTTCTATATAACGACAGCAATGATTTGTTAATTTTTGGATTGAGGCAAAATACTATGTGGCGAGAATGGTAAATCCTGTTGTCATATCTTTAATGACCATTGTACTAAATCGTATAAACCAGCAAGATAATGCAAGACCACACACTTAGTTCACTCCGTAAAATCCTTGAGGAATCTATGAATGTTAAATTGGTCTGCCTGGTCCCCTGACTAGTAACCCACAGAGCATGTCTGGGATTCAATGAGAATACGTACACTTTCATACCAGCCTCAAACCAGCAGTCTTCCTGAATAGGCACATTATGTGTTTCAGCAACGGCAAGAAATTCTTCAGGATGGTATTCGGAGGCAATTTGTCTCCACAACAAATACACGACTGTTTTCGTCCTATGGGCGTCATACTTCATACAGATTTTTATGATGGACATCAGATTCGAATGTAGTGAAAGTTTAATTCTTTAATACGCGTTATGTGATGAACCTCTGCACACATTTTGATAAATTTCAGACTGGTGCTTCATAGTGTGACACTTCCTTTTCTACGGATCTTGTGCCAACATTATAACAGCAATTTATCTGCTGGAAATTGCCTGTTGTTGGAATAGAGTCGAATGACAAAAGTCATGGGATGCCTCCTAATACCGTCTCGGACCTTCGGCCCGACGTAGTGCAGCAACTCGACAGAAGTTGGACTCAAAAGTCGTCGGAAGTCCCCTGCAGAAATACTGAACCACGCTGCCATTATAACCGTCCAGAATTAAAAAGTGTTGCACAATACAGGATTTAGTGCATGAACTGTCCTCTCGATTGTGTCCCATAAGTGTTCGACGAGATTCATGTCAGGTGCTTCAATTGTCCAGAATGTTCTTCAAACCAATCGCGAACAGTTGCGACCCAGCGAGAGGGCACATAGTCAACCATAAACATTCTATCGTTGTTTGGGAAAATGAAGTTCATGATTGGCTGCAAATGGTCTCCATGTAGCGGAACATAACCATTTCCAGTCAACGATCGCTTCAGTTGGACCAGAGGACCTAGTCCATTCCAAGCAAACTCAGCCCATACAATTCTGAAACTACTACCAGCCTACACAGTGCAGTGTTGCCAACTTGGGTCTATAGCTTCGTGAGGTCTGCGTCACACTCGAACCCTACCATCAGCTCTTACCAACTGAAAACTCACCAGGCCACGGTTGTCCAGTTGTCTAGGGTCCAACGATATGGTCACAAGCCCAGGAGAGACGCTGCAGACAATCTCGTACTGTCAGCAGAGGAACTCGCGTCAGTCGTCTGCCCTTCTCGGTTCAGTATAGGACGATCTGGGTCTGCGGAAGGCCGGATCTATAAAATTCCTTGGCACTGTGGCAAAGCTTACATAGGTCAGACGACACGCACAGTACATGAAAGGTGCTTTGAACACGAACGCCACACTCGCCTTTCGCAGCCTAGTAAGTCGGCCGTAGCTGAGCACTGTATGGTCACAGGACGCGCTATGGATTTTTCTGCCACGAAAATCTTGGCCCCAGTGAAAACTTTATGGGATTCAGTAATTAAAGAATCTGTGGAGATACGCCTAGCGCAAAATCTTATAAATCGTGATGGCGGGTTTCAATTGGACAAGGCTTGGGACCCAGTGATCTCTCAAATTTCCTCTTAGACAAGACATTTTATTCATAATGACACGTCTGGCGACAACTGACGTCTGTTTTTAGCGACGCGGGCTCGTATTCCGACAGAGGGCGGACATGTAGTTTTCATCTTTACGCATGCGCCTGTGCGCCACAGATAGAACTGTAGCTCCTGAGAGCGCCGATTTCGATAGAGGACGCTCCTGTGACGGAGACCAATACGCATGCGTTTTCGCGCCAATTTTTTGCTATAAAGTTGACTACGGTAACTTGCAGTCTCCAGTGAAGGACACTCATCTGAAGATGACTGGACGACTGCCAGCCGAAATATCGTGGCAAGAAGTCAACATGATCCGGCTGCAATCCCGAAATCTCATATTACAAAGAAAGGTTATTTGACAATAGGCAAACTGCGAGATTTGAGGCACGAATAGTTGGTAAATCCGCCGTATTCATTACATTTGGCTTTTCCTGACTTACACATATTCCATATCTAAAGAAATTTCTGCCCTTTGAATCCAACGAAGGTCTGGTCACACACTTCCCGTTTAGTATGGACCGATGGTTTGTGGGATCAAACTGGCCCCCGAATGCGTCCCGAATGTGTTCCAATGGGTTCTGATCAGGCCATTTTTATTTGTCTGGAAGATGCCATCGCCATCAAGTATGAAGGGAAGCAAGTAATCTGCAATAATATTCACTTTGTACACAGTTGTCATGATGCCCACGATTACCAATACAGATGGTAATGCAGCTCAGTTGTATGTGCCCCATAGCAGAATGCTATCCCCACCGTGTTTGGAGCACCCGTCCGCCTGGATGACGTTATTCCTGGACACGACCATAGACTTTAAGTAACAAGAAGCAAGTTTCCAGTTATCCTTATTA